>NC_056725.1:845584593-846254593 GCF_019279795.1 Protopterus annectens
CGAAAACTCGATAACATAAATCCCCCCAAAATGACCCCGTTTGGCATCAGACACCTGTTGTCTCCAAGCAGGCCAGCACCCTTTGTGCAATTGTGTGGAACAGATTTGAAAAAATAAATACTTCCATCCAAAAAGGAGTAATTACTTTGCCAAATATTTTTTCATTGAAAACCAGACTGATTTCCAGAACTTTTGCTGAATCAAACACAGTGCTTTGCCTCATTATGTTTGAATGAAAGTTTAGATAATCATTCCATTTTCTGTAGGGATCCAATTGCATTTTCAGTGAATCCCTTACATACAACACTGGCTTATCAAAAAGTGCATTTTTCATAACTTCTGATATTGCATGTATTGTAATTGCATGGGTCCATGATATAATGTTTCAGTAGCAGTTTGCCTAATTATTCAAGGTTGTATAAATTATCATTTGGAAAACGGAGAGACTGAAAGTCAGTTATGTTCTGTAAGTTCTGTAAGTTCTATATATGTAATCCATTATTTTAGTAACAGATCAGGCCCTGACTGAATGACGGCATACAGGGTTCAGCTCTATTATAAACAAATTTACCATGGCACCTGTATATTTTAAGAATTATGAGGAAAAAGCAGTGGGAAATGATAAATAGAGTTAAGTAGTACTACAAGAAAATTTACAATTGCAGGGCCCTAACAAATATAATAATTGCAGAAAGATAAGTTAGTAAATGACACAGTTTCAGTTTAATCTTGGTTGAAAAAGATCCAGACATCATGATGCATTTTCCTTGCCAGGTCTGATTATGCTTTTTCTGTATTTAATGACTTAACTAATCTAGAAATACATAACCGAAAAAAAACAGAGTGCTGCTTTTGATGTCTAATGTGTGGGGGATTTGTGGTAATTTACAGTTTCAAAGAAATGCAAATAAATTAATATCTTAATGCTGTACCTTCCAGCTAACATCGAAGCACTGAAATGGGATATTGTAACCAAGAACATTATAGAAATATAGAATTTAATGGAAGAGAAAGGAGTCGTACATGTTTTCTTCATTCTGCTACCTGCTGACAAAAAATATATACATAAAAACAAGAAACAGAACTGTTACATTTTCTTTCTTTTTCACATCAGTAGCATTCCACTTTTTCTTATAAAAAAGCTGTTTACAAATCAATTTTTGACTGCTCTGGCCATCATTGCTGAGAAGTCATTTCATGCCACATCTACCGTTTTCCTTCATGTAGATTCTCATGTGGTTAGTAGTCTGTCTGGTACAACTCACGGTCTGTGGCATCATCTTCATAAATCAATTTTTTCTTAGATGTTTCCTTTCTGTACATTATGCTTTCACTTGGGTATCTAATTTAGATGTGCCTGCATTTTTACTGCCTGGATATACATTCTGAACACCTTCACTCTCTTCAGATGAATTTCAAATAGACCAGTGGCTGTTGACAATTGCCTGTTTAGTCATCTCTCTTGCTTGTTCCTTTATGGTTGCTCAGCCACAGGAACTTCCAAGTATGACATGTAAACTGCTGTCATTAGCCAGCTGTAGGCACCGATTATTTGTCTTCTGCATCCCAGCTTTCCACTTGCTGTCCCCAGTGTTTTGACTTACTGTTTGACCATTTTAAGTCATTAAATGTATTCTTGTATGAATGGCTGCACTATTTCATGGCCATTAATAATTCAGTGCTCATTACTTTAATGTGCAGAAAATGTATAATTTTGCTGTTTACATAAAGTGTCACCTGTAACACTGCAGTAGTCCTGCGGTGCGGGCAAGTCCAGCCTCCTGTGTGTTCTCTTAACAGAGTACCTGCTTGCCCATAACATAACTGCTTAATTTTCAGAAGCATGTCCTTACTATTCCTTCATATTTATACGAATAGCAATGATGCTAATGAGAAACCTAAACCGAATATTTATTTTACTCAAATGGACTGTGTGCATGCTTTAGATTGTCATACCGCCAAGCTCTGTTCACTCATATTAGCTTCACCTAAGTCTTCTCCTTACTGATTCCCAAGCTATCCTTTCTTTTTAAAAGCCTCATGTGAGGAACTCAGTTTGTTAAGCTAAAATAAGCCATTAATATCAATGCCCTTAATTTACTTCCCCAGTTCCCCACTCAGATTAATCAGCTTTATGTCTGTCACTTGAAATGCTGAGCTGGGGTTACAAGGACACTTGTACAGTACATATCTGCCCCCAGATCAAATGCGAGAAATCTGAGAATATGCACATCTAGACAATGGTGGCAGATTCTAGATGTAGATCTATTACTTCCTATCAAAACTGCATTATTCCTTTAGTAGTTAACTCTAGCAGGTTTCCTGTCCATGTTATATTGCTCATTTTTATTTATTCTTCATTTGTTGACCGGGTTAGTTGGATTGAGCTGAAAAGTCCTTTTTCAGCAGAGGCCCAGGGAGAAAAGCTCCAGTACATTATACAGTAAAACTAGCAGAAGTAATTTACAGTAAGATTACAAAAATTATTTACAAATCAAGGTTTAAAACGTGGCAATGAAAGTAAAAGCATATTTATACAGTAGAGAGAAGTAAATTCATATGTTGCAATGACGTGTAGACAGAGGAGATTAATGAGAGATAGTTAGAATGAATATTGGACTAAGGCTTAATCAGTTTGTAGATTAAAGTGCCAGGTATTAGACTCATTAGGAGGGGTAGAGAGTGTTAACAGACACAGTAGGAGATGGATAAAACGTAGTGGCCGTATAGTGGACTGTTTAGGGGTTAAAGGCAAGTTTATGAAGGGTGAGTACAGCAGCATTTGGCAAACAGTAATTGTGCATGGTGAATCAGTCAGAGAATGATTAAGATGCAGTGTTTGTGTTGAAATTCCACTGCCAATATTGCAATAAAATCAATGTTTTGAAGGTATAGAACAAGCATTTGTAATGTATTTAAAAATGTCCTCCTTGAGCTGCTGTTATCCCAGCTCTCCATTTTGTAAATATATACCCTAACATATTTAGGTCTATATTATATGTTCGAAGTTTCAAAACTTCAAACATCATATAGTCGAGCTTGTATAACCGAAGTTTTAAAATTTTGAACATATAAAGAAAAGAAAGTTACCTGAATCCTGTAAACAGGGGGGCAAGTCCCCCTGCACCCCCCCCCGCTACTTAAATATACCAACTCTGAGACCGCACTGCAGTGAAATATAGGGAAATATTCCATACAGCGATCTCACTTCACTAAAGTGCAGTCTCTGAGTTGGTATATTTAAGTAGCGGGGGATGTGGGGGGTGCAGGGGGTCTTACCCCCTGCTTACAGCATTCAGGTAAGTTTTCTTTTTTACTTTTTTTTTATTATATGTTCAAAGTTTTAAAACTTCAATCATACAAGTTTGATTATATGACGTTCGAAGTTTTGAAACTTCGACCATATAATGTAGACCGACCATATCTGCCCCTCCCCATTGCAGTTCAGTCCTTGGCATTCTGTTTTTGTAACTGTAGACCCCACCCCCATGTCCCTCTTGCAGTTCAGTGCATAGCATTTCTTTCCAGACATGAACCCCACACATTTTTTTTTTTTTGTGACACTGAACAAATGGTGTTATGACAGACCAGTCATTAATGCAAAGCATGGCCTGGCATAAATGACAAGTTTATCAAACTTTACACATCTCTTATTTAAAACAGTCCATGCAGCTTGTAGTCAATATATAGTACATCTGAAATGTACTGGCTTACTACTCTGTCAGGAATGGTTTGTTCTTTGGCACAGAGGGATGGAGACCTGATTGGTAAAGATCTGAGTGCAGCCCTGGTAACCTGATTAAAGTACTAGGCTGGGGCATCAGCAGCATCATCTTTTTTGGGGGGGGGTCAAGAAGCCAGTTGCTGGTTCATTTATTCCAGGTGGGGGTGGCTGTTTGAGCCCATCTCTGGTGCACCTGCCAGGTGGAGGTCAGGGGAATAGTCAAACATGCACTTGACTGTGGGCACACAGCAGCATAACAAAGAGCTCAGACATTGCATATCATCTGCACACCAACAAGGAGACAGGACTAAGTGCATATGTGAATACTTATCAGCAGTACATGATGGCCTGCTGGTACCCAGTTTTCACCTCCACTGGTTTTTAATGGTATTCCCCTTGGAATGGGGACAACCCCATTGTGGGATGCTGGCTGTCAAAGCTAAGCATGACAGGTGAGGAACAGATGGGTCAGTGGCATGCCAGAAGAGGCTTTTTCAGTCTGACAGGAGCCAAAAAAAATTCCAAAACTTGTAAGCAGTTGTATAGCACACCAAACTGGATTAGTGACTGCTGTCATGCCATACTTTTTCTGCATCTCATACTTTTCTGCTGAGTCCATGAATCATGTAAATCATTAACGAAGAAATCATTCAAATGCCTTTTAAATGGAATGATGCAATGTGCAGTCTTCTTTTCCCCTCTGGTAATGGGACCCATACAATGAGCAAATGATAGTATGATCAGGCCTAGTCAAAATGCAGTACAACTCAGATACATGTCTGATACATGTCTGTAAATGAGAGATTCAACATCCTTAATGATTTTGGAAGGAGGGGTCCTTGACCACGTTTTGTGTGAGAGGTAAGGGTCGCATCTGTGGTACAAGTATGAAATCGTGTGTGGACCAGTATTAGGAGAATATGGTACACCGATGAACCAGAACTTTAGAATTCTGCATACATCTGATTTCACTTTCTCTATCTGTTACACAGTGGTCAACAACAGTGTTAGCATAGAGAAACAAAACACACACAAAACACACAAGACAAGCAAGTTGCAACAGTTTATGGAAGGCTGTCATTCGTCGGGCATCATACATCCCTTTTTTCTGAAATATATTTATCTGTATTTGAAGAGCAAGACTAAAGTGTCTGGTGTCATTTCTTAAGATTTATGCATAATTTCAGGTATGAACACTCATTTTGACAAATCAGAAGTAACCTAGTTCTACTTGGATCCGATGATTTTGAGGATCTACTACCACAGCATTCTGTAGTAGGTGCTTTTCTTGTCATTCCCTCCATCACTATTAATCATGTCGAATTTTCTGCATATATAATAACCCCATTTATAGGTGGCATCCATTGCAGCCAACTACCCAATGTTCTTTCAAAAGGTTTAAGATTTTGACACACCTAATAGTTAAGGAGTCCTACAGTGGTCGGTGACAGCTGATCAATACTCAGTAATACAGTTTTGTAGCAAGTGTTTGTTTTGGTGTGGAGTGTTGTGTTATTATGTAGTGCAATGCAGTCACAACTGAACTACAAAATAAAATCAGACACATTTATTTTATGCATGATTGGGAAGACATTTTATTAGAACACCTGTAAATTATTTCTCTTTAATGTGATTCACAGTACAAAAGCTAAATATGATAGAAATTAAGACAGATGAAAGAGAATGTAAACAAATATGCAACATTTTGACTGTGCATTTTGGTTAATGGAAGAAACGGAAACAATTTTGTAGTCATTTATAAAATAAAAATGTTTCAGTACATGCCCAGAACATTATCTGAATGTTATCACAAAATATGGCAGTAAAAAAGTTCAAAATATATTCTGGTCAGAGAAAGTTTGAGCAGCTGAGTGGTATAAAGAACAGGAAGCTATTAATCATAGATTGCTTATTCTGTAAGAAGCTTTGGGACTTATGGTGGGAAGGAGTACTGTTATGTTTTGACTCAAAAATATAAAGTCTAGTTAAGCTACAATTGTGTTTAATGTACAAGGAAGAACTATTTAAAAGATATCTGTGGGATCATGTCTTTTATAATACAATTAGATATGTGGAATATATGTTTAAATTCAACCCAAAAATAAGGAATTAGGGAACTGGAAGACAAAAATATTAATAATAAAAAAGTAGCACAGAATATAGGAAATTATGGATTGTATCCAGCATTTCAGTGGGCAAAAATAGTTTGAATATTTTTCGATGATTATTCTGTACTGAAAGCAACATGGGCTGACTTCATTTTGGCATAATAATAATAAGCTGTTTCATAAAGATATTATTTTAAATCAAAATGTCCTTTCTCATAATAAATCAAAATGTCCTTTCTCTTAATTGCCAAGTACAATAGAAACTTTAATATCTGTCAACTCAGAAGGGACTCTAGTTTGACATCCTTGTAAAGGATGGCCTCTAGGAGTACAAAACACTTATCATGCTGCATTGCAGTATAGAACAAAATGTATGGGTCAGATAAGTGCAGAACCCACAGGGGCAGATTCTGAAAGATTTGGTCTCAGTGTGATTGTCTTCAGTATAAGGCCTATCTATAAACAGGTATACACCAGGGGTGACCGGCACTCAGTGCAAGTGGTCTTTTGGAATGAGGACCACTAATTCTAATCTTCCCAGCATCAAAACTGCACTCTTGACTTTCTAAACCACTTATAAGACTTGGATATATAGATTTTTCAGACCAATTTAGAAATAAATAATGAACAAAATAAAGTGTTTGTATAATGTTCAAACTGGAAATGACCATATGCTTTATGAAGTGACACAGCAGGAAAAAGGGGTAACATTAGTCTCATGAAAGGAACAAGATCAATCCATTGATGTAAATGTTTATCTTACAAACAAATAATTGAAACTGAAATTGTCTTTTCCTGTTGATATTACTTTTCCCAAGCAAAAACAAACAATTGTAGAAATACAGATTCTTGTGGCTGATAATGGTTGCTTTCTCATGCACCCTGTGCATTTGTCAAACTTCTTAAGCTATATAAAACTGTATTAAATAATCTGTCTTTTCACTTCCTGTCATAAAAAGTATTTTGTCCATATCCAGTGCATATTGTTTGCATTCCTTAATCTTTGACAGAATTTGCAAGGCAGACCATGACCACGATTAGTGCTAAGAACTTCGTCCTTTTATTTTGCCAAAAAAAAAATGTTCTCTTTTGCAAAATTTGACTTTCATATAATAACATTTGATTTAGGTAACTATTATAGGAAGTAGAAAATTCTTTTGCCTGAAAGTCTCAGAACATTTGCCACTTTTCATGCTCCCCTCCTGCACCCTAACCCAGCAGGACTCCCATGTCCAAATAGAGACTGACATATGTAAAGAGAGACAGTTAGTAATATTATCTAATGATACTTAGACACTGTGGATTACTTTTAGGTAATTAAAAGTTGGTATCTCACAGCACCCCCACTCAACCCCCCACACAAAATTCATTTTTCAGGGCTATGCATGTTAAACAGTTTAGCCTCTCTCTTTCATTATAGAGGTACCTTTTTTGTTGTGTCCACTGTGCTGCTTCTATCCTGTCGATATCTTTGTATTTGCAGACATTATTGTATTACATTACTTTATTGACATTTGGTGACTGGGAAAGTCTGACTGGGTCAGGAATCCATTTTCAGCAGAGGCCCAGGGAGAAAAGCTCCACAATTAACAAAAGTACAGTCATAATAGTTTAAACAATTTTTAAAGAAAGACAGTGACAAAATATCAAAATACTAACATATATAGTGCAGGCATAGATTAATAGTACAAACTTACATACAGTACAATTAAATTGAAAGGTTACATGGTTTGCATACAAAAGATAACTAACGTTTGAGATGATTTATAAACCTCAAGATTAAACAAAATCAATAGTGCCTTATAATATGTAAGTAATAAAAGTAAATCTTGAGTAAGAGTTTAAAGTTGGGGAGAAGTAAATAAATATAGAAGTAGTAGAGGAGGTAGGGGTTAGCTGATGGAGAGATTAGTGGGAACAAGTAGATTAAGACTTTTTGCAGCAATAATTTTGTTGAGAGATATTGTAGGTGTGGATGCAAGAATGTCAGCTAGGTTTAAGGGAGAAATGTATGAAGTGGGGGGCGTAGGCAGAAAAGAGGTGTTATGGAGGCTAGAAGGTGAGTTGTTAGTAAGAAGGAGGTGTTATGGAGGCTGGGGGAGTTGTTAGTAGTTTAGGGAAGCTTAAAGAGATAGAAGTTAATGAGTAAAAACTATAGCTAAGATGCTTTGCTATAGGATGAAGATAGGTGTAATGAGACATAAAGGGTGAAAGGAGGGGTCTGGGATAGATTGTCAGTTACTTGTTGCTTAGCAGCAGGAGCAGTCAGCCAGTTGTTGCTTAGCAGCAGGAGCAAATGTGAGATTTGAGATAGTTGTCTTTGAGTGTAAATTTAAAGATCTTGAGGGGTTCGATGGCACTAATATTTGGTGGTAGGGCATTCCACAATTTAGCAATGGCATAGGAGTAGAGGCACTGTCCAGATCTTTTAGTGGGTTTATGCACGTGTAGAAGTAGTTTGTTAGTGGAGGGGAGACTTCTGTGTGGGGTATAGGGCTGTAAGATAGTTTGTAAGGCTGGGCAGCTGTCAGGTTTATAGATTATTTTATGTGCTAGAGAGTTGTGCTGAATTCAGATATTGAGGGAATTCTAGCCAGTTTAGCTTTTGAGGGCTAAGCAGTAGTGAGTGCAGTTTGGTAGGCCAATTGCAAATTTGGAAATTTTGTAATAATATGTTTGTAGTTTGTTCTTTATTTGTAAGAATTGGGGTTCCATAGAGAAAGGATGAATTGGGGTTCCATAGAGAAAGGATGGGAATAGAAGAGTGTTGGCTATTGTAACTTTAGTGGAAGCATCCATAAAGTGCTTATGCCTGTGTAGTTTAGCAAGTCTGATGTGGGTTTTTTAGTTAAATTAAGTATGCATTGTTCAAATGTAAGTTTAATGTCTGTAGTGATGTGTAGCAGTTTTACTCGAGTTACAATTTCAATTTGGGTTTTTTTCTGTGAATCTATACTGAATTCAAGTCAGAATGATTTTGGAGGGAATAGAAGATTAGATTTATTTGAGTTAAGCAGTAGTTGTACTTTGTTTATCCATGTTCCGATAGAGGTAAAGGCTTCTTGTGTGATTAAGAGATGGTGGGGTTTATTGGATGTAGAAATAATAGTGGAGGTATCAGCATACTGGATGGGTGTGCTTTGGAGGGAGGCAGAGTGAAGATTATTAATGAATATATTGAAGAGCAGGGGTCATAAAATGGACTCCTGGGGAACTCCAGTGGTCTTTACCTGGTATCTGGATAGACTAGTCAGCCATTTGGCACATTGTTGCTTATCGGTTAAATAGCTGAAGAAACATTTTTGAGTAGTTTGAGACGATCTAGTGTAGAGAGTTGTTGTAAATGTTTAGAATGAACCGCTGTATCAAAGGCCTTTGATAGGTCTAGTAAGATTACTGATGTAAATAGGCCCTTGTCCATAGCTTTATATACACTGTCTGTGAAGGATAATAGTGCTGTGGTGGTATTATGTGCAGGCCAAAAGCCATGTTGTGTAGATGTAAGGAGATTATTGGCTCACTAGTTGTTGGTTTTTGTATAGCAGTTTAGATGGGGCCAGGATAGAATGGGTCTATAGTTAGATAGTTCTTTGTTTTTTCCTCCTTTGTGCAAGGGGGTAATAATAGATTTTATCCAAAGTTTGGGGACATAGGATTCAGTGATGGACCTATTGCTCAGAATACTGACTGGATAAGCTACTGCTTCTGTGGCTAGCTTTAGATATTCAGATGGAAGATTGTCAGCAGAGAGGGAACAGGGTTTTAGTTTAATAAGAATTTTTTGTACAAGTGAGGAGGGAACAGATTGAAGAGAGGAAGTGATTGTTGAGGGTGTGGCTATGCAGGGTTGGCCAAGAGTGGTGGAGGAGTTTGAAGTTAGGTTACTATTTGCAGAACCTGCCAGGATTAGATATTCAGTGGTGTTGGAGTTGGTGCTGGGTGACTAAAGGTTTATTAGTTTTTGTATACTATCTATGAAGTCAGAGTTAAACATGTTAGCTATTTGAGATCCTGCTTTTTCTGGGGTTGGCCAGGGGTTTTGAGATGTCCCGGGGGATAGAACCGTGATATAGATTTCCAGAATTTTTTAGGACTGTCGGTTTGGCAGATTAGTTGTGCGAAATCATTTTTTTTGTTAGCAGTGACTAGTTTTTTTGATTGCATAATGGCTTTTAATTTTGATGGCTGATTTCATTTTTGGTTCGTAGGTACTAGGCTATCGGCCCTGGGGCCATATAAGCCTAGCCAAAAAGGTTCCCTGGCTTTCACCATTCTTTCCAAGCTCTGTCCCTAGTTACCAATATTTGTTTAGTAGCTTTTGTAAGCCAAGGGGCATGATTTGTTTTAGTCCTTTTGGTTTGGAGAGGAGCTATGCCATTGAGAGTGTCTATAAAAGTGTTATTGAAGAGACTTGTAGCATTATCGAGTGGTAGTGTTTTTAAGGGGTCCTTTTTATTACCTTTAGAATACTGTTGAAGAGCTGATGGTTGAATTTGGTTAGATTTCTAGAAATGTAGTTGTGGTGTTTTGGCATACATGGAGGGGTTCTGCAGGTTAGGCTGGGGAGTGGTCATTTAGGTTATTTGATCAGAGTTACAGTAATTAAGTGGGTTGTTAAGTAGTATCCATTTTAAAGTTGTCCCGAGTTCCTTGTTATTTTTCTTTATGGTGGGACTGGTAATAAGTTGTGCGAATCCATAAAGGTAAATATCTATTGGGGGACTGATGATCATATTCTGCCAATTAATGTTAGTGTCTCCCATTATAGTAGTTTCATTGGAGATGATATTGGATGTACAGGAGAGAAAGTCTTCAAGAATGGTTATGTTTTGTCCTGGGGGTGTATAAATTGCTCCAATACATATTTGTTTAGTTATTCATATGCATACATGCTATGAATATTTCTGCTCTGCGAAATGAAGGAATGGGTTTTGAGAGAAGGGTAATGTGACAAGTTGGAACGATAGATTAGTGCTACCCCTCGTCCTTTTTATGTGTTCTGTCATTCCTTAGAATGTAGTAACCTGAAGGGACAATTTTAGACTCATGCAAAACAGTAGTTAAGGTGTGTGCTTAAACAATGAATTACTACAGGACAAACTTGAATTCCTGCTTTACCCTGTTGTATATGGTTTGCCAAACTCTGGATGTGCTTTATAACTGTTTGCATGTAAAACAATAACATTTTGCTTTTTAATGGCTGTTCTACATGCACCCCAATTAGCTTTTCTTATTCTCACATATAGCTCATTTTCCTTTGTTATCAAACTGCACCAGATCCCTGTTCCCCATTTGTTGTTATTGCTACTGCTTCTCTGCATGTGTACTGCTATTTTACATTCCTACATTTAAATGAATGCCATGTTTTAAAAACCACTGACAGTCTTGTCAAATCTCTTCTTAGGTGTTCTGTACTCTTACATAACTTTGTCATCAGAGAGAAAAAAAGTGTAAAGTTTGTTTCGGACTTTCTGCAGTATTGCTTATAAGAACAGAAAAGGACTACTCCCATTAATAACCCTTGTGAAACTCCACTAGTCACCACCCTTTTAACGAATTAAGTCCATTTACTGTAATAATCTGTGTTCCATTGTTAAGATGATCTGTCCCCCCATGCAGAATTCAAAATCAGGTTTATTACTGTACTTAATAAAAGTAAGCATATCACACATGATGATGCCTCAGTTACTAAGACAAGAAAAAAGCAATACATTGTTAAAAAGGGGCACTCTAGGATAATGCAGCAGGAAGACTAAGCAGTAAATATACACGTCTGAGATAGTACTCAGCAATAAATGTACACATCTGAGATAGTTCTGAGCAGTAAATGTACACTTCTAATATAGTACTGAGGTTTATCTGTACACATTTGATATATTACCATTGTCAAACGTGACTGCATCAGAACTGGTATGACTTTAGGAACTTGTTAAATGTAACTTGTAAAGAGTACTGTGAAAGCCTGATACCAATTCTAGGAATGACTTTCTTTTTCTAATGTATTTATTAACCAAGGGGGTGATAACAAATGTATTACTATAACCTAAGTAAGTCTGCATGCACATATCCAGAACCCCATTCTGGTCCATTACATTTGTTACCGTATCAGAGAACTATCACTTTCATGCAGGTTAAAAGGATGGTTGTCAGATATATTATGCTCCCCTGTGTCCAGAAGTCTTAATGGGTGGCTGGTAGGATGAGTTTTGTAAATGACTTGAATTACTTCATACACAATGTGGTGATTTATTGTAGATTTAACAATTCTTTAATTGTCAATGGTATGCATGATATTAGCAAAATGCCTTGGCTCCCTCAGTTCAAATCAGTTTGGTTTGTTTTAAATATGAAACTTCTAACATTTACACCTTTTCTGGCTGTATCACTGTGCAAGAAGGTTACATTTTTCTGTCTGTATCATTATGTAATAAGGTAGGTCAGTAGGCCTTTTTCAGGTTTTATAGGAAATAAACCGTGGCTGATATCTTCCTGTATGGTAACACTTAAACTAATCCAATGAAGTCCTTACTTTAGAAAATTATCGAAGTGAAGAAAATCTTCTAGGAATGAGCTATGAGATTCAATCAACTCTGTGTAGGCTTTGCACGAAGCTTACATGGAGTTTACATATTTGAGCAGTGAGCAAAAGTGCTAATTACATATTCATGCCACACACCATGTTTAAACATAAACAAGTGATGTTTCATGGCTGGCAACAGTGTTGCCTGTCAGAAAACCATGTAAAACAACACATACAGCAAACCTGTTTACAGTAGAGCAAACTAGGTTAGCAGGATTGCGTGAAATGCCACAATGATTACCAGTGTTTATTATATAGTAATGTGTACAGTCCAAACACAGTACAGGACAATGTATACAGTGCAGAGTATTGTGAAATCCCATTCCAGGCATTCTGTACAAAAGCTGTGTAAATGATCTGTAAGGGTACATGGACTGCCATTTAAAATAAATGGCCAGGGGAAGTGTGTGTACTGAATAGGGATACACAGATGAATTGTAGGAATGAATATAGGGGAAAAAGGACAGGTGAAACAATCTAATCTACAGCAGACAAAGACATGTCAGTGGAAGACAGTTGCTGCACGAACACTAATCACATGTCAACATGGTACAGTACAGACTTCATAGTGAAAATGTATATTATGTGACTGTCAGACAAGGTGACATAATGGAGATGTCTTTGTAGAGATTAATATCCTGGCATGAACAATGGAGAGGACATCTATCAGGGATATTATATACAACTGGTGTTGGGTGCATATTGTGAAGCTGTGCAAACTGATTTGCCTGAATATGAGTGTAATGCCAGCAGAGGTCTCTGATAAGTGGGACACAGTTACAAGCTCATGGACAAAAGTAAAAGAAGCATACAGGATCAGAATAATACCACCGGTAATCTCATGTCTGTGACACAACATATGTGATTTTTGATTATCTTGGATGGTTCTGCATGAGCACATTTGTACAACTATTATAACATGTAATCAAGCACACAGTTCTTACACTCTAAAAATCTGCTGGTGGTGTTAGGAGAGACTGCTATACCTGTATATGACATTATGATCACTACAGGCTAGTTGACTAGTGTGCATGGCATATATGGCACAATCCACACTGTCACAAATGTAACCCATGCCATCAGTGTTATCAAACAGCTGTGCATGTATGGTGTGCATCACCAGAACAGATATCACATGTGCATCTGGTGCAACACCTTGATGGGTGTTCCACACCATCAGACAGTAATGTTTATGCAACAAAAAGAATACCTAGGTATGGCCAATAAGATGTGTGGCAGCTAATTTTGGCAAAGGTGTTACACTTCAGTTACACATCACTGGGAGATGTGTAGGGAGGTACATGAAGAAGGGTACATTCTACTCAATTATTGGTGTGATGAAGGCAGTGAACTGTGGAGGTATTATGGCCTTTGATGTGGATGTCCTGCACATACTCAGTAGTTGTGTTACAAAGGAATACTTACCACAGTGGCCATGTGCTGGTGGATGTTCCACATACCATCTACCCCAGGAACGCATACCAGTTGGTCTGCTTATAGGGTGTGATTTCTACATTATCCTTGGTTTCCGTGCATTTGTTTTCATAATGTAACAAATCCCCCTATGTTTTTGTTTAATCTCGTGTGTTGTCGTGGCTGTGGCAACAATCTTTAGTGTGTGTTGATACTGTTTTTATATTATACTAATATCACAGTTGAAGTCCGTGACTGCCCACAATCTGTTGTCCTCCAGACAGCTGTTTGGGCACAGTATGTGTATGTCATTCTTGCTGTATGTGACTTAAAAATGGACAGGAAAGGGCCTAGCAGACAGCTGTAATGTACGTACCTGATCATTGGACCAGAGATATGTCACTTCACACATTTCGACATATATAATGCCACATTTGTGATCCATTCATCTAACCCACTTGGTGATGTAGGTGTATATGGCCACATCTGACGGTGTTGAGTGAATACCTCTGTATAGATTTGTGTCAAATGCCTTGACCTGGTCAAGTTCCACAGGATGATAGTCTTATCATCATGTATGCCCTCTATGATCTCTTTCAGGACATCTAATAGATGTAACAGACATGAATGTAGCATTAACAACACATCTGTTACACAAAGCTGGCATATTACTAGTGTCAGTATAGAAAATGCCCATGATTTCTCACCAAGAAAATACAGGCCCTACAAACCATGTCATGATGTATGTGGATAAACTGAAAGCCCTGTCACTGTAACCTGTATTGTATAGGATGAGGTGACTTTTGCCTGACCTACAGGCCAGTCTCTGACCCTGCCCTGATGGGAAAATTGCACATCTACAATTCAGCTAAAGCTGATGACATCAGCAGTGTCTGGTGAGGAGAAAATGCTGATAGCAGTGTCCCACATGCTTGTGTAAAATACTTGCTGTAATGTCAAGCAAGTACACACACACACACACACACACACACACACACACACACACACACACACACACTCCTAGTTGACTGCAGTAAGAACGGAACCTCTACCTATCCAAGTACACAGTCTAGAAAACTCAGTACTTTACACAAGTGCTACAGCACAAGTCTGACGTTTACAAGGCTGCAGGACAACTTATGGTGAAAAAAATCATTTTGGAGAGATGTTGGTAGGCCTGCACGAAGTGGATGTGTAGGCATTTTCAGCTGTCAAGATATTTCAAGTTCTGCATGTTACCAGATTGACTGTGCAATGTGCAGTATGTGGTGGTTGTGTTCCAATGTGCAGGTATGCTTTAAGAGACCAGCTTTACAAACTATATGCAAATAGGTGTCATATTACTACAAGTATTTGAAAATCTGAATGTATATTGTCATTCTAAAGATGTGCAGGGCATAAAAGACTGTTTATTATTAATTTATGTAGTGTAGCTGATATATTTGTGAACAAGTACTGAGAGACCAGGGTTCCAGTGCATGGGAGAGGTAACACATGACTGCATAGTAAATATCTGATATTTTCTTAGATGGGCCTTTCATTAGTTTATGCTTCCACATGTAGTTTCATGGCATGAAGACTAAATGGCCAGTAAACAAAACTAATACATGCTATTATTTACTTTGCACAGTGCAGTGGCGAGCATCAGGTTTGCGCAATGGCTGGCAAAGTGTTTTGCACATGCAACATACACATTTCTACTGCTTTGCCTATTTGCGAGTAGTTAAGCAGTACACAAACATGAGGCTCATTGCTAAAATTGAGTTTAGTGCTGAGTGTATGAAACAAAACTGCTGCTTAGCTGACTCTGTGACAGCAAGTATAAATGCATTGACTACATTGTTCCAGTGCATGGGATGCCAGTCACACTGGATACAGCCTTGGCCAGACTATTCCAAGCCTCAGACTTGCACTAGGCGCCAGAATAGTCCCCCTGCAAAAGCCTTCGGCTATGGCGCTTTGCCAGAAATCCAATAACTATTCTGGACTCCTGAACACCCTACCTCTGTGCCCTAAATTGGACACCTTCCCCTTTAATGCCATATATGTCTAATCCCAAAAGTAGAGCAATGGCAAATAACGATTTCCAGCAAATTCCTGTTATCACATTTACTAGTAGTGTGCAAACCCAAGCAACGATGCCAACCACATTTGTGCTATGTTAAGTGGAGAGCAATCATACTAAACTAAGAGAAAAGCAGTTTTGGAAATTGAAAGGTTAATCTGACACTTGACATTAGTTTGAGAGGTGTCTGCTGCTGTAACTGTTACATGATTTAACTTTGCAGACATGCACTGGGGTCATACATTTCATGACCTGACAAATTTTTGGTTTGGCTTTATGCACTGATAAAACTGATTTTTACAGTGTGGGATTCAAGCCTATGCATAAAGGACAAACCATTTTCGTCCACAGTGGGGATTTTCCATCTTTGCCACATAAGTCCTTCTCAGACATAGTAATGAATCATTCATAAATACAGGTGATAATTTGAGGTGTTAACTATGCATGTGTGTGTGACCTGACAAGGTTCTTGTATATGGATAAATAAGACGCATACACAAATTAAAGTGTGAAGGCCATCCAAGTCCAGATAGCAGAATTATACCTACTGAAATATAGTAGACAGTATACCCTCTGTCATGCATCTGAACCTTCAAAACACGGTAAGGGTGTCTTATCTCTCATACATATAATTCATATCAGCTCCACTATTTATGATTATGTCTAAAGTATTAAGTGAGATTGAATATAATGTGAAATGGAAAAGCAATAAAAATTGTCTGGAATTTCCTTGATTAAAACCCAGGACCATGTGTATGTGCAGCCCTAAACTTAAACCTGTTACCACAAGAATGTTGAAATAACACTTGTATATTTTCCTGTTCATTACTATAAACTGGACTGTTACAACAGTAAAAATATGTTGCACTTTCTGTATTTGAACCCAGGACCCACTGTAGCCATACACTTACACCTGCTGCCACAGGAATAGTTAAATGACAGTTGCATAATTCCCTATTCATTTTTAATTCTGTGAGCTAACCACCACTCAGTGCTGCTTAGCATGTTTGCATGGCACCCAACAGAATTAATAAAATGTATCCTTTTTAAATTTTTGAACTGTTTCCTGTCTACAGTTGTTCGATGGCTGAAGGTGTTGGGGAATCTTAGTGGTGTTGAGAGATGGAAAGAAAAAACTGCAACAATGCATCATTTTTAACCTTTACACTGTCTACAGATGTTTTTATGTGGGCCACTAGTCCATCATGAAAATGAGATAAGCACAGCTAAACCCGACATTCATTGTGTTTCTCCATTTGCCTTGTTTGTACTAAGCCAAGCACCATACATACATTGGCATTAAAAAAAGTAAATAAGAAAAACACAAAAAAGGGAAAATTAGGTGAAATGAAGAAAATAAATCTATTAAATAAACAACAACACTACAAAATGTATGTGAGTACACGTGCAATATTTTTACACAGGTCTGGATTTAAACTCTCACTCCAATGGACCTTCAGAATGCAATAAGCGTGTCTTATCTCGGTTTGCCGCACAAATAACTTTGCAGTAGAAAACTAAACCATTGTGCATACAACCATCTGCAAAATCATCCATAGTACTAACAAAGCATATGACAGTTGTTTGTACATGTATTAACTTCAGAAGTAGCGTACTGAGTGATCACACCATTTCTGACTATTGCTTGTATAAATGCAGCTCTGTCTTATGTCTGTGTTTGTTGCCCCTTCTTGTCTTATCTGACAAGTAATCTGAGACCTGCAGTCTGTAAGGCATTCTGTATCATTGTCCTTTAAAATGTCTAAGGATATTAAATGTCTGAGGATATTAAGTGGCAGTAATATACCGGAGTCAAGAAATTAAGGGGAGATTGGATGTTGCTGAACAGAAACTGTGAAATGTGTGCTGCTTACTTGCATTTAAAACCTTGATACAATTACTTCTACACTTTGTAAGACTAACCTGGCTGACACAACCAATGGAGGTAGGGGAGTCTGAATTTCCATTTTCCTTCTCCCTACCAGTAATCATTCACAGCTGCAATCCATTAGCAACAAACACTAAGGTTTTACCTGCACTATATTTACAACTGATACTCGGAGCCAAGTATTTGGGATTCAGCAATTCTAATGAGTTCACACCTCATATGCATCTTCATCATGCTCACAGCCCTGAGTCTACACTATAAAAAGGGAACCATGTAGCTAGTAAACCTGAAGGTGAGGAGACTTGTTTTTGTAGATAACACAGAAGAAATTACTTTGGGATTTATCTACACAGAAGACTACTGATCTTGATAAGGTATGCTTGCATTTTTCAGCTATAAACTGTATATGCTGAAACGTCAGGAAGAAAAATCTGTTTATATATATATATATATATATATATATATATATATATATATATATATATATATATATATATATATATACATTAGTAAATGCTACTTTTATCTCTATGCATTTCATATAAGTATACTAATGGCATAGGCATGTTTGTCAGGGCATTTTATTTTTTTCAGATGCACAGCCTTAACTGTCATCACAAGTGCTAATGTTACAATGGTTTTTATACTCTTCTATTATTATTGCTGTGAAATGTAAATGTCTTCTATCATCCATGACACAGGGGTGTTACCTTTTTGGGATGGACCATGCACACCTCTAGGGGAGTGCTGGCCACAGGTAGATATGACTGGCAGTTGCTTAAAATAGAATGTTCTGTGGTAAATCTGTAGACATGTTTCAGGGACAGTTTTCACTGATGATTTGTAAGAAAAATGTATCATTTGCCTGTTTTGGGGGTTGGGAGCAAAGATGCATTTCTGTTTTGGCAAAAACAAGATTTTGCTATTGTTACTCTCCTTGTTTTGGATCCAACCTTGCCTTGTGTGTTACTGTAATATGTTACAACCACATAATTCCCTTTTTTATATTTGAAATCTTGACTGTTTTATGTTTCTCCAGTGGGTAATAGTGAAATGCTACTTTTTATGTGTTATATCAAAGCAAGACTTTTATTTATGTGATACTTATGTGTATTATCCTTTTGTGTTTGTCACCTAGGACTGTGGCACCCAGGAGTCACAATCCCCCAAACCCCCTCTATAGTGACGCTGAAAATGGAAGTCCTTGTGGAAGCATTTAGGCATCATGGTGCCTTTCTGCTTGAGGGTGACAAGGGGATTTGTCTGGCAGAATGAAGATTTGGCAACAGATAGTTGCTTATGTGAATGCAGTAGGTGGCCAGAGCAGGACATATGATCAGATGGGCCATATGGTCACCGACATTATTTCACCGGCCTGGAGGAGAGCAGCTGCAGTGGCCTATGAACTGATGGCTACCAGAGCAGCCTGCTACAGAGCCACCACTGACACCCAACTGTGAATTCCTGTCCACTGACAGGGATCGAGACAGTTCACTGGAAAGTGCACAACAGCATATCATTGATGCTGGTGCTACTGTTTCAGGAAGGACAAGTATGTTCCAGGAGCAGCTTCCAAGTAGGCTTACCTATCTCAATTGTTAAATATTCCTTGTTTAGCAAAATATTGATGGCAATGCCTAAGTTCTGTTTACCATAATATTTGTTTGGGGGGGGTAGTTGTAAATTTACACAGTTAACAACACATTCTGGCTGATTACATATGGGCTTGGGATGGAAGTATCTTCTAAGTTCTTGTTAAAAGTATAGTTAATGTACATATAAAGGGCAAAAAGTTTTAACCTCCTGTGTTACTGTTCATTCTCATGATGGTGTCCTTACCTTTTGCTTAACTTCTTCTAGGACCATCCAGCATAGGGAGCCTACAATCATCTGCACATGGCAAGCCAAACATTTTTATGTCCATATTGATGAGCAGTTCAAATAAATATTTAGTTTGTGATGTGGGTGTCAGGACTGTTGTGTATATTGCTGTACTGTGTGTGGTAGTGGCACCAATGTTAGTTTTAGTATATTGGACTGTAGTAGTGTAGGTATTAATTTTTTTCCTGTGTTTGCTGCTTATTATCAAAGGTGATCCTGACAGTGGAAGTGTGGGACTCCTACCACCTGATGTCAGAGTATTATCAAACTCTGATGATGGTGGCCAAACAGAGGAACGGGGTACTGAGGTTGTGACATACAGCCATCCCCTGTAATTCCATCAGACACTGGCAGTAAGCCTACACCAACCCATTCCAGTGAGCCCTCAGACATTGGACAGGTGGAGGGTGAGACACTCTATTAGGGCAGTGTGGTTACTGCAGTTTCGGTGCCTGTTGACTATGGCTGTAGCCAAAGTGTGAACAAGATGCCATGCAGGAGGGTTGTTAAGGGGTGCTTGAGGGAGGACTGCTCTCCATCCTCCACCTGATCCAGGAGTGTCTTCCTGTGCCACTTGACATATGTTTAGGGCCATCATGGAGGTGCAGGCATGTGACAATAGGTCCTCTAGAGAAATGCTTAGGCTTATAGATGTGGCATAGGCTGACTTGAATGATTGCCTCTTCCATCTTGTCAATTCAATGGAATGGATGAATGACACTTTTTGGAATGGACAGTATCTGTGATGCAGCATCTGCTGGGAAGAGAATGACATCCACATGTGTGGAGGTCAGCCACATCAGCTGATGTTAGCCAATGTAGCCGTGCCCAATCCAGCTCCCATAGTGAAACTACTTCCACTACTCCATCAGTGGTTGATGTGTCCACACCCAGATGTGGCAAACAATGGGGTCAAGGTCCTAGGCATCCTTGTGAGGTGAGCTTATCCAGCATATATCAGTCATGTACAGGTAGTGCACTGTATCTGATGATGGGCATGGACATGCCAGAGTAACTCCTGGCAGGACCAGTTCTCAAGGTCTGGTATAACAATGACAAACTGCTACCTCTACTATGCTCACACCTGTCTGTCATACCAGGATGCAGAGGTAGCACAGAGTTGGCTGTGTTCCTGCAGACAGTCTCACACCAATTTCACCTGGAGGGCCCATGTAGACACACACACAACAGTTATGTGTTTCAGCCATGAGCTCATTCTGTCTCACTAGCCATTTTTTACTTATCCAAATGTCTGCCTGCTTCTCTTTCCCTTTCTTATCACATGCACTTACCTTTTGTCAGCCTTGGCTTTCTATGCAAGTGATAACTGTGTCATAGCCTTGTTTTCTGTCTTTTGGACTCTGGGATGCATACAATTTGTTTGATGCTCAGGGTGCATAGCTGGCTTAGTGCTTGGTATATCTGAGTTTGTAAAGTTTAGCTAATTGTACTTTTGGCATATTTTGGGCTTAGAAAATTAGACAGTTGATAGACATTTATTCCAACAGTGTTTTTAATAATCTTCTGAGGGTTGTGAAGTCTGAAACTGAAATGTCTCCTAGGTTGGTACTAGGCTATTGGCCCTAGGGCCTATACAAGCCTAGCCATAACAATTCCCTGGCTATTTCTTCCCACAATATTTACTTCCCTGGACCCCTATCTAGCAGGGTGACTGACATGATCCCCGGGGTGAATTTCCTATCTCCCAACCAATCATCAAGGTTCCTTTTGAAGAGGGCCAAAGAGGTGCTCTGCTTGACATGTATGAGCAGTCTATTCCAGAGTCTGAGGAGTCTCTGGGTCAGGAGCCTATCCCTCCAGCATGTTTTGCTCATTGTGATGACAAGGTTTAGATCCCTGGAGCATGTTTCTCTGAGGGATTGGGATTTCTTTAAGTGTAGCATGTCCAACAGCTGTGGGTTTGAAATGGCCTTTTACGTTAAGCAGAAATCGCCTCTGAGTAGACGATATGCGACAGAGTATAGGCGGAATTTTTTTAGACAGTCAGCATTGGGCATCAGCTTTAGGCCTGTGATTCTTTTAGTGAGGTATTTCTGCGGCCTTTCCAGGTGTTGCAGATGTCTTGAGAGGTACATACCAAATGGGGCGTTGTATTCTGTAATGGGTGTACTGAGGGATGAGTACAGTACAATGACCTCCTTTTTTCTGGATGAAAAGCCCTTAGTGATGAGGTGTACCACATAGAAGGATTTCCTGGCTGTTGTGGTGATGTGGTTATCGAAGGTGAGACCACTGTTCACCTGTGTCCCTAAGTCTCTTATCACACTTTCAGTGTTTAGTGTACTGCCACCTATGTGGTAATTCACAGGTACATGTTTTTTCCCAAAGTGGATAACTATACATTTCTTGGCATTGCACATGAACCAATGGCTCTGACACAAAGCATTTGTTTCTGTAAGGCCCTTTTGTAGAATATCCACATCATTTGGGTATTCAGTAATGGCTCCCAGTTTGCAGTCATCTGCGAACTTTGTTAGCCAGAGTCCCTTAGTGTTGGCCTGTACTTTAGAGAAGTAGATGCCAAACAAGAGTGGTCCCAGGACTGAAGCCTGAGGTACTCCACTTGTCTGGAACTGGATTTGGAGTCTGCTACATTTGCAGTGTGGGTTCTGTCAGTAAGCCAGTTGGCAACCCATCGAGTGACATAGGGATTAATGCCCAGCTTAGTAAGTTTATCTATGATTCCAGAGTTGGGGATTGTGTCAAAGGCCTTGGCAAGGTCCAGATAGGCTATGTGGACCACCTTACCCTTGTCCACGGCTCTGGAGACTGATTCAAAGAAGTCAATCAGGTTCAGGAGACAAGATTGGCCCTTCACGAACCCAAACTGCATGGGGTCCAGTGTTTGAAGGTTACCAGTGTCTTTGTTTATAAGTTCCATGATGATACGTTCCATGGCCTTGCAGATCAGGCTAGTCAGACTGATAGGGCAGTAGTTCCCGGGATCCAAGGTGGATCCCCCATTGTGGAGTGGGATAACTGTAGCTCTGCACCACTCAGCGGGCATGAAGCCTGAGGTGAGGCTATGATTAAACATGACACTTAGATGAGGTGCCAGTTCATTTTGTATCTCATGTAATACACAGCCTGGGATGTTGTCTGGTCCCATGGATGCTGTGTTCTTAGTCCTGCATTACTTTCTCACTTCTCTCTCTAATGATTTTACAGTACAAAACTATGGGGCCAAACTGAAGACATTCAGTGACCCTCAGTACTTTTGAAAGGTATGAATGTGTGAATCTTTGATGCCTGAGGCCTATCACTTGATACAGAGCACATGTATTCACACAAGTCTCTGCTGTCACATGTTAAAGTCATTGTTGTACAAATCACTCACCTTTTACTTACATTACCAAGTAACAACATGCAAGGATATGCCATTCATTCATATTACAGAATTTGATTGTAACACTCCAGGTTCAACACTTATCTTGTAAATCCAGCAGCTGCTACAGTTTTAGTTCAGGGCTGAATCTGTCTGATGCTAAGAGTACACAGCTATTAAATGGGTAGGTAAAGGTTGTGAGCATTGCCTGGCATCAGTGTTACTATATGTATGTGCGTAGAATGAAGGTTTTAGCCCCTTAGGTGATTGAGTAAGTGTGCTGTGCGTTGCCTCTTAGCCAATGCAAGGAAATATTGAGCATGCCTACATTCGCCTACACCCACAGCAGCTGCTGGTTCCCCCTCTGACTCCTCACCTGCATGTGGCTGTGGCAACCTTGACATTGGTGGTGGGATGTGTGCCCCTTCCCCTTGTTGATTCTGCTGAAGCTGCTTTCTCAGGATAATGATGTGAAGCATGGCACAGACTGCAAAGATTTCAGTACATGAATTGTACTGCAGGGCTTCCCCAGATGTATCTAGGCAGTGGAACCATGACTTCAGCAGCCTAAACACATGCTCTATGAAATTTTTGGTTTGAGCATGTGCCTCATTATGGTGTTCTTCAGCAGGTGTGTGTGTGCATTTCTGACTGGCATCATCAGCCACAGTTTCATTGCATAACCTGCATCCCCCCAGTAAATGACCCTGTGGGATATCCCCCCCATAGTGAACATCTGATACAATTGTGAGGTGTGCCAGATAGGTGAGTTCTGTTAACTGCCTGGGTTGCCAGCACACACATTTAAAATGATTCCCTTAGCATTACACATGACTTGGCAGCTAATAAAGTGAAAGACCTTTCTGTTTATGCAGACCCTTCTCTGTTCTCCAGGTGGTGCCTTAATTTCTGTGTGTGTACAATCTATGGCACCCAGGATAATGTGCTACTGGGTAGAACTCCTGCATATTTGTGACCCTGTCCTCAGGAGTACGTGGAAAATATATGTGGTTGCTGGCATGTTGCAGCATAGCATTCAGGAATTGATGGAGGATCCTGGATGGTGATGCCTCTGACACCTCCAGCATGTCCCCTGTTGGTCTCTGAAAGGTACCTGTAGCTAACATTCTAAGGGCTACACCTACCTTTGTCCCCACTGGCATGGATTCCCCTCTGAGCTAGGTCTGAGATGAGGACGACGGAGGTTGCAAAGTTCCTGTAGTGTGTCTCTATCTACCCTGTAGCATTCTACAATTTACACGTCATACAGACTGTGATAAGTTAACAGGGGGTCTGAAAACACTTCTTCTTCTTAGCCGTGGTCTTTTAGCAGAAGCAGCAGCATAGACGTCAGCCTGTTGCACATACATATGAATTAAAGCAACAGCAGCCCCTAACATTTCTTTCTGTATAGACTCCTTTCCATGGCTGTAGTTCAGTAAGTTTTAGAATTCACAAGGAAAGCCAGCACTGAGTCTACATGGTTGTTTTATAGTTTGTTGAATAGCTCCACCATCTTGGATTGGTTGATTACAGCATAAACAGCTGAACTGTATGATAATCAGCATGCCACGATGTTTACCATGGTTGCTCGGCTCTACACACTGTCTAGATCCGCTTACTGAATACAAAACAATGCACTACTATGTGCGGGTTTCTGCGCAATGAGCACACTATGTTCGCAGACTGTGTAGGGTTTACAGAATCTGCCAGGTGATTTTTATTTTCCTGTTCATGTAGGTATTATAAATGAGTTACAGAATAGGGGATATCCTCATCAGACTTGGGAGGAAATGGCCTTTAGAAAGGCTGCTGCTAGGAACAATCAGGATTAATTGTAATGGCATATGACTGCCAATGATCAGAATATGATTGAGAGATAAAACTGTATACAAAAATTAAGACTGGAAGGCCAGCCCCATGGTGCAGCAAGACACAGCCTTTACTATGACCATAGTGACCTATGTTCAGTTAACGGCATGGACCCTGAAGGGGCTTGATGGGGAGCATTGTTTTGAGTTGCCAATGCCAGCTTGCCCATCTTGGGGAGTGAAAGTCAGTCTGGTCGGCCACATTAGAGATGCACATTGCTGAGTGGGTAGTTGGTCATGGAAGAGATCATAACCATACCTCTCAACTGTACAGATTTTCTCAGAATGTCCAGATTTTAGCCTCATATTTTTGGTTCAGTTTTCATAAAAGTAGTGATTTTCAAGCATATCATTGAAGATTTAAGTTGGAAAATAATTTGAATTTCAGACTTTATACCCGTAATTCATGCTAATGCAAAACCTATTCTATCTTCTTTCTAAGTTTGTAAAAGCAATATTTAAAATTGCCCCTATTTTTCACAGCTGTGTCCCTCCTGGACAAAGGAAGTCGGTATTAACTACCATAGACCTTTACCTTTGTGAACTTCACTCACCTAACCTCCGACAATTGGGGAAACCCGGGATAAATATGATTAGGCTTGTAAGGGCTCTAGAGCCATTAGCATAGTAACATTCTATGAGCCTATTATTTATGGCTTTGTACAGATTTTTTACTTGAGGTTGAGAGGTATGGTCATGGCAGGTTCTCACCGTGTTTAGTGGTGCATGACCAACTGAAGTGGAGATTGTTGATGGGAGCACACGCATTATCCCCAGTCAGGCAGCCATTATGAGTCCGCCACACACATACAAGGAGACCATAGGAGGGCTGAGGCTGAGACCTTCACATAGCCATTTAACTGACCCACTCCCTAATCTTAAGGCCGGTCTCTTGCTTCCAGGGTAAACAAATAGGCTGATCATGCCCCTTGAACAATAATGAATGATCCGGACAGCATTCATTCAGTTTAGGGGATGTTTGGTTCTCACCCCCTGGAGGAACAAATAAGTCAAAGGAGCTCAGGAAGGGGAGACACTGTGCAGGACCCACTGACTACTCAAAAAAAAAAGTTGGATAACTGTCTTCCTTATTTTAAAAATTATGTTATAGTGCACAGAAGTAATTTTGAAGCATTAAATTGTTATGCAAAAGTATTATTGACCTCTTTCTACTTTGAACAGAGTAGTGTACGCTCTGTCTTGTCAAAGAAATGCTAGCATTGTTGATGTAGTAGTTCTTGGACATTTTCAGAAAAACTGTCCTAACACAGAAATCTAGAAAGTTAAAAACTTGTATATGTGGAAGTTGTAATGTATGTGCTTATGTAATGGATGAAAATTGCCTTACAGTAACAGATGTATGATAAGAGGTTATTCACAGGTAGGGGGTGAATGTATGACCTGAGAAAAAATATGGGTTTGTGAAAAATGTTATTTAGATGGATTGATGTTGGAAGCAGTTCATACAATGCAGGAACATCTTAATACACGAGAGAAACAAGTTCTCTTATTTTCCATTTAAATGTTAAACAGCAAGGCTGTTTTTTTTTATTTTATTTTACGTTTTAAATCTGTAGTATGAGATCACTTTATAGACCGTACCAGCAGAGAGAAAATGGAAATGTTTGAAAGGAAAGGCTGAATGTGCTTAATGAAATTTTAACATATTGTTCCCGGAAGGGCTTAACAAACATCTTGATTTGAAATGTCTTTTTTAGTGGCTGGTTTATGGATGAGACCTTTTGTATAGCAATTATGTTCTCGCAGATCTTGTACACCTCCTGAAAAGGCAAATAGCTGAGGCACTAGAGTGAGAAGGAATAGAAGTCTGAATACCAGATGAAACTGGCTGCATGAATATTTTTAGTGACGCTTAAAATTCTGTTACAATTGTATGCCTTTACCTTCCTGCTGTGAACATGTGCTGTCTTGGGTCATCTGTTTCACTGGCTACTGTATGCTGTAACATCCTGTCTCTTCAGTGATTTCATGATTTCTGCACATGAAGTCAAACTTACAGGCTAATCTAATACTTAGCTTCTTGTTTTGATTCCAGTCTTCTGAAAAAGAAATCACATCTGCCGTCTCCTAGCCTTCAAAAAATCTTGCCCCCTTTTGCATCTTAAAATACCACATCAAAATCATTCTAGAAGAGATTTACTCATTGAAAGGCTTGTTAGTGAGTAAGCACAGCAGAGTGGTGAAAATAAAGTTCTCGAGACTATATTGCATACCTGGCCACATGATACAAAAAGATAAAGCACATATTGCACTACAAATAGCATGCATTCAACTAGCAACATAGTCAATGTGGGGCCCACAATGTAGGATTGGAGTTAGCAGTAAGCTTGATGCCTGCTTGCCCATGCTGGGGCAGGTAGGTAGTGTGGCTTAGTGTATCAGTGATACCTGCAGGAAATGCGTGTATATCACTCCAACATGCCAAGCCTTGTGTCCCTGAAGTGCAGGTGGAGAGTTGCTTGATCAGTAAGCTGCACTTGCACAGATGGTGGCTATAACAGAGCTCACAAGGCTGCTGCAAGGGTAGGGGATAGGGCAGCTCACAGGATCCGCAGACTGTCCTGCACCCTAGTGTCAGAATCATGCTTCCACAGGTGCAGGAAGTGGAACCACCAGGCTGATGCTGTGGACCAAAAAATGCTAGTATATCACTTTATTGTTACATTGTTTTGGTAGTTAATGCACTCCTTTTGAGAACTATTTTTGCGTCCTGACAGTTTATTTTTGACAACTGTTTTCTGTCAGGATTATGTGAAACACAGTCAGTGTAATACTACCATAGACAAAACACTGTGGTCAAAGAACATTGGCCAACGTATCTTAAAAATATTGCAGCTGAAAAAGTAGAGCGAATCATTCAGCCAGGATGCAGAGGCTAGCCATGACCATACTTAAGTTTTAGATTTTACAAAAAAACAGAAGTTAAATATGTGAAGAGGGGATATTAATGGCAAACTGGAACTTAGAAGAGGAAGTTTCAAAATATATTGTGCATGGTCTTTGAATAAGAAGAGTTCTGTCAAACCCATTTAAAAGCGCTGCCTCTAAAATACAAATCTCTGAATTTAAAAATAAGTAACTAATTTACTATCAAGTTCTTTTATGTCACTTGTTTGATTTAGTTTTAAACAGAGAGTGTGTGTGTGTGTGTGTGTGTGTGTGTGTGTGTGTGTGTGTGTGTGTGTGTGTGTGTGTGTGTGTGTGTGTGTGTGTGTGTGTGTGTGTGTGTGTGGCTCAAGATGTAAACATACTTAACAAAGTCATCTGACCATAATTATTTAATTACAAGTGGTCAATATTGTCTTCTGAAGTGTGGTGGTGTGAAAGATTGTTTTTATACATACATTACTTTTATTTTTCCATTTTTTTGTTTTGTTTTTTAATATCTTATGTGGTTCTTGAGCCAGTTCATGGTTGACTGCTATAACATTTGATTCTTGCTCAATTTACCTACATGAGCTCCCTCTATATAGATCATAAGCGGTTTTAGCCAGTAGGATATCTACAGATGACCTATGATTTTTGGGGTGTGCCTGGTAACAATCTCAGTATAACAAAGAAGTAAAGAAGACCAATGGATAAAAATGCTGTCTGATCACACTTGGCTTCAGTGGTAAGTCTCATAAGATGTGTTTTGACCTGGAGCACAGACAAGCCAATAAGTCCAAACTGTTAAAAGGAGAGATACTTATGTAGCTGGGTATTATTACTACAGTCTGGGACAGGAGATTGCATATCTGGGCCTGTGAACAACATGCTTACAGATAACTGATTTAATTCATGTTGCAAGTAGTAGTTGCAGAGACTGTAAAGCTCATAATCATGAACTATTTCCCTACTATTGTCCCTTATTATGTCGGAAAGCAGGAGAGGCCCAAAATGTGCCAAGCAGTTGGAAAAATCTGATGGAAAACCGTATTTAAGAAGGTGAACTAGTACAAGCTGCAACATAAATGGCTAGCTTTTTTGAAGGCTCTGAGAAGTATCAGAACAGATAAAACTATTGGAAAAGAGAGGAGACATATTTACTATATAGATTACAGAAAAGTAATCGCTAAATGTGAACGCTTTGCTGTTTCAAAGTATCCAACATAATTGCAAAGTTGACTCTTGATGTTTTATTCTATCCTTAGCCTGTTGAATGCAACAAAAGAGCTGTTTTGCATTACACTCTATGTTGCCAATCCTCAGCTGGCCTGATGTTTGCTTGTGTTCTTTTTTTCTGCTATTGGTAATGCAGTCTGACTTAACTTCCACCATCTTGTTTGGAGGGGTTATTTTCTCTCCTTTCCTGCATCACTTTGAGCATTATCAGTGCTTGGTACACTTAAGCCACAAAGGGCCAAATTAAGGGGACTGATGGAGGTGCAAGGGCTGAGGTCCCAGCCTACTCTGACCTATGCCAGGGACCATTGCTAATGGTAGGAGGGGTCCATGTTTCTCTATTGGCCATCATGTGGCCATCATAATGCACAGCATCCATGGGTTAATAAGCTACTGGCTGACCATTGCCCAGTTTGCCTGGGTTGCCTGGGATAGTTCTCTTGACTGAAAGCTGGATGTAAAACTGATCAACCCACCAAAATGACCCAAAAATTGCCACACTGAATGTAGGTTCACTGAGAGGATGCAGCTTGGAAGTAGATGGCACTATGGTAAGGAAGAGGCTGGACATCATGTGCATCCAGCTGATAAGGTAGAAAGGCAGTGCAGAAAGCACTTGACTAGGGATCCAGAGTCTGCTACTCATGGGATGAATGGATTATCAGTGGTGTAGTAATTTTAGAGAGAGAATGTCTTCTGAACACAGTGAGGGATGCCATCAGAATTGCTAACAGAGTCATGGCAATTGTAACTCCAGCATAAAGCTAGAGCAGTATATGCCCAAAAGCATGGTTGTGATGGTGAGGAAAAGAATACATGTAGGCAGTAGATGAAGGACCTACTGGGTAAAGCAGGACAACATAAGCTGGTGTTGGGATCTCCAAGATGGCTGCACATTAAGTAACAGCTTAATTTCAGCTCTCCCAGTATGAAAACAGAAACTCAGAAGAGAAAGCCAGTGAACTTTTTTTGAGGATGGTAAATTTCAGTAATTGGCTAGTAAGTGCACTGCCTGGGTGCCAGCAAAAAAAGTTCAGAAAACCTGAAAGAAAATTGATCACAAAAGGTGAGGAAAAACACTTGTCTGGGAAGAATTCTGCAGCTGTTCAGCAAAAAGCAGTGCAAGCTCCAACTTGGTGCAAGACATGACTTCCAGTAACCTACAGGAAAAAATAAGTTGAATGTACTCGGAGATGATTAAAATAAATGAAACACTGTTGAAGTATATCAACTCAAATAACAAAAGGCTGGAAAAATGGAAGAAGCTTTAAACAGATATTCAGATGCAGATAAAACTGCAAAAGTCGGAGGTCAAAATGAAGAAAAGGCTGGCTGAATAGGAGACTGCTCAAGAAGAGATGTTTTAAAAAAATAATAGAATTAGAAGAAAGAGCATGCAGGGAAAAGCTGATATTTTCTGCTGTACCAGAGAAGCTGGAAGGAACAGACTTTATTAATTTTATGAAAGCACAAATAAGCAGCTGACTGGTATTCCACAGCAGGAGTTGTAAACTGAAAGGATATATTGCATGTATGCTCCAAACCTGTCCATGAGAAGAAAACATAGACCTTTAATAGTAAAAATGCAATCCTACCAGCAGAAGGAGTTGATTCTGACAAAACTGTGGCAGAGGGACAAAGTACTAAAAGTGGGAGGCAGTACAATGTTTGTGGAAAATTAATACTCACTGTATACCAGGCAGAAGAGGAGTACAATGATTCCACTAATCAGGGAATGTTGAGAAGCAGGTGTGAGATTCCAACAGCTATATCCAGCTACCTTCAGAATATTCTTTCCTGGAGTGACAAAATCATTTATTGATGCAAAATATGCTAAGGAAGAAATACAAAAACTCTGACTAACAAAAAGTGAGCTGTGAAACAGAAGGAGATTCTTATAGGTTCATAGGTTGGTACTAGGCTATCAGCCCTAGGGCCTATACAAGCCCAGCCATAACAATTCCCTGGCTATTTCTTCCCACACTATTTACTTCCCTGGACCCCTGTCTAGCAGGGCGACTGACGTGATCCCCGGGGTGAATTTCCTTTCTCCCATCCAATCGTCAAGGTTCCTTTTGAAGAGGACCAAAGCGGCACTCTGCTTGACATGTATGGGCAATCTATTCCAGAGTCTGCTGCTTGTTCTTCTTTTAATACAGTCAACAGAGAGACTGTTAGTGAAACCTTTTCAGTGTTTTAAAAGAAATTGCTTGAGAGACAAAAAGCACAACAATTGACAAGAAGAACCGAGAGTACTTTGGAAAGGAAGCAGAGACTGGATTTGGGAGATGGAGATAAACAAGAATAAAACCAGGACTTGGAAACTGAAAAATAAATGTGAGATTATAAAGCACTAAATATATCTGTGAAACATGACAGAACAAGAAAACCTGCTAATATTGTTTTTTTTTTAACTTTAACTTGTAGTGGACTCTAATGCATATACCATACTTCATGTCATTAATGTTTGGAGGAACACTTAGGAGAGGGAAGAGGAAGAAAAGAGTTAACTGTAAGTAAAACAATTTTTGTTCTTAACGGTAATATTCTATAGTGCATGATATCTGCATGTTATAAAATAAAGTTTCCTCAGTTATTTTCCGGTGTAATAAGGATACTAAAGTAAACAGGTGCCCTTGTTTTGTTTTCCTTCTTTTCTCTTTCTCTTTATTCAGTTTTAAGAAATGTAGGCACTGCAATATAAAGTCTGTTCAAAAGAGTATTTTACAAGAAAAAAATGTGCTTTTTCTCATCCTTGCATAGGGGAATGACTGGCTCAACGTTCGTGGTTTTATCTGGTAACAGGATTTAAGAAAAAGCAAATAAATAAAGGACATTGAATATAATAAAGCTCTCCTCTAACAAACAAACAAATATTTTTTGAAGCAAGCCTGTATCTGGCTCTTATGTCTCCATGGAGACAATCTGATAGAATAATAACAGAATACTTCTTTCTTTCAATGGCTAGGAGATAATGTTTTCTGAAAGCATTCAATTGTTTTCTTTCTGGGAAAGCAATAAAGACCAGACAAAACTAGACAGCACTTAGTAGAAGCACAGGCTGTATCATGTGTCTTAACATGGATAAACCTTCCTTTTAGGTTAACCCAAGTCTGTGTGTGGCTGTATTATTCCTATTAAGAAGGTCAAACTTCAACATTTGAAGATGTATATAGTTTTGTATGTTAATAGTAAATTTAAAGGTTTTTGGGGTGTATTTATTTATTTTTTAAATGCTTTCTTTTGTAAGATGTGACAGGCTGAAATGGATATGACAATAAACAATTGTATAAAAGGTAAACCTGCCAAACATTAGTGTGTGCATGCAATACAAAAGCGCTGGTACTAGATACTTGAAACTGTTACAAAAAAGGTGAGAATAATAACTTTTCAACATGATAAGCCTTTCAATATTATCTTTAATTTTAATGTTCTCAGTGATGTATACAAAAAGGAAAGAGTAGTGAACTATATTAAAAATGTAGAGTGCAAATAGTTACACTACAGGAGACACATTTGGAAAGAACTGAACATGTGAATTTGATAAAGGTTTTCAGGACTGTTATTCAGCAGAAAACCCAGGACAAAGGAAAATAGGAGTACTTATATTAATTTGCAAGAGGAACTCCAATAGTGATAGAAGAGAATAAACAAAGATAATGGTAGATAAGTAGTACTAATGGGCTAATGGGCTACTGGCAAGGAAGGAGGATTACACTGCCATGTGTTTATATTCTATATATTGCTGTAATGGAGCTTAAGAAAATTAGAAATAATCAGTTTTCAGCAGGGGATATTACTTATAGTTGGGGACTAGGATTTGATATGCATCAGTGAAGATGTGTCTGGAGTGTCCAGAAGGGAAAATATAACAAAGGAGGGTAGATTTCTGAAGAAATTTATGAAAATATTTGGCATGCAGATGTGAATTCAGTACTAGGATTTCGGAGTTTTGTTTTACATTTCATTCCACAAGATACAAAAACTGGGCTAGGCTTGAAAGAACTTAAATTTCACAGGAACATGTGCATTTAATTGAAGGTCTTGATACTCACCCTATAATATTTCAGACCATGTGCCAATAATATCTAAAATAAAAATGCAGGGGGCAACAGTAGAAGGGGTTGCCTACAAGTTTAGGGAGCCTATAACAAGGAAGACAACAACAGATCCTGTAGAGGTACTAGAAATATTTTGAAAATTTTTTGACAGTCTATAAAGTAGAGAAATTTGGAGATCAGGAAAAGGTACGAATGGAAATGTTTATGGAATAATTAAATATGCCGAAATTTAGAGGTAGATGAGGCTCACATACTAATAGGATAGGAGACAATGAGATAAAAATAGTGATGTACAACCAAACAATGTGAAAGTCCCCAGGAATAGAAAGTATTCCTGTGGAAGATTGGAAGCAAGGAGAGAAAAAACTGAATGATCTGGAAGGTTTTGTATAACAGTATTTTAAGAGGAGGACATGCACCAACTTCCTGGAAGAAAGCAGTGGTGGCTGTAATACATAAAGAGGGTAAATACCTATCAGATCTGACTTCATACATGCCCATTTCAATCTGAAACCATGATTATAAAGTGTCTGTCTATAATGGTTAAAAGAATGACAAAGGTGATGCCAAAATTAATAGACATGGAACAATGTGGTTTTGTGGAGGGGAGACAAACATTTGACAACATTAACAGAACATTGATTAGCCAGAGGGAAGCTGAATGTAAGAAAATACGATTGCTGTTGGGTCCTGATGCAGAGAAAACATTTGACAGAGTAAGCTGGGAATTTATCAGCAGGGCAATGGAAGCATTTGCATTTCCTGAAAAAATTAGAAGGTTAATTAGAAGGTTATATGAGGGATCAGAGGTGAAAATTAAAGTGGGTAGGTTCCTCTCTGATTTCTTTTTGAGCAGAGGAACCAGGCAGGGGTGTTCTTTCCCCTTTTTTATTTGCACTGTATTTATAACCACTGGCAAAGAAAATAAGAGACTCAGAAATTCAAGGATAAAATTGGTATGGTAGTCAAGAAAAGTTGTTTCTATGTGCAGATATTATTTTATACCTGATAAAATGAGAAAAGGACATTTCAGTGTTGTGGAACATTCTGAGGCAGTTTCATATATTTTCAGGATACAAAATTAACGAAGCTACAACAAAGGTAATAGCTGTAAATTATGTACCCATAGACAAACTGGTTCAACAATATCCAGATTTATTGGACATTAATAAATTAAGTGCTTAAGAGTATGGATTAAAAAGGATTCTGGTGTGGCAGTTAAGGATATGGGGGAAGAGACTAAACAAAAGATGATACAAAAACCGAGAAATTGGAAGCTGTTTTATGGATATGGGTAGCAAGATACAAGCAGTTAAAATGTTTTTAGTCCCTATAGTTTTATACACAGGGCAGACATTTTTTTATCAACCAGAGGAGAAGTTGTGCAGTTAATAAAGAGATGAAGGATTTTATCTGGGAGTGAAAGGTGGCAAGAGTCAAGTGGGATAAGCTGATTCTTCCAATTGAACAAGACTGTTTGGGATTTACCCAAATTGAAGGGGTATTTCAAACCTACACAATTAAGGCTCCTATACATAGCAAAAGCACAAACCAATAATTCAAAGTGGAAAGGAATGACAATGAACTTGGGGGGAAGCTTAAGAAATGAGGAGAGACTGGGATTTTGGTTGCAGAGCCTTAAGGAGAATAACAATAACCATGCAGGATATTATATTTATAAAGTAGCAGAAAGTATTCTATGAACTAGGCCAATACGGGTATGTAGAAAGGGGATCCTGCTGGTAGGGATGACTGCAACTAGGGATACAGACAATAGGCAAGATGGGGTGGAAATTTAATGGAGAAAACTGGTAAAAGAACCAAGGTATTGGGAGCAACTAATTAAAGAGGAAAAGGTAGTAGAATGGGAAGAGGCCAAGAGTATATTTGGACTGCAGGACAGATTATCTTCACTATCAAGGATTGATAACAGAGTATAGGCAAAGAGAAAGAAATGGGGAGATCCTATGTGAATGACCAGCATTGGTAGAGTTTTTAGTAGAATGTAGAACAGAGACTGCTGTTAAAAAAAGGAGAGCATATAAAATATTGTAAGTTAAGTATAAGAATCAATCAGAGGAGGTTAGAAAGGATTGGAAAGGGAGACTGAATAAGGAATTCACAAAAAAAAAAACAATCGGGGGATATATGCATGTTTCCCAAATATGCAACAAAGCCTAGAAGATTGAGTGTCTTTGTTTGGAAGTGTTTACATAGGTATTTTTATATTGTAAGTAGACTCCAAAAATGTTTTCCTCAAGTAGACAATAAATGTTGGAAGCGTGATGAGGAAGAAATAGGAACATATTTTCTGAGAGGTTAATGAGTTAGCAGACTTCCTGCAGACTGCTCTGCCAGAGATACTGGGTGAGCAAATTGGTGTAACTAAAAAAATATTTTTTTTGAGCTATGATACAACATCGGAATCGCCTAGACATAGTAAGGCTTTGCTGAGTCTAATTATGGTGGCTGCCAAAAAAAGTTACTAGAAAATAGAAATCAGTCTAAACTAACTTTACTAGAAGTAGTGAATATAGTAACAGAGATAAAACAACTAGAATAAGGATAGTTAAAAAGGGTAGGAGCAAATTAAAAAGGAAAAATAGGAACTGTGGGAACAATACGTGCAGAGGAGGAACAAGGTTTAAAAGAAGGCAGGATTTGAATGAGGTATGTAATGTTTGACTGACAATGACTGGATAGATTATAAGTGAAGTATAATGTTTGCAACTACAATTATGTCAACATGATTTCTGATGTATAATGCTTGTAGGTAAAACTATGTCAGCATGGTTTGTTTTCATTCATATAAATATATGATTGCCTTTGTGATAATTTAATAAATATGTTTCTTACTAAAAAAAAAAAAAAAAGAAACATGAGTTGGTGTTGATTATGGGAGACCTGAATGAACATACTGGGACAGGTAGAACAGGATATGAGAACTACCTGAATCTGCAAGGTGTAGCAACAGGAAGAAAGCATATGCCATTCAAGACTTCTGTCAAGCAAATAGCTTGAAAGTGGACAACACATGGTTCACCAGGAGAGGTGATCACATGCAATAATGCCAACACACAGTTCAGATAGACTTCCTTCTTATAAGGAAAGGACAACGTGGTGCAATCAGAGACTGCAAAGTCATTCCCAGTGAAACTATTTGTCCACAAGATAAACCCCAGAGACCACAATCAGCAGCAAGCAGTAATCAGAACATCTCAAATTCAATGGAGATTACGCTGAAGTCCTGTAAGCTATAAGCTGTCTAGTGAAGCACACAATTTTAATGAAATATTCAGGGCTTTAGCACCCCAGGAAGAAAATGTAGGTAGAGCTGAATAAATTTTTCAGGGCTTCAAACAGTGTGTGAGGTCTATAGAATAGATATGTGGTCAAGCTAGGTATGGAAATAAGGTACATAAGGAAAGTAGGAGGTGGAATGTAGACATCTAGGATGTTATTAAAAGAGATTACTAGAAAAACTGAGGTAGAAAAAAAGGCCAGGCTAAAAATTAATATTAGGTGGCTAAAAATTAATATTAGGTGGCTAAAAGACTTGAGAGAGCAGTTGCAGAAGCAAAAAAAAAAAGGTATCCTACAAAGGCAGACTAGATAGGCTTATTTGACTCCTCCTGCCGTTAAGGAAATCTAGATGATTTTAGACATGCATTTAAAACTTCTGTAGTGTATTTCTCTGCTCTAACTTGCCATATAGAAGGGTTTGATATGTGCACATGGGGACACATGGGATTACCCCAGTGTAACAAAAATGTATCCAATATTAGGCATAGACCCCAGTAATACATGAAATTGTACTGAGGAGAGCTTTTACTCACTTACTTGAGATGTGCTGGTGTCTACTAATGATGCAGCTTAAAAATACATAGACGGTGGGGATTGTTTTGAATATAACTTTCATTTCTCTGAAGTATAATTTGGGAAAAGTCAACATAAGGGGATAGATGATGTCTTACCTGCTTTAGTGAGGAACAATCAAAAACAAAATGAAACTGAATCCATGAATAGCTCTGAAACAGGCAAGATAGAGACATGTTAGATTTAAATGCTTGCTTTGTAAACGTCAGAAGGGCCCAACAGGAGGATCACACTTTGAAACCATTACTGGCGTACAGATATTACACAACCCACTGGCAGAGGGAGTAATTTTTCCACCTGTGCCACTGATGACCCAAATTTGCCAAGTATCTTGTATATTGTAATTGTGACATGGGAATAGATATAATGAGGCGTGCCTCTTCTGCGGAGAGAGAACTGAGGCACATGTGCCCAGAGACACATCCTATTAATGATCTCCAGTGGGGAATGGAGTGACATCTCCATAATGGACTCCTTGGTTTGGAGTACTGTATGGGAATACATAAAGAAGATGGTGGGCACACAAAAAATCTCTGGCACGCCATATGTATGTAATCTGCAGTTCTTAACGTAAGAAGGAAAGAAAGCAGATTGATCTATGGGAGTATTGCATCACGAAAATATTTTAATAACTATAAAAAATACAGACAAAAAATATGTTCACTGCTTTCCTATACCCACCTCTTACTTTTCTTGTTTTGTGACAAGGAATAACCTTTTCACTTTGTAGAAAAGAAAGAAAAGGGTGAGAAAGCAAATGTTTGTTCCCTAGGCCTTTAGAATGGCAATGGGGATCATCTGGAATTTTAGAAGGTAAAAGAAAGCGATCACTGAAAATTCTGTACTATGCAGGAATTTGTCTATTGTAGAGAATTATTGTTATCTCTTGTGCAGAATGTTAAAAGACTATTCCAGGCTAAGAATTTTGCAACCCTTTAATATTATTTCCAACAAGTGATGTTCTTTTCAAGGGAATAATTATGGTTCTAGTAGACTTATTAATAAAATCTAATAAGAAAGCGTCATTGTATTGTCAGGCTAAACTATCCCTTGTCCAGAAGCAGTACATTTACGCAATACTTCTATAAAACCCCAAATGAAAAAGTTAATGCTTGTGACCAGTACAGTGGAGGGTCCAAAAGAAACTAGAACAACAAAGGAACTCCATTTATACCAATGATCTTGAGAGAGATGTACCAGTTACTCTGAATTAAAGAGAGTACAACTGTTCTTCATCATCCTTTGATGGATAAATATATTTATTTAAATCACAAAACCAAACCTCTAAAATAAATTTATGCAATTGCACATACCTCTCAAACTCGTAGCACAAGAAATCTGGACCAAAGTCTAAAATAATGGGAGACAAAGGCACAAAAACACAGATTTTAAATATACTGCTCTTACAAAGTTAGTTACTAGAAAAACAGAATTTGTGTTAGCGTGCATTTTCTGAAGAATATTAAGCCTGAAACTCAAATGTCTGTTATTATTTAGTCACTTCAATCCTCAGTGATTTGCCAGGAAACCATAAATTTTATGAGGAACGGACCAAAAAATGAGGCAAATATCTGGTCACTGGAGAGGTATGCAACTGCAGCAATTAAAATGGACATTTTAAACGTATGTAATTCCCAATATGAGCATTACCTTGTTTGCTGTTAGATGGATGCCCACAATGTCTAAAAGTTTTGCTTTATTTGCATTAACATATCATGAGACACCCTATATGGATAACACATATAATGTACAAACATATTATTGAAGTAGCTGAAAAACACTGGAAACATGAACCACAAAGCATCATAGAAAATGATGGTCTACATCACATGGGATCACCCATTACTAACAATTCAAAAGATAGATGTGAGAAAACCAGATATAGTGGTCCATGAAAAGAAGACAAAAGTAGCATTGATCATTGAAATCACTATACCCAGTGACTATAATGCCTTGTGTACAGGAGACACAAAGTCATAAAATATCAGAATTTGCAGGCAGAAACTAGAGCAATGTGGAAGAAAGACACCCAGACAGTTCAAATAGTAAGAGCAACGGGTCTTAAAAAAGAATCTAAAGTCATATTTAGATATGTTACTAATACATGCAACTCCATATGAATTGCAGAAGGAGCCACTACTGGGCACATTGCAGGTGCTGCAAAGTACACTTTTGGCTGACATCAAAGATTGAAACAGTACTGATTTCATGAACTTTAATCATACTTTGACTTAGGCATGGGGTCCATTCCCATCATGGTATTAGAAACCCAAATGACTTGGAGAATTTATAAAAGTGAGATAATGTGAATAAGATGTAACTTTGATTTCATAGCATGCCTGAGCATGTGGCAGTGATGCAGGAGAGGAGATGAACCACCTTGTTGGTAGTCTAGTGTCAGATACAAGCCCACAAGGCCCAGACAAGTACTGATATTATGAATCTGCCCGACTGAAAGAACTCCAGCTCTATTCAGTCGCTTACCGCTTGCTCAGAGGTGACCTGTGCCTGACATACAAGGCCATGTCAAACCCAGATTTGATGAACATGCTTCACCTCAAAAAATCTAAATCCATCAGAGCCACAAGGGCGGGAGACTTAAACCTCGACACGGCTATTAACGGGCGGATTCATCACCCAAAGACTCCCTATGCTGTGGAACAAAATCCCGGTATATGTGAGGAAGAGCACCTCGAAATCTTGACCAATGGATGGGATATCGCATATATACTCCAGGGATTACCTCAGTGTCACTGCTCGAAAGAGGCACAGCAAAATAATGGGCATAGTTCCCCAAACTAAAGGGGTGGCGTTAAGCCACAAAACTATGGCTAGGCTTGTAAATGCCCTCGGGCAGATAGCCTAGTATGAACCTATGAACCTATGAAGGCTAGAATCAAAGATCTTAACTATTGCAAAGCTCCAGTAAAGAAATGCTGTGATTCTGTATGCCTACATATCATATGTTGTGTGGCTGTTACCCTCATATGGTCAGACCAAAGCATTTCTAGTTCACATCTCTGCTGATTGCTGCAGGACTTGTAACTCGGGCATCTCTGCAGCTGAGGTGAAAATAGTGCTGGTTTTATTACTTTACGTCTATTGTGCAGAAACGTTTATTACAGATGGATGTGATAGACACCACTATCCAAGTTTAAAATATCAGTTGGGTATGCTGGTCTTTGTAAAAGAAAGAACTGTGAAAAACTGCAAAGTTGATGCCAACTGATTGTTTTCTCTACAGCTGAGGCTAGCTAGGTATCTTGTAAAATGTAGAATTAATGTTTCATACAGCATGCATAGTTCTGCATGCACACTGTGTGAAAAATGCTTTTGAGATATTTGGAAGATAGCTTTTTTGGTGCTTTAAAGAAAGATTACAAGACAGAGATTGAATTTGGGGTTGAAGTGGTTGAGTACCAGAATCAGCAAATATGAACATCTTCCTCACTGTTTCTACTGTAAGGTGGGGTGGGGGGCAAGAATGAACAGTTCAGCAGTGCCCCCCCCCAACCATGTCTGGAAACAACAGTGAGCAATGCATTTCAGATATGAAAATTCTAATCTTGGATTAAATTCCTTAACTTTTCATTCTTTGTTTATGTAGTAAGGAGGTACTCAGCTTGAAGAAAGCATTAACAATATTTATTATTAAAAACATCTTGTGTATCAAACCATTTTTGTTGAATCAGACCAACCACTGTAGGTGATTATGAAAGTAAAGACAAACAAAACATTTAAAAGGGACAGCAGATGTATTGATTGCAAGCATTAACCTTTTCCTCTTGAGGTTCTACAAAAGCATTATCTACCCAAACATTATCTGATAGTTCAACATTTGTTCCTCATACTTAAATCAATTTAAATCAGTCAGCACAACACATGTTATGCAGATTCTAGTTTACCTGTCAGTCCCAATATAGCTTCGATAGCCAGTAATTTGCCATTAGGTAACTAGGGACTGTTTCCATCATTTCATATAGTGTAGTTTCGAATTGTAAGGTCACGTGACCAAAAGTCTGTGCACAGTAGTTTTGGGAAGTAATGAAAGTCACCTGAGCTGCATCATCATTCCACTCCATCATTTTCGTTATTCCTCTGTGCCTGCTCTGTGTGATGCCAACGGGAGGCAGTCTATTTTTTGTGTTCCTAACATCTATGGAGTAATACACAATGGTAAGGGTGAAATCTGGCTTTACAGATTAAAGATACTTCTATACTACATTATAAAATTGTCACACTCGTAGTATGTGGCTGCTGATGTGCCTTTGTTATGTAGTATGTGGGTCCCTATGTACCATTGTCATGTAGTATGTGGGTCCCGATGTACCATTGTCATGTAGTATGTGGGTCCCGATGTACCATTGTCATGTAGTATGTGGGTCCCGATGTACCATTGTCATGTAGTATGTGGGTCCCGATGTACCATTGTCATGTAGTATGTGGGTCCCGATGTACCATTGTCATGTAGTATGTGGGTCCCGATGTACCATTGTCATGTAGTATGTGGGTCCCTATGTACCATTGTCATGTAGTATGTGGGTCCCGATGTACCATTGTCATGTAGTATGTGGGTGCTGATGTACTGTATCATGGGATCTACTACAAGCACTTGCATGCTTTATGCTTGCTGTACACTTCCTTCCTGCCACTTGCTTGAACAGGCAAGTGGTCAAACTCCCACTAGCTCAATCTCCTGTAAAGCCCTCTCTCCTGTAGCTCTACCAGAACCCTTACTCTAACCCTAAATCTCCCTTCTTGCTCCCTAACCCTTAAAATCCTGTGTCCTGCCCTAAAACTCCAACAATGCTTCCTAACCCTAAAGCTCCCTTCCTACTCCCTACATTTAGAACTCCTCACCCACTCCCTCCCTCCCCACAGCTCCGAGCCCAAACTCATATTTGACTTTGTGTGAGGAATGCTTCCTTCTCATGTCTGCTTGCCAAATCTCTTATTTGAGTTAGAGCACAGGCAGCCGCCTGCTTGAGCTACAAGTTGCCCAAATCCCTGGCTTCAAGACAGTGTGATTTGAGCTCTTGTGACTGAACCCTTTATCATACTGTGTGTGCTGATGAACTGTTGTCATGTCGTACATCAGTGCCAATGTCATATAATCGCATACCAGTATTATGTTGTCATGCAGTACGTGCATGCCAATGTACTGTTGTCATGTGATATGTGTACTAATGCACTGGTTTCTTTGTTTACAATTCTCCTGCTTCAGTTAAATGTAATTAATGGATTTAAAACACATCAGTGTTATATTGTCCCAACAAACACAATATTAATTTTACTTGGTGCATGATAAGTACTTCTCAATTGCAAATGATATGTTTCACTTTGTTTCATATTTTTTTCTGTTCCCATACAAGGATTGCAGTCACTAAATAACAGCTTATGGTACTAAAAAGACTTAATTTCAGAAAATACCTATCAGATCATACCCTTTTTATTCTTTCCAAATTGAGTTATGACATTTAAAAAATGTCCCTTATGTGGGGGGTTGACTTTAATTAATATGGCTTTGCTCATGTTTCCTGAGATAAGAGGCACAGAGCTGTATCCTATTAAAAAAAAATAAATCAAAAATTGAATTAGGGATGGGATAAGGCCCTAACAATAAACCAAGAGACTTCTATGTGACTAGTGGGGAGGGCAAACTTGTGTGGCCAACACCAGCTTATTTATCTTGGGATGGCAGAGGCTGCTAGTCCCATATTAGTGACATTTTCCAGTGAATGAGTGTTTGAAGAAGAGGCTAGATAGGCTCAAGCTGTTGCAGCAGTGAAAGTACCCCTGAGTCAGGCATGATACCAGCACCCATGCCTCTCCCCAGACAGGCAGCCATTCATAATCCGCAGCTTGCCTACCAGGGTGAGTTTCAATGCACTCACTATATGCTGGCAATGCAAGGTGTCCTCACTACAGGACCTGCACCTGGCCCGTTCCCTAATGCTTGCCCGTCCTTCTGGTGGAATGACTGGAATGATTAAGCTTCCTAGAATGGGAACACATGGATCATAAAGTTCTTAAGTTCTGGCCTGGCTTTCAGTGATTTGGATTGCACAGGCAGATTAAAAGGGAACAGGAAGAGAAGCCATTGGGTGTGACTGTAGAGGAGGCAAAAAAAGGCAAATTAGTGCTATCCGTGAATAGATGTAAAGACAGTTATTTAGTTTCATTTTTTTTATTTTTATATTGCTGCTAACAAATACTTCCATTTCTGAAACTGTCTTTGCAGTATTATTTTGACTATATGTTCAAAAAATTAGTGGAAGATTGACCTTGGTTGTCTCATCCTGTCAGGAGCTCTCCTGAGCATGACTGTGTTTCTGGTTGCTATGACTGAAAAATTTTGTGAGGATTGTTTACCATATTCTCTGTATTTGCACACCATTTTGTTTGCATTTTGCATTAAAGTCTTGTTTTTTTGATGCTAGAATCATTCCCACAAATAATCATCTGTACCTCAGTGTTTCAATCTAACCGTGACTCTCCTTGTACTAAAATTTAATAAAATATGTGATTTTTAGCTAGTGGTACATCTTGTTATGCTGGGATTAGGAATGTGATTAGCTTAGCTTTATCATTGGGAGCATATCTATTACAACAAACTGAAGATCTGTATGGATAAGTTGTTAGGATGCTTCAACTGTATTAGTCTCACCTTAATGATAAGTATACATAAGCGCTAAGTTCATGTAATGCGTTACACGGTCTTCCATTTTCTTCTTTTCTGACATGTTATCAAACTGATCAAACACATTGTAACTGGCTCCTGTGTGCCTTTTCTGAAACACTTGATTTGTGCTCAGAACTATACAGAAAAGAATCCAGTGAGATTGCACTCAGAAGTGCCTGTGGTATGGATCAGAACATTATGGATTCTAGTCCTAATTGCACGTAAGCACACTACCCTTTGGGACATGTCCTGCTTTTCTTTCACTGACTTGTTTTGCATTTGGGAGTTGTACATCGTAAATCACTTCTTAATGCAAGTTCTGATAAGTTTAATTCAAAAATTTGTTGAGAATGATCTCTCCTCTAAAGTAAGTGAATAAATATCCCTTCCTATCATCCTATTCCCATAAACTCAGTATACTTGGATAAGGACCTCTACTTTTTCCGTAAAACTGAGCAGTTATCCCAAAATGTGCTAGTTTTGTGATTAATTTAGAGAGCACACCTCCCCTCACCAGCACTTTGTGACTGGGTGGTTCTATACAGTTCTGAATTTCTCACAAACTGAACTATATCAGATTAGATTCATTTGTAGGACTTACATTTGACAGACCACATTAAATCATGGGCTAACCACCTAATTTGTGTTAGAAGAGATCCATGTAAGTGCTGAGCCCCCTCCCACACACAAACTCAACATGTAGGAGAAAAAAAGTACTACAAAAAGGCCTCACTGAAACGGACAACTGGTGCCATAGTCACGGCCTTAAACTAAATGCCAAAAAATGTATAGTCATCCCTTTTGGAAAAAACAAAGTACCCACAAATTATCACATAGACAGCAACCCACTAAGTACGGAAAAAGTAATCAGAGACCTAGGGACCCAAGTAGACAGCGACCTCTCATTTGACACCCACGTTGCCAAAGTGGTTAGAAAAACATTCTATCTTCTCATCATGAAGGGATTCACATCCAGATCCAAGGATGTCATTGTACCCCTATATTCCTCCCTCATCAGACCCATGATGGAGTACAATGCCCCATTTGGTATGTACCTCACCCGGCACTTGCAACAGCTGGGGAGACCACAAAAGTACCTCACCAAAAGGATCAAGGGTCTCCAACATATGTCTTATTCCGCCAGACTAAAGAAACTTCAGCTCTATTCAGTAGCATACCGCCTGCTCAGAGGTGATCTCTGCTTGACGTACAAGGCCATGTCCAATCAGGATCTGATGGACATGCTCCACCTCAAAAAATCCAAATCCATCAGGACCACGAGAGCTAAAGACTTAAACCTCGGCACAAGTATGAATAGGACATGCTGGAGGGATAGATTCATAACCCAGAGGCTTCCCATGCTTTGGAACAGGATCCCAGTTCGTATTAGGCAGAGCCCCTCACTGACTCTCCTCAAGAGAAATCTTGAGTGGATGGGAGATCGAAAGTTTACCCCAGGGGTCACATCTGTGTCACTGCTAGACAGGGGCACAGTAAACTAATTCTATTATATAAGGGGACCTTCAATGTGTCACTACTAGACAGAGGCACAGTATTCTAGATTTATTCTGTACATTTTTGTACCATTTCACGGGGTGGCAAAAGCCACATCACTATGGCTAGGCTTACAAATGCCCCAGGGCAGATAGCCTAGTACTATACTATGAAACTATGAAACTATGTTGAATTGTAGTATATGAAAATTCAGAAGCACTTCAGCAATTTGTCATGAGACAGTGATGTACTCTGTTAGGTGTTTTCTACAGTAGTGGATTTGTTTAGTCGAGTATCACATCAAAGTGCAGTTTCAATGTACACACAATATATGCTGGTAATGCAAGGTGTCCTCGGTCTCATTGCATCATGAAAGGTAGCTGAGAAGTTTTTGCAAAGCAGATGAGGTACCCTTCCATATTCAAGTATTGTTGGCACTTCCTCTATTACCTTGCTGGGTCATTCTTCCAGGTTTATTAAAAAAAAAAACAAAGATATGAACAATCAATTGCATAGAATAAGCCACATAGTAGGGTGAAGGTTGCATGAAGGCTGCTATGACTGGACTAACTCCTAAGCAGTGAGACAGAAACTAATTCAGTGCATTTCTAACTTTTGCTGTATTTTCACAGTTGTGCTGTTACAAAACCATTTTGTATGACAGTATTATTCATCAACTACCTACTTGTATTCTGTGTCTTTCATAGACATCAACTATCCGTAAGTGTAGGGTTTTTTCTGTTTATATTTAAAACCTAATATCTGACTAATAAGGCAGCAGTGGGATAAATTAATTTTGTACCCCATTAGTATTTTGTTAGTCAGATTTGCATAAAAAATCAAGGTAGTTATGAAAAAGGAATTGCAGTTCCCTGAAAGGAAAATGTTTACAAATAGTTGTAGTCTTGCTGTCACTCTAACATATTAAACATTTCAAAAAGGCAATTCAATAAAGCCTATACTTACATGTACACTGTTCTGAGTGAACAGACATATATTATACCATGATCCCCCCAAAACGTGCACGCTGATTGGCCAGCGTTAAATATTGCGAGTTATACTAAAGGTCCGGTCGCCTACTTTTTCCATTAGTATAACTCTACTTTTAAAACACTGTCTCACTATGTTAAATGGGTTTAACATAGCAAGACCACTTTAAAATAAGCAACAGAGATCTCCGTTGCTTATTTTAGAGTTTTCATCTATGTTATTCTCTCAACATAGCTTAAAATAAAAAGCAACGGAGATCTTGCTTTCTCCGTTGCTTTTGCTCACAACTCTGATGTACCACGCAGGCACGCAGTACATCAGAACTGCCCATGGATGCCCGACATCTCGGAAGGGCAGTAAACAGGCATTATACTATGCCATTTTTTAGGAAAAGTATTAGTTTCTTTTCTTAAATAATGTCATGGTATAATAGCAATAACCACGCCTGGGGTGTGGGTAATGCTATGTTCCGCTTTGTTTGGTCCCTCTGGCTTCGCCCTCGGGACCAAACCACGCCATCCGTGGGTAAATCCAGCATTACCCACACCCAGGCGTGGGTTATTGCTATAATGCACACCTTCTTCCTCCTAATTTTAGTTTTCCTACTGATATTCTTGCAGCTTTAAATATTGACAAGGGATTCATAAAGGTTACCACAAAGTGTAGACTACATATGCAATTAATGTAATATTTGAGTGTCTAGAAAGCACATAAAATGTGATATGAATGTTCTTTAATACATATCATGTACACTAAGTATATACTTAATGCAGGCTTTATTGAATCTGGCCCAGTGTTTTACTTCAATTTTTTAGTATTTTTTCCTCTAGTGGCTATTCTCTCAGCCTTCCTCCCTGTGATGTGATATAAAGTCATTACTTTTAAAAATAAGAAGCGACTCTAATGAAACTGTATTGACACAAACAGATAATGCAAATATTTGATAAGAACATAGTTTATCTCCTTAAATGGACTTAAACCAAGCTAAAATCATGAAAAAGTACAATTTCACATCAAATTTGTCTTTTTGGTTTGAAGAACATGTTCCAGACTCCCTTAACTTCAAAAAAATAAGGAATATGTGCCCACTCAAATCTCCTTGCATCCTGAGATTCCTTATGTTCAAACTGCAGAACATAGAAGTTAGTTATGAACCTTTAAGGAAACCTCCATTTGGGTTACCGTTTAATTACAAAATCATTGTTTAAGCTGTGTCCTTTTATGTTGTAAAGTTGTAAGCCATGTTGATGATTCTCTGGAGTGCTCTGTCAATTATAGGGGACATCGTCTGCTGACAAAAAACATGTGCATAAGCTGTGCTGCCCAGCAAAACCATCTACACAGTTACAACATTCAGAAATGAATTGCTCTGTGATTATTGTATGTTCACAGAGATTTTTTTAACTTGGTAATATCATTACTGCCATAAGTGATTGACTGACCTCAGGAATATGGACACCTCATGAACTGATGAACACTTCACATGTCTTGTCTTTAGTTTCAGTCTTTTTAATTTTATATATGATATTTGAATAAAGAAGAACTTGAACAGTCCTTTCCATAAAGCCTTCAGAATTATGTATGTTTGTTGACTGCTTCAGTGAGCCATGAGGTAGCAGTTAACTACATTAAGTAGAGTGAAGTCAGGACACAGTTGAGCAGATGGCTTTTAATTTGGTGTAAATGATCAGCTGAGTGGCACAGAGTGAATAGATAAAGGCAAAAAGACATACAAAAAGGGTGAGAGTTAGTCAAATGGAAAGGGATACATAGAAGCAGCTAGACAGATTCACAAGAAACAAAAAATGAGCATGTTTCAAATTCAAGCACTTGGCATATCTTTTCATAATTTATCATTTCTTCTGTGTACGTTATCTTTAAGGTTGGCTGCTACAACTTTTACTACTAATAATTTTATTGTTGCTGGTGCTGCTGCTACTAATTGCAGTTGTGATAACATTACCACTGCTACTGCTGCTAACTCAACAGATGTCCGTTTCCACACTTTTCCTGAAGTGATCTCTTTTCCATTTCTTGCCACCTTTTTGATGTATACTAACCGATTGCGAAAGCATCTTAACTATGTAACTTGACAGCTAGAACACAGAAAATGTATACTTCCTGTAATGCACCTCTCCCATTCCCACCTTCTGTGATCTACTGTAGATCCCTCACCAAAACAATATAAAAAAGCAAGGTTGCACAACAAGCATGTGCAATGAGGCAGCACTGTTTACAAATCTCTCTTGTTTATGCCTCCAGAGGAGATGGTCCTGTATGCCATCATTCTTTTTTTTTCTGCCACCACTCTTGACTCCTATAGTATTCCATCATAACCCTCCTCAGTGTTGGGCAATGCATAAGTGACATACAGCTTATGTTGCTATTGTACTGCAGCCACAGTGGTAAAGACATCTATCAGCAACGCTGTTTGTCATGGGAAAAAACAATGCAGTTTGTTTTCCACTGACAACATGTCCTGCACAATTAAGTAACAATAGAGAATACTTATATTATCACAGTGGTACTACAGTGCACAAATATACCTAACATCATTCACAACAGGCCTGCACTGCACAATCTGTCCATTACTCTGGTATTGCAATAGGCCCCACTGTGATCCACCTCCTGTAGCTTATCATTAACTGGAGTACATTTGAACTGTGTACATACCACACGGTGGAAGTCCCACATATGGCACTGGACACGAAAACCCACATATGGCACTGGACACAAAAATTATATATCCCCCAGCCCATTCTCTGATATTGGCTATGATTCGGCACTGCCCTAGTAGCGAATATCTGACTACCAAACTGCACTGTCTACCAAGTGAAAATGCCACTTTGCCTCATATTTGGTAGTTTATTATACTTGCTTCATGCCTGCAACAATACAAAACAGTTTCCATGCTCCCAGCATCCTGCATTGTTGAGACCAGGATCATATTCAATAGCAATTTGCTGAAATGACCAGTAACCATGTAGCTAGTTCCTTAAAAATTAACAAATATAAAATGTGCCACACATTTGTGTAATAAAGAAGGAAGCCTAAACAATTCTATAATGGTTTCTAAACAGAAATGGCTTTGGGGCATTAAAACACATTGGTTGACTAGCTAACTGGGTAATTGATTAAATGAACTAACCACAGATAATCATGTAACTCCGTGTTTAGAAGAGTGATGGTGGCAGAAATATTGAATAACATAATGGATGGTCAGACAGGACTATGAGTCCATTTTTGTCCCAATAGTTTTAATAGCTATTACACAGAACCTTTAGTACTCTATAATCCCTTGATAGAGTAGTGAATCTTGAAAACAGTCTCCTTTCCTTACAACCTGCATGTTCTGTTTCCGTGTATGTATTTAATGAGAGACAGTATTAAAGTTGGTCAGAGACATTCTCTGAAACAGGGACGTATGTGAGTTGCTCTGAAGACAAATATTCTGATGTAAACATCATTAAGCACTTGAAGTTTAAGCACTAAAAGCCTTACATAAATATATAACAATATATTCATAGGTAATTAGTCTGCGTGTTGCTCAGGAAACCACGAGTCTATCCACATTTATTAACTACCTCAGAGCACTGTCTCCTTGTGACTTTGAGAGTTCTGCAGTAGACAAACGGTGACTAAAGGAAACAAACCTTAGCGACAGAAAGCAGTTCATTACCTTAATTGTGTCTTGACCACCAAATAAAATTCCAAGGGGGAAATGTAACCTAAAAAGAATAAAATGAGTCGACAGCGATGATAGCAGCTCTTTTACAGTCACTATTCTAGCACGGTGATGGCAGATTGTGTGTAGCATGTGTACAGGTTCCAGGTTTTGTTAGACCACTGCCTACAGGGTAATGCCGTGCACTAACCAGCAACAGCAATATAACCTCGTATATGGTATTTGAGGGTAGAATAAATACATTCACAAAGCATAAAATGACAAAATTAAACAGTCTGCAAAGTAAAAGTTGTCCTCATCAAAAAGGGGGGCCTTTAATCTGTAAAAGATAAAATAGGTGGGGTAGTCCCAAAGCTGTCAAGGAGGTAAGATCCTCAGGAAAGTTACCAGGTAGGAAAAAATAATTGCTTGAAATGCTCTAACCTCATTTTATGAACCACTGGAGCAGCCCTTTACTTCCTGAATAGAATGGTTGAGCCAACTGACAAGGAAACTGCTTGTGGAAGCAGAGTACCCAAGCTATATAAGGCATGCCAACTTTTCTTAAGTGGATCAATTTTTTTGGCACACTGAAAAAAAATTTCTCTCAGAAATGTATGTATTTTTGTTGCCATTGCTTTATAAAATCTCTTGTCATAATGCAGCATAAGCTACTCCAAAGTCTAGAAATTAAAACCAGCAACAATTCTCTATTTCATTAATTCTTTCCACCCCAATTTTTTTCTTTTGCCACAGAGTTTTTGCTTTACCAAATCCTCTATTTTTTCTTCAAAATGCAACTAAAAATGTATTTCCCTAGCATTTGGAAAAAAAATAGCACAATGCAATACGCAAAATAGTGGAATAAGCAGTGGCTTGTAGGCAGGGTAATTCAGAGACACGTGTAGCGTGATCACACAAGGCCATGAAATATTGCAGCTGGTTTTGAATGCGAATGAGCATACAAGATGGAAATAAACAACATTATGATAATAAGGGTAATGAACATAGCCAAGTGATTAAGAAACCTATAAAAATGTGTGCTGTGAGCTATGAGCACCAGTGTGTAGCTGTACAACACAAGTCATGGTGACTAGAGACTGAGATTGTGCTAGTATGTTGGTGGTAACAGCAGGATTAGGAGACGTTCGAGGCAGTCCTCTCTTCCAGTAACTATGAAGGTAAATGTCACTGCTCTCCTTGTGGCAAAATCATTAAACTGTGCTAATATTTAATTCTGCTATGACTCATAAATACTGGACCACTGCATTGTGGACAGACACCATGTTTGAGCTATTGTTTCATCCTCATTTGTAGACTCATGGAATACCATTTTCTGTGGATAACAAAGTATGATAATCACTGACAATCCTGGCTACAAGGACCTTCTATTGACCAACTGGGGACATGGTGGGTTTATCCCAGGCATCTGCCTTATAATGTATACCAGTTTCCATACAACAGCATATGGAGGAGCATGCACCACAGAAAAGAGAGAAACAGCACTATGTGGACATTTTATAAACTATCCCAATTTCCAGAGGTACTTGGTGCCACTAACTGCACTCTTACTGCCATAAAAGCCCCATCTAGGACACAGGACCCAAAAGTATATCAAAAGTAAGGGACTCCACTCCATCTGCTCAATGATCTGCAAAGCACATGGTAAACTATACAGTGTGTGTCAGTACCTCACCATGTAGTGCCCACAGTTCCCACATGTGGCATGTGTGTGACTTGTATCAGCTGTTTGTGAGAGGTGATTTCTCTCTGAGGCATCCTAATGATGATGCTGGATATGTTCCAGAGCCATGACAAATAACACCCACACAAAACCTGCACAACCTGGAAGAGAATGCTTGCCACATCGCACCACTGCACACCTGAGACATCATCACACGTGTATTCAGACTGATGAAGGCCTGTCTGCTCTGCTTAGATCCCTCCAATGGCACCCTGCAGTAACATACAGCAAGATATCTACTGTGTTCAGTACTACACCATGTTGTTACACTATCAGCTACAGCAGTGTTGACAGTGGGGCAGAGAAAGTACCAGAGTCAGCAGTAGAGGTGCCTAGTGAGGAGTTTGTAGATGACCATCCAACTGGGGCAAGAGCCATATGCCATTTCACTAGCTAAGGGGCAGTGTCTTTTTCACAACTTTGAGCCAGATACAAAATAAAATAGTAATGATACTTGCAATAAATACTACAACCAGGCTATGCTATACCATGCATGGACCTGGCTATTTTGTGCATCACATACACAAGCTACCCTGGTAGCAGAGCAATATGAAGAAGGCACAACTCTTACATACACAGCTGAGGGAAGAGTCACAGTGACGGGGGTTGGCAATGAGCATTCCATTGGTGGGGGGGACTAATGATATGGCTGGCTGTCTCACTGCCTGGCGAGTATTGTGAGCTTGGGGGACTCTGTAGGGAGAGTGTCCCCTGTATGGAATTCTTTGGCAAAGGTGGATCAGCATTGTTCAGATAGCATGTGGGTAGCAGAGATGCACTGTGCTTGTTTCTCTTTAACAACCCCGGGAGGTATGTGCTCTGACCATGCATGCCCCCATCCATTGGGTCATCCCCTCTGATAAATCTCACTGGTACACTCAACAGCTGGTACATAGGATGGTTTGCTCTATGAGGGTGAACAGCTAGTGTTATGAGTAGGTTCAGAAAGTACTGTTGTACAGCCACGTTGGGACATAGAACCCCTGACACTAGTAGTAACCATAGAGGACATGGTGCAGTGGGAGCCTGATCATCTCTCAGCATCCCATTGTGGGCTTCCTACCAAAAGACCAAGAAGATTGGCCATGAGAACAGTAATGCCAGTGGTGTGCAGCAGCATTTGGGCACCTGGAAACTTCCCACAGCACCTGTCAAAAATACTACATAAATGGCAAAACTCTCTGTGAGGTCATCACATAGCTCCTGTACCACACTGATAATCTGATGGTGGCATCAGCATCAGGATGTGCCTATATGACTCATTGCACATCCATTATGTAAGCCAGAGACACTCAGCTCATGTGTGAGAAGGAAGCCAAGGCATTGCCTGCTACTATTATGGCAGCCCCTGCTTTTGTCACCACACTAACTGGAACTGCCACCATCTACAATTTTCTGGGAGGGGGGCAGATGAGGGTGTGCCCAGGACTGCTATATCAGTCACCTTCTGTCCTACAAGACTATCCTGGAACTGGAGGGATGGGTTGTACAGGCAATGGGGCTGTGCCTGTGGAAGAAGAATATGCCCACCACAGTACCCATGCCAAACCAAATCACCTGGGAAAGCAAACAAACACCCTAGTGCATCAGTTCTACTTTGTGACAGTCCCAGATTCCAGTGACGCTACAGCTCTAAAACAGAATATCATGCTAAAAATACAAGTCCACATGCTTTGGGCAGATTCATGCAACAACTAAATATCTGAAATGCCTTTAAGAACACTATGACCCTATTTGCTGTTTGCCTGATTCTGGCTTTGGTATGTTGAACTAAAAGCCTATATGTGTAAGGGTGTACACATCTGGGGCATTACCCATTGACATCCCTGGTGGTGGATTAAGTTCTGTGCCAATGTCAACTCCTTGACTGGGTATGAGGGGGCATTCTTGCACTCTCAACAGAGATGCCAGGAATTTCTCCTCCTCTGTAAGAGAGGACTGTGGAGGTGGAGTACCACTCATGACCATCCTCCTGTAGTATGTAGTCTTGGCAGGTGCATTTTACTGTATGCAAAATATAGGATTCATATACATTTGACTCTCCAGATGCAGGTGTGTGCATTACAATGATAGTGTAGTACAATATAATTGGCATATTATATTACATCATTGATAGCAGTGAAACCCCCCCACAAAGCAGGAATGCACACCTCTTGACACACCTGTAGTATGCATACACTTCACCTTTCTTTCATGTCCAACCAACCTTTATGAAGTGACCCTGCTGTCAGGATAGGCAGGGATCATATGCCTGCCTCTACTTGACCCTCCAATATGTGCCATACTGTACCTCAGATCTGTGACTTTGGCCTCCTTGCTATATAGCCCTGCAATCACACAAGGTGTACCGGTCTGCTTACCCAGCATATTTCATCCACTAACCCATCCAACCCTCATGGAAGTGTCAGTTCTACATGGCATACCTTGGACATGTTTCCTTGAAATGATGTAAGGCCTGCAATTCTACCCTTTTGTCTGGCAAGTCAGACCCATTCTTCACTTTGCAATGGCATGCATAACATTTTATTTCTCCAGGTAGCTTTATGCAACTAGTATTTCAGAGATTTAACAAGGTTTTCCCTTGTGTCTCTCATTCTCACTATCCTTCCTTCATATTTATTGTATGTTTATTTTTTTTATATTAATTTTTTATGCAGTGTCAGCCACACCTTTAAATGTGATGCTGCAGCACTCACCTTGCTGTCAACCTACCCTGCCATCCCATTCTGAGTCTCCAGTAGCCTGTAGCCCTCTAGGCCTGCTTCTCCATGAAGTGATGGGCTGCGGTGGTCTATCACTGGGGGGGTTTGTCTCACTCCTTGAGAAACATGTAGGTCATATTATGTTACCTGTCAAGAGTTAGGAGGTGGTGGTGGTAGACCAGCAGCTTTATGCCTACATTGGCTTCCTGGAAACCATCCCCGGGTAACTGGCAGAGTCGTACTGCTGCCTGACCCTGACAATCAGGCCACTGGTGGTTGGGCTTGGGGGGTGCAGTCACAGGGGTAAATAACCTCTGGCTGTCTGCAATATGTATTGTGAAAATCAACCAGAACCTCCTCCCCACCCCTGTTATGATGTTCCACTTCCTTGTGTTTCACTTGTCTCCCAAGTTTGTAGTCCAGTCTTCCCATCACTATTTGTCCTCCCCTGTTTGTGTTTCCCATTTGTATGTCACTTTTGTGCCACCATCTCCACTACTGGTCTTTGTGTTCTGCATTTATTCATCAGCTCCTGCTACTATTCCTATACTCCTTCCTGCTCACATATTCCCCTTGTTTCCTTCTCACCTCTACCTTCATCCCTGTTGCTGCTTTCCCTTGCCCTTCTGTGTACTTATCTGCTTGCTCTACTCCTTTCTGACTCTCCTACATGCCCATTTAGTTTCATAGTTTCATAGTATAGTACTAGGCTATCTGCCCTGGGGCATTTGTAAGCCTAGCCATAGTGATGTGGCTTTTGCCACCCCATGAAATGGTACAAAAAATGTACAGAATAAATTTAGAATACTGTGCCTCTGTCTAGTAGTGACACAATGAAGGTCCCCTTATATAATAGAATTAGTTTACTGTGCCCCTGTCTAGCAGTGACACAGATGTGACCCCTGGGGTAAACTTACGATCTCCCATCCACTCATCAAGATTTCTCTTGAAGAGACAGTGAGGGGCTCTGCCTAATATGAACTGGGATCTTGTTCCAAAACATGGGAAGCCTCTGGGTTATGAATCTATCCGTCCAGCATATCCTATTCATACTTGTGCCGATGTTTAAGTCTTTAGCTCTCGTGGTCCTGATGGATTTGGATTTTTTGAGGTGGAGCATGTCCATCAGATCCTGACTGGACATGGCCTTGTACGTCAGACAGATATCACCTCTGAGCAGGCGGTATGCTACTGAATAGAGCTGAAGTTTCTTTAGTCTGGCAGAATAAGACATATGTTGGAGACCCTTGATCCTTGGTGAGGTACTTTTGTGGTCTCTCCAGCTGTTGCAAATGCCAGGTGAGGTACATACCAAATGGGGCATTGTACTCAATCATGGGTCTGATGAGGGAGGAGTATAGGGGTACAATGACATCCTTGGATCTGGATGTGAATCCCTTCATGATGAGGTGTGCAAGGTAGAATGTTTTTCTAACCACTTCGTGGGTGTCAAATGAGAGGTCGGTGTCGACTTGGGTCCCTAGGTCTCTGATTACTTTTTCCATACTCAGTGGGTTGCTGTCTATGTGATAATTTGTGGGTACTTTGTTTTTCCCAAAAGGGATGACTATACATTTTTTGGTATTTAGTTTAAGGCCGTGACTCCGGCACCAGTTGTCTATTTCTGTGAGGCCTTTTTGTAGGATGTATGTGTCCGCTGGTGTATCGACTATGGCACCTAGTTTGCAGTCATCTGCGAACTTTGTCAGCCACAGCCCTCCCATGTTTGCTTTAACATCTGTGAAATAAATGCCGAACAAGAGGGGTCCCAGGACAGATCCCTGTGGGACACCACTTGTGACTGGCTTTGAGTCTGACATTGCTCCAGCGATTTTAACTTTATGGGTTCTGTCCTTTAGCCAGTTTGCAACCCATCTAGTGACATAAGGGTTTACATTTAAGCTGTTGAGCTTGTCTATGATGCCTGAGTGGGGTATTGTGTCGAAGGCCTTAGCCAAGTCCAGGTAGGCTGTATGGACTGCTTTGCCCTCATCAAAGGTTCTAGTGACTGTTTCGAAAAAGTCAACCAGGTTCAAAAGGCAGGATCTGCCCTTTACAAAGCCGAACTGGGTGGGGTCAAGTGTCTGTAGGTTCATAGGTTGGTACTAGGCTATCAGCCCTAGGGCCTATACAAGCCTAGCCATAACAATTCCCTGGCTATTTCTTCCCACATTATTTACTTTCCTGGACCCCTGTCTAGCAGGGCGATTGACGTGATCCCTGGGGTGAATTTCCTTTCTCCCATCCAATCGTCAAGGTTCCTCTTGAAGAGGTCCAAAGAGGCACTCTGCTTGACATGTATGGGCAATTTATTCCAGAGTCTGGGGAGTCTCTGGGTATGGAACTTATCCCTCCAGCATGTTTTGTTTATTGTGATGACAAGGTTTAGATCCCTGGAGCGTGTAGCTCTGAGGGATTGGGATTTCTTTAAGTGTAGCATGTCCAACAGCTCTGGGTTTGACATGGCCTTGTATGTTAAGCAGAGATCGCCTCTGTCCCCTATGTCTCTGTTTATGAGTTCCATAATGATTCTTTCCATAGCTTTGCAGACCAGGCTGGTTAAGCTTATGGGGCAGTAGTTTCCAGGGTCTGTAGAGGCACCCCCTTTGTGGAGTGGGGCCACTGTTGCTGTACGCCAGTGTTCAGGTACATATCCCGAAGTAAGGCTAAGGTTAAATAGCATTTTTATGTGTGGGTTTAGCTCCTCTTGGAGTTCGCGTAACACGCAACCCGGGATACCGTCAGGTCCCATTGATGCTGTGTTTTTAGCTTTGTTTAGGGCAGTTCTCACTTGGACATCTGAGATGACAGGGAGATTAGATTCAGCTGGGATAAGTATTTCTTCTTTTGGGGGTGAGGGAGGGGAGAAATTGGCACTGAACCTGTCAGCCAGAATGTTGGCAATATCTGTGGGTTCAGTGTATTTTTTGTTGTTGTGAACCAACTCTGAGCATATCTGAGGGTTTCCGCCCAGGTTTCTAACATAGCTGAAGAAGGCTTTGTGGTTATCTTTAGTGTCCTTAGCGATTTTTCTCTCAAAGTTGGCCTTGAATGTTTTTATGAGAGAACATAGTTTTCTGCTAATGTTGATCAGAGATGCCTTCCCTTCATGGGATTTTGCTCTGACGTGCAGTAGCTTTCTTCTTTTGTTATACAATTTGTTAATGGCTGAGGTCCACCAGACAGGATGCTTGCCTTTGGTGGAGAGGGACTTGGATTTATTTGGGATTGCATGATCCATGCATTTTTGGAGATGTCCATAGAAAGCATTTGTGAAGGATTCGGCATTGTGGGATGTGGTATCCGCTGGCACAGTGGGCTTAAAGGATACCATCTCAGTCTTAAGAAGAGTGAAATCTGCTTTTGAGAAGTTTTTCACTGTGGTCTTTTGTGCTGGGGGTGGAGGTGGAATATGTATATCCAGGGTGATTAGTTTGTGGTCAGATCTCACTAGTGAGGGGTATACTCGTGTGGAGCATTTTGTCCCCATGTTTGTGATGATCAGGTCTGGTATATTATCTCCCCTAGTGGGAGAGGTGACTAGTTGTTCCAGTGCATTTGAATTTATGAATTCCAGGAACCTTTGGGCTAGGGTATTAGGGCTAGAATAATGTACCCAATTTATGTTTGGGTAGTTGAAGTCTCCCAGTATGATGGTATTTTGTGATACATACATATCCTCCAATGTCTTCAGGAAGGCTGAGTGGGGTTCTTGAGATTGGGAGGGTGGTCTGTAACATGCTACCAGTTGTATAGCAGTTTTGCCTATGGTTAGTTGCACCTGCATGGTCTCTGATGCTTCATGTGTTGCTACTAACCTGGAGGTGTGGGTGTCCTTGATGAATATGGACACTCCCCCTCCCTTTGTGGTTCGGCCCGGGTTTTGGGGCCGAAAAGCATGATACGAGGTATAGCCTGGTAGCGCTGGGGTGCTCTCAGGAGCCTTGAACCAGGTTTCAGTTACTGCACAGACGTCTATGTTCTCCATGCTGAGGAGTGCATCAAGTGCCTGCATCTTGAGATTTAGACTTCTGGCATTGAGCAGCAATTTTAGGCCTGATCCAGTTCCAGTCCAGCCTCCCCCAGACATCTGTCTAGAAGCTAATGAAATCTCTAAAGACTATTCAGTGCTTGCCTCAGATTCCCCTGCCGCAGCCCCGTCACAGGCCAGCATGGATCTGAATTCTTGCATGTCCTCTGAGGAATGTCGAACATCTGTTCCAGACTTTGAGAGGGAACCTTGGCTGATTATTTCCAAGGGACTGAGGGGGATTCCTCCGATTTTAGTGAGGAGAAGAGATTCCTGCTATGATTATCGAATCATGCCAAGGGTCTGAACCACCGATAGTCATTAGGGCAGATGTCCTGCTCAAGAAAAAACAGAAAACTAAAATTATTTCTGTTAAAGATCTCAAACATGAATAGCAGGATTTTACTCTGGACCTGTTCAGTGCTTTAATAGTCTTGAAGCCTCCTCAAGGGGTGTCAGTCCATGCTCCTCCCCTGGTCTTCCACTCCTGTTAAGAGGGCTAGAAAACTGGATTCCTCAAATGAGGACTTAGATTCTGGGGAGGAGCCCAGACTCCCCCCCCCCCCCCGTTGCAAGAATTATCCTTTGGAGATACTTTTGCTCATGTGGCAGAGTATTTTAAATGGGATTGCTCCCAGGTCCCTGACATTCAAAAGAGGTATTAGCTTTTACAAATGTAGTCTCCTAAGCTGTCTGCTGCTGCTCTCGTTTTGGCAGCCCTTTGGGCACTTTTTCTGCTGCCTCTGTATCTCCTGATTCTCAGCCCCTAGCTCCTAAGACACCTGACAAGTTCTACAAGGTGTCTGAGGATTGCCAAGTTTTTGTTTAATTGCCCCTCTGCTGATGCCCCACTGGTTTCAGATTCCTTTTATAAGCCTTCTATGCTTCTACCATCTACTAAGCTCCTAAGGGCAGTCAAGCTATGGAAAAGTTGGGTAAAAATACTACTGCCACCCAGACCTCTCAACCGTCCTGAATAACTCAGTTTTTACCGAGTTTTGGGGTCCCAATAATGGGGTGCCACGATTCCCCGAGTGGCACCCCATTATTTCAGATTTTTCTGATCTTTTTTTTAATTTTCACGCTTTCGGGAGTGACGCCATCACGTGCGCGATGACGTCAGCTCTGTCAGCATGCCGCATATCTTTGAATAGGACTGCTGCCGTTATTTACTAAGCTACCATGCTTACTTTCTTTTCACAGGATTTACTTTACTTTCTGCCGGTTAGGCAGAACACAGACAGGGAGGTACTTTACTTTCTGCCGTTCAGACAGAGCAAGCAGAACAATTTTGCTATGCATAAGAAGCCGTTCTGGTCGGACTCGGGATTCACTTTACTTTTCTTTACTTTTTGTCGTTTGCGCACAATTACCATGCAGAAGCTTGTGGATGTACTACTTTAATTTCTGCCATTCGGGCAGAACACGGACAGGATGTATTTTACGCTCTGCCATTTGGGCAGAACAATTTTGCCAATTGCCATGCAGAAGCCATTCTTTACTTTCTGCCGTTCGGGCAGAACAATTTTGCCATGCAGAGCCAGTAGCGTAAGGTAGGGACTAGGGTGTGTGGATATCATCATCGGACTTCCGCTAAGGTAGGTGTGTGGATTTAATTTATGACTCTAGGGTGATATATCTTAGGTCTTTTATGACTGATCATATTGGTATCACTGGTGCAATGACTTGAGTGATATGTAACTTGGCAGAGCTTGGCCCTTGATAGACATTGGACCATTATTTTCTCATTTTTCAGCCTTGTGAGTGAGGCATCTGTATGTAATTTGATGCAGTTCCATATGAATAGAGTCCCGAGTAGTGCATTGGTTTGCCTTCTTGGCTTAGTAGTTGTGGCTCTACTGGGTATGGCTGTATGTGCAGTGATAGGTCATCGTGTTTCTACTGAGTGCTTCTGGGTTTGCGGTAAAGAGTAATTGCAGGTGGAATGTCTGGGAGGTCTTTGGGATTTGGGAAGATTGCAGACAGTTAAGTGCCTCAGCAAGTAAATCTATGTGTAGAGTGTGTTCTGTGTATGGTGGGTGTAACATGTCTCTGCCATTCCGGCAGAACACAGACAGGATATATGTATATGTGTATATATATATATATATATATATATATATATATATATATATATATATATATATATATATATATATAAATGTTTCCCATCAGCATGTTTTACTTGTTTGCAGATGGAAACTCAAGTCTTTTGTTTGATTGTTTCAGTAACAGTTTGTTTTATGAATGTATAGGAGAACATGGAGTGTTGATTCATTTATAACACTAGAAAGTAAAAATAAATTGTGCAGCAGTCTATATGAGACGAGTATAAGAGTAGATCTTCAAGCCTGTCTTAGTAACTGATGGTCTAGTGACTTTTAGTTAGCAACATCTGGTGTTTTTATAACTATATGATGTGTTTTTATAGATACATGGGGCCTTATATTCAATAATTGCTTTGATCAGGACACAATATCTAAGAGAACTTTTTTGATTTGGACGATATACCTTTACTTATGCTGCAGAGAAGTATTTCCTGACTACTGTTGTTGGTCTGTAGTCAATGTATGGATTTATTTAGTAGAGTATTGAGATTCATGACATGAGGAGTGTTTGTGTGTGTGTGTGTGTGTGTGTGTGTGTGTGTGTGTGTGTGTGTGTGTGTGTGTGTGTGTGTGTGTGTGTGTGTGTGTGTGTGTGTGTGTGTGTATATGTTTGAAATGCTTGGCTCATACTTTTGGTATGTTCCTCTTAAAATCTGGATTGTGCAGTAGTAGTGTTGTTGCCTCACAGTGAGAGGTTATCTGGTTCGATTCTCAGCTGAAGTGCCTTCTGTGTGAGTCTGCATGTTCTCCCTGTGTTCCTCTGGGTGCTCTGGCTTCCTCACATTATACAAATGCAACATAAGGACCTGTAAAGTTGTTTGCTAGCAGCAACCTCTTCAATAGCTACAGATCTCTTTAATTTGGAATTATTTAGATGATTTTTACTTCTGCAGAGATTGTGCATATATTTACTGAGAAGTCTGAGTAGACTTTTATGATGGAAATGTTCTGAATTGGGCAGTTTTGTCATTATTGGTTCATGCATTTTGTTTCATTGCTTACTGGAAAAATGTTCAAAACAATAAATTTAAAATACAGCAACAAGTGTGCTGTATTATACAAGGAATATAATTTAATAGTCAGGAAGGTGCATCAAAGAACACATGCATGTTTCGTGTGCAAGGGGCCGGTGATTTGAAAACAGCCCAAAGATAATCTTTATCCACCACTGTCTAGATGCGATTTTTTTGAATGTGGGATTCAATTAATGTGAGTTTCAAGGATAGAGAAGTTTTAATACTGTCTATCTTCATTGAGAGACTGTATTTCTATAGCAGATGTCTGTTAGTTTTTGTGCCAGAAAATGTAAAACAAGTTTTAAATGAAAAAATCCAAATCATTGTAGAAGTAAAGCAATATGCACATTAGTGTTTATGGTAAATGAGGCAAAACAGCCAAGTAACAGGACATTGGAATGGCTGCAGGGGGACTCTGGGGCCATATTATCGTTGTCTGTTCTTCAGTTTGCATTTGAATTGTGGAATCCCACAATTCCATTGGAGTGGGCGTGGTTACATAATTATATATGCAAATTATGTTAATCAGCGTATAGATTTGTACCTATTTTTCATGGGCCTTTGTCCAGATTTTTGATGTTAACAGGTTGAGAGGTATGCTGCCACCCTGTCTTTTAGGGCTATTAATTACCAGACTGACATAACTAGGTATATTTTGCTTTGCTTTCTCAATAAGCTAAGGTGGTGTCTGACCTTCCTGATTCTGATGGGAAGGCTTCAGCTCTTTCCCTGCTTGGGTCCACTTCTCAGGTCACCTGCCACTTGATAAAATGCAGCTATGATGCAGTGAATGCCTCTTCTAGGGCTCCTGCTTTTGGTTCTATAATGAAGTGTTATTCTTGGTTACATCTTCAGCCTTTACTTGATGACATTAAAGTCAAGCTTTTGGATGCCCCTCAGGATAACAAAAATCTTTTTTGGACAGCTGCTGCTGACCTGTTAAGTCCCCTCAAGATAAGGGTAAGGCCTTGCAGGAACTCAAGCTTATTTTTGTCTTCCCCTATCCTCAAATTCCAGAGGAATTACCCTTCTGAGTCCCCCTTTGTCCATAGACAGACTCTCCTACCCTCAAAGGTAAGAAGGTGTCTAGGTGTATTCCCACATGGTAAAGCCACTCAGACTCCTCAGAAGCCTTCTTTTCAGCACAAGCCTGTCTCAATTTGACATTGGGCCTCCCTTTCCCCTTGGCCAGGTCTCCTTGAATCTCCACCTTTCTCTGTGTCTTCCACATTGGCATCAGATCACTTCAGACTCCTGGGTGCTGTCTTTCATTTGTCAGGGGTATTTCATCATTTGGAAGTCCCATCCCCCCTTTTCAGGTATTCCTCAATTTCCTCTATATTAGCTTCCTCATTTTCCAGGGGTTCTGCAGTCCCTTTTGGACAAGGGCACCTTTCAACTTGTTCCACCCACCCAAGTGTGAAAGGTTTTACTCCAGAGTGTTTTTGGTCCCTCAGAAGGAAGGGTACATAGAGACCAATTCTGGATCTCTGTCTCTGCTCAACACCTTTCTCTAGGTCCTTTTTTTCTGGATGCTTTCTCTTCAGACCTTGTTTCCTCTTCTTCCTCATACCTTTTTGGTTTCTCTAGACTCAAGAGTGCATACCTTCACATCCCCATTCACCCTAGGTTCAGGAGATTTTTGCATTTCTCTGTTTTTCCTTTAATTTTCAGTTCCCTGTTTACCGTTTGGCCTTTCTATTGCCCCAAGGGGTATTCACCAAATGCCTCACTCCTGTCATTGCCTTTTGCAGGCTTCAAGGGATACAGATTTTACCTGGTCTCTTCTCTTACTATGTCTGCTTTATGCTGCCCCTGTCCTAACTAACATTCAATCGACTTTATTATCCAAACTAGACCAAACATACAATAAACTGCTAAAGCTAAAAAGTGCAAAAAAAACTACTAACACTAAACACACACTTGCGCAGGCATTTTGCATACTTAGTCTTCTGTACACTTCCCCCCATCCTTACCAATATCCAAACTACCTCAATGCAGAAACTGGAGCAAACATACAACAAATTTGTCAGATTTATTCTAAACCAACCACTCTCTTCACATCATTGCCTCTCACTAAACAAACATCTGATGTTAATCTTCTTTCCATTCATCAGTGATGGCACATAGACTCACCTGAGGAATCTCTAACAGAGGGCATGGATTTTGATGATGGTGAAGGGTCCCCACGGTCACCCTCTGATGATGTCTCCTTTGGAGACATCCTTGAAATGCTGAAACAGAGGGGTGACTGGAAGCCCACTAACCCTTCTTCTGAGGAGTCTGTGTTTCTGCGGGCTTTCCATGCCCAGCCATCTATCTCTTTGGTGACCCCACCTGCAGACTAGCTAGTTCAGCTCATGGTGCAGTGCGCCTGGAAGAACCCTGATTCTGTTGAGGCGATCCCTCAGAGACCCGACAAGATACTTTCTCCACCTGAGGAAAACCCACATTGGTCCAGAGGTTTACCAGTCGATGCTATGGTGGTGGCGGCGGCCACAAAAAAGGATCTAGCTGAAGAGAGTCCTACTTTCCACCCACCCAAGAGAAAGTCCCAGGCCGTGGACAGATTGGGGAAGCCTTTGCATCAGCGATCTTTGCCACATGGTCCCTGAACTACTTGGCACATTTTACGAGGCTCCAAAAATACTTTATCTCCGAACTCTCTGGAACACTCACAGGACAAGTGTCTGATGAGGTAAGGGACAAAGTTGCCACACAGCTCGCAACCCTGGAATCTATCTCCAACTCATCCATGAAGTTGCTTTCACACACAACCGAAGGGGCAGCTAGAACTGCGGGTTCAGGCATAGTTATGAGACATCATGCCTGGATGCGCATTTGTGACCTCGCAGATCCCTTCAAGTCTTCCTTTCTGAATGCTTCCATCGAAGCATCTTCCTGTTTTGCTCCAGGGTAAAGGACACTTTGGCCAGGTGTGAGCAGGATGATAAGACCCTGTCTGCCGTAGGTCTGTTTTTTCAACCCTCAATGCTCCTTTTCCTGGAACCAGAGGAATGGGAAGATGTGGTACAAAAAATCTCAGGGTCCTTTCCATGCCACACGTGGTGATGATACCCCCAGGAACAGAGGGAGTAACAGTTCTGGAAGATGCCCCTATCGAGCCAGAGGGGGTCCATGTAACCAAGGCCTCAGAGACTCCTTCTCTGGGCAGCCTGATCAGCGCTCCTGAAGAGCAGCCCGATTGCTTTCCTCTAAGCAGTCGGGGGTTGTTTCTCTCTACACCAACCTGCCTGGCATTCTATTACCACTAATCGTTGGGTGCAGAATAACATTACCAGAGATTACACCATTCCCCTCATAACTTATTCAAAACTTCCAATGAAACTTCCCGATGTTCCACCTAGTCAAAGGGAAGAAGCAGCTTCAGAAATAAAAAAGCTGTATCAAAAAAGAGTCATCCAGTCAGTCCCACCAGACCAATGTGGATCCGGATTTTACTCCAGATTCTTTTTGGTGCTGAAAAAGGCAGGGGATTGTAGACCCATTCGGGATCTCAGCATTTTGAACAAGACTGTTCCCAAAACCAAATTCCGGATGGTCATGGTCTAGTCTATTCTTCCTTTTCTAAGGGAAGGTGATTGGATGTGCTCGATAGATCTTCGAGATGCGTATTACCACATCAAAATGGACAAATGCTCCAGCAGTCTACTTCTCTTCTGGCTAGGAGCCAATCATTACCAGTTTTGTGCCCTGCTGTTCGATCTCTCTACAGCCTCTAGAGTATTCACAAAGTACATGGCAGTGGTTACAGCTCACTTGAAGACTGCAAGGATTCTGAGTGTTTCCATATTTGGACAATTGGCTCCTTACGGCCCCACCAAGCATCTTCTGGTAACAGCCCTGCAATACACCCTTTTCTCTGACAAAAATTTGGGGGATAACTGTGAATTGGGAGAAATCCAATCTTACTCTGGTCCAGCAGATAGAATTCATCGGAGCAGTCTTCTACACCCAATCCTGTCTGGTGTCACTCCCAGCTCACAGACTCCAGAGATTGAGGCTTCAGCTCCGGGTGATACTCTGTCAAAACAAAGTTTCAGCGAGAGAGGTTCTTCAGGTCCTAAGATCCATGCCAGCTTCCATACCAATAGTGCCTCTTGAACTGCACATGCGAATTCTCCAATGGCTTCTTCTCTCTCAGTGGTTCCCAAACCATCATCCTCCTCTGTTTTCAGATTCAGATAACCAACTCTTGCAAGAAGGACCTTTTTTTGGTGGATGAGGCCAGACACAGAACTTTGGAGCCACCCATTCCAGTCCCCACAGCCCAAAGCCATTGTGACCACAGCTGCTTCCCTGATTGGGGGGGGGGGGTATTTCCAGGGAAAGACAGTCCAAGGCATATGGTCTATGTTGGAGGCCAACCTGCATATCAACATTCTAGAACTGAGAGCAGTGCTGTTAGTGTCGCAGGCATTCCAACTGGTTCTTCCTTCTGGAACGATTGCAGTTCAGTCAGACAATATGTCTGTAGAATGGTATATCAACAAGCAAGGAGGAACTAAGTCCTACCCCATGTGTCAAGAGGCCATGAGAATTTGGCAGTGGGTGATAGCTTCCAACCACTTTCTCGTAGTAACGTACATCCCAGGGAGCTCCAATGTGATTGCAGCTATTTTGCCCTATTCCTCCCAAAGGTGGAGTCCCCGAGGGATGCTCTGATTCATGATTGGACCATGGGACTACTTTATGCCTATCCCTCATTCTTCTGATTCCACAATTCATAAAGAAAGCTATCCGGTTGAAATGCAAAGTGATCCTCATAGCCCCCTTTTGGCCTCGACAAGTTTGGTTCCCCTTCTTTTGGCCTCATCTTTTATATCCACCCTGGATTCTGGACCCACTTCCAGACCTGATTTCTCACCCCCAAGGGTTGAGTCACCCGAATCTGTCCAGTCTCAAGCTGACAGCTTGGTTTCTCCACTTCCATTAGTTATCAGGCAGAATGATCTCACCTCATCTGTTCGTGACATTATTCTGGCCTCTCATAAACCATCCACCAGAAGTTTATATTGGGACAAATGGAAAAGGTTCTCTATTTGCTCAAAGGAAAAGATGCTAGATCCATATTCGGCTAAAAGTCACAGCAGTTTTACAATATCTTTCTAAGTTTTTCTGAGATGGAGCCGCAGCCTCTACCATACGAGTAGATCTGGCAGCGATTTCAAATCATCATAATGGGCTGGATGGTACTCCTGGGTCTACTTTAATTAAACGAAAGTGGAATCCGTTGAATACGAATCCATCGACACATAAACAGCAAAACACGATAACGTTGAACATGCAAAACCTTGAAATTTAAACATCGAAATTGCAATAGTCGTCCAACCTCACCGCCCATAACATACTACCTACGCAAACACAACAACAAAAAACACATACATACACTAACCAAAACCCTATTACTAACCGTAAATTAAAGCACCAAAACCCCACTTGTAACCCCACACTAAACCCCACATACACAACTATCTATGCACTACCCTTAACCCCTCCCTAAACCTAAGGTCCGTATCTACCGCACACTTACCCTAGAGAACTATACCCACACAAAGTAAATATTCCACACACATGCACTTAACAAAACCCCACACTAAACCTTACATACATTACCTATCTATGCACTTACCTTAACCCGCACCCTAACCCTAACGTCCGTAACTATTGCACACTTACCTTATGGAGCTATACTGCAGACGGGCCAACTATGACAATTCGATATTTCCGATTTCGCTATTTAGTGCGTTCGACGTTTCCACGTTTTGATGTGTCAACGGATTTGTATTCGACAGATTCCACTTTCATTTAATTAAAGTAGACCCGGTACTCCTCTCATATCACTGTGTTTATGTAAAACTTTTCTCAGAGGAGTTTCCCACATTAGACCCCCAATCAGACAGCCTATAGACCCATGGAACCTTCTACAGTCTTTGACTCAACCCCCCTTTGAACCTGCAGCAAAATGTGACCTCAAATTCTTGTCATGGAAATCTCTCTACTTGGTAGCCATCACGTCAGCCAGATGAATTTCGGAGCTTCAGGCATTGTGCACCAAAAGACCCTACGTAATCTTTCACAAGGACAGAGTATCACTCCGGATGAACCCATCCTTTCTCCCCAAAGATGTTTCTGACTTTTCCATCAGTTGGTCTATTGACCTACCAGTATTTTTCCCAAATTTTTCTAATAAAGGAGAATATTGCCTATATTCCCTGGATGTACACAGACAATTGAGATTTTACTTAGACAGGACTAAAACAATATGTAAGGCTGACCAACTTTTCATTTCCTTTTCTAGGCCTAGAATGGGAAATTCTGTCTCCCATGGTCACTTTATCAAAATTGCTAACAGACTGCATACGTTTCACTTATTCATTTGCAAAAAAACCTATGCCATATTAAAGCCCATTCCACTAGATCTATGGCAACATCTGTAGCCTTCCTCCAGCGCTTCTATGGATGATATTTGCGCAGCAGCCACTTTAGCTAAACCCCACACTTTAATCAATCATTACAAATTGGATGTGGTCCCCAGAGGGAGAGCTGTCTTCAGCTCAGTGGTACTCAGGAATGTTCTTCTTGAACTTAAATCCCACCTACTAAACTTGAAATTATGCCATTGCCTTGACCACAGGTAGTCTTAGTCTGTCCTACTGTATAACCTGTTGCATCTCCTAACTTTCTTTCTCTGTTAGTAACTTCTGTTTAAACTAACCTCCTAAACCCTCAGCTGTACTACTATAGCCCCCTCCTTTCTCTCCCCCTCCCATTCTCCACACTATTTATCCCCCCCACTTCCTATCAATGTCTATACCTTCTTTTGAACAACGATTATCTTTTTGTTTTTACTCTTGTATGTAGTAAATTTTAGACCACTGCTATCAGTGCAACACTTCATGTTCATAATTTTTCTTTTGTTTTTCTCTTTATAATTAATTTCGTATTTGCAGTGTTGTTTTTAATAGTTTTTGTCATGTATGTTTATCTTTGCTTCTGTTTGCTAGGGCTCTTTCCCCCTTGAGTCTCCACTGAAAATGGGTTACTTACTATCAATTCAATGCAAATAGCTAATACATTTTCTTTTTTATAATTATTTTGTATTGTGATTGTTATTTAGTATTTGTATATTATCACTTTACTTATGTGTGCTGGGGCTTTTCCCCTCAGGTCTCCACTGAAAATGGGTTTGTTTGCAAACTCATTTGGACTAACCCGGTTAACAGATGTGAAATAAATAAATAACAATAAATAAAATAGCCAGATTTGCCACCAACTTCCCCACAGTTCTCATCACTGTCTCGCCCTGAAGAAGCTTCAGTGGCCAGAATTTCATCAACCTCTACTTTCTCAGTTACATATCAGACAGTCTGTTCTCTACAATACCTCCTCCTGCCCCTCTCTCTCCAACCTAGGATCTTACTACACCCCCTCCGGCACCTCCACACAACTGAGAAAAACCTTCTTAACATTTACAAGCCCAAAAAGAACATAGGAAAGTCCCTATAAAAGTACTCCGTAGCTAATGTGGAATCCCCCCCCCCCCAACATAAGAAATATCTCCCGAAGACACCTGTTTAAAAGAGAAACCAATATTTCCAAAAGACTTGGTCCTACCCATGTGAAACCCCCACATGATATCATTCTTGTCTCTACATCCCCTCTTGGACATAGTTCTATCTTCTCTTACTTCACATACTCACTGACATGTAACGCAGTATTTTTGCCCTCTTGCTTCCACTAGACAGAACTTATTCCAATGCTATGTCTTTCTAGGTCAATTAACTGAGAGTACTTCTTTTACATTATATATTATTGTAATAGAATATTCATTGTAATTTAATATTCATTGTTTACTGGATCTAAGTGCTATAGATGGGGGCATATCTCCTCGTGATGGGATTGTATTTTTTACCACTTTGTTACTGTATGTCTATTTGCATGTCTGTATTTTCTTTGGAGCTTTTCTCCTAGCCTCCCCACTGAAAATGGGCCCTTGGCTTAGTTGGACCAATCCAGTTAACAAATGTCAAATAAATTAAATACATCTCCACAACTTGCTCATTCAAGATCCTTCTCCCAGCAGTCTGTTGCCAGATCTCTTTTACAAAGTCTGGGATTCACCATAAATCTCAAAAAATTGGTTCTGGTGCCCTCAAAGGATCATGTCTTTCTCAGATGCAGGCTTCAAACTACTCCCATGTTGGCTTCTCTTCCTGCTCTGAAGGTTTTGTCTTTGATGACGTTTTTCCAGTCTCTTTTTCCTCTGTTCTCTCTAACAGAGAGGGAATTTCTCAAGGTTCTAGGATTTATGGCTACTATTACCTACACTTCCTCTTGCCAGGCTCAATATGAGGAAGCTTCAATGGTACCTCAAATCAGTGTGGATTCAACATCAATGCCCCCTGGAGTTCCTTTACCCTTTACTTCCCTCTCTCAAACTCAAGCTTCAGTGGTGGATTCAACAATTCTGTCTCAATCCGGGGCTCCAATTCCTTCTTAGGAACTGTTCATGGATGCCTTAATCTTGGGGTTTGGGGTTTCTGGCGGCCCTCTAAAGATCCAGGATCTCTGGTCTCCTCATCACAGGTCAGATTATAGCAACATAAGGAGATAAGAGGTCTGCCTCTGTCTCTGCAAGCCTTGCATTCCCTTTTCTATCCAACCCCCTCAAAGTCTTCGCAGACAATACAACTGTGATATGATACATCAACAAGCTGGGGATTACGAGGTCCTATCTCCTTTGCAGATTAGTTCTTCAGGCATGGAACCTAGCTATCCGGTATCAAGTGACTCCTCAGGTGGTTTACATTCCTTCATAGCATAATCTAGTGGCAGAGATGTTGATCAGGTCCAGAGCACAGGCTCACAAATAGATGCTTTACAGTGATATGTTTCTGGACATAGTCCATTAGTGGGGAATTTATCAGGAAGATCTTTTTGCTTCCTCTTTGAACAGACAACTTCTTTTCTGTTCAAGAGTCCTCTGACTTGAAAAGGGACACCCTGTCTTTCTCTTGGAAGGGAATATTTCTGTATGACTTGCCCCTCTTCCTCTGTTGCCACGAGTTCTGCACAAGATCAGGCAGGAGTCTCCCAAAATCTTGCTGGTAACTCCATTTTGGCATAGACAGCATTGGTCTCATCTTCACTTGACCAGGAGCAGTCACCACAACCTTAACAGATGGATCTTCATACAAGACAAGGAATCTCTTATCCATCCTTATCTGTCCAGTCTTCAACTGACACTGTGGGTGATAAAGTTTTAATGTCTTTTAGGCACCTATTTTCTGAGGATATGTTCTGTCTTTGAGAAGGGCAGGAAACCCACTACCAAAAAATCATATATGTCCAAATGGAAAAGATTTTCTGTCTGTGCCTCTCTCACCATCAGGATCCCCTCCTTTTTGGAGGTTCTGCTGGTTTGCTCTTAATTGTATGATCTGGCATATTCTGCAGTAAACGTTCACCTATCAGCAATCTCTGCTTGTATACCCTTGAATCCTCCTTTGACCTCTTTTTGAGGTCAATTTCTTAAACGCATCCTTCATATCTGGCCTCCCAGAAAGCCTATTCCGCCTTCTTGGAACCTCAGTTTTGTACTTGACAAATTGACTCAAGCACTTTTTGAACCAGCTTGTTCAGCTTCCTTGCAACATTGCACTTTTAAAACTGTTCTGTTTGCTCTCACTTCAGGCAAGATTGTGTCTGAACTCCAGGCTGACCTGGCTATTCCTCCTTTTTTAGTTTATCACAGAGACAGGGTGCCTCTTTGAACTAATCCTTTTATGCCAAAGGTGGTTAATGAGTTGTTCCTTAATCAGTCCATTCACCTTACTTTCTTTTTCCATCTGCACAATCTGCCAGTGTGAAAATTCTTCACACCTTGGAGCTGCACAGACAGCTTGGGTTATTGTTTGTCTTTCGGCTTTTCCCAGTTAGGGGTTGCCACAGTGGAACTCCGGTCCACTAATGATTGGTAGTAGAGTTTCACGAACGCTGAGGTGCCAGCTCGACGTTCATCCTTCAACGAAGACATGCCCTTACGCATGTCTTTCGAACGCCCACCCAACCACGGGGAGGACATGCAGACTCCACACAGAAGGCACTCCCTGCACTCCAGCTGAGAATCGAACGGGAGAACCTCTTGCTGTGAGGCAACAACACTACCGCTGCACCACCGTGGATACAGACAGCTCGGGTATTATTTGGATAAAACAAAGCCAATTCACAAGTCTGAGCAACTTTTTGTTTTTTTCATTCCAAGGCAATGAGTTTGGCTGTTTCCAAGCAAACCATCTCATCCTGGATTTCTAAGGCTATTTATTTTTGTTTTCATGGCAAATGTCTTTATTCATCATTAAGAGCTCATTTTACTAGGGCGGTTGCCTCCTCTGGTGCCTTTTTCAAGAGTTTGGACAACAGTTCCATCCTTGAGGCTGCTACTTGGTCCTCTGTTTATGCGTTCACTAAACATTATAAATTTAATGTTCTTTCCAGGGCCAGAGTGGGTTTTGCCAGGACTAAACTGCATGGGTTTGTAGAAGGCTGTTCTATGCCTTCCTTCTCCCAGCCTTCTTAGCTCTTGTATTCTCTTCTGTAAAGAATACTGCCACAGTGATATGGAAGGACATGGTACAGTTGTGTAAATTCTTACCATAACAGTAGATGTCCTCCTCTTTTTGCTATTGCAGTATTCAGTCCCTGCCCCACCCCACTTTTTTTTTTTTTTAAAGCTCTTGACCCTGTGCTTTTGTTGCTGTCCTGGCCGAGAGGTCCTTGCTTCCTTTTTCCCTTCTGGATGCACATGTTCTCTTGTCCCTGAGGGTATTTTGTTCCCCCTGTGGCAATTCAATTGAGTGTTTGTGTCCATACGTCACCTTTATGTCCTATGCCTTACATTGGGAGAATACATATGATGTATGTCACCTATAAGATCTAAAGGCTTTGGTATACTGGCTAGATGATGGGCTATCTTTGGCCAGAGACCCCTTCTGTAAAGAATAGTGCAACAGTGATGAGGATATCTGCTGTTACTGTAAGATTTTACACAACTGTACTGCTCTGAATCTCAGGGTTTGTCAAAACAGCCTCTTTGTGAGTGTAAGTAATCCTCCTAAGGCATTTATAATCCATTATTTTATTTATTTAACATTTGTTAACTGAGATAGTCCGACTAGGTCAAAGCCCTTTTTCAGTGGAGGCCTGGGGAGAAAAGCTCCACAGTACAGATATATATAAAAAAATGTTACAATAAATGTATAATACAATAAGATCAGCAATATATGACTTAGCAATAAAGAAGGCAAGAGAGACTTGTGTACATTATAGTTAAACAGATAAACATAACGGTGGCACAGACATGTAGAATAGTCTGAATCTGAGAAGATTAGTGCATATGATTCATATAGGGTGCCAAACTGTCAAACTATGTTGATAGAAACATTTGTAAAATAATGTTTTGTGGTTCACCATAGGATATGCTGTTTATGCAGTTTCATTTTTGTGAGGAAACCTCTCCAGACATTCCAATTGTTGCATGTGCCTGGTCGGGTACATACCAAAGGCAGTGTTTTACTCAGTGTTGGCCCAGATGAGGGTCATATACAGTGGAATAATGATTTATTGGTCTTAGATGCAATGCTGTTGTTTATAGGTTGAGCAAAACAGAATAATTTCCTTACTGCCTTGGACAATGTTGGTGAAGAGTCAAGTTGCTATCAACATATGTACTGAAATCCCTGACTACTGGTTCTTCTCTTTAAGGTGTTATTGATGACATAATTTCCTAGGGTGGCTAACTTCTCAAAGTGTATTATGCATTTCTTGGCATTGAGTTTTAAACCATGGCTTTGGCACCTGTCATTTGTCTGTGTTAGTCCTACCTGTAAGATGTTATTGACTTGGATGGATTTTATGACTGCTCCTAGTTTGCAATCATCAAAAAAGTTGGTCAGCCAGAGGTCCTTGACACTGACTTTGAATTCTGAGATGTAGATCACTAAAAGAAGTGGATCCAGCACAGAGCCCTGATGGACTCAGCTAGTGACCAGCCTCTTTGTGGAGGTCACTTACTATCCTAACTTCCTGGGTCCTATCTGAGAGTCAGCTGGCTATCAAGTAAACTAGTTACAACAATAAATTACAAGATGATTTTAAAGCAGACAGAAGACTCACTTTAAGGCTACTTCAAGACAAACTTCAATAGTCTAAGGGGAAGGCCTTCTCAGTTTCATCTATCAGTGCTCAGTAAGATGAGAAGAGGAGATGAGACTGGGAGGAGCAATCTGGGCCAGATATACAGGAGATAAGACTTGGGAGAACAGTAAGGAATCAGTCTGCAGACTACTACATGTCTAGCCAATAACCACATAGTGACCAAAGGTGAGAAACCCTGTACCTTGTCTGTGAACCATGTGCAAACTAATCGCTTTGTATGCCTGACATTTTTGAAGGGGGGAGGTATTGTTTCAGCTTCCTTCAGGTTGTTACAAAGAAACATTTGTTTGGTATAAAACATTGGGATACTCTGACTTTCTACCATATCAGTATGTTTATTAATGTAGACTCACAGACACAAAGGCGAAAAGAAATTTCCATGCAAACCTCAACATTTGTCTTTCTAAATATACCCCTGCATGTTCCCTTGCTGCTTTACAAGCTTATAATTTTCTTGCTTTGTTTGGATGGGTCAGGACAATATGACAACCATGTCATTATCCAATGTAAAATCAGAAGGGTGTAACTTGAAGCTGTTCCTTGCTGAAATATGTGAATCTGATTTGAAAAGATAAGAATGGAAAATTAAGTAGAAACACTTAAGGAGGTTGCCATAATGTTTGATGTTTACCTCACAGACACAGGGTACGGGGTTTGATTTTCTCCTTTGGTCACTATGCGACGATTAGCTACTCCTCTAGAGCACTCCGCAGACCGATTGCCTAGTATTTACCTATGAAATGGATCAACTTGTGTGGAAATTGCAAACACAGAAAGGGGGGGGACTTGACCATTAGTCCAAGTACATCATCAAATACAACCATAAAACAGAAGAAATAGTGTGCTATTTTAACTTGCCTTGTACCAAGTGTCTGTCATACATTGTTCCACAACCATTGCACAAGTCAGGACTGCAGTTTTAGCATATGTCCTTCTATTCCCATGTTGCAGTATTCATAACATGAGGGATTTCCCTCCTAGGCAACCCGAACTTCCAACCAGTACGCCAAAGACTTAAGCTACTACTAGGTATGTATGACATTGCACATCAGATGCAGCCAATGTAGGCCATAAAAGTCATGTTTGCACGTACCATCCTCAGAACTTCTTTGCCGCCAGTCCAAACACCAGCTTCTACTGTTCATCTGATAACCAGAGTTATTTTCTTCTGTCTGATAAGTGCCCCATTGGGGAAAATTTATTGGTACTTTTGCTACTACATGTTTGTTCAAGGTTAATGTCATCCAAGAAGGGCAAGTGCCATTGTGGAAGACAGATTCCACACAAAGACAATCACGATCAGTGACTTTTCTGCCTGGGTCTGATCACATTTACAAGGCTTGCACCATTTATCAGATGTTTGTTCCAAAGATGCTCCACAGTTGTCTTTCTGCCCTTAACATTTACCTCGAGAATCAGAGACTAAAGCAACTAGCACTCACTATGGAAGGTACCTCTGGTAAGTTGGGTGAGCCTCCAAAGAAGGTGAAAAAGGTAAGGCCTGAATTTTCGACTGTACCTCTGATCCCAGATGTCCATCTCGAGACCAAGGAAGGACTGGAGGTCCATTTGGTACCTGGTCCTCCTGCTTCAATGGGAAATGATTTAGATGCCGCTAGTGAGAGTTCCTTCAGCACATCTGCAGAGCCCTTGTAGATGTCCGTTTCGGATGGTAAGGGGGAACCACAGCTCACTCCTTTAGACGTACCTCCCAGTATCTCTCCTAGCTTAATGATCAAGGACAGGATCCTTCCCCAAACTGGCAAGGCTTTTCACAAGGAATCTTAAATGCCTTTGTGGCACTTAGGCCTTCCTCTATTCAGCCTCCTACTCCTGTATCACCCCCCCCCCTTTACCCAGGAGTGCTACTGTGGAACAAGAGGCCTCTGAAGATACTTCATCTTCAGATGAGTCCCTGGCCTACTCTGCTCAGATTGACTCTCCCTGGGTTATGCTTCCCCTGAAGTTGACTCCAACGGTGGGGACTCCCCTGAGGAGGATATTACATTTGGAGAAACTATCTCTAGGATGAGGGATTTTTTCAATTGGGAAAGCTCCCAGGTTTCTGAAGTACAAAAGAGGTACTATGACCTCTTACAAATGGACTCTCCTTCCCCTTCTCCTATTCCACCTTTGTTATCAGCCTTTCAGGGTGTCTTCCTTTCAGCATCCAAAATCCCTGATTCTCAACCTCCTGCACCCAAAAGGCCAGACAGGTTTTATAAAGTCCCTGTGGACAGTAACTTTCTGTTCAGATGCCCCCTACAGATCCAGCTGTGATTTCAGTCTCTGCAGATAAACTTTCTAGATTGCTGCCCTCCACTACCGTTTTGTCCTCTGATAAAGACAGTAATATGATGGAGAGACTTGGGGGGAAAAAGGTTTGCACCTCTTCTACTCTGGCTTTTAGGGCCATTAATTATCAGACACATATGTCTAAAAATGCTCTGGTCCTATTTTTCCAGGCTTTAAAACTGCTGACAGATCTTCCAGATTCAGCAGCCAAGTCACAACTGTCTTCCCTCCTGACAATTTCTTCTCAATTTACCAGACATTCCATAAAATGCAGTTATGATGCAGCTGAGGTCACCGCTAGATCAGCAGCATCTGGATCTGTCCTCAGGATGTATTCTTGGCTAAGATTGCAGCCTTTGTCTAATGATTTGAAGGGAAAACACATGAATGCACTCCTGGACAATTTTGCCCTTTATGGTGCAAATGTTGCTGCCCACTTCAAATTCCTCCAAGAGAAAGAGAAAGAACTGCAGAAACTGAAACATATGTTTATCTCCCCAGTTCCAAAATATCATAGAAATTATCCCTCTAAGACTAATTTTATAAGGAGAAAGACCCATGCTCCTTCTCAGTCTCACGAGAAGGGTACACATAGGGAGACTTAACCTAGGTCATCTTCCCAAAAGCCCCCTTTCCAGACAAGCCAGGTAGTCTGTGACTACTTGCCCATACTCATAGATACTCCTCTTTACCTGCGCCTTTCTCATTTTCTTTCTTCTTGGACAAGTATAAACACAGGCAAATGGGTCCTGTCCATTGTTCAGAATGGCTATTTCATGATTTGAAAATCCATTCCTCCTTTCACGGACATCCCACAACTCCCAAGGGACCAGATCCATCTCTTTCCACAGGTGATTCAAGACTTGATTTCACAGAGAACCATACAGGTGGTTCAGTCCATGGAAAGAGGAAAAGGCTTGTATTCCACAATGTTCTTAGTCAGACTTGGAATACTGAAACAGGTAACTGCAAAAACAGGAATGCAGGCAAGAGGGCTTGAGGCACGCACACAGTAGTAGTTTCCAAAGTTTATTCTTCAGACTTTGCTTCAAACAAACGATAAAAATAATAAAAAACAGTAACCATAAAGCGCTTTTCGTCTCACCCCTTAGTGAGACTTCATCAGACAGTTGCAACAAGAATGTTTCAAACAGTATATACAAGTTCAAACCACATCAACTTCCTCCAAGCAAAAGGCAAACCCGCCCCCAAGGTAAGCAGGAATGAACAATTAACCCATTGTATGCTTCTTTAAAAATCCAGCTTCTTGTAAAACAAGTATGTATGCAGTAAATACATTTGTATATGTGTAAATATAAACATAGCTCATCCGTTCGAAAACAATCTTAAAAGACCTTTTAAAAACATATTCAGAAATATTTAAAAACCATGCTAACATTAAAACCAATAGTTAAGGTAACAGTAAAAAGTGAGAAGTCAAGAATGAAGTGTAAAATTGAAAACAGTATAAAATAATATTTTTAAAAGGTCTTTTAAGAGTGTACTTATTTTTGCTGTTTGCACTTTTAAAGTCATTTTAGTTGTTTTTTGTGTTGTATTCATCTGTTTAACTGTTGCAGGCTACACACCCAAGTGTTCTAGCCTGTTCTGAGCATTTAAAGTGTTTTTGTGTAAGTTTACTGTATTTTTTTTTAAAAAAAAAGATATTCTTATTTCCCACCTTTTCTGAGCTAGCCTAGTCCAGTTTTCAGGTTCTGCTGAATTCAGGGCTGTGGTACAAGTTCCTGTGTTGCCCATATCCTTACTTGGATAGAAGGAAGTTTCTCTGTTCACCAGTGAGAGTGGGGAGCTTTGAGCAGCCTATCTGTCCCTGGAGGAGTGGTCTCAGCCCAGCAACTATTAGTTTATTGGCCGTTTTGGGCTAATTTCTATCTCTTTCATCTCCCTGCTTTAAAACCCACATTTGCACGGTTTTGCGCTTGTATACAACTCGGCAAAGTTCCTTGTGGTGTCCTGCTGAGTCCTACAAGCAGCAGAGTGATAAAAGAGTGACTTTCAACTGATTAAGTATTTTTTCTCTGCATTTTTTTTGTTACAATTGTCTCATGTACACAGACAACCCTCTCCTCCTTCCAACAAACACAAATGTATGTGAGAGACGCAACTATACAGCCAAACTGGAGGCCAAGCTCTCTCAACCCAAGACTGGAACAGTCTGTCAGGAGGAGAAGGGAAACACTTGCACCACACTACCAGTCTCACATAGACCAGTTATATCTGCACCAGCAAACAACACACAAATACACAAAAACATACTCTGAGGCTTTAAATAAAAATCTGCCAAAGCAGCAGAGACCTCCAAAGCAGACATCCAAGCAACCTCCACCCTCTAACAACAACCACGTATCACATACTTCACAAAATCAGTGTGCCACACAATCACAGCCCTTAAGGCTAAATAACACACCCAATACACTAGTAATAGGTGATTCTGTTGTCAGGCACACTGATGTCCCACTCACTAGACTGAACAAGGAGAAGGTTACTGTAAGCTGCCTGTCGGGTGCCAGGATCCGCCACATAACACAGGCACTCAGGTCACTCCAAAATAAGTACAAATATGACTCTGTCATTGTCCATGTTGGTGTGAACGACCTGAGACATAACTCCCTGGACTACATGAAAAGAGACATAGAGGAGCTCTCTGATCATGTAGCCTAGGTTGGTATGACCCTGACCCTGAGTAGCATCTTGCCCTCACCAAGAATGATGCCACAGTATAAACATAAAATGATCAGTTTTAACAATTGGTTAAGCTATTGGTGTCGTTCAAAGGGGATCCAGTGTCTGTCAGCCTGGGATGACATGCTCGACAAGTCACGCTGCTACACCAAAGATGGCTTGCACCTGTCACCCTTAGGCTTTCGAATACTGGCCAAGGCTCTTGCCACCCCCATAGTGCCTTTTTTTTTTTAGGCAAGGCTCAAAAGACAAACTCACCTCCATAAACAACACAAGTAACCAAAAACTGAGGGTAATGCTACTCAATGCCAGAACTCTAAACCTCAAAATGCACTCGCTCGAGGCACTCCTCAACATGGAGAAAATCTATATCTGTGCAGGAACAGAAACCTGGTTCAAGGCTGCAGAGAGCACCCCAGCACTACCAGGCTACAACTCATACCATACCTTTCGGCCCCAGAACCCAGACCGAAATACAAAAGGAGGGGGTGTATCCATTTTCATAACGTTAGTAGCACAGCACCAGGCCCCGGAGATCATCCATGTGTAACTAACCGTGGGCAAAGCTGCTTTTCAGATCGTAGCTTAATACAGATCACCCACCTTGTCTCAGGACCCCCACTCAGCATTCCTGAGTACATTGGAAAATATGAAATTCCTACCAAACACCAAGATATTGGGTGATTTCAACTACCCAAACATTGACTGGGAAAACTACTCGAGTACAAACTCCCTTGCCCAATGCTTCCTAGAGTTTATAAACTCAAACGCCCTAGAACAACTGGTCACCACTCCCACAAGAGGTGACAACATATTGGACCTGATCATCACCAACATGGGGGATCAGTGTTCTACACCAGAGGTAAACCCCTCGCTGGTAAGATCAGACCATAAACTAATCACACTGGACATCCACATCCCAACCCCACCCCCAGTCAAGGAAACCACTGTGAAAAACTTTTCAAAAGCAAACTTCACACTTCTCAAGACCGAGGTGGAAAGTTTCAAAGCCCCCTTGCTAAAGGATAATGCTGCCCAAAACACTGAATCCTTTACAAATGCATTCTGTGAGCACCTACAGGAATGCATGGATCGAGCCATCCCAAGTAAAACCAAGACTCACTCCTCCAAAAAGAGGAAACCAGTCTGGTGGTCCCCGGCCATAAATAAAGCTATACAACAGAAGGAGGAAAACTATTACATGATAGAGCAAAATCCCAAAAAGTAAAGGCATCCCTGATCAGTATTAGCAAGAAACTACGATCCCTCATAAAATCATCCAAGGCCAGTTTCAAAAGAAAAATTGCCAAAGACTCTAAAGATAATCACAAAGCCTTCTTTAGCTATGTCAAGAATCTAGGTGGCAACTCTCAGATCTGCTCTGAGCTAGTGCAAAACGGCAAAAAATACACCAACTCCAAAAGGGCCCGTGTCCATACCAGAAGAATGTAGAGCCTCAGACATCATGGACATGCAGGTGAAAACAGCCCTCTCCAAAGCCAAAAACACAGCATCAATGGGACCGGATGGTATCCCAGGCTGAGTCTTACACAAGCTCCAAAATTAACTAAACCCTCACCTAAATTCACTGTTCAACCTCAGCCTTAGCACAGGCTATGTAGCCAAAGAATTGCATACAGCAACAGTTATCCCACTCCACAAAGGTGGTGCCACAACAGATCCTGGGAACTATCACCCTATAAGCCTGACTAGCCTGGTCTGCAAAGCTATGGAGTGCATCATCATGGAACTCATAAACAGAAACATTGGGAACCTCCAGACACTGGACCCTACCCAATCCGGCTTTGTTAAAGACAGATCCTGCCTCCTAAACCTAGTTGACTTCTTTGAAACAGTTACTAAGGCCATAGATGAGGGAAAAGTAGTCCACACAGCCTACCTGGACCTCGCTAAGGCCTTTGACACCATTCCCCACTCTGGCATTATAGACAAGCTTACCAGCTTGAACACCAACCCCTATATCACGAGATGGGTTGCCAACTGGCTCACGGATAGAACTCACATGGCCAGAGTTGCAGGTGCCATGTCCGACTCTAAACCAGTTACAAGTGGCATCCCACAGGGCTCAGTCCTGGGAACCCTCCTGTCCAGTATATACTTCTCTGAGGTACAGGCAAGCATGGGAGGACTATGGCTAACCAAGTTTGCAGATGACTGCAAACTGGGGTCAATAATCGACTCTCCGGCTGACACAGACATCCTCCAGAAGGGTCTCACAGAGACGAACACCTGGTGTCAGGACCATGGCCTCAAGCTAAATGCCAAAAAGTGCATAGTCATCCCCTTTGGGAAAAACAAAGTGCCCACAAATTATCACATAGGTGGTAATCCACTACGTACGGAAGATGTAATTAGGGATCTGGGGACCCAGGTAGATAGCAACCTCTCCTTTGATAATCACATTGCCAAAGTTGTTAGAAAATCCTTCTATGTAGCCCACCTAATCACGAAAGGGTTCACATCTAGATCAAGAGAGGTCATTGTGCCCCTCTATTCATCAGTCATCAGGCCCATAATAGAGTACAATGCCCCATTTGGAATGTACCTTACTTGACACCTGCAACAGCTGGAAAGAACACAGAAGTACCTCACCAAGAGGATTGTGGGCCTCAAACAGATGCCCTATGCAGCTCAACTAAAGAAACTCCAGCGCTACTCAGTTGCTTACCGCCTACTCAGAGGTGATCTCTGCCTGACGTACAAGGCCATGTCCAACCCAGAATTAATGGACATGCTCCACCTCAAGAAAATCAAATCTCTTAGAGCCACATGCTCCAGGGATTTAAACCTCAGCACAACAATAAACAGGACATGCTGGAGGGATAGATTCCTGCCCCAGAGACTTCCCTCGCTCTGGAATAGAATCCCAGTTTGTTAGGCAAAGCCCCTCACTGACTCTCTTCAAGAGAAATCTTGATGAGTGGATGGGAAATCCTAAATTTATCCCTGGGATCACTTCAATGGCCCTGCTGAACAGAGGCCCAGGAAACTAATTTAAAAGGGAGGCGAAAGCCAACACATTCTGGCTAGGCTTATAAAAGCCCTTGGGAAGATGGCCTAGTACCTACCTATGAACATCAACATAAAAGAGATGAGGGCTCTAATTCTGGCACATCAAGCCTTCCATTCATCTCTTCAACCAGGTCCCTTGAAGCTGTTCACAGACACCACCACAGTACTTTGTATGTGAACAAAGAGAGGGGACAAAATCTTACCTACTCTGCAGGTTAGCACTCCAAGCCTTGGAAATTGCCATACAAGCAAAGGTCACACTAACAGCTGTTTACATTCCCTCAACTCAAAATGTTCTAGCAAACACACTGAGCAGGTCCATGATGCAAGGCCACAAATGGATGTTCCACGGGGGTGTGTTTCGGGACATTCTCCACTGGTGGGGTATGCCTCAAATAGATCTTTTTGCCTCCCCTCTGAACAGACAACCTTCAAAATTTTGTGCCAGAGTACCACATTCTCTGGTATGGAAGGTGGATGCCTTAGCATTCTCATGGAAGGGGATGTTTCTCTGTGCATTCCCCCCGACACACACTTATTCAGAAAGTCCTGCTGAAGATTCAACAAGACCACCCAGAAATCTTGCTGGTGACCCCCTTTTGGCCAAGATAGTATTGGTTCCCTCTTCTTCTCCAGTTAGCTAGTGTCAGTCATCACACGTTACCTTACAGGGTGGATCTTCTGACACAAGACAAGGGATCTCTTATTCACCTACATTTCGCAATACTGAATTTGACTTTGAGTGATAGGCTTCCGATTCCTTTCACACAGCTTTTCTCTGAGGATGTGCTTCTAGTCCTGCAGGACATAAGGAAACCCAATACAAGGAGATTCTACTTGTCCAAATGGAAGAGGTTCTCCATCTGGTGTCTTAACAGGTGACTAGATCCATTTTCAGTGGATATACCCCTAGTCCTGTCTTATTTGTGTGATCTGCTCATGGCTGAATTGACTTGTTTTTCAGTTAAAGCCCACTTATCAGTCAATTCTGCATGTCTGCCCTTATCTTCCCCCTTTAACTTCCAGACTACAATGTAAGCCTTTTTAAAAGGCAGCCTTCACATCAGACCTCCCAAGAAGCCTGTTCCTCCTCCCTGGGATTTGAATTTTGTTCTGGAAAAACTGACAAGACACCCTTTGAACCTGCAGCTTCAGCTTCTTTGAAATTTTACACGTGGAAAACCATTTTACTGGTAGTCATCACTTCTGCTAGAAGAGTTTCTGAACTTCAAGCTTTAATGGCTGCACAACCCTTTCTAATTTTCCACAGGGATTGTGTCGCTTCGTATCAACCCTTCTTGCATGCCTAAAACGGTTAATGACTTGTCCCTTAAGCAATCTATTAACTTGCCTACCTTTTCCCTACTCCTCAAAACTTGAGTGAAAGGATGCTTCACACCTTGGATGTACATAGGCAACTCAGATTTTACCTGGATAAGACCAAATCCATTAAAGTCTGAGGAACTGTTTTTCTTTTCACCACAGGGTACTGGGAAAACCTGTCTCTAAATAGGCTGTTTCCTCCTGGATTTCTAGGGCCATTTCTTTCTGCTACGTGGCTCAGGGGAAAACACTCTCTTCCTAAGTTAAGGCCATTCCTAAGTTAAGGCCATTCCACTAAAGCTGTAGCCTCCTCTGGGGCCTTCTTCAAGGGTCTGGACACTGACTCTGTCCTGGAAGCAGCTACTTGGTCCTTTGTCCACACCTTCACAAAACACTACAAATAAGACTCTATCTCTAGATCCAGAGCAGGTTTTGCCAGTGCAATTCTGCATGACTTCATGTAGACTTCCTGTGTTCCAACCTCCCTTTCACACTCATGAGTTTTGATACTCTCCCTCATGTTATGAACAGTGTAACATGGAAATAGGACATAGAATAATTGTGTAAAATCTTACCATAACCATAGATGTCCTGCTCTCTTCCATGTTGCAGTATTCTATCCCACCCACCTTCCCCACTTGGTTCATGGTTTTCTTTGGGTGATATTTGGTTTACCTATTCTTGGACTGGTGTTCTGACCGAGGCATTCAGTTCTGAGGATGGTGCATGCAGATTTCATTTTTATGGCCTACGTCAGCTGCATCCGATGTGCAGCATCACACGTACCTAGCAGTAGCTTAAGTCTTTAGTATACAGGTCACCTAGGCAGGGAATCCTTTATGTTATGAATAATGCAGCATGGAAGAGAAGTTACATCAATGGTTATGGTAAGATTTTTACACAACTATTTTTATTGCTTATTTCTATGCCTGGCTTCATACACCGTGTACTGTGAATCACATTTGTGATTTTCTGACTGCAAGACAAATAGGGCTTTCCTTTTACACACTTGGACTACTCGGCAATTTTTCCTGTACCAACACAGAACATCCACCCATGGCCCATCCTGTGCCCCTTGAACATGTGAGGCAGTAGGTGGAAATTCCAGTTTTTACTTATCACACAAGAACTGAACCTGCTTCACAGATGATCCAACATCTATAATATGTTTTACATTTCTCCTGCTGCATTTTTCTGTCATGGTTTCTAAGCTAAAGTGAACAAGTTACAAACAAATTCCTCGTTCACATGAACCTCCTATTTACACTGCTTTGCTTTGGACTAGCATGGCATTTGACCTGCAAGGTTTGTGCTAACATCTGTCATTTCATTTTCTCCAGTAAAGTGCCATTGGACTTTCTGGAAGAGAAGCATCTGTTTCCTGGCCAGCGTTTTAGAAGAGAGACAACAAGAAGTGAACAGAGGTACCATTCTTTCCTTTCTGGGGCACCTAGAACTATCACCAATACTGCAGTATTAGTTCTCACAAGTTCAGAAGTGACGGTCATGACATAAATGTCCTTTTCCCAATGCTGCTTCTTCCTCTTGAGTGGTCTCTGTTATAAAGGAAGCTAAAAAATGTACAAACTACTGTATATACTGGAATTCTCTGCTTAACATACAAGGCCATGTCAACCCCAGAGCTGTTGGACATGCTACACTTAAAGAAATCCCAGTCCCTCAGAGCTACATGCTCCAGGGATCTAAATCTGGTCTTCACAATAAACAAAACATGCTGGAGGGATAGGTTCCTGACCCAGAGACTCCCCAGACTCTGGAATAGACTGCCCATACATGTCGAGCAGAGTGCCTCTTTGGCCCTCTTCAAAAGGAACCTTGATTGGATGGGAGAAAGGAAATTCATCCCCGGGATCATGTCAGTCACCCTGCTAGACAGGGGTCCAGGGAAGTAAATAGTGTGGGAAGAAATAGCCAGGGAATTGTTATGGCTAGGCTTGCATAGGCCCTAGGGCCGATAGGTTCATAGGTTGGTACTAGGCTATGATATAGACGGAGTTTATAGTCATTTAGAAGAAAACTCAATCATGGCAATAGAACAAAAGAAAGTCCTATGGAACAAAGGATCATTTCTTGCTTAATAAAGCCATAATGGAGAATTGTAAAAAGGGGAAGAATCTAAGTATGGCATGAATAAATTACAAAAAAAGCATTTGCCAGCATCCCATGTTAATGGATGAAGAATTGCTTACAGATACAGTAGATGCATCCTACATTGATCAGTTACTACAGTGATCATGAAACAGTGGCAAACCACTCTGCAATTAAGTTATGACAAAGGAAAATTATTATCTCAGGGATAAAAATTCAAAGGGGGGTTATTCCATACTGATTCTTTATCACCACTGTTTTGTCTTGCCCTAAACCCATTAAACTGTTTACTTAACAGATTAGGTCTTAGTTACAACTTGTCTCCCAGGAAACTTGCTTAAAGATTTCTCATACACTTTTTGTGGATAACTAAAAACTGTATAGTTCATCAGATGAGCCAAAAGCACAACTGCAAGTGGTCAAAACATTCTCAGATGATATAAGAATAACATTTGGTCTTGATAAATGTGCAAAGCAAGAAAGTTGCAGTACCAAAAAAGTATCAGTCTAGGACAGGAATGTGATATAAAGGAACTTGAACAAAGAGAAGTGTATGAATATTTGGAAATTGAAAGACCAACAATAAAACATGACCAAATTTGAATAAAACTTGGTTAGGAATACTTCAGAAGACTAAAACTAATATTGAAAATTTCCTTGACATCTAGGAATAAAGTGAAAGCTATAAACTAATTTGCTTTTCCTGATTTAACTTAGTTTTGGTGTGATCAGCTGGCCCCAAAAGGTATAGGATCATATGGGCAGAAAAACAAGAAGAATACTTCATGCTTATCAAATATGTATTAATCATTATATACCAAAATTATATATTATTGCTCACACTGAAGGAGGTATGGGCCTCTTCAAAATTGATCATACTTGTAGATCTGCAGTCATGGGACTACATACATATTTGCTGACCTCATCAAATTCAAACATAGTGGAAGTTTTACAATATAAGGAGATGAAATTTAAGATGACCACTCTGCTAAGTTTAGCAGACGTGTCCAGGTGGCAAGCAGGAATGGAAATCAAACCAAAAGTAGACAAAAAGTCAGACAGTAAGTGAGTGTGCCAAAAGCAAAAGAAAGAATACAAGGAGAAGGATCAGATGAGAAGAAAAGAAATATGGAAAAGCCATAAGTACCATGGCAAATAGAGATGATCTGGAACAACCTCAAGTTAATCAGGATTTGATGCAGGAATGGTTAAGGAAAGGTGAGTGGAAACCAAAGAATAAAATGATAATGGCAGCCCAGGATAGTGGACTACATAACACTGTTGATAAAGTCCATTGCATATGTGAGAGAAATGGACAAATGTGGGTTCTGTAAAAAAAGAATGGGAAAGCCACACACCTTATTGCTGGGTGTGATACATTCGTGGCAGAGGGTCTGTACATTGAAAGACACAATAATGTGGCAAGATTGCTGCATTGAGGATTGTACAAATACTACAATATAGAAGTTGATGAGAAGTATTGGAAACGTGAACAAAGCATTATAGAAAGTTATAACGTTTACATCACATGGGATAACCAATTACCAACAACTCAAACAAAAAAATGTGAGAAAATCAAATTTAGTAGTCCATGAAAAAAGATAATAGCATTAATCATTAAAATTGCTACACCTAATGATTGCAGTGTCTTATGTAGACAGAGACAAAGTCATAAAATTATCAATATTTTTAAGCAGAAAAAAGAGCATTGTGGAAGAAAGATACTCAGACACTTCCATTAGTAGCAGGACAATGAGTCAAAAAAAGGAAAAAGAATCTATAGTCATATTTAAATATGCTGTCAATGCATGTAACTCTCTATGATTTGCAGGAGTCGATTATAGGCCCATTGTGGGTTCTGTAAAGATCATTTTTGGCTAACATCAAAGATTGAAACAATACTAATTTCATGGACTTTAATTATACCTTGACTTAGGAATGGGGTGCACTTCCATCATAGTTATTAGAAACCCAAAAGATTTGGAGAAATGAAACCGAGTAAAAACCTACCTCACTGACGTTGCCAAACGTTGTATAGCCTCTACGTTCTCACTGCCATCTCTCCCTTACTCTGCCCCTATCATCACTAAGCTTCAAATCACATGGTTGTCCAAACTTGAGCAATATGATAATAAAATAGCCAAATTTGCTGTAAACTATAACAATGGAAATGGAAAACATCATTACCTAGTCCTCGGAGAATTAAACTGTTGGAGCTAGGTAATGTGGTACTTCTTTCTTAGCTACCTACAATACACAGGCTTCTCTATAAAACAGAAAATTGCCAAGGTGTTAACAGCTTAATAGAAAATTACTCCAGCCAGCCATCCATCCATCTGTCCACAACCCCTTTTTCCCATTTTTGCACATGGGGTCAGGGTGCGGCTTCAACAGTGACAATCAAGAGCCAAGGTTTACACTGCTCCTCTAATAGAATTTTACAATCTAGATAAAAAAAATCACTGATCACTGTAACCAAATCATCTAATATTTCAGGTGACTCTCTAAATTCAAATGGTGTAGTTCAGCTATGTAACCACATCCCACTACCACTGAAATCCATTCAGAATGTGAACTTATTTAAAACTTCACCTGTCAAATCAGTGGATCTGTCCCTGTACATCACTAGGATTAATGCCACTTGAATCTTCACTTTGCCATATTATCCAACTATTTCTCTTCACACAGAATCATATGCCTCACAACCAGTCTTCCTGAGTATCTTAATAGTTTTACTAGCACGTCCCAGCCGTATGTGTAGTTTTCTAACACTGTTCACCCCACACCCTGTATGTGATATATAAAAAAAATATATATATATATATATATATATATATATATATATATATATATAAAAGTTCTTCTGAACCTGCTTTATGCCCCACCACTTAACAAATATTACATTTTCTGCCTAGCTATCTCTAACAATGATAAGGTAGCAAAGAAGGTTCATAAAAGATACCCTTTATTGCTATGGGAAGTAAATTATGACTTCTGGATTTTCAAAACCCAGATTAGTGTTTTAAAATGCATGCATATAAGTAGCTCCAAAACCCAAACTTAAATTCTACAATTTGAGATTTAAATATGTCCATGTGTGCCCACACACACACACACACACACACACACTCACTCTTCATAAATAGAAATCCTATTAGTGAAGTACAGGGTTTGGTTGCAGTACCACCCAGTGTGGTGTTCTTAAATGGCTGCTTTGTTTATATACTAAAATGATAAAAATCCTTTTGGAAATGCCAGATCCATTGTGTAAAGGGAGGGGTAAAGCCTTAATCACAGTGTAAATTACTCGGGTTCCATTCACAGCCAGGTTGCTGGATGTGCCAGCTGGAAAGGATGGCAGTTGTTGTGTGTTACTCACTCATCCTCCTCAGTTAGGAGGAGTGGATTAATGTCCTGATATGAGTAACATCCTGAAGATATTCCCTCAAGAAGTACACAATATGCTGAAAAGGTGAGACTCAGTCTGGGGAGTAAGCTCAACCGAGGGCTACGTCTCATTCTTTATGATAGCAGGTCAGCAGAAGTGTACACTTTCATTAAGCTCGGCATAGCTGGCATCATGCCTGCGAATCAACAGGGGGAGGAAGAGGTGTATACCTGAAAGAGTCTGAGCTAGTTGTGAATGGTGGATAACTGGTACGCTTCTCTTGTCCCCACTGCCTGGACATGAGGGGATCCCCCACAACAGGGTGATGTGGGAAGCTAAATCTAGGTAAGTTGGAAAACACACAATTTAGTATCATGTCAGGTAAAGTTTGATGGTTAGAAACTGATAAGAGCCAAAAACATTACTAATGTGAAGACCTGCAACTGCTTATTGCAGAAAAAGACAGTTTGGTGCAAACTTCTGAGAAGAGCTTAGCAACGCTTAATTCCTTACCAGTTAAGTTTAACGAATGAGAAAGAAATATGTGCTGTAATGTGTTTGAAAACTGTTGATCTGACAGTAGCGTTATGAAGTATTTCATGGGATAGGAACCAAATATGTCACATTTTAGGGAATATATTGCAGCCATTAAAGTTGTTTATATTTTTAGGTACAGTTTGTTCAATTGCCTTTCTTGATGGTACTTTGCCATTGAAACATTTGAAATAGTAAATTTTGGGTAACCATCTTAAGAAATACAAATAGTGTGTTCTTTGCTATGATGTATTAGAGCAACTATGTTCTGTTTTTTGCAGTACAGATTAGGGTTTTAATGAAAGGAGGCTCACACAAATTAAGATATTGCAACTAGGTTGTGCCACTTACTGCTCAGAATCATTATTATCATTACTCAGGGAGTACTGATCATTACTCAGGGAGTACTGATCATTACTCAGGGAGTACTGCAGATTACTCAGGACACATATTTCTAAGACTGATTCAAGATTAGATTTGACATAGATTGTTGACTTTTTCATGTTGTATTTCTTTTTTTTTCATGTTTATCTTTTTAATATATTGTGTTAATATATAATGGAAGCAATCATGTTTATATAGCATATGTATATATATTGTATATATTTATAGTGTAACAAAAAAGGTGAAAACAATAAAAAAAAAATAAACAGGGTATATGTTGGAAAGGAAATTCATTTAGTTTTCTTTGCCTGAAACTAAAATGGACCACACTCTGTATAAGATGTGATATAAAGAGCTAGAACTTTCTTGATAACTGCTTAGCAACTGGAATGTTTATATAACCTCATTACAGAGATTATAATCTGGTCTCTGAGCATAACCAGCGTGTCGTGTGTTTGAGGCACGTATGCCAAGAAACTCACCTCAAGAGTGAAGCTTGAGAGTTGAATCTTGGCGTCCATGTCAAGAACACACAACGCCGGTTATGACTGGAGACCTGGTCATAATTCTTTTTTAGTGCATGGAGCTTTATCTGCTCCATATAGTACCAGTTACAGAAAAAAGGTCAACTTTTCACATGACTGGCACAATATTTGAAAGTGTCCCTAATTCTGGAAACAAAGCTTTCAACATAATACCTCCAGAATCCGGTACAAATCCAAAAAGAATTGGGGGAAAACCAGGGCTAGTTTTGACATGTTGATAATAGCTTGTTGGTAGCAGTGTTATGTCTGACAGCAAGAACTAGTAATACATTCCATGGCCATCCTCATCTTAATGAGACATCAGTAGTGTTCAGAATATGACTTTTTTGGAGAGAGGTGGTGGGTAACTGATGCAACTTGCAGGGATGGTGGTCAACATATAATTGTAAGATCAGAAAGCTCACGTGTGTTCACAGGCAGAAGTATACAGTCTCCAAACGGGCCCAGTTCCACTGGGACATTGTGCATGATAGGAGCTGAACTAAGTTTGTATTTTTTGTGCAGTGACACGATGCGTGTGTATATTTTATATATAAAATTTGTTATTATTATTATTTTGCATTTGGATGACTGGCAGTGATGTAACCACTTAGCCCTTCCCTTATATTCTTAAATGAAGTGCTTGCTGTAATAAATTTGTTGAAATAGTTCTGTCGACTTTAATATTATTTTGTAATGATACTGTGTGCTGTGGATAAAAAAATAGGGAAACTAAGGCAAAGAAATTTGTTTTTTTGGATTTGTATTCTTTTTGCTTTGTATGTTTGCCTTGAGTAAATAAGTCCAGTGGAGGTCTGCTTGGTTAAATTGGCACAGAGGATTAAGGTTATGATCTGTTAATGTTTACCTTCCTCTGGTCCAGGGTTTGATATCCTCAGCCCTGCCTGCTACGTGACTGAGCATGTCATTTAACTAGTCAGTGCTCATTGGCTGAGTCTGAAAAAGGTCTATGTACACCGGTCCCTGGTAAACAAATAACTAAATAAGTGGGTTGTACTTGTTCTGCCTTGTAAATATGCAAATGGAGGCTGATGAGTACAGGAAAGCAAAGATGTAACAACTTTAAACTAATCTCTGTATCATGACTGCTGTCAGATTTATTTATTTATTTATTTTTGCATACTGACTGCCAGCATTCGGCATTGATTGTGTATGTGAGCTAAGCTCTGCCATGTTAGTGATAGTAGCTTTAGTAGGAGATGTATTGAAGCATTCATTCTCCGTTAGCAAACCAACATTACATTGATCAGACTACTTCACCTCCCCAGGATGGGCAAGCAGATATCAGCTGTTCACTCCCGCTCCCCCCATTTCTTGCTTGCTCTTCCAGCATCGGGGCTGCTAATCAAACCAGAGCCATCTGAATCATAATCAAGGTTTAGCCATCTGTACCATGAAGCCAGCTTTTGTACTGCTGTGGTTTTCCACCCAGTTCTACAGTGGGACAGCTGGTCTTGCATAGCTGTTTAACTACTACCCTGTCTCCTAGGAACAGCCTTCTGCAACACCAGAAGCTGGGCTCTTCCAGTATACTACATGTATGAATACAAAGCATTGTTGATTAGCTGTATCCTGGTGTATGTTAGTAACATAAATAGAACCAGTTCTTTTAAAAAGGAGCAAATTTTTAATGTTAAATACCACACAATCAGTTTTCCCCATCTAACTCTAACAGTAAGCAAGTTAGTGCCTAAAAACACTCATTTAGGATAGTTGCTTAATCATTTCTGTCACAACAATGCTATTGAAAAAAAAGCTAAAAAGAAAACTAGTTAATCGTCAGACAAGAAAATTCCCCTTTTTCCTTGAGAGCGAGCTGTGTCAGGGTCATTTGGGACTCTGAAATAGTAAATATGTCATGATTAGTGGCAGTGATTCAACAGAGGTAGCACACTCACCTTTGGTATATAAAACTGTGGGTTCTATTCCCATACCAAGTAGATTGATTGCAGTCAAGCATAAAGGTGGGTGCTGCACTCGTGAGTGTATCATCCTTTGGATGAGATGTTAAACCGAAGCCCCATCTGCTTAAAGCCCCATCTGCTTACGTGGTGGCTCAGCTGGATGTAAAAGATGCCACAGCTCCTATCAAAAACAGTAAGGGAAGTTCCCCAATGCCCTGGCCAAATTTATCTTAGTAATATAAATGCCACTTCAGGTTTCCCCTGAAAAGAGGCTGCTAGCCTAGTGGGACTAGCCCAGTCAACAAAGGATAGAAAGATAGATAAAAAATAAATATAGTAAATTATGCAGACAAGAACAAGTGTCACTGTCTGAAGTTTTAGAGTGGGGCTCTTGATTACTAAATGCCCAGTCTTTATAGTGCACTGAGCTGGCTATGAGGCCCTGTGGCCATATGATGGCTAATGAGCTGAGAAGCATTGTCATAACCTGTGGTGGTGGCATAGTGGGAAGGATTTGCAGGACACTCCTGTAGGCTGAAAAAATGGCATGTACTTTCACTGGTAAACTTTTGTCAGGAAGTGTCTTCATCGTCAGCAAAGGTTATACTGATAAATGGGCATATTTCCCATGAAAATTAGCCAAGACTGTAGTGTGATGTCCTTTAATAAGAAAAGTATTTCAATGTTGCATTTAGATAGATATAAGGTATTAAAGGAGCTGAGAGGAAATATACTTACAAAACAATTCACTATCATGCTTATAAATAGCAGAACAAACTTCATATCGTGGTGGGTGAAATCCTAGTTATGAGGTACTTGTGAATATAATCCCAGCAGATAACTGATGCAGGTGTAAATTTCAAGGAAAAATCCTGTGACTGTGAAAATGAGTTTCTTGGTGACACCATTAGGTCATAGGGAAAACACAGAGATAAAATAATGCATAATAAATTAAAATGAGCATATTTTTTGGACGAATTAGAATCACACAGTGCCCTTGTTTCCTGGCCATCCTGTGTCTTGACATTTTTCAGGCTTGTTTATAAATAGGACAGAAAGATACAAGTATGAATAATGCCAAAACAGAGGTCTACTGACAGATATGCAGACTTGTTCACACAAAGCCGGCATGGGAACATTTTTAATGTCAGATTAGCCATCTCTTGACTTTTTCACCTAAGAGTTGTGTTCTTTCTCCCTTGACCTCGAGGCACTGCAGTAATTCTAGTCCAAATTATTTTAACTTATGCCAGCACCATCTCTGCATTATATACAGTGTCCAGGCTTCCTGACCTATTTCAATAGCTGAGAGCATAAGGAATAAATAAATGTGGATGGAAACTTATGGAGAAAAAAATATATATCTCTGCTGTGCAAGGGGTAGAAAATATAGCTTTATTGACAAGTATACACAATTTATGAAAGAAAGGAGAATTAATGTGTGCTGCAGCCCTGTAGAGCAGAGTCTCAATGTCAACACAGGAAGGTCAGTCATTTCCTGTAATTGACATTTCTCTGCACTGGGGCTGTCTTGGTTGTACATCAACTACATTGTGGAGTGAGAGCTTTACTTTTGTTTTCCACAGTCTCCCTCTTCTTTCAGTTGGAACAACATCAGAGTAAATGTATCTAGAGATAGAGGGTAGGGGCTTGCCATCACAAAGAAATGTTTTTTTGACCACATGAATGTCACTGTTTTGAAATGCAACCTCCTGAGGAATTAGACATTTGTGTGAAGATAACATGCATTGGGACTAAACACACAACTAATCCTATTAAATGCATGAGCTATTTCAAAAAGAACAGACTTGTAAAACATTTAATGATTGTTCATGTTGGGGAGAACATCCTTGCAGCTGAATTGCCTGATGTCAGCCATCTTAATCCATTTCATCACTAATACGGTTATGCATGTTCCTGTGCAGTCACTAATACGGTTATGCATGTTCCTGTGTAGTCACTAATACAGTTATGCATGTTCCTGTGCAGTGGTAACTGAGGAATGCAAGTAAGTAACTGTTGTGTTTTATAATATTATACTTCAAAAACTATTCCTGAATTACAGTAATTATGACCTGTCCTTCACTAGGTTAGAAGGACATTGCAAAGCTAGCCTTAAAAGTTCCACTGCCATCTCCTAACACTTTGTAGTGTTCCTTGTCACAAAACAAAGTCCTTCTCTGTATTTTATGGAGAAAAACAAACCCAGGAACCATTTGTCATATAATTAAATGAGTGAACATCACGTGGGCTAAATGTACTTCTAAAAATAGCTGCACTTATCTTATTTTGTATTGCTGTGCAACCCCCACTGACATGAGCAAGGGTTTTGTGCTACACTGGACACATCAGCTCATACTTGGGTTTGACTCTAGCTTTTGCTGTGTATTATGATTGATGCTTCAAGGATCAGTAATGAGATGCAGGGATAAATGAAATTATTAAATTGATACAGTTTTATACATAGTCTACTCCAGTTCTTCTAGGAGGAGACATTCATCAGCGTATCACCAAAATGGCCAAACGTGAAACTTTACAAGACTAAAAATCCGGAATTGTCTGCAAAATTGTTGGTAAATCATGAGTTTCTGAGGCAGTCAGATCTGTCAGTGTATATCACATACAGAAAATGGAGAGATGGTAGAGCATCAGTTTCTTGGCTGATGGTTGAAAAGATTCTCTGATCCAGAACCAAGAGCCTTCAAAACAAGTCTTGAAAATGTATGCATTGCTTGCCCAGCTGAAGAGTACATTGTACTCCTTTATTTTCTCAGTAACAGTTCCATTTTATGCAATATTTGTTCATATTCATATTGTCTCACTTAGTAGCAATGTAAGTTGTATTAATAAGGAGGTGTTCTAGGACTCCCCACAAGTGGTTTGACACCTCTTGATTACAGCTAAAGAGTCAGTATTATAATGCAAGCTACACATGACAGTCATGGCACTTACACGTGCAAATCAGTGCTACATTGAACAGTATTCACAAATTGTACAAATGTTATTTTTATTATTATTGCCAAGAATGGACTTATGCCAGAGTTAAATGAACATGATTGGTGATGTACATTGTTTCTCTAAGGGAAAACATGGTCTGAGCTTCTCTAGTGAGAGCTATCTGGGAGTTTTGTGTTGACTGGGAACTGCTTCTTGTTACAGAGTTGCTGGCTGGCTTTCAGAGTTGGCTGTTTTCCATGATGCCAGTCAAAAATTAGCCTAGGGAGTGTCTGTGGTCTGAGAAATTCATGATGTAGTCTCTTGTGATCATAAATGCTGAGAAGAAGTTGAAGTAGCAAGAAGCCGACAGAATAGATAAGTGGAAAAGAGCTTTCATTTTCAAGCTGGGATTCTCATCTGGTTTGGCTCTTGGCAAATGCTGTGTGGGCATGTGTGTGTACATCCTTTTGTTGGACTGTGTTTGAGGAAAAGGAGAGAAAATTTGAAACACAAAAGATCTTAAAAAAGGCAGGAGCTGGGATTGAGGTTGGGGCTGAGGTAAATCAAATACTGCATGACTGAAACAAGATGACAAGTTTAAAACAGGCAGTAAAAAAGATAAATACAGACTGGACATATTTCTTTGACTGTGAACTTTCCAGACAGAATCTGCAGCTTTAAAAAAAAAGTTTGACATCAATTACAGAACCTGATTGTAACTAAGAGAAATGTGTTTTCAACCTTTCCCCAACTGCTGTAAATGAATCAAAGAGGAAGGAGAAACATAGGCTTGTGTAGCCCGTCATTGCATGCAGTAATATTCTGAAAATACTGTGATTAAACGAATTTGATGAAAAAAACAAAAGCCAGACACCCATAAGCTCCCACATTGTACTTCAGAAATTCTATTTTGTGAAAAAGGCAGCTAGCTGGAAGAAAAGGTTTTGTGTGTGTGTGTGTGTGTGTGTGTGTGTGTGTCTGCTTAGAATATTATATTGACTGTAGTGACGTACAACAAATTTTTTTAAAAAAATCAAGAGTAAAGGTAGCCAAGCATTGAAGAGCAGTGTATGTGCAGACTACTGTGTTAGTTACAGTAATATACAACAGTTGTTAAAAAGTTCCTCCGAGAGAGAGCAAGATTGTATCCACCACACCAACCACTACCCACTGACAAGTGCAGTAAGAAATAACATGGCTAGAAAGTGGCATGGTGGCTCTCTGAGTTGAATTCAGCATTAGGGTATGGGGTTCAGTCCTACCCTCTTGGTAATGTCTGTATGAAATTTTCATTTTCTCCTGCCTCAATCTGCTTTCATGTTTTACCATGTACTTCAGCATGCTTTTCGAAGAAAATAAGAAACTAATCAGACAGGTTATTCTATACTGCCCATTTATAGTTTGTGTATGGTTGACCTTGTGGCCAACATCACAGCTGTAAAGCACCTGAAATGGACACCAGTTCATTTACCTAGTTAAATATATTAAATTTAAAAAGTGTGTGGCTAAAAACAGCGATAATAAATGAAAAAAAAGATCTTTAAAGAAGAACATTGTGTGTATATAACATATCACAGTATTTCCAGTACTGTGAGGAAAAAAAAAAAGATTTTGAAAAATTCTTCTGAGGAAATTCTTCTGGGCATATTCCACTCACACCTGCTTCCCACACATGAAGAAGATAGTGAGCAAATAAAGTGTTAATAGTGAGCAATAGTGTTAAATGTTCACTTCTATGGGTAATAGAAGATAACAGAAGGGTGGGAGAGAGAAAGAGAGTTATGAGGTAATGCACATATTGTAAATATTTGTGTAAAAAAATAATTATAAACATCAGTAGTTTGGTGAAGATCAGTAAGCCATTGAGCAGTTCTAGCAGGACAGCAAAACAAAAAATCTTGGAGAAATGCAGCATTTAAAGGTGTCCAAATACACAGGAAGTGGGGGATATGACCAATGCACATTAATTCAGGAGATAGGGGAGGTGACCAGCATACAATGAACATACAGGGAGGAGGGAGGTGACCCTGGATAACAAGCAGTGAACGTAAATTTTGGAGGTGGGAAAGGTGACTTAGACAACATTAAATTAAGGAAGTGCTGAAGGGAACTCTGGGTAATGAACAACTATGAATTCAGAAAGTAGGTGGAAAGAACCTGAACAAGCAATAAACATGAATTTAAGGGGTAAGATACAGCACCTCTTCAGTGTTTGGAATAAAAATTTCATAATGCTTATCTTCTGGATCTACACCATGACGTCTGAGTTGTGATTGTGCAATACAATCTCAAAACTGTGGGTTCTATTCCCATACCAGTTAGTGATTTCATTGTCTGTGCTACATATGGATGAAGCTCTGCCTGGAATCCACAAGACCTCAGTTCAGTTAATATATACGCTCCCAAGGAATCGGCCAAAATGGACTAAGAAAAAAAGCTATTTTACTGGCTCACCTATTTCAGGAGAGGAATAGGATATCTGGCAAGGAGATACAGCCAACAGTGGAGACTAGGGGGTTCAACCTTTCTACATATAATGACACAAGCAGGCCATCTTCAGCATGCCCACATGCACATCACTGCACTGTGGTTATGGTGAAGGACACTGAGTAGGAAAAACAAACAAATATGAACACCGTCAGTATGATGATTCACCTCGGATAATAGTGTAGCTGCACCCACCCCGAGGCAGCGAACAAATGGGTCATAAGAATGAAAAGAAGCTTTGATCTTTGCAGGAAGGTCCAAAATGTTTTTAAAAATTAATATATTTTAAAAATGAATATATATACATATATATACGTTTAGTTTATAGTCTTGGAGTATGTTTTCATTATTTCCAGTCTGACATCAGCTTTTAAAGGTTGCAATATGTAAAGACATTTCACTGGTCTACAGAGAATGTTCACAAACGTTTGTCACTTTACTGTAAAAACTTTGAACTTTAGTATAGTTATGAAAAATAGTTATGAAAAAAGATGTTTGCCAAATTTGAAGTCAGTTAGGGCTATACTTTAGGACATATAAGGAACCCTAAAATGTCATAAACCATTGGCTCCACACCAGTTAGATACTACTGATTTATCTATGGACCTAGGAATACTTAACAAAAGTTCAACAAGCATTTAACAACCATCCCATTTAAGAAGGACTGCTTGGATCCATTCTCCACTTTTCAGTTTTAAACACTTGGATAGTAGAGGTAGAGCACTTCCTTCAGTCACCCTGTCAAATGTAGCAGAAAAAGTGTATTTTTTACATTTATTTGGACATAGCCTTGGTACTAGTGATATTTGTCATGCTTGAGGTGACTTTTTTTTGAAGAGCATACAGTGTAAAGGGCACCTTGTTATGCTGCACATCAACCCAGTTAATACAGCAATTGGCAAGTAACTATGAGACTGTGGAATGTAGGTATAGAAGGCACCACAGGAAACTGGTTAGACAGCAGATGAAAGCTATGCTAGACTTTTCAATATGTTGAACAGGGTTGTGGGGATGATTCTAGGAAGTTCCAAAAAGAGCGGAGTGCCTCTGATGCACATTCGGGAATAACTAGTTGATATGCAAAAAAAATCCAAGGAACTTAACAGTGAATTAGTTTATATAGAAGTTGGTTACATTGGAAGAATGTGCTCGAGTGGGATTTTGGAGGGTATAGAATGATGTTACTGTTTGCAGTTTGTGAAAGGGGTTCTTTGGTTCAGTTCTTGGCTGGGGTTCCTTCTCTGTGGAGTATACATGTCTTCTCTTTGTTCACATGGGTTTTCCCCAATTGCTTCAATTTCATCAAACATTCTAAAGACATGCCTTAGGTGTGTCAGGGATTTTAAATTATCTGTGTGTGTGTGTGTGTGTGTGTGTGTGTGTGTGTGTGTGTGTGTGTGTGTGTGTGTGTGTGTGTGTGTGTGTCAGTGTGGGGTCTACAATGGAAGCTCAAAGATTCAAAACTTTGAACTTCATATGGTCGAGACCATAACATTGAAGTTTTGTAAGTTCAAAACTTCAATAAAAGAAATAAAAACAATTTTTTTTACATTTATGCAGTGGGGCTTGCACCCCCAACCCCCAGCTAATTAAATATACCCATTTGAAGATCGTACAGCAGTGAAGAGAATGGCACATTGTGCATTCCACACCGCAAGGTGATCAAAATTTAAACCATTTCAAGTTTCAAAACTTCAATCTTATGCTCTTGACCACATGAAGTTCAAAGTTTTGAAACTTTGAGCTTCCAAAGTAGACCCATGTGTGTGTGCATGTGTAATACAGAAGAAAGATCTGGCAACCTATTTCTGTTTACCCCTTTGTCTTGAAAATTCCAGACATAGATGGCTCCAACCTGTAAGAAAGTGAACAAAATGTTACAGTAACTCAATTTTCCAAGAGATCTGTTGATAGTGGAAACAGTTTGTAGACTGGTATTGCAGGTAGTTGATAAGGCTTATGATCAACTGAGACATATTTGGAACAGTTAACTTGTCACAACTATGGTGACCTAGTTAAGAGGATAAAGATAGATGGGTGGTTAATATTTCTGGATAACAGTTTCATGGTGACTGGAGTGTGGTAAAGAGTGCAGTTTTTGGCTGATATAAGTGTATAGATGGTATAAGTTGAGATGTGCTGTTATTTCCACTGGTCCTAAAACTGTTTTATTGACAACGTGGATGTGACTGTTTACCTCATTTGGTGATAGGCCACAAGGGTTACAAGAGTCATTAGATAATGTGACAGAGGAAAGTGTAGTAACAGAACTGGATAAAAGTGATTGCTCCCTTAATATTGTTGAATTAAGAGACTGTTGAGAACAAGAGGCAGGGACTGGCATGGAAGGGATATGTTGGCATAACAGTTAAGGGCTTGCCTTAGATACAAAGTATAAACTTTGATTCTGATCTCTGGTTACAGGCTTGCAGTAGACTGCAGATCGATAGCTTACTATTTACCTATGAGCCAAAAGCCTGAACAAGGGAAATCTGAAACTGTTATATGTATATTGTAAAATTTGTGATGGAAAGAGATGTTGCATGGCTGTTTGACTGGATTATAAACTTTAGGGTGGGCACACAGTTGTTCAAACAAAGAATGTAGAACATATTTGGATTAATAAACTAAGCAGATTCAAGCACAAGTTTGAATGGGCTTAATATAGTATTCAAGTGTTTTGAATTTAAGGCAGATGAAATTAAGGTGACCAATGAGTAGCTTTGTTTTGAAGTCATAGGGTCTTGATGTATATGTTTACCAGATGGATGCTGGTTTGTGATTTTTAACCTTTAGAAGTATTGTTGTGAACGCTTGTTAATACGTTTTTCCTTTGGTGATTTGAGCCAGTCTTTTTGGAGTTCTGTTGAAACTTTGGGATAATCATTGTAACTGTGGCCATACACAGTGAATGGAAGGCTGCATACTGGAGACTATACGCCTCAACGTTTATGAGCTTTTGTTAGTTTGAAGTGCATCTACTCAATAACGTTGTTTTTTTATCCATGATTGTACAGAAACTTGCTGCAAACTTGCTACTCTGTTTAAACAGAAATGTGTTGCAAACTTGTTACTCTCTTTATTGTACTTTCTGGTCTCCCCTTTTTATTCTCGTTGTTAATTTCCTGTGTAATCGATTGTGTAACTTGAACTACATATATCTGTTGTATATTGATACTGTTGTTTTAAATTGTACTTTCTTTGGTGTAATTCTGGAGCTTTTCTCCTTTCCCCTGCTTGAAAGTAGGCTTCTGTTCAGACATAATAACCCAGTTAACAAATGTCAAATAAATAAATACATGGAGTGGGACCTCAGGCAGTGAAATGGGCTGCCTATTGAAATATCAGCTGTTGTTAACACAAAGTGTTGAAAATGCAGAAGTGGTAATATCTCCTCTCCTTTAAACGTGTTTTTTTTTTTTTTTTGCAGAGGGGCAAGCTACCCTGCAACCCTACATGTAGGGGGCACGCTCCTCAAACCCCCCTGAATTTTATATATATATATATATATATATATATATATATACAACTTTAAGACACTCATACTTCAAAGAAAAGGGAATATTCTGAGCAATAGCCATTTCAGACCACGTATGTAAGTCCTTTTTATTTTCTTCAGCTGTTCAGTCTCTGTATTTTTGGACTTGCAACATCTGAAATGGCTACAAGTGAAGAGTTCAAAAGCAAAGTCTGGTCTTCAGTTTTGACATATTTAGATGCTGGGACATTCTCAGCCTGTGTTAAGTCTAAACTGCTTGTTAAATTTACAATTGTGTTCATACTGGGAAGCTATTTGAATGACTAAGTGATTTAAAAGTTTTATAGGGGACTGATGTGTTACTCAGAATGGACATAACATTTTTAATTTTATATAGCTCATCCAGAAGGACAGAGCCCAATGGCTCCATTTGCAACCAGTCAGCCTATTCATTCCAAGGGAATGGGAGACTGGAATCTCAGGGTAAGCTGAGAGCCATAGGGAGTATTCATTCCCACATGGGAATCCCCAATCAGCTCATCTACTCCATGGCAAGAGTCAAGTGGTTGGGAATAAGTCAGTTTGATGGTCCCACAGGGCATCCTATCCTCTCCCTCAGTGGAGAAGTATCCCTCCCCTGTAGCTCCACTATATGTTGTCCTCTAAAAGGACACATGGCTCTGCCCATTGAATTCCCCCTCACATTACTCGGTGACTTGAATATGGCAGTGCAGGCTTACTTGGTTCAAACTCCACAGGGTGAACACCTAGTGTTTCTACTATGAGAGCCAGATTGTGTTTGACACACAGACGTAAAGAAATTCACATCACGAGTCAAGCTTGAAAATGAGTTGTAACATTTGCATCAAGAACACATAATAATCTGGTTAGGACTGGAGAAATCCAATCATAACTGCTCATCATGCCTGGGAGCTTTATCTGCTCCCATGTACAACAAAAGTTAGAGAAAAAAAGTGCAATGGTTCTAAGTGTTTTACAGCATTGAAAGCTGTGACATGTTTATCTCTGCCACACAGGAGGAAGCCACCAAAGAAGAGTAGTGGAAAGCTGATAGCCACTACATTTGGACTTTTTAAAAAAAAATAGGTCTGAATAAAGAGTGCAGTGGGAAGCTATCAAACATCTGATATGGCTGGTGATATCTCAGTCTGTAGTGTAAGACTAAAGTTTAACAGCAGTGAGTGATACTTGGCAAAAGCTTCTTAATGTTTCTGATGTCAGAAAGGTGCTTAACAAAACTGTCATTTCCTTTAATTTCACTGTATAATCACAGCTATCCACGCACTACAAAAGATTTTTAAACACACCCCCAATGTAGTATTCTCTACATTTTTAGAGTTACATTAGGCACAGTTAAAATAGCACAGCTTTTTCTATCCCCTCTCCTTAACTTGTGGCATTAGGAAACGATAGGGGTTCAAACATTTCTATAGTAAACAGATGCAATTTACCTACGGTTGCTTTTAGACTGATTTTAGTCTACTTTTGTCAATATATTATGTATGTATGTAAATTAAATTCATATGTGTAACTTCTGGTAGTTTTAAATAGTTTGAGGAAGGTTTTCAGGCTATCCTTTGTAGGAGATCTACAACATGAAATTGCAAATATCATTGTGTAGTAATATAGCCAAAAAAAATTCAGACTTTCTCATAAAAATGACCTTTTACATTGGAAATATAATTCACAGAGCTGGTCCTAGTCCATTTGGACTTATCTTGCCCATTGGGCCCCCTCTCCTTCAGTGGGCCCCACACTAGGCCATGACAGGGTCATTATTCCTTATGGGGTCCAGGCATCTACCTGCGATATACAACATTACAGTGCAAAGCATTTTATTACTTGTAATCTTTAGTTACAGGTCTCATTAGTGGGCAGACATTTCCCATCATGATCTGCAACCTCACTCTTTTTGCGTATCGTACAGTGGTAGCTACTCGTGATCCCATATTAGTCAGCTGATGCTGCTGACTTTTCAACAGAATTTTCAACCCAAAACTAGTTGGATTAACCATCTGGTTTTGTGAACAACTCCAGTTACTACCTCAAAAAATAATAAGGCCAGATTTAACTTAAAAACGGGCAGAGGTGTACTATATTTTATTTTGCTTCTCTTGCTGACATGGAGTTTGTGATTGGTTGCTAATGATTAAATTTACAAGAAATAACTGTGATGCTGTTAAGTACAGGCAACAACAACAAAAAACAACAGATGCTGTGAATGATTTAAAATAACTTCTGAGGACTAAGACTTGAGACATAATGTTAACAATTCAGCAGAATGACAAAGAAATGGTTCTGGCAGTCACAGATAGGAGCAAAATAATTTTAGAAAAGTGAAACACAAGGTGTGTGTGTACTGAGTGGTGGGAGGGAGAGGGGGACATTAAAATGATTTACATGGTTGAAAGTAAAAAATGGAAACAGTTTGACTCAGAAATGTACTGCAGGAATCTCAGTTTAAGTCACATGCAAAATAGGAGAAAAAGCAGAAAATTAAAGCTAGAAAATAGACTGGATTTGGTAGGATTTTTTTTTGGGGGGGGGGGGCAGGGAGTAGTTTATTATAGAAAGTTGAACAAACTGTTTTTTTCATGTTTTCCCTACATCCATGTGGGTTTCCTTAAGGCATTCTGATTCTCCCCACCTGTCAAAACATGATATTTAGTAACTACTCTAACAAAAACTATGTGAAATGTAAATAACATTGTATTTAATCTGAAATAGTCTTAAGTCCAGGAACTTGGCAAGGAGAGGGTTAGAGTGGCAGATTGGGTATTAGCTGAAGGGTCTTCACAACAATAGTCTAAATTGGGCCCCACAACTGATAAGGCAGGCCCTGATATATGGCACATTTGGTGTAAAAATGTCACATGTAATGAAGGCCTGTACCTCTTTCAGTTAGTAATATCTGGAGACAATTCTTCTAGAATTCTTTTGAGCGTCTACCATCATGAAGTTTTGTTCATGAAATAGTGATCTGTGGGTACCATTCTGAAATTTTTGGCTCCAAATGTTAAAAAAAAGTAAATAGTTATAATTTGTTTACAGTCTCCTAGAGAATAATGGACAAAGGTTGCATTTTTTTCAATAGGCAGCCATGTACAAATGACTGATAAGGGTATCTAGAACTGCAGCTTTGTAGACACCTAGTATGAGGTTGAGTGTTGCTGGATGTTGGCCCCATAGTGGGGGAGTTGGGATGATGTGTGGAAGAGGATGATGGAACATTTCTTTTTTTTTTTTAATGGAATAAAAAACAAGTCTAGAGCTGGGACTGTTTGGTTGTCCTTGTGACGCCAGTGCACTGGCCCAGTAATCAAGAAGCCTCAATCCTCACCACTAGCACCAGTGAGGGGCATTCACATTGGGAGGATAACATGCACACATACACAGTAAAGTACAATTTCCCTTAAGAGCACACAGAGATCAGTCAGTCTGGGGCTGGTTTCTCCCTTTCTCTCCAGATCCCCAATAAGACTCCCCACTGGCACAGCTGTGGGGTTCATATCTCAGCTGAGTTGTCAAGCCAAAACCTCCAGCACCCTCTCTGTCCAACCAGTGCTTTGTGTCCCTGCCCAAGTAGCTGAAGCACACACACTTTGAGATTTGATTTGTATACAAACACAGACAGTTCTGGGAAAGGTTGGCACAGATTCACTAGCTATGCCCCCTTCTGCCCAGACTATAAGGTAGTATCACCTGCCACCAACCACCCTTATCAGCTACTATAAAGGCCCTTACCAAAGGGCATCCAGTTCTAGTGTGCAATGTTACTGTTACCCAAATTGTAAGTGTGACGAACAGAAAGGCTATTGGAGTGGCTTGTACAGTAACACCAAATACATGCAAGTACTCTATGACCTCAAATTATCTCTACATAAAACAGCCACAGTTAAAAGGTTTAAAAATATTTAATAATAAATAATAAAAACACAAGACAATGATTGTGTCTTTCGGCTTTTCCCAGTTAGGGGTCGCCACAGCGGAACTCCGGTCCGCTAATACTCATTTATTAAATACTGTGACACTAGAGAGTTCAGAAATCACAGGAGATACTTTAAAACAACATTGTAGGATAGTCTGACATAAATATAGAAAACAGCTAGACTAATCTTGCTATTTCGATCTATCTCTAAGAGAAATACTAATGTCCAAATCCTACTTACAGCGCAAGGCACAGTGCTGGTGAGTTGTTAATAGGTCTGAAGACAAGTACAGAATGCAATCTCTCTATCTTGAGATAGTTCTTAAATTGATAATGCACATTACTGCCGAGTCATTTCAGATTACATCATTCTTGTCACTTCTGCTCAAGTTTCCCAGGCTCACAGAACTTAAAATTTAACATTTTTAACATTTAATATTTACAATGACCTAGAATTATTTACAAAATTCTACATAGCTAGGCTGGCAGCCTTCACATTTTATCACAGTTCTAAATGTATATAACATCAGTTATAGTCTTGCTGGCCATTATGAATTTGGCTGGGACCATGTGACTATCCTGAACTGCAGGCAAAAAAAGTATTTCTCAGCATCAAATGTTAAAGTGCTGCTGGACTGCAACAAAACAATAGAAGGGAGGAAATGAGAGCGAGAGGAAGAAAATGATTAAGCAGGATGCATTATGCAAATGTTGGTGTAAACAATGAATGTTGATATTATCTTGCCCGAGTCAGGATTTGAGTTTATTTTACTTATCTCACTTAATTTATTTAAGGTGGAGGTGGTGATCATTGGACAAAAAATGCAGTGAAAGTTGATTCAAAAACATAGTTGGGATGACCCTGGAGAAAGAGCAAAAAAAATGGTTTTGGCAGGTAGAAGGGTGTGACTCTAAATATAGTCTAGAACAAAATGTTCAAAACATTTTCTTTATGGGTCTAAGCATAAAATCTTGAGATATTGCTGGACAGCTTCATCTCATAAGGTGAATTCACATTCACTGTGCACTTTTTTTCAGTTTTGTGTTTTGAGATGCCTTTTGGGAAGGAAATATGTAAAAACTGGTAATATATGATATGAGGTTCCAATAAGTCTTTATGAGAATCTAGTATAAAAAGTCTTAAAGTTTAGTACACTTGTAAGAAATTGTTTATCAAATGAAGTAAATTTATCTCTTTGGCATTTTCTAATACTTAGGAAAATCATTCAACATATTCTGTCACAAAGTTCGAAGTATCATTGTGCAGTTTAAACTTGAGGAGATTTTATAGTCCTTTCAGTTTTTTTTTTTTTTTTGTTTACCATCTAAAGCAGTGATGGCGAAGCTTTTGGGTTTGGTGTGTCAAGAATTCGGAATATACCTAACTTGACTCTGCTTGCGTGTCACCCCCCCCCCCAAAAAAAAATAAATAAAACAGCACGTCTCTAAATACATCGGGATAAATCTCAACAGAATTGGGGACAAGGGTTTGGTGTGTCAAGAATTCGGAATATACCTAACTTGACTCTGCTTACGTGTCACCCCCCCCCCCCAAAAAAAAATAAATAAAACAGCATGTCTCTAAATACATCGGGATAAATTTCAACAGAATTGGGGACAAAACTAGAAATAAGAGACATGGACAGTTTTAAACTACTAGTACTATTAATTTGAGACACTGACAGAAAAACTGAACGTGAATTAATATACATTTTCTGAAGTAAAATTAGTCTATAAATCTAATTATTGTCCTTGTTAAGTGAAAAAAGTTGCCAGTTTTAGGAAAGGTTAAGAGGAACACTTGAGAGGAATGTAAAAGAGCACACTCCTAGAAATGCAGACTACTAGCCCTTTGCAGAAGTGTAACCATGAAGAGAAAACAATGTCAACATTGCCCTTTGCAGACTATCGGGAAAGTATACCGAAATAGTCTGAAGTTAATAACTTCCTTAACTCTGCAGCAGTGTTGCTGAACTGGCTCCTGTCACAAAATAATTCAATGCACTTCACACAAGCAACAAATGCAAAAGCAGCTTCTTTCGTAACTCGGGTGATGGTAAATGCTAGTGTGTCACCCAAAATGTTGTGGGGTGTCATAGGTTCACCATCACTGGGGACCACTAGATGCTGTACTGAAAATATATGGCTTAAATGTTAACAAATGGAGGTTATTGCCATTTATTCAGAACCACTACAAAATAATAGAAAAAAAAGTGGACTGGTATCAGTAGACATCTACTGATTAGGGAAAGAGACTCTGGTTATTGGAAAATCATAATACAGGTGTCACGAAGGTACACACAGTCTGATTGGTGGTGGTGGTTTGATGGGGTGGGGCAATGTGCAGGAGATGTTGGTGGACTTTTTTTTTTTCTGAAATTTAAAAAAAAAGACATTTCATCTGACTTCATCTGACAGCATATACCAGTCAGCAGTCCTCAATTTTTTCCACTTGCCTTAAACAGTACTTTTGTCGGGATATGCCATGTATTAGATGACAACCATTCCAGAGTCGCATAGAAATTACTTTAAACAGAGTCACAGAAGATGGCAGAGACAGCAAACCAAAACGCTCTCTAAGCTTAAATGATTCAAACAGCCTTTCTTCCTCACCTAAGAGTTTGTCTGGAACAGTATTGTTCTTACTGTTTGGCTGGACAGTTTGTATTGGGTGAGCCATTTGGTAATTAATAAGAAAAAAATAGCTTGTTTAGAGGAGCAGATATCATTCTGCTATCAGTGTTTTACAAAGCTGCAACCCATAGCACTACTGCTCCTCTAGCCAATGTGTAAGGACTCGAATCTCTACCAACATATAAACAAAAGGAAGGAGGATGGAGGAACAGATTTATTACTCATCATTTAAGTTATGCCTGCTTGCAAAAATGACACACTTGCATCCTTCATACCCAGCTTTGACTTCATGGGTATCTGTAAATTCATCCCTGACAAACTTGCTTTGTCCTTTTAGACACTGCCAGTACATCTTAAGAATAAGCATTGACAAGGTCTACATGGTCCCTGGACTCATCTGCTTTGTAATTCCCCTGATCCTATTCCTTGAACAGATACAAGTCAACAAAAAAGATACAGATTTTAGATGCAGAAAAGAGAATGATAGGGCAAAATGAAGAGTTCCTTGCATGCAAGTGGAGATGGATATTTGAGCAAGAAATATGTACAGTTTGGTTGTATTTATATAACCCCCAATTGTGATCTAGAACAGTACAAGTCAGCTGAGCAACATGTACAGAGTGTGTATAAACGGGGATGCTCTTCAACTATCCTGAAGGAAAAACATGATGTTTGAACTAGGTTCATGTGCCTTTTGACTGTCCAGACTTTTTACAACTCTACAACTGCAGCTGCACTCTTAAAAACTACTTTAACATGTGGCCGACTTTATAGACCAATAACTTGCCTTCTGACATATAAACTATACACAGGAATTGATGCCAACAGAGTTTATAGTCATTTTAGAAGAAAACTCAATTATGGCAGTAGAGCAAAAGGGCAATAAAAGAAAGTCATATGGAACAAAGGATCATTTGTTAAATATAGTCATAGTGGAGAACTGTAAAAAGGGGAAGAATCTAAGTATGGCATTGATTGACTACAAAAAAAACATTTGATAGTATCACACATTAATTGATAAAAGCGTGATTAAAAATGTGTAAGATGTATCTTACACTGATCGACTACATTACAGTGACCATGAAACAGTGGCAGACCACTTTGCAATTAAGCCATGATAAAGGACAAATTATTCTCCCAGGGATAAAAATTCAAAGGGGGATATTCCAGTTTGACTGTTTGTCACTGCTGGTATTCTGCCTTGCCCTTAACCCATTAAGCTGCCTACTTAACAGCTTGGGGCATGGCTATAACTTGGCTCCTAGAAAACAACAAAGTGTAAAGACTTCTCATCTTCTCTTTGTCAATGATTTAAAACTGTATAGCTCATCAGATGAACTGAAAGCACAACTGCAAGTTGTCAAAACTTTTCAGATATAAGAATGTCATTTGGTCTTGATAAATGTGCAAATCCAACCTTTAAAGCAGGAAAACTGCAACACCAGGAAAACATCAGTTTGGGACAAGAATGTTACATAAAAGAACTTGAGCATGGAGGAGTGTATAAATATTTGGGAACTGATGAAGGATCAACAATAAAACATGAAGAGATGCAAATAAAACTAAGACTTAAATTACTCCTGAAAACAGCACTGACATCTAGGAACAAAATCCAGGCTATAAGCCAGTTTGCTCTTCCTGTCCTTACTTACAGTTTTGGAGTGACTGACTGGCCCCAAAACGTGTTGGATAGATTAGATAGGAAAACAAGAAGGATGCTTCATGCTCACCAAATGATTTATAAAAATCAATGCATATAAAGAATATATATTTCCCATTCCAAAGGAGGGTTGGGCCTCCTTGAAATTGATTACATGTATAGATCTGCAATTTTGGAACTCCACACACATCTGCTGACCTCACAAGACCCAAACATAGTGAAAGTTTTGAAACATGAGGAGAATAACTCTAAGATGACTTCTCTGCTTAATCTAGCAGAAGCATATAGGCGTCAAGCAGGAATGGAAATTGGACCAGAAATAGATAAAAATGAGCAGCAGTTGAATGTGCCAAAAAAAAACAAAAGAAAGAATATAAGGTGAAGAACCAGATGAGAAGGCAAGAAATGTGGAAAATGCATAAATACAGTTGCAAGTATAGAAAACTTCTGGAAGAACCTCATGTTGATTAGGCACAAAAGCAGGAATGGTTAAGTAGAGGTGAATTCAAACCAATAGATGAAAGGTTAATATTGGCGGCCCAAGATAGTTGGCTGTGTATACGTTAGTTTACAAAGTCCATTGAACATGTGGGAGAAATGGACAAATGTAGGTTTTGTAAAACTGAATTGGAGTTGCACACCTTGTTGCTGGTTGCAACATACTAATGGCAGAAGGACTGTATATCAAAAGGCATAATAATGTGGCAAGACTGTTGCACTGGGGATTGTGCAAACATTATGGTACTGAAGTGGCTGAAAAATACTGGAAACATGAGTCACAAAGCATCATACAAAATGAAGTCTACATCACATGGGATATCATCCATTACCAAGAGTTCCAAAGATAGATGCTAGAAAACTGGATATAGTGGTCCAAGAAAAGAAGACAGTAGCATTGATCATTGAAATCTCCACACCTAGTGACTACAGTGTCCTGTGTACAGAGAGACACAAAGTCATAAAATATTAGGATTTGCAGGCAGAAATGAGAGCAATGTGGAAGAAAGATACCCAGACAGTTCTGATAGTAGTAGGAGCAACAGATCTTATAAAAAAGAGTCTACAATCATATTTAGATATGCTACCAATACATGTAACTCAGTACAAATTGCATGAGTCATTGCAGGTGCTGAAAAGAGCACTACTGGCTGACATCAGATTGAAACAATACTAATTTCATGCACTTTAACTGTACTTTGATTTAGGAATGGGGTCTATTCCTTTCACAGTATTAGAAAACCAAAAGCTTTGGAGAAATTAAAAAATATAGAGAGAATATCTTTTCTGTCAAACTGTAGTGTAAAGTTCAGTTGGTCAAGACCACTAAACCAGGCAAGCAGTTTGCACAATGTTTGTAACCTATCCCAGTGTTGTGATCTCTGAGTTCTATTTGTTGTGGGGGGCTACACCTGCACAAGAATGTGGGGAGGGGACATTGCATTTATAAAAAAATGCTTTTAAAGTATTGGTACATTCTTCTGGTCTTGACCAAAGAGCTTTTGCAGTAACACTATTAGACCACATGGACTGCACCCAAGAGGAACAGAGAATTCACTCATTTCCTTCTCTGTGCAGCCATTTGCTTTGCAGCTGCATTGATCTTCTAACCAGGGAGTGGGGGAGAGAGCAAAGCAAAGTGTTGTTTCTATGTGAATGTGACTCCATACAAAAAAAGACACCCTAGAATAAAGTCAATGTGCTTGCTGAACAGGGCAAAGCAGACTTCCTTGTCCCCATCAACAATCTCCAGTTCTTCCTGTGGGATTCCCTGGGCATTCCCAAGCCAGCTTATTGATATCACTCCAGTGTGATCTGGGTGTGCCTTAGGACCTTCTCCCAGTGGGAAATGATCTAGAGCCATCTTCTCTAGGTTCCCAAACCACCTCATCTAACTCCTGTCAGTTTAGAGCAGCAGTGGTTTTACTACCAGATCCTCTTAGACTGATGAGCTCCTCACCATATCCAGGAGAACAAGCTCAGCAAACCTGAGAAAACTTATTTACACTTCTTGTATCAACAATCTCATCCTATCTGTCACCACCTGGAGTTTGCAGCAATAGATGAGGATGGGAACACAGAGTAACCTGCAGACTAAGAGCTTTGACCTATGACTCTGCACTCACTTTACCAGTACAGTGTAGTGTAATGCAGCATAAAACCTGCAGTACTCCTGGTACTGCAGGAGTTCTCCTAGTACTGCTGCACCCATCCATGCACCAAGATCCGGAGTCCCAGACCTTCACTTGTGAGTATGACTACAAGATACTTGAATTCAACACATTGTATAGCTGCTCCTTTTTCACCTACAGGGGGCACTCCACTCCTTTTTATGAAAAACAATGGCCTTTGATTTGCCTGTCTTGATTTTTCATCTCAACAGCTTCACTTGCAGCAGCAACTGTTCCAGTGCATGATGGTGGTTAATAGTCACTTAACACCAACAGAACGCCATTATCTGCAAACAGCAGAGATGTAAACATGACATCCATAAACTAAAAATTCCCCAAAACATTGAAATCGTGTTCATGAAAACTGTGAACAGAGCAAAAGACAAGCTGCAGTACTGACAAAGTCCTGGGCTTAGCTTAAAAATATTTCAAATAATTCTGTAAAGATGGGCACAGTTACAAGAAGACCAAATGGCACACAGCAATGGCCTTGGGACCCTGTACTGCTTGCTATAGCACTTCACACAAGACCTTCCAGGAAACAGAGTACTATGCCTTCTCAAGTCCACAAGAACTTCTAGATCACATTAGTAAACTTCCACAGTACCTATAGCATAGCTAGAATTGGTAGGGGGGCATCCACTCTGGACACAAGGTATCAGCGGGCACCTACAGCAGACGCCACTGGGGTGGTAGTGCGTTACCAACATTCAGAAATTAATGCAGATACTGCATTGGTGTTCAGGGCTGAAACATTTCGGTGCTCGGCATGGAGAAGAGTGCAGTACCAGCATTCTGACTTCATTCAGAGCGAAAACACTTAAGTGCTCTGTGTGTGACATTCAGACTGTAGCATGTCACTTGTTAGATTTGTAGCAAGTAGTTTGCTAAAGTTTACAAAGATTATTTTTTGGGCCTAACCTCATAAAAAAGGACATTTTTTTTATATATTTATATATATTTTTTGTCCTCACCTCAGAAGAGACTGCCACAGGACCTAGCTATGACTCTGACTTTAACGTCTATGTAAAGACAGAGTTCCTCCTCTGTTCAACACCCAGAACCAAATGAATCTACTGCTCCTTCTGCAGCTATCTGAACAAGTTTCCTTTCTAGCTGCTTGGTGAAGGCTTTTACATAAAGGCTGAGAAGCTTGGTAGCTCTAAGTGGTATATACCCTCCCATCCACCTTTCTAAAAATGAGGGTAACCACCTCAGTTTGTCAGGCTAGGGGTATATTCCACACAATACTGAAAAGTCACATTGTCCTCTAGATAGGAGAAAATATATTACAGAATGTACACTGTGTCAGAACTAGCCACTCATTGATATAAAATTGTCTGTAGGTGATTTGGTCACTTTGACTAATGTCACTAAATTTGGGCATGGATATTTGCTGGTGCTAAGTAGATTAAGAGCCTGGCCTAGTCCAACTTGCACCAGAGATCCATGCTTATGGTGGGAAGTGGTCTGTATGCCTCTATTGGCCAGTTTGTGTCCACCATAAACATATCAGTCGTAAGTAAATAAAGCTACTGACCAACCAGTATCCAGTTGCCCAGCTTGGATTATGTAGCATAACTCTGTTGAGTAAAAGGTGGATGTGAAACATGAACTTAATATTACTACTCTCTGTATAGATTCCCTGACAAGGACTTTGCATGGAAATGAATGACAAAATGGTAAGGAGGAAAGTAATATAGTGTGCATCCAGTAGGCAAGATGGAAGAGTTGTGCAGTAAAGACTCTTGACTTGAGATCCAGAATCGAATACTCGGAGGGAAGATAGACTAGAAATGGTGCAGGAATTGTTCTGAGGAAGACTCTTCTGAAGTCAGTGAGGAATATCATCAGAATTAGTAACAGACTAATGGCAGTCAAACTCAAGTGTAAAGATGGTGCAGAGACTGGCACTATGAATGCTGCCCTACATCAGGGTTTTAATATTAGGGAAAGCAATGCATTCAGGCAGCAGTCGTAGGACCTACTAGATAAAGCAGGACAGCATGAGTTGATGTTGATAATGGGGAACCAGAATGCTTATATCTGGACAGACAGAACAAGATATGAGGATTGCCTGGGTCCCCATGTGTGAGGCAACAGGAATAAAGGAGAGGCCAATCTAGACTTCTGTCTGGCAAATGACTTGATGGTGGCCAATACATTATTCGTCAAGAGAGAGAGAATCACAAGATCACATACAAGACTGGCCACTGTGCAGCTTGGATAGACCTTCTCCCGGTAAGAAAAGATCATTGGGGTAGAATCAGAGATTTCAGTCATCCCCAATGAAACAACTGGCCAGAGAAAGCTCTAAGGTCAGCAGAGACAAGGTTCAAGACTTGGTAGTTTGCTGGAGAAAAGCACAAAAGTTCAAGGAAACACTCTGGGCTCTAGCACTTCAGAAAGAAGAGGAAAGATGTGGAATTGGAGAAGAATGCTAGCATCTCAAAACAGAATGTGTGAGGACTATAGAAGGGATGTGGCTGTGCCAGGTATGGAAATAAAGTATATATAGGGATAGTTGGTGGTGGCATGCAGAAGTCCAGGAACTTATCAAAAGAAAGGGATAAGTGCAGGAAAATTGGAGAAAAGGTTGACTAAGCTAAGCAGGACTATTAGTTGGCTAAAATAAAGGCTAAGAAAGCAGTTGCTTTAAGGAAGAACAAGGCATCAGAGGCACTCTACCATCTTGTAGAAAGTGACTCAACAAATGGCATAAAGAAGCTCTTTCAGGTTGTAAGGCAAAGTCAGAAAGATAAAGAAGATAGTCATCAGACACCCTTCATAAAAGATGCCAGCAACATTCTGCTCACCAGTTCACAATATATCAAAGACAAATGGAAGAAGTACTTCTAGAAGCTTCTGAATGAAGAAAACCCCAGAAAAGTTGTACTCCTATAGACACGGCCTACAGTGAAAAATGAAGATGATCCCAGCCTAGAAAAAATAAGAACAGCACTAAAGGAAATGAAGTCAGAGAAAGCAGTATGTTCAGATGAGGTAATTTCAGATATGATCAAGATGTGCAAGTTGGAGCTTATATGGCTCCAGAGAATACTACTAGCGTTATGAAAAGAAAGATGCACATCCAACAACTGAACAATAACCATTGTAGTACCAGTATACAAGAACAAAGTGGACATTCACAACTGTGTGAAGTCTAGAGGTATCAGAATCCTGCTACACTCCATGAAAGTGCTGGAGAGGGTGATTGATAAATGAATACATAGAGTAATAGAAAGTAAAATGGGAGATGAGCAGTTCAGGTTCAAATCTGGATGTAGCACTACTGATCTGATGTTTGCAGTGAGGTAGGTAGATGAGAAAGAGATAGAGTCAAAGTGGACATTCCTAGACTTTGAGAAAGTATATGATAACATCCCAAATAAGCTGATGTGGGCAGTCCTGTAATGCTTAGAGGTCCAAGAATCATTCTGCATTATTAGTGTGGGTTGTGTGCAAAACCCAGTGACACAATTACAGTTTTCAGACTAAGAGCGATTCCAGTGGAAGTGTGTGTGCACCAGGGTTCAGCTCTGAGCCCATTGTTCATATTGGTGATGGACTACATCAACCACCAGGTAAGAGGGGACAAACCAACAAAGCTGCAGTATGCAGATGATATGGATTACAGGCAGACTCAGAACAAGAGTTTCATTAAATGATAGGGGAATGAGATGCAAAACTGAAGGCAGTATAAATGTCATGGCAGCAAATGGGAGAAATCAGAAGATGATGAAAGTTGAGTTAAAAAGGGAAGTCTAAATAAATAGGTCAAAGCTAGAATGAGAGGGGCTGCAGCCAACTGGCACAGAGTGCCAGGGGTAGTGTGTGACAGAAGAATGCCAAAGAAGCTGAAAATTAAGGTGTGTGAAACAGTGATACAGAAACCTGGGCAGTGAAGGCACAGCAGTTAAAAGTAATGGAGATGAAGTGCCTGAGATGGGTGGTAGGATGCACACTGTGGAACAAATTGAAGAAAAGAGAACATCAGAGCAGAAGCCAAAGTAGCTTCAGTTGCAAATAAAGTGAAAAATAACAAACTACAGTGGTTTGGGTAAGTGCAGGAAAGCAGAAGACAGTCTGGTGAAGATGATTTGGGGGACACAGGAAGAAGGCAAGAGGAAATGAGGGCATCCAGCAAAGAGATGAATGGATTACATGAAAGAAGACCTAGAGGAGCAGAACTGAAAGATGAAGACAGTTGAAACAACACCCAAAACCCATGTAGAAAATGGGGGGGGAAAGAAGGGATGATCATTAGCCATAAGAATCAATAATACACACTGTAAAATGTCTGCAGGGCTGTCTTCCACAGTGAAAATGCATCCGGAGTGGTTTTGTTTAATTGCTACATTATTAGCAGATCTTAAGTGAACCAACCACACTGGCAAGTAACATCCACCTTTTGGCCACAGCTCTTGGCTGCTGCTGTAACCGTTGAGGTCTTAAACCTGAACATTCAGACTGCACATGCCTGACTTCCCAGGTGTGTGACTGAAGTTGTGCCTGAGGTAGAAATAGAAATCATTCCACATAAAAGCATCTGTGAAGTGTCTCTCATTACATGTCATGAAGAAACATAATGTGCTCTCCAGCCTTCTCATTCTCCATACTTCATTTCTTGTTCAATTCCCCCATCACCAAGTGTTCACCCTCACTGTGTCCATCCATTGTTGTTACCATCACCTCTGTTTGTGTGTCCCTGCAACCTTCACTTTTCCCCTGTCCCTGTCATAATCATATGTCACATCCTTCCCCAGCTACTCTTTATCTTGTATGAAAATGGCAGCCTTTCCCATAAAAATGCCATTCTTACCTACCTTTCAGTCCTTATGTTTCCCCAAGTGTGTGTTTTCCTGTGCTTGCTAGCCACTGTTTTCTAATGGCTCCCTCTCTCCCCCTTTATTCATAAATACAAATGAACTCGGTTGGCATCTGCACTACTGGCCCTGCATGGTCTGTTTGACACTGCACGTGGCAGTAGTGTGGTACTTTGTTGTATGCATGAGCGCACATTGTACTGGGTACTCTAAGACACACTTGCTTGTCTTTCATGTGATATCAGACACACTTTTCACGAGCACTTGGCTAATGCATCTCCTTCAGCGATCCTGCCAGTCTTGCTTGTTCCTGTAAAATGGATCCACTGAATTTAGTATACATTACAACTGGTGTTATACCAGCCCTGATACATATTTGAGAAGCTGCTGACCGCATCTCACTACAGGATGCTTGATATTTAGTGCTATGCAGGTACAAAGTGGTTGTCTGTGAATCCCAGCCTGCATACAATTCGTGCTGAACAGAACAGGTGACTTTGAACAGTAAGACAGTGAATTCCAATCCTCTAGCTGTCATAAGGGTATCTATGGTAACACTGCTTGGAGTAAACTAATATCAATCAACAACTGGCTAAGCTTCTGGTGTCATTCTAAGGGGATCCAGTATCTATCTGCCTGGGATGACATGATCGACAGACTACGATGCTTTGCCAGAGATGGCCTGCACCCATCGCCCTTGGGATTCAAGATACTGGCTAAGGCTTTTGCCCACCACTATAGTGCTTTTTTTAGGCAAGGTTCAAATCACAAATTCACCACCTTAACAGGTACAAGCAAGCAAAATCTGAGGGTAATGCTACTCAGTGCTAGAAGTCTAAACCTCAAAATACATTCACTCAAGGCACTCCTTAAAATGGAAAACATTGACATCTGTGCAGTGACAGAGACCTGGTTCAAGGCTCCAAACAGCACCACTGCATTACCAGGCTATAATTCATACCACACCTTCCAGCCACCTAACCTGGACCGAAACACTAAAGGCGGAGGCGTGTCCATATTCATTAAGGATATCTACACCTCCAAGCTAGTTGCTCAGCATAATGCATCCGAGATTATCCAAGTGCAACTAACTTTGGGCAAGACCGCAATCTAAATTGTAACTTGCTACAGATCCCCCACCATGGGCCAGGATTCCCACTCCTCATTTCTTGATACACTGGAAAATATTAGGGTACAGCCCAACACCCTAATAATGGGCAATTTCAACTACCCCACCATTAACTGGGAAAACTACTCATGTACCAACTCTTTTGCACGTTTTCTGGAATTCATAAATTCCAACGCCTTGGATCAACTTATCCACACCCCACCTGGGGCAGCAATATCCTAGACCTGGTCATTACCAACATGGGTGACTGGTGTTCCACACCAGAGGTAAATTCCTCGTTGGTCAGATCTGACCACAAGCTAATCACCCTAGACATCCACATCCCGCTCCCACCCCCATTAGGGAAACCACTGTAAAATTTTTTTCCAAAGCCAGCTTCATACTTAAGACAGAAGTGACAAACTCATGACACCCATGCTGACAGACCATAGAGGTACGGCTGCTGACTCCTACACAAATCCACTTTATAAGCACTTAACACAAGTGCATGGATCATGCTATCCTTAACAGAACCAAGATGCTATCCTCCAAAAAAAGAAAGCCAATCTGGTGGTTCCCTGCCATAAACAAACTCTACAACAGAAGAAAGAAACTGTTGCAAAAAAGAGTAAAATCACATAATTGGAGGAACTCCCTGGTCAGCCTCAGTAAGAAGCTGAGATCCCTCATAAAATCCTCCAAAGCTAGTTACAAAAACAAAATTGCCACTGATTCTAAATACAACCACAAAGCATTCTCTAGCCATGTCAAGAATCTCAATGGCAACACTCAGATCTGCTCTGAGTTACAGCACAATGGCACTAAATATACAGCACCAACTGATATTGCCATCATCCTGGCAGATAGGTTCAGTGCTAACTTTACCCCTCTCTCACCCCCTAAACGGCCCATCTCTATACCAGAAGAATGCAGAGTTCCTGTAATCATGGCTGCACAGGTAAAAACCACACTCTCCAAAGCCAAGAACACAGCATCTATGGGACCTGACAACATCCCAGGCTGTGTTCTACATGAACTGCAGAATGAACTGGCACCCCACCTAAGCACCATGTTCAGTCATAGCCTCACCTCCGGCTTTGCACCCACTGAATGGCGCACAGTGACTGTTATCCAACTCCACAAAGGGGGAGCCACCACAGACCCCCGGGAACTTACCGCCCCATTATCCTAACTAGCCTGGTCTGTAAGGCCTTGGAATGTACCATCATGGATCTTATAAACAAAGACATTGGTAATCTCCAAACTCTGGAACCCACACAGTTCGGGTTTGTAAAAGGCAGATCATTTCTCCTAAACCTGATAGACTTCTTTGAAGCAGTCACCAAAGCTGTAGACGAGGGTAAGGTGGTTCACACAGCCCATCTAGATCTCGCCAAGGCTTTTGACACCATCCCCCACTCTGGAATTATAGATAAACTCACTAAACTAGGTATAAATCCCTATGTCACAAGATGTGTTGCCAACTGGCACACTGACTGACAGAACCTATACTGTGAAAGTAGCAGACTCCCAATCCGATTTCAGACCAGTGACAAGTAAAGTACCACAGGGTTCAGTCCTGGGTCCTCTCCTGTTTGGTATCTACGTTTCTCAAGTACAGGCTAACACAGAAGGTCTTTGGCTAATGAAGTTCGCAGATGACTGCAAATTAGGAGCCATAATCGAAGCTCCTAATGATGCGGACATCCTACAAAAGGGTCTCACAGAGACAGATGACTGGTGTCAAAGCCATGGCCTCAAGTTCAATACCAAAAAATGCATTGTCATCCCCTTTGCTAAAAACTCTGTACCCATGAGCTACCACATAGGTGTTAGTCTTCTTAACACCGAAAGTGTGATAAGACACCTTGGGACACAGGTGGACAGTAGTCTCTCCTTTGATAATCACAGCGCCACAGTAGTCAGGAAATCCTTCTATGTGGCACACCTCATCACAAAAGGTTTCTCATCCAGGAAAAGTGGTCATTGTTCCCCTCTACTCATCACTCATTAGACCCATTATAAGAGTACAGTGTCCCTTTTGGTATGTACCTCAAGACATCTACAACAACTGGAAAGGCCTCAGAAATACCTCACAAAGAGGATTATAGGTTCATAGGTAGGTACTAGGCTATCTGCATTTATAAGCCTAGCCGGAATGTGTTGGCTTTCGCCGCCCCCTTTAGATTAGTTCCCTGTGCTCTGTCCAGCCAAAGTGATCCCTGGGATAAACTTTGTTTCCTATCCATTCATCAAGGTTTCTCTTGAAGAGGGTTAGCGAGGAGCTCTGCCTAATGTAGATTGGAATCTTGTTCCAGAGCATGGGAAGTCTTTGGGACAGGAATCTATCCCTCCAGCATATCCTATTTATTGTTGTGGTGAGGTTTAGATCCCTGGAGCATGTGGCTCGAGGGGATATGGTTTTCTTTAGGTGGAGCATGTCCATCAATTCTGGGTTGGACATGGCCTTGTATGTCAGGCAGACATCACCTCTGAGTAGGCGGTATGCAACCGAGTACAGCTGGAGTTTCTTCAGTCGAGCTGCATAGGGCATCTGCTTGAGACCAGTGATCCTCTTGGTGAGGTACTTCTGTGGTCTTTCCAGTTGTTGCAGGTGTCTTGTAAGGTACATCCCAAATGGGGCATTGTACTCTGATGAGTCTGATGAGTGATGCATAGTGGGGCCCAATTACCTCTTTCAATCTGGATGCAAACCCTTTTGTGATTAGGTGGGCCACACAGAAGGATTTTCTAACCACTTTGGCAATGTGATTATTAAAGGAGAGGTTACTATCTACTTGGGTCCCCAGATCCTTTATTACGTCTTCTGTATTTAGGGGGCTGCCACCTATGTGGTAGTTTGTGGGTACTTTGTTTTTTCCAAAGGGGATGACTATGCACTTTTTGGCATTTAGCTTGAGACCATGGTTTTGACACCAGGTATCTGTCTCAGTGAGACCCTTTTGGAGGATGTCTGTGTCAGCTGGAGTATCAATTATAGCACCTAGTTTGCAGTTGTCTGCGAACTTGGTGAGCCATAGTCATCCTGTGCTTGCCTGTACCTCTGAGAAGTATATGCTGAACAGGAGGGGTCCTAGGATTGAGCCCTGGGGAATGCCACTTGTAACAGGTTTAGAGTCAGACCTAGCTCCTGCAACTCTTACCATGTGGGTTCTGTCCATGAGCCAGTTGGCAACCCATCTCGTGATGTAGGGGTTTATGTTCAGGCTGGTGAGCTTGTCTATAATACCCGAGTGGGGAATAGTGTTGAAGGCCTTTGCGAGGTCTAGGTAGGCTGTGTGGACCACCTTTCCCTCGTCTAGCCTTGGTAACCGTCTCAAAGAAATCCACCAAGTTTAGGAGGCATGATCTGCCCTTATCAAAGCTGAACTGGGTTGGGTCCAGTGTTTGGAGGCTTCCAATGTCTCTGTTAATGAGATCCATGATGATGCACTCCATAGCTTTGCAGACCAAGCGAGTCGGGCTTATAGGGCGATAGTTCCTGGGGTCCGTTGTGGCTCCACATTTGTGGAGCGGAATAACCATTGCTGTGTGCCACTCTGTGGGCACATAGCCTGTAGAGAGGCTGAGTTTAAACAGTGTGTTTAGGTGAGGGGTTATTTCATCTTGGAGCTCGTGTAGGACGCAGCCTAGGATACCGTCCGGTCCCATTGATGCTGTGTTTTTGGCTTTGGAAAGGGCTGTTTTAACCTGAGTGTCTGTGATTTCAGGGGGCACTGCATTCTTCTGGTATAGTTATGGGCCCTTTTGGGGGTGAGAGGGGGGTGAAATTTGCACTGAACCGGTCTGCCAGGATGTTGGCTATATCAGTCGGTTCAGTGTATTTTGTGTCATTCTGCACTAACTCTGAGCAGATCTGAGAATTGCCACTTAGATTGTTGACATAGCTAAATAATGCCTTGTGGTTATCATTGGAGTCCATGGCAATTTTTCTTTCGAAGCTAGCCTTGGATGATTTTATGAGGGAACATAGTTTCTTGCTGATACTGATCAGGGATGTCTTCCCTTCTTGGGATTTTACTCTTTTCTGTACTAGTTTCCTCCTTCTATTGTATAGCTTGTTTATGGCAGGGGTCCACCAGACTGGTTTCCTTTTTTGGAGGAGTGAGTCTTGGTTTTGTTTGGGATATCACGATCCATGCATTCTTGTAGGTGCCCGTAGAGTGCATTAGTAAAGGATTTTGCAGCTTGGACAATGTTATCCTTTAGCATGGGGGCTTTGAAACTTCCCACCTCGGTCTTAAGTAATGTGAAGTTTGCTTTTGAAAAGTTTTTCACGGTGGTTTCTTTGACCGGGAATGGTGGCAGAATGTGGATATCCAGAGTGATTAGTTTATGGTCAGATCTAACCAGCAAGGGGTTGACCTCTGGTGTGGAACACTGGTCGCCCATGTTGGTGATGACCAGGTCCAATATGTTGTCAACTCTGGTGAGGGTGTTAACCAGTTGATCCAGCGCATTTCAGTGTATAAATAATAGGAAATGTTAGGAAGTTCATACTTGAGTAGTTCTCCCAGTTAATATTTGGATAATTGAAATCACCCAATATCAGGGTGTTTGGTAGGACCTTTATGTTTTCCAGTGTTTCCAGGAATGAGGAGTGGGGGTCCTGGGACATGGTGGGTGATCTGTAGCAAGCTATAATTTGAATAGCAGTTTTTCCCATTGTTAGTTGCACATGGATGATCTCTGAAGCATCTTGCTGTGCCACTAACCTGGATGTGTGGGTATCCTTGATGAATATGGATACTCCCCCGCCTTTTGTATTTCGGTCCGGGTTCTGTGGCCAAAATGTATGGCATGAGTTGTAGCCTGGTAGTGCTGGGGTGCTCTCTGGAGCCTTAAACTAGGTTTCTGTTACTGCACATATATCGATTTTCTCCATACTGAGGAGTGCCTCGAGTGCGTGCATTTTGAGGTTTAGACTTGTGGCATTGAGCAGCATTACCCTCAGTTTTTTGTTACTTGTGCTATTTACGGCGGTGGGTTTGTCTTTTGAGCCTTGCCTAAAAAAGGCATGATATGGGTGGCAAGAGCCTTGGCCAGTATTCGAAAGCCTAAGGGTGACAGGTGCAAGCTGTCTCTAGCAAAGCAGCGTGGCTTGTCGAGCATGTCATCCCAGGCTGACAGACACTGGATCCCCTTTGAATGACACCAGAAGCTTAGCCAATTGTTGAAATTGATAATTGTTTCTCTATACCATGGTATCATTCTTGGTGAAGGCAGGATGCTACTGAGGGTCAGGGTCATACCAGCCTGGGTTATGTGATCAGAGAGCTCCTCCATGTCTCTTTTCATGTAGTCCAGGGAGGTATGGCTCAGGTCATTCACACCAACATGGACAATGACAGTCATATTTGTACTTGTTCTGGAGTGACCTGAGTGCTTCTGTTATGTGGCGGATCTTGGCACCCAACAGGCAACTAACAGTAACCTTCTCCTTTTTCAACCTAGTGAGTGGGAGGTCAGTGTGCCTGACTATAGAGTAACCTATTATTAGTGTGTAGGGTATGTTATTATGCCTTAATGGTTGTGATTGTGTGGCACACTGGTTTTGTGAAGTATGTGTTTCATGGTTTGTGTTGGGGGGTGGAGGTTGCTTGGATGTCTGCTTTGGAGGTCTCTGTTGCTTTTACAGATTTTTATTTAGAGCCTCTGAGTATGTTTTTGTGTATTTGTGTGTTTTTTGCCAGTGCTGGTTTCATAGGTCTGTGTGAGACTGGTGGTGTGATGCAAGTAATTCCCTTCTCCTCTTGACTGCCTGGTCTTTGGGTTGAGAGAGCTTAGCCTCCAGTTTGTCTGTATAATTGCATCTCTCGCATGTATTAGTGTTTGGTGGAAGGAGGAGAGGGTTGTCTGTGTACATGAGGCAATTGTAACATTGCCTCAAAATGCCCAGATTCACCAGTTGGACTGGAGAGTACATCTGAAACTGCCCTTTGGACATGCCTGGATAGGTACAGTGAACTGTTTTACTGATTGGCTGGTAAGGTCGAATAGAGAGCCTTGTCCTTCTCTACAGTATAGGTGGGTCTACTGCTAAGGTTTATTAATGCTTGCTATGAGTTTTGGGCAATTGCAGGGATGAGAAGTGACTGATTTGAGTGCTTAAGCTGAAAGTTTGTCTAGTTTCAAGGGAAAAATTGAACAGTAGACTTTGTGGAGCTGGGAATAGTTATACCCTAGGTAACTGGCGCTGCCGGCGTGCAAAACCATGCAAATGCGGGTTTTATAGCAGGGAAATGAAAGAGATGAAAATTATCCCAAAATGGCCAATAAACTACTAATTATTGGGCTAAAACCACTCCTCCAGGGACAGATAGGCTGCTCAAAGCTCCCTCTCTCACAGTGAACAGAGAAACTTTCTTCTATCCAAGTAAGGTATGGCAAACACAGAAACTTGTAACACAGCCCTGAATTCAGCACTAACCTGAAAACTGGACTAAACTAGCTTAGAAAGGTGGTGGGAAAACAAGTATATATATATTTTTTTTTTTTCAGAAAATAAAGCAGATACAATAAAAAAAACACTTTAAATGCACATAAATGGCTATCACACTTGAGTGTGTAGCCTACAACAGTTAAACAGGTAATTTAAACACAAAAATGACTTTGTTAAAGCGCAGGCAGTAAAATAAGTACAATATGTAGCTGAAACAAGCTTTTTAAATCACAGAAACTCTAGAAAATCTGCGTTTTAGGCGGAATTAGCTAAAGGCAGCAAGAAAATGCAGAAAAATGATACTTAATCACTCCAAAGTCTCCCTTTTGTCTCTCTGCTGCTGTAGAACTCTGCAGGGCACCAGGCAGGAGCTTGCTGAGCTGTATACTAGCACAAAAACCTTGCAAACGTGGGTTTTATAGCAGGGAAATGAAAGAGATAGAAATTAGCCCAAAATGGCCAATAAACTACTAATTTCTTGGGCTGAAACCACTCCTCCATGGATAGATAGGCTGCTCAAAGCTCCCTCTCTCACAGTGAACAGAGAAACTTCCTTCTAGCCAAGTTAAGGTATGGACAAACACAGAAACTTGTAACACAGCCCTGCATTCAGCACTAACCTGAAAACTGAACTAAACTAGCTTAGAAAGGCGGGAAAACAAGTATTTGTTTTTTTTTTTCAGAAAATAAAGCAGATACAATCAAAAAAACACTTTAAATGCACAGAAATGGCTATCACACTTGAGTGTATAGCCTACAACAGTTAAACAGGTAATTTAAACACAAAAATTACTTTGTTAAAGTGCAGGCAGTAAAATAAGTACAATATGTAGCTGAAACAAGCTTTTTAAATCACAGAAACTCTAGAAAATTGGCGTTTTAGGCAGAATTAGCTAGAGGCAGCAAGAAAATGCAGAAAAATGATACTTAATCACTCCAAAGTCTCTCCTTTGTCTCTGCTGCTGTAGAACTCTGCAGGGCACCAGGCAGGACCTTGCTGAGCTGTATACCTCAAACAGATGCCCTATGCAGACCATCTCAAAAAAACTCCAGCTTTACTCTGTCACATATCGTCTACTCAGAGGCAATCTCTGCCTAACATACAAAGCTATGTCAAACCCAGAGCTGTTGGGACATGCTCCACTTAAAGAAATCCCAATCCCTCCGAGCTACATACTCTAAGGGCCTAAACCTTGTCGCCACAATAAACAGAACATGCTGGAGGGATAGATTCCTGTCTCAGAGACTTCCTGTACTCTGGAACAAACTACATATCTACATCAAACAAAGCTCCTCATTAGCACTCTTCAAGAAAAATCTTGATTGGCTGGGAAATAGGAAATTCACCCTGGGGATCACCTCTGTGGCTTTGCTCGACATGGGTACAGGAAAATAATTTTCTTGGGTGGGCTAGGCTTATATAGGCCCTAGGGCCAATAGCCTAGTACTTATCTATGAACCTATTACAAGCACTCAAACATACGTACTTTAGAATAATTACTGGGAGATCTGCACAATATATTATAGGTTCATTTTGCCAGGTGTTTATATTCTGTGTTAGCTGTAAATAATGCATGTAATACCTGTAAATATTGTGACTGTTATATTTACTTTCTCCATCAGCTTCATATATTTGTATTGTATAAATGTTGTAGTAGGCATGCATGATTCATGTTTCATGTGACTGCTGGACAATTACTCAGGAAGTGCTGATTTCTCTGTATGTGTAATGTCATATCGCTCATTGTTTGTCTTACCTCATTGGCCCAGATTGTGGCTGAAAATAGTCTTTACACCATTTCACTTGTCTGGTTGTCAAATCTAACATAAAAATAAAATATATAATCAAAATGTGTAATACTAACAAACCAGTGTATTTTGTCAGTTCACTGTAGTAATAGTATATTTTACTAATCTAGGTATTATTTCACTGTAGTAATACTATATTCTACTAATCTGGATGTCAGTTCAATGTAGTAATAATATATTCTACTACTCTGGATGTCCGTTCACTGTAGTAATAGTATATTCTACTAATCTGGGTGTCAGTTCACTATAGTAATAGTATATTCTACTAACCTGAGCATCACTTCACTGTAGTAATAGTATATTCTACTAATCTGGGTGTCAGTTCACTAGTAATAGTATATTCTATTAATCTGGATGTCAATTCACTGTAGTAATAGTATATTCTACTAACCTGAGCATCATTTCACTGTAGTAATAGTATATTCTACTACTCTGGGTGTCAGTTCACTGTAGTAATAGTATATTCTACTACTCTGGGTGTCCGTTCACTGTAGTAATAGTATATTCTACTAATCTGGGTTGTCAGTTCACTATAGTAATAGTATATTCTACTAACCTGAGCGTCACTTCACTGTAGTAATAGTATATTCTACTACTCTGGGTGTCCGTTCACTGTAGTAATAATATATTCTACTAACCTGGGCGTCACTTCACTGTAGTAATAGTATATTCTATTAATCTGGGTGTCAGTTCACTGTATTATAGTATATTCTATTCATCTGGATGTCCATTCACTGTAGTAATAGTATATTCTACTAATCTGGGTGTCAGTTCACTATAGTAATAGTATATGCTACTAACCTGAGCGTCACTTCACTGTAGTAATAGTATATTCTACTAATCTGGGTGTCCGTTCACTGTAGTAATAGTATATTCTACTAATCTGGGTGTCAGTTCACTATAGTAATAGTATATTCTACTAACCTGAGCGTCACTTCACTGTAGTAATAGTATATTCTACTAATCTGGGTGTCAGTTCACTGTAGTAATAGTATATTCTACTAATCTGGGCACAGTTTGCTGCAGTAGTTATGTCAGCAGGTATACTGACAAGATACAGTGTTCAGTAACCTGGTAGCTTTTAGTATTGCATTACACCAAACTGGTACTAAAAGCAACAACATTTCCACACAGAAACAGTGAAAATGAAGCATTACATTTACTAAACTACCTTTATGCTGCTCTTTATTAAAATTATGCCTTTTAAATTACATACGAGGGTCCTATAACTGTACTATAAAATGTGTATATCTTATTAAAGAACTTATGAAGGACTATAGATATCAAAGGGGTGAGAGCTACACTTAGACATTTAAGGTACAGCTGATTATAAAATGTTCAACATAATACAGTTATTTCATACCAGTTGATATGAATATATCATCTGGGAGTTTAGCACAAAGGTTTAAAGGAAAGAGCTGTTCTCAAGCTGCTGCTTATAGTCTATGGTTTGAGTCCCTCAGTGTATATTTACCTACTCTGTGACTTATGGCAAGTCACCTAACCAGACAGTGCTCCCAAGCTGAGTCTGACAGAGGACCATGTGGATCAGTGCTTTTGTCCTGGCTAACAAATGTATATTTATATATAATATGGAGCTCCACTTTTCAAAATCACAACCGTGAATGTTTTGGAATGAAGGCAGGTGATCAGTGTGAAGCTGGGGGTATTGCCAAGCTGAAGGGAAGAGAGCCAAAAATGTTATATAAAACTGTAATAGGTTCATAGGTAGGTACTAGGCTATCGGCCCTGGGGCCTATACAAGCCCAGCCAAAAAGGTACCCTGGCTTTTGCCACACAAGAAAATTATTTTCCAGTGCCACTGTCGAGCAGAGCCACAGAGGTGATCCCCGGGGTGAATTTCCCATTTCCCATCCAATCAAGATTTTTCTTGAAGAGTGCGAATATAATTTACTATTTCTCTTTTCCCCAGTTCATCTGCATTCATTGTTTTGTTCTCATGGCTAGAGGAACATGTGCCTTTTGGCTTTCTGAATATCGAAGAACAGGGAGTATCTTTTGAAGTGTGTTGGATTTCCAGATTCTTTTGTTAATGTAGTAAACAAAGATGAAAGATCAGGAACTGCCCCTTGTTGGGAATGTAATTGCTACAATATTTGATTAACTTAATGCCTTGCATATCATTAAAACATCATGATGGATTCAAGGGGAAGGAAGCAGACTTGGACGCGTGTTGGCAACTATTCTGCCAATGACGTGTAAAAACTGATTTTTCCAGTGCCCAAGAAATGATGTCATGCGATGACCACTGGGGGCTAGGAAAAAGACATTTTATATAACTGTGTACATCCTGCTGTGCAACAGATTGTGCTAGATATTGATGATGTCTTGGGTGCTAGAACAATCTGAGAGATCTAATTTTTAATTTTGATTTGGGATGGATGGCTAGGCTTAAAGACTTCAGTGGTCATTAGCCTACTACATCCCTATGAAACTATGAACTATAATTATTAGGCATAGAATGTCTACAGTAAGCTCTAGCAGAGAACTTGGGTGTCTGGAGCTTTGTTTATCTTTGTATGCACCCTATCTGTATTTACATTTTTCTTTATTATTTTAGTAAAGCTCACTTAATAATCTTTCAGCTGTTTATTTATTATAAGTATACATGTTTGTACTGTTTATCTGAGAAGAGAGTGGTTACAAACTGTGCGGCAGAAATTTCCCATGAGACTGTTTAAAGCCTACTGCCAGTGAAAGAGGTATTATTGGATCTGATTTCATATCTGTCTTAATTTGAGTCCAGTCAAGTCTCTCTGGCCCTAAACATAGAGTGGTGGCAGTGTTTCCATGCCAGAAAGAAACCTTTGGGGACTTGAAGAATTGGGTCTATATTATAACAGCGAATGATCAAAAGATCGAACGCTGTTATAATGAACCCAAAACAATGAAAACTTAAATAAGCGAACACCCAGAACAGCGATTTTTTTCCCAGGGAAAAACAAATCGCTGTTCCCAAAAAAAAAAAAAAAAAAAACAGACCAAACACTATTTTAAGTGGGGGGCTTCAAACCCCACACCCCCTACTTAAATTTACCAACTCCGCTATTGCACTACAGTGCCAAAAACAGCAAAGTGACGGAAGCGGCCAAGCCATTTCTTTCCAAGGAAAAGAATTTACTTAAAAGCTGCTTCGTCATTTTGGGTTTTCGAAATTTGAAGTTTGACCAAGACACATTCGACAGAATGTGCCTTCGGTCTTCTGATAGGAATCCGGAGAATTTTGCAAATCTTTAATAGGAATTTTGCTTATGTAAAAATAATTTGTAAGAAAGGCAATTACAATGTATAAGAAAGAGGCGCTGAAAAACATTGATTCACAAAGATAGTGGTAAGGTAGGGGAAAGGGGGTTTTCTTAGCCAAAAACTCAGCTCAATAAGTGACCTGAGTACAGTCCAGTCCAGCTGTGGAGGATTGAAGCTCATACACTGAAGAAACATGCACATTCCCTTCATGCTCTTTGGGCCACTTTGTACTTTTGCAGTAAAATGAAACAGACTTGTGTGACTATTTTGCCATTTTTTCACCCTTGGTTGACAGTGGTGGGATTCATATCCTGTCAGTACCAGTGGAATGTCACAGTCAGGATAAAGTATTTTTTTTAAGAATGATTGCATTACCGAGACACAGCTTACTAAAATATTTCATTTCTGCTCTGTAGGTTGGAACTGTTAGATGCAGCACGAAACAGGGCTAGAGTGAAGACTTGCTATCTCATGATGGGAATCACAGTTGTGGCCTGCATTGTTATGGTGGTATCAGGAAAAAAGGTAGGTCATAATTCTGAAATGCATTTAATAACAGTAATGATGAACCATCTCTCTTTAGACATGGCCTGGGAGCAAGATAGATCCGAAGTAAATGACAATGGACATTTGACAAGCATCTGCGCAATGAAAGATACATTATTATCCACCAATTAAGTTAAATCATAAAAATGTATACCAGAGAAGATCAAAATCATACAATATCACTTTGTGATTGTCATACTGGAGCGTGATATGGGTGTGTATTAAAGTAGAATGTATTCGCCTTAATTATTTGCATAGTATATACAGTGGGCTGGTATCACTGTTTGGCTTCATCTAGTACAGGACTTAGTAGTCGCTGTGGGTGGTTTATAGTTAGGTTTTGTTAGGTGCAGTTCTAGAATAAGAAATATTTTTTTTTGTTTTGTTTTTTTCCTCCAGGGAGGCAGTCTCCATTTGTGATTGGCTTTGTCTCTTTTTAAGTTTTGTAGTGGCTGCTTCTTAAGAGGTTAGAATACCTACATGTTGGATGTAGTGGAAAGGAGCATCCCAGATGGTAGAAGTGATAGATGACATTAATTTGTAGTGTTCTAATTTAATAATTTAAAAACAATTAAACAAAAAGTAATACAGTTAATTTCTGATACTAAAATAATAAGGAATTTCCCCTTCATTATATCTTACATTTTATTGGACATCATATCATACTTGGTAAAGCAGGGAACTGTGACCATGTTATATTCAGAAGGCCTAGCATCAATTTTGCACTCTCCATTTCAAGTGTGTACTTTGGAAAAGGTCAGTTAACCAAATTACAGTTCTCTTAACATTCCTTAATTGTGTGCGTGTCCAGTTGGTTTCAACTATTAACTAAACTTTTTGTTAGATACTTTAGTGCCATACTTAGTGTAGCTGCCTCACATTCAGTTCACTTCCCAGCTGAATATTCCATCTTTCCAGAGTCTTTATGCCCTTTCTTCTTTGTTTTTGTGGCCAGGATCCAGCTTAGGTGTACCTCTAAATTACCAACAAGTGTAGGTGTTTGTGTCTTTTGCTTGTATGTGATGTGGTGGAGTGGCATTCTCTCTAGGTAGTGTTCTCTGCCTTAGTGACAAATTACTGGAGCAGGTAAGCTCTGGATCCTCCCTGACCCTGTACAGCATAAAGTGCGCATTAGAAAATGAATGAAAGTCAGCAGGAAGCTATGCAAACCATACGTACTTCTGTTTGCAGTCTCACTATTTGCAGGTATTTAAAATCTTGAAACGAATGAATGTAAATGAAGAGAGAAATTATCATGTACCTGATATTTTTGTTGGGCTGTTTACTGGTAGAACTACTTATTGGTATTTAAAGATATGTAATAAATGCTTGTCTCTGTCTTGAGTTGTGCAAGTGAGTATTTATGTGCTATATGTGTGGAATTAAAGAAGTCATTTTGCATTGCATAGTACAGGCTAAACTACACAATGTAGAATCGTTAGTGGACCTCATCTCTTTGAGGTCTGCTTAGGCAATGAATATATTAAGTTAACTTGATACAGGAATAGCCTTTACTACATAGCCAAGTTGGCCCCTTCTCAGCTAGATGGTTAGTGAAGCTTGCATAGTAGAATGTTGAGTACATAATATATAACCTCCATATAATGGACTCCAGTGTTTATGGCTAGAGCCCATGGTTGTATAAAGTAGTGATAGTTGTTCTTGGATAACCCTTTCCAGAGCCCGTGGTTGTATAAAGTAGTGATAGTTGTTCTTGGATAACCCTTTCCCAAATCCAACTAGTTCACATCTGATGCTGCCTGTTCAAAGATATACCATTCTTCCTCCCATAATATACTGCTGATTGCCCAGAGACAACCACTGTCAGTCATCCTTAGTTCAAAACTGACACAACTAGACCAGGGGCACCTCCTTCTAGCCTTGTGCATGTGTGCAGAATATGTATTGTGCAGGGCATCCCATCCCATTGTCTGAGACTTTTAGTTGTGCTGTTGGGCTACGCCGAATTATTCTTCATACTATTTCTCAATGTTGCATTCAGGAGTGATTCTCGAATATAGTGTTTATGCAGGTGATTTGCATATAATTAATATTCTAAACCATCATGCCATACACATGAGCAAACCTAGCAGAACCGGACATTCAGCAGGAGATGCACAAATGTGGGGTGGGTAGGTGACAATGAACAGAAGTATCCAAAGGTACATGCTCTAACTAGTATAGAGTTAACAATAAAAAAAATTCAGGGTGCTGCACCCTCTAATGGAGAGGGGGCAGGATACAGGTATGTCTGCAAAAGAATGCTACATGCCATGTGCCCAGATGGCACTACTGGTTTACCTGGTGGAAGTTTAGGATTCAGGAACAGGGTTGAACAGGACATAGTGTGCTTATTTGCATCTAACCGTACATTGCTTTTCTGCATGGATCACATCGGTGAGAATCTGTCACACCACATGCTTCCACCAGCTGGACAGGAAGTTTATGAATAAGACATTGCCATCCTTTTGGCATTAGCATGGAGCAAAATTCACCAAAAGGTCCTGTGCCTTAGTTTTTCCTATGGAAAATCTATTTATGAATCCCTCTCTGTGTGTTAAGGCTATATCTGTATGTATAACACTAAAAATGTGTCATTTTGTGTGACTTTATAGGTGTTTATAGCTATACAAGCATTATTGCTTATGTGGTTGTATTAGTATACGTTTGTCTGATGATGTCCACATATACCTATATATCTGTATACATGTCTTGGCATTTATATGGGTTTATGTAACTATGTAATTATAAATGTTAATATTATCGTGTCTGTATGTGTGCATGGCTTACCTCTCTTCGTCTTTGTTCATATGTTCATAGATTAATATTAGACTGTTTATCCAGAGGACCATTAGCAGCCTAGCCATAATACCCCAGAATTAAGGTACCTAGTGATATCATTTATACTTAGTTTTGACCCCTTTCCATAAGGGCTTGAGGGGTCAGATCCAGGATGTAGTCATAACTGCGCATCCATTCATCAAGGTTATGCTTAAAGGGTCAGGGAGCTACTTTGCTTTACATCCATTTAACTTTTTTTTTTCATAAAAAGTTCCTCTGGCATAAATATCTATTTATCTTGCCAGCAGGTTCTATTTATGTAATGGTAGAAGTTGATATATTTTGAGTGGGTTTTGAGGATGTTTAGTGGTTGCACAGGACTGGATCCTTTGAGGCCTTGTAGGTTAGACAGTGATCACCTCTCAAGAGTCTGTGAATAATTATTGAGCTTTCTTCTCTTTTCTGTTTCCTACAAAACCAAAAAATTGGGGAGGGGGGCTAAGGGCCGAAATCAAGGACAATGTTTAAATATTGCTCCAATTCACTTAGAGGTAATAGAAAAACAGGATTTGCATCAGTATGCATTTTCTGTTCAATAAGAAGCATGCAGCTCTAATACTTGGCTTTGGACTGACCATAATTTTCATGATTTACCAGAAAATCTAAACTTTTATGAGAGAGAGTATAAAAATAGGAGGCAAGATCAGGGGCATTCTGCACATATTGGACACTTGCGAGCGATGGTGCTTGAGGATGAGGTGTGTGTGTGTGTGTGTGTGTGTGTGTGTGTGTGTGTGTGTGTGTGTGTGTGTGTGTAACTTTAGAATCAATGTTTAAGGCTATGGACTGCTGACAGACCTCATCTTTTAGACATGAATTGAGTCCTTCAGTCTTTAATTACACACTGTCTGACTCTGAACAAGATACTTAACCAGACTGAATTTCTTGGGCTGTGTCATTACCAAACATAAGCACTTGAGTTTGTTGAGTTTCATGTTGCTAAAAGGGTAGAAAAGTGTACGTGTGTCTGTGGGTGATATGGTAAGATATGCTCTCATTGCACTGTAAAAAAATTAGCTCACAATATTTAAAAAGCAAACCAGTCACATTCACATCTGTGACCCCTTCAGAATATACAAAATACCTCAGTCAGTTAGAAAAGTTGAGCACTTGACAAATATATTTCTTATGGTAAATCCAGCTATCCATATATAAATTAGGAAATGTCTACTACTTGCAATAAATTCTCCCAGACATTTCTGGACTTTGCAAATGCCAATACCTGACCAAACTCTTCCCCTGGCCACACAGAGGTATCGGTCTTCAGTCTTGTCTTCAGAAATGCATCCCCCATTATCCTTCTTATATTCCCTCCCTTCTCAAATCTAAATCTTGCCAAGATCTTCCCCATGAAAAGTCTGCTTTTTGGCCCCTAACTATTCCTGTACATTCAGGGATCAATCCATTTCGGATTACGTTTCTTGGAGATGAAAGCCCTTAATGGGAAGTTAAACTTTTTTTTTTTTTGTCATGAGCCAATTGAAGTGTTCTGGTATCCTAAACAGGAATTGTTTTTTACTTTTGTCTCAAGTGATACCTACTTCTGTAACACTAGAGACATTACCGACATTCTTGTGGACAAATTCTATTCCAACTGCACCCCACCAACCATTCCCATTTCCCCTTAAGGGAGGGTATTAACCTGATGGATAGAGACAAGAAGTTCAAGGCCTTAGCAACAAGGTACGAGTACAACCAGTGCCCCACATATTTGATAGGTTTGTAGACCGACAGGAGTTTTTGGTCATTGGGTCATAATGACCGACTAGGAACATAGTTGTTTAGAATGTTATTTAGTGCTGAACAAGCAGATGAATTCTGGATAATTTTATAGGTGGTATGAAGCTGTGTATATGTTAGTTGATGGTGTAGTTCTAACCAATTTTGGCTTTTAATGCTATGCAGTATTGGGTTCTGAAAAGGGTATTTCCTGCAAATTTAGCAACTTTGTTAGAATGGGAGCACCATAAAGACGTGTGGGGAGATAAGTAATGGCAAGCATAGCTTTAATTGTGTCAGCGAGAAAGGTTTTGGCACTTCTCTAGTTTTTGCTGATTTTTTTCTTATGCAATTTTGTATATGTAGGTTGAATTTAAAATTATCATTCACTATCATCTCTAATAATTTGCTATGAGAATTGACTTCAGTAGTTTTATTATCTAGAGAGAGGACTTTAAATTTGTTTTTTCATAAGAGAGGGATTTGGAGAAAAAAGTGGTAGTGTTTTTTTTTTTTTTTTTTTAGGGTTGAGAATGAGTTGTGAGTTACAAAGCCATATTTCAGTTGTTGTTAAAGCTTCCCAAGTATTTTTTTGGTATGTGTGCCATGTTGTCAGATGTGCAAATGAGTGTGGAATCATCTGCGTACTGTATTAGAGAGGGCTGTTATGTGGATGCGTGGAGGATGTTGGTGAGAACGTTAGAGTATAGGACTAAGGATAAGACCCTTGTGGTACACCAGTGGTACTGGCAGATAAGGAGACAGCGTGAATTGCCATATTACTGACTGATACCTACTCGCCAGGTAGCTTTTGAACCATAGCAGGTTGGGCTGAGAGAGACCTAAAGAGGACATTTGAAGTAGAAGCTTGCTGTGACAAACTCTGTCAAAGTCTAGAAATGAGGAGACTAGTTTGCAGTTATCTCTAGATTTATTAACAACATCTATATAGGTTAGATGTGCAGTGTTAGTATTATGGGAAGGACAGAACATGTGTGGGGATAGGAGGTGTCATTCCCATTTCACTATTGCAGTATTCATTACAATAGAGATCCCCTGCCAAAGGCGGCCCAATGTTCGGCCATTATACCAAAGCCTTTAGGTTGCTTTAAGGTACATTACATGTCACACATACTCCACGTGTAGCATAGGGTATAAAGGTGACATCCAGACATACTGTCCTCAGAACTTTTTTGTCACCAATCTGAACACCAGATCGTCAGTCTGAATGCCTGTTTCATTGCTGGTTCACCAAGCTGTTTGGATAAGTGCCCCATTGGGTTTTTTTGTATCTTATCTTTATGTTTGTTTTTTTTATTGCTTGTAGGTTTCACATCATCCAAGAAGGGTAAATGCCAGTATGGGAGACAGGTTCCCTATAAAGACCGCCATGAGCACTGCTTGTTTTGCCTCTGTGCTTCTCACAACCATATGTCCTGTTCAATCTGTCACACCTTTGTTTCCAAGACCCTCCATAGTAGACTTTCTTCTTTCACTTTGTATCTGGAGAATCAACATCTTAAGCTGTTAGCTAAAGACATAATGGAAAGGAACTTCTTGGTCCAAGGGGCAGCCATCTATGAAGGCCAAGAAATCTAGGCTTGATTCTTCTGCTGTACAGCTGCTGCTGGACATCTCCCCTGAGGCAAGTGAAAGCCCGGAGGTTTGTCTGGCTCCATCATTGGATTATTTGGCCTTGACCGAGTTGAAGCTATTGGGGAGTCAACCTTAAGCACATCCTTGGAAGCCTTGCAGATGTCCATATCGGATGTTCGGGGGAAACCACAGGTGATTATTTCCAAGGGGCCTAGGGGTGTTCCTCAAATTTTAGTCATGGAGGAAGTTCCTACTACACTTATTGAATTCTGTCTGGACTTGGAGCTTTCTACATTTCATAAGGCAGATGTCCTCTTAAAGAAAAAGCAGAACACTAAACATATTACTCCAGCTCCTAAGGACCCACAGAGTGAATGGCAACATTTCACTCAGGGGTTGTTTAATGCTTTGATGGCTTTAAAACCTCCTCAGGGAGTTTGTCCCAGCTCCCCTTTGGCCTTCCACTGTCCTTAAAGGACACAGAGAACAGGATTCCCCTGAGGAGGAGGTGGATTCAGATGAGAAATCTGTTGCTTACTTCTCTGATTTCTTCACCTTTAGATTATGGGTCTGAGGAAGAGGAATCTACTAGTCCTGATACTCTTTTTGAGGAGACTTCTTTTGGGGACACTGTCTAGAATATTGGAGCTTTTCAAAATGGGATTGTGCTCAGTTTTCTGCAGTACAGAAAAGCTATTGTGAGCTCCTGCAGATGGATTCTCCCAGGTCTTCTGCTGTACCTCCTGTTCTGGCTGCATTCTTGGATGCCTTCCAGCCTCCTGCCCCCAAAAAACCTGATAGAATTTATAGGGTGCCTGAAGACTGTAAATTTCTTTACAAGTACGCTTCTACTGACCCATTGGTGGGGTCTGTGGCTTCTGAAAAGCCATCTCAATTGATGCCTTCACCTAAGTTACTACTTTCTAATAAAGCTAGCAAAACTATGGAAAGGTTGGGAAAAAGGTTTATACATCTGCTACTTTAGCTTTTAGGGTGGTCAATTATCAAACAAATATATGCCCAGGTACATGTTGGCTCTTCTTTCCCAGGCCTGTCAGGTAATTTCTGATCTTTCTGAAGCTGAAGGGAAGACTTATCTTTCCCTGTTAGGGCCTTCGTCCCAGGTGGCTTGTCATTACATTGTGTAATTATGATGTAGCAGATGCTTCTTCTAGGGCTGTTGCTTTTGAGTCTATGATGCAGAGACATTTTTGGCTTCAGCTTCAACCTTTGCCTGATGATATTAAGGCTAAGCTGATGGATGCTCCTCTGGATAATAAACACTTGTTTGGTGAAGCTGCTGCCACTTTAAGTCTGTTAAGAATAAGGGCAAAACTTTACAGGAACTTAAACATGTTTTTGTTTCTCCTGTCTCTGTTTCAGAGAAATTGCCCCAATAAGCCAGCCTTTGTTTGTAGGCAACCTCGCCCTCCCCCCAAGAGCAGGAAAAGTGGGAAGTGACTTCCTCCTGCTAAAGCTTCTTATTCTGTGTCTCAGAAGTCTCCTATTAATGATAAACTATAGGTGCTGTCTGACTATCCTATTCTTCCCAGCCACATTCCTCTTTCTCTTCGCTTCTCTCTATCTCTCCCTGTTTTGTTAAAGATTACTCCTGGGTTTAGTCCATTATCTGCCAAGGGTATTTCATGATCTGGAAATCTCCTCCCCCTTCTGTGGAAATTCCACAGCCCCCTCAGGAACAGCTGTCCTTTCCATGGGTGCTTCAGGATCTCTTGACTCTGGGTACTGTTCAAGAAGTTCCAGTTTCCCAAAGGGGGAGGGGGTTTTATTCCAGAAGGTTCCTAATACCCAGGAAAAAGGGTACTTGGAGACCAATTTTAGACCTCTTTCATCTAAATACACATTTCTGAAGGTTCTCTCTTTTTGAATGTTGTCCCTTCAGACTTTGTTCCCTTTTTTGCTTCCCAAGGTTTACATGGTGTTTCTGGATCTCAAGGATGCTTATCTCCATATCCCAATTCATCCCCTCTTCAGGACATTTTTACTTTTCTCTGTTGCTAACTGGTATTTTCAGTTCTCTGCTTTGCCCTTCTGGCCTTTCTACTGCCCCAAGGGTATTCACCAAATGCAGTGCTCCTTTGATTGATTTTGTAGGCTAAGGGGATCCAAGTCTTTCCCTACTTAGACGACTTCCTGTTTCACGCATCCTCTCCAGAGACTCTGTTGCAAAATCTTCATTTTGCAATCCCCCATCTGCAGAGCCTGGGGTTCACTATAAATTTCAAAAAGTCCTTTCTAACTCCTCAGGACCATGTCTTTCTGGGGTGCGGGATCCAGACTGTCCCTGTGCTGGAATTCCTGCCTCCTCCCAAGGCCCTAACTCTCATTTCCTTTTTTCAGTCCCTTCTTCCTCTGACCTCAATAACAGCAAGGTAATTTCTGAGAGCTCTGGGATTCATGGCTTCCAGTGTTTCTATGCTCCTTTTTGCCAAACTCCACATGCATGAGAAAATTTCACTGGTTTCTAAAGTCAGTTTGACTTCAGCATTCTCATCCCATCGATTTTTTTTTTTTAGTTCTTCTTCCATGTCTCAAGCACGAACTTCAGTGGTGGATTCAGCAGTTGACGCCATCCAGGGCTCCCTTTTCATCCACCTCTTCACTCTCAGGAGCTGTTTGCAGAAGCCTCAGATGTGGGCCGGGAAGCAGATTTTGGTTTGCTAAAGGTACAGTGAGTCTGGTCAACTCCTCAACAGAAAGTCCACAACAACATAAAAGGAGATATGATAACTCTTCTGCTGGTTCTTCAGGCCTTTAATCCTGTTCTCCCCAGCACCTCTTAAGATGTTTGCAGACAATACCACAGTGATGTGGTATGTCAACAAATGGGGGGACAAGGGTCTTATCATCTTTGCCAGTTGGCAATGCTAGTGTGGGAACTAGCTATCTGGTTCCAAATGACTGTTCAGGTAGTGTATATTCCTTCAGGTCAAAACATTGTCGCAGACTCTCTGAGCAGGTCTATAACCCAATCCCATGAATGGATGCTTCACAAGGATATGTTTCTGGACATTGCCTACCAGTGGCGTACTCATCAAGTGGATCTTTTTGTCTCTCCTTTCAGCAGACAACTTCCTCTGTTTTGTGCCAGAGTCCCAGCTCCGCTAGTTTGGAAGGTGGACACCCTCTCTTTTTCTTGGAAGGGGAGGTTTCTTTATGCTTTCTCTCCCCTTCCACTCACTCCAAAGGTCCTGTGCAAAATACAACAGGATGCTCCCAAAATCTTATTGGTGACTCCCTTTTGGCTGAGAGCATTGGTTCCCTCTTCTGCATTTAGCCAAGGGCAAGCATCACAAGTTACATCACAGGGTGGACCTACTCACACAAGACAAGGGATCTCTCATCCATCCCCACCTGCCCACTCTTCAACTGATATTGTGGGTGATAGCATTTTGATTCCACATAGATACATTTTTTCTGAGGATATACTTGGGGTCTTGCAGGAGGCCAGGAAACTCACTACTAGGAAATCCTACTTATCCAAATGGAAGAGGTTTTCTGTTTGGTGTCTCTCATACACTGGATCCACTTTCTCTGGATGTTCCTTTGGTTTTATCTTACCTGTGGGAATTGCTCAATGGGTTGGCTTATTCTTCTGTTAAGGCCCACTTATCAGCTAGTTCTGATTGTCTGCCTTTATTACCTCATTTAGCTTCTATATTTGAAGCTAAACAATTCCATAAAGGTGTCCTTCATTTAAGCCTCACAGGAAGCCTGTTCCTCCTCCCTGAGATCTTAATTTTGTTTTAGACAAATTGACCCAGGCTCTTTTTGACCCTGCAGCCTCAGTTTCCTTGCAACAGTGCTCTTGGAATACTGTACTTTTGTTACCCCTTACTTCTGCCAGATGAATGTCTGAGCTTCAAGCCCTTATGGCCTTTCCTCCTCTTTTGGTGTTTCATAAGGACAAGGGTGTCCCTTCCTACTAATCCTTTTGTGGCCAAGGTGGTGAATGAGTAGTCTCTTAATCAGTCTGTTAATTTGCCCACCTTTTCCCTTCTCTGCAGTCTGCCAGTGAGAAGGTGCTGCATACATTGGATGTGCATAGACAACTCAGATTCTGTTTGGATAGGGCTAAGACTTTTTGTAGATCTGATCAGCTGATCAGCTCTTTGTTTACTTTCATCCTAGGTCCTTAGGATTGGCTGTGAACAAGCAAACTATTTCTTCTTGGATTTCTAAAGCCATTTTTTATTATTCCTTTCATGGTAAGAGCCTTCCTTCTTCTGTAAAGGCTCATTCTTCTAGAGCTGTTGCCTCTTCTTGTGCTTTTCCAAGGGTTTGGATACTAACTCTATTCTTGAGGCAGCTACCTGGACTTGTGTGCATACATTTACCAAGCACTACAAGTTGGATGGAATTTCCAGAGCTAGAGCTGGTTTTGCTAGGGCCATCCTTCATTGGTTCCTAGAGAGCTCTGCTGGTTCTTCTGCTCCCTCTCTTCTTCCTGAGCTTTGGCACTCTCCCTATTGTAATTAATACAGTTGTGTAAAACCTTCACATAACGGTAGATGTCCTTCTCTTCACTGTTGCAGTATTCACTCACTCCCTCCGTCCCTGGTCCATTTCTCTTTTGTATGTACTGATCAGCTCTTTATTCCTTGGACTGGCATTCCTACTGGGGCTCTCAGTTCTGAGGACAGTACATCCGGTCATCACCTTTATGCCCTACATTATGGGAGGAACATACCTGTGATGTACACCGTACCTTAAAGCAAACTAAAGGCTTTGATATACTGGCCAGACATAGGGCCATCCTTGGCAGGGGATCCCCATTATAATGAATACTGCAACAGTGAAGAGAAGAACATCTACCTTTATGGTAAGATTTTACACAACTGTACTTCCCCCCTGAAGGAGTTAGTCTAGCAATTGTTTTTGAATACATTTTTTATGTATTTTGGAGAGTGGAGGATAAGATTGCTATTGCTCTAAAGTTACTAATGTCTGTTGAATTTCCTCCTTTGTGCAGAGGGATAATGCATGGCTTTTTCCATAGACAGGGAATGTGAGATTCCTGGATTGGCCTTTTAATAAGGATTGAGATATGGTAGGCAATGCTATCAGCTGCTATTTTAAGGTATTCGTTTGGAAGGTCATCAGCTGAAGTAAAGCATGGTTTGTGTTTTAAGAGTAGTCTTAATTTAGGATGCGGGTACAGGTTTGAAGGTGAAAGTGAATGTGGTTATATGTGGCTACTGGGCAAGGATAGGATTAAGTGCTGGGGAATCATTGGTTAAGGATGCTATATACTATTTATGAAATAAGAGTTGAATTGTATTGCATTTTCGAGTGACGAGTTATTGGGAGAGGAGTTAGGGTTGAATTTATGGTCGGGATACTAGATTTCTTTAACTGCTGTCCATAATTTTTTATGGTTGTGTTTACTATTATTCTGAAAGTTATTATAGTAGTTGTTTTGTTGTTTTTATTAATTTGCTTTTTAGTACAATTGTGAAGCATTCTGAAGTTTTCAAAATATTGTGTTTTATATTTTTGCCGTACTTTTCATGCTCTTTCTGTATCCTGCATTAGTACTCTACTCTGTTTAGATAGCCATCTGCATTATTTGTTTTTAGTCTCTTCCTTCTAGAAGGTGCAAGGCTGGTCAGGATATTCAGGAAAGTTGTACTGAATTCATTTACAGTGTCATCTAAGGGGAGGATTTTTAGGAAGTTACAGTCAATAGAAGATAGGTTAGTAATTAATATTTCTGGGTTAAACTTGGAAACTTTCCATATTGTTCTATAAACATTCTGTTTAAGTGGATGTGTGAGATGTCTGATTGTATATATTGGGGAGAGGATCACTGAGGGAGTTTGACATTGTAGCAGAGGTGGTGTATTTGCCAAGGTCTGATACTAGGATGCAGTCTTATAGGGAATTTGATGTCTTGCTATAATGTATGGGGCTATTAATTAGTTTTGTGAAAATAAGTTCACATAAGATGTGGGGCGTTAGTGTTTCTGTCCAACCAAATTACTTTACATCACCTAGTAGTAGTATTTCTTGTGGAAATTGTTATGAATGTCCAATGTAGAATATCTTCCAGTATAGCTGTATTGTCACCAGGAGCGATGTAAAGAACAGTAATATATGCTTGTTTATAACTGTTTAATACTTGTTTATAACTGTTTAATTTCAGGAAAATTATAAGAAGTCCTGTTGAATTTAATTTTTGTACTGTTGAAATGTGGTAGTTGCTGGGAAATATTAAAGCAATGCCACCACCTTTCCTCTTTATATGGTCATTACAGATGGCCTGCGGGGTGTAATTTTGGAGTCATTTGTGCCAAGTGTAAGCCAAGTTTTAATAACAGCAAGAATATCAGACTTATGTTGGATAATCCAGGCATGTAGTTCAGTATTTTTTGTTTCTTCTAACATTTATGGCAGCAAAAGTTAGATTAACAGGGTTGGGGGTTGACCATTGTAGGGTTAGAGTAGGGTGTGGAGGAGACTTGTCATGATATTCATTGTGATAGGTGGGACCAGGAGTAGGGTGAATGTATACTCCTAGAAGGATTTTAGTGTATTGGGGAATTATTGATACTTCTTTTTGGAGAGCATTTTCCACATAATTTTGTTTTGGTTTGAGGTGAAATGAAGTTAAACAGACTAAGTTTGGAGTAAAGGTGAGGGGCCTCATTAAATAGATTTGGGGCAATGGGTGGAGAGTGCTTGCAGGAAGTATGAATGAGTTGGAGATGTGTTGAGAGCTGTTATAGTCATGTTTGTTAGGTTTGAAGAACAATCACTGTGGTGTTTCTCTTGCTGACCCTGCTAATTACAAGCCACTATCACTCTTCTAGACATGGATATTTGGTAAAGGTTTGCTTGTATAGTTCAGCAAACACTAGAGCTGGCCATTTGGTAAATAGTTTGGAAGCTTGGGAATGATCCAAATGGCAGAAATCAGAACTGAAAATGGCATTGTGTTATTTGAAACTCAAGATATTTCTTGTGAGAAGGTTTCAGTGGAATATGAAGATAAGCAACTTTGTTGCTTAGAGCTGTCATGTAAAAATTCTACTCAATGAAACTTGCTATGCTAATAGAATTTGTATTTATGAAAGTGGTCAGATTTGGCAGATTAGAACTGGTCTTGAGGAGCTGAGAACTAGAAACAGCCTGGAATAAAAGCCTTGAAAAGAATATTCCTTCCTTACTTACAAAACAGATCAATGTTTAACAGTTATACTTGATAAGGAGTTTTTTCAGGAAGAAGCTGCATTTGTGGAGTTTGAAGAAATTCTGCAGAATAAATTTGTTTTATTGTCTGACAAATGCAGTTGTATATAGCAATATACTGCCATGGAAGAAATTTAATCTGCAGTTTACCTCTTAGTTGTTCCCATATCACTATGTCATTTAAAAGTTTCTTGGTATCATCTTCCTTTCCTTGTGTAACATGAATTGCAGTTACTGAAAATTCTAAAAATGCCCAGTCCCATGAAATGGTTTCTTATTATTCTTGTTGTTTAGAAGTAGGGGTATACATATAAGTCTTTTTAAAAAAAATCTGGTTTTACATTTCTGTTCAATAATATGAACTTCACCAAATAAAATTATTGTCTCCCTCTATCATCACAACAAGATTCAGTTCTGCACTACACAAGTATTCCCAAGACAACTGACATGTTGGCCATGAATGTAGCATTAACAGCATCATAAGTACATTCAAACTATGCACTCCTGTTATATGCACAGTAGTGACCATTCTCTTGTTTCTGTTTTATTCTATTAGTAATATCACTATTAGGAACATACTGTAAGTCTTCCTGTATGTGTTCTAAAATAACAATTTTATAAAACAGCATGTGTGCCAAATAGTTAAAGCTCTAACAACTAAGGTGTAAACTTTCTTCCCATACTTACTGAATACTCTAGGATCATTATACAAAGGTATGGTTGCTGAAGGCACAGCTTTGCCAGTTCTGTCAGACTTGCATAAAGAAACAGTAGTGTGATCAGGCTTGTGGTTGTTGTATAGAGCCAGTGTCTGTAAAGATGTTTAGTACATTTTGTCAGCTTTCTTAAGGGCAGTGAATTGTGCATCAGGAATCTGTTTAAACTGTCCTTAAAAGTGTAACAAAATGGAGACATCACTTGTCTTTGTGTCAGGAAAGCTTCATCATTTTCTGTCACTTTTTCACGTGAAGGTGGGTTCCCTACAAACCAGCGAAAATACCTACACATAAATCAAAAAAGGAAATGCCTTCCTGTGGAGGACCTGAAGACTGAGAGGAAGAACTTCTCCTATTAGAATCTTGAAAGGAAAGAAATGCATCTCTCTCATATGAAAATCTTCCTCATCACTAGCTTAATCAGGAGAAAGGTTCTTTTCCCCACTCATGAATGTTTGCATATACTTGTGAAGATTCACTTCTCAGCATTCTAGCTCTAGATGTACGTCAGTCCGAGGTAGTATCATATTGGGTCCCTGTTGTTTTAATTTTTTCTTATAGCTCTAAACGTACGTCAGTCTGAGGTAGTATCATATTAGGTCCCTGTTTTAATTTTTTCTTAATCAGTATTGACATGTTCCATGGTAAAGGATTTTTGTCAAAGGAGGGCTGAAGCATCTCAGAAGCCAAATTAGACACCAGAATGGTGAACATGACTGGAAAATTGTCACTGTTGAAGTAGGCTGCTTCACAACCGAGTTCAGACCTCACTTAGTCTCTGAGGATACTAACATTGGTGCAAACAAATTTGTCACTAATATATTAGCTTTTGGTAGTACCAAGGAGAATTTTGATACTTAAAAAATGGCGTACATCTGTGTATGAAATAGTTGAAAATTAGTTTATTCTGAAATATCGGTGGATTTTGTCCTATTTTCTGTAGCAGTCGCCTTTGATTTTCCTCTACCAGGTTTAGTTGATTTCTTCTTTATATCCTAGTCTTTTTTTAACAAAACAATTGTATTAAATCACATATGGCATAGGCAATCATATATATATATATATATATATATATATATATATATATATATATATATATATATATATGAAAACAAAGCATATTGACATAATTATAGGTACAAACATTATGCATCACTTATAATCTATCCAGTCACTGTCAGTCAAACATTACATAGCGCATTCAGATTCTGCCTTCTTTTAAACCTCGTTCCACCTCTGCATGTATTGTTCCCACAATTCCAATTTTTCCCTATGTAATTTGCCCCTACCCTTTTCTAAAGATCCCATTTCCAGTTGTTTTATCTGTTACTATATTTACTACTTATAGTAAAGTTGGTTTAGACTTTAAATGCCATTTTCTAGTAACTACTTTTTTTTGCAACCACCTTAAACTCAGCAAGGCCTTACTATGTCTAGGCAATTCTGATTCTGTGTCATAGCTCAAAAAAAGCATTTCCTTAATTACACCAGTTTGCTCACCCATTATCTCTGCCAAAGTAGTCTGCAGGGAACCCTTAAAGTCTGCCAAATCATTACACTCCCAGAAAATGTATCCAGTTATTTCTTTCTTTACCTTCACTCTTCCAACATTGGTGGTCGACCTGAGGAAAAATTATTGGCTATTTGAGGTATAAAAATACCTATGTAAAGACTTCCAAGCAAATATCCTAAATCTTCTAGACGTTGCATATTCCGGAGACCTACATATATCCCCCATTGTTTCTATGTGGATTGCTTATCCAGTCTCTTTCCCCATCCTTTCTACCTTCCTCTAATTGATTCTTACAGTTGTCATGTAATATTTTGCATGCTGTACTAATTATTCCTTTTTTAATAGTAGCTTCTGTTCTTGATTCTCCTAAAAACTGTACCATTGCTGGTCTTTTGCTTAGGCTTACCCTACTTCTTTCTCTTTGCCTATACTCTGATATCAATCCTTGACAGGCAGGGCAATCTCTGTCCTGCAGTCCAAATAAATTCTTGGCCTGTTCCCATCACCTTTCCCTCTTTAATTATTTGCTCCCAATACCTTGATTCTTTTATCAGTTTTCTCTAATAAATTCCAGCCCACTCTTGCCTATTGCCTGTATTCTTAATTGCAGTCATCCCTATCAACAGTATCTCCTTTCTCTCCACTCCCTTGTTGGCTTAGTTCTTGTAATACTTTCTGCTACTTTATGAATATAATATTCTGTATGGTTATTGTTATTCTCCTTAAGGATTTGCATCCAAAATCCAAGTCTCTCTTTGTTTCTTGATCTTCCCCCTGTTTCGTCATCATCCCTTTCCGCTTTGAAGTATAGGTTTCTGTTTGTGTTATGTATAGGAGCCTTAACTGTGCAGCTCTGAAATACCCCTTCAAATCAGGTAATCCCAAACCACTTTGTTCAATTGGAAGAAACAGTTTAACTCACTTGGCTCTTGCAGTCTTTCCCTCCCAAAGTCCTTCAGCTCTTTAAGTGCTATCCACAACTTCTTCTCTGGTTGATAAAAATATGCCTGACCTCTGTGTATAAAACTAAAGGGTCTAAAACATTTTAACTGTTTGTATCTTGCTATTCATGTCCATATAACAGAACTTCCAATTTCTCAGTGTTTGTATTACCTTTTCTTTAGTCTCTTCATACATATCCTTAGCTGCCACACCAGAATTCTTTTTAATCCATACTCCAAGTACTTCATTTTATCATATTACCATAAATATGGATATTGATGTACCATTTTGTGTGGGTGCATAATCTACAGTTATTGCCTTTGTTTTTGCTTCATTAATTTTGTATCTGAAAAAGACATGAAACTGCCTCAAAATGTTCCACAGCACTGAAATGTCCTTTTCTGGTTATATCCGGTATAAAAAAAATGTCATCTGCAAATAGAGACAGCTTTTGTTGACTACCAAGCCAATTATATCCTTGAATTTCTGTGTCTCGTTTTCTTTGCCATTAGTTCTAAATATAGTGCAAATAACAAAGGAGAAAGAGGACACCCCAGCCTGGTTCCTCAGCTCAAAAATAAATTATCAAAGAGGAACCCACCCACTTTAATTTTTGCCTCTGATCCCTCATATATTCTCCTAATCAGCCTTATAATTTTATCAGGTAATGCAAATGCTTCCATTGCTCTGCTCATAAAGTCCCAGCTTACTCTGTTAAATGCTTTCTCTGCATCAGGACCCACCAATAACAGTGGCATTTTCTTGCATTCAGCTTCCTTCTGGATCATCACTGTTCTGTTAATGTCAAATGTTTGCTTTCCCTCCACAAAACTGCATTTATCCATGTCCATCAGTTTTGGAATCACTTTTGCCATTCTTTTAGCCATTATAGGTTCATAGGTTGGTACTAGGCTATCAGCCCTCGGGCCTATATAAAGCCTAGCCATAACAATTCCCTGGCTATTTCTTCCCTCACTATTTACTTCCCTGGACCCCTGTCTAGCAGGGTTTCTGACGTGATCCCCAGGGTGAATTTCCTTTTTTCCATCCAATCGTCAAGGTTCCTTTTGAAGAGGGCCAAAGAGGCACTCTGCTTGACATGTATGGGCAATCTATTCCAGAGTCTGGGGAGTCTCTGGGTCAGGAACCTATCCCTACAGCATGTTTTGTTTATTGTGATGACAAGGTTTAGATCCCTGGAGCATGTGGCTCTGAGGGATTGGGATTTTTTAAGTGTAGCATGTCCAACAGCTCTGGGTTTGACATGGCCTTGTATGTTAAGCAGAGATTGCCTCTGAGTAGACTATATGCGACAGAGTATAGCTGGAGTTTTTTAAGGTGGTCAGTGTAGGGCATCTGCTTTAGGCCTGTGATTCTTTTAGTGAGTATTTCTGTGGCCTTTCCAGTTGTTGCAGATGTCTTGAGAGGTACATACCAAACGGGACATTGTATTCTATAATGGGTCTAATGAGGGATGAGTACAGTGGGACAATGACCTCCTTTTTTTCTGGATGAAAAGCCCTTAGTGATGAGGTGTGCCACATAGGATTTCCTGACTGTTGTGGCGATGTGGTCATCGAAGGTGAGACCACTGTCCACCTGTGTCCCTAAGTCTCTTATCACACTTTCAGTGTTTAGTGTACTGCCACCTATATGGTAATTCATGGATACATGTTTTTTCCCAAAGGGGATAGCTATACATTTCTTGACATTGAGCTTGAGTCCATAGCTCTGGCACCAAGCATCTGTTTCTGTAAGGCCCTTTTTCTAGAGTATCCACATCATTTGGGGATTCAGTAATGGCTCCCAGTTTGCAGTCCTCTGCAAACTTTGTTATCCAGAGTCCCTTAGTGTTGGCCTGTACTTCAGAGAAGTAGATGCCAAACAAGAGCGGTCCCAGGACTGAACCCTGAGGTACTCCACTTGTCTGGAGCTGGATTTGGATTCAGCTACTTTTACAGCGTGGGTTCTATCAGTAAACCAGTTAGCAACCCATTGGGTGACAGGGATTAATGCCCAGCTTAGTAAGTTTATCTATGATTCCAGAGTTGGGGGATGGTGTTAAAGGCCTTGGCAAGGTCTAGATAGGCTGTGTGGACCACCTTACCCTTGTCCATGGCTCTGGAGACTGATTCGAAGAAGTCATTCAGGTTCAGGAGACAAGATCGGCCCTTCACGAACCCAAACTGGGTGGGGTCCAGTGTTTGAAGGTTGCCAATGTCTTTGTTTATAAGTTCCATGATAATACGCTCCATGGCCTTGCAGATAAGGCTTGTCAGACTGATGGGACTGTAGTTTCCTGGATCCAAGGTGGATCCCCCCTTGTGGAGTGGGATAACTGTAGCTCTGCGCCACTCAGTGGACACAAAACCTGAGGTGAGGCTATGATTAAACATGACACTTAGGTGAGGTGCCAGTTCATATTGTAGTTCATGTAGTACACAGCCCGGGATGTCATCTGGTCCCATGGATGCTGTATTCTTAGCTTTGGAGAGTGCGTTTTTTACCTGTGTGGCCGTTATTACCAGAATTTGGCGATCTTCCAGTATTGAGATGGGCCATTTAGGGGGTGAGAGGGGGGTGAAGTTGGCATTGAATCGATCTGCCAGGATATTAGCAATATCCTTGGGATCAGTATATTTAATGCCATTCTGTTTTAGCTCAGAGCAGATCTGAGCATTGCCATTTAGATTCTTGACATAGTTATAGAATGCCTTGTGGTTGTCTTTGGAATCTTTGGTAATTTTATTTTCGTAACCAGCTTTGGAGGATTTTATGAGGGATCTCAGTTTCTTACTGAGGCTGGTAAGGAAGTTTTTTGCATCCTGGGATTTTCCTCTTTTCTGCAGCAGTTTCTTCCTTTTGTTGTAAAGTTGGTTTATGGCAGTGGTCCACCAGATTGGCTTCCTTTTTTTGGATGAGAGCATCTTGGTTCTGTTTGGGATGGCACGATTCATGCATGAGTGGATGTGCTCGTACAGTGCCTTAGTGTAGGATTCAGCAGTTGAACTTTCAGTTCCCATCTGTATGGGTGTCATGAAGTTTGTCACTTCTGACTTGAGTAGCATGAAGTTGGCTTTGGAGAAGTTTTTTATGGAGGTTTCCTTACTGGGGGGTGGGATGTGGATGTTAAGGGTGATTAGCTTATGGTCAGACCTGACTAACGAGGGGGTGACCATAGGTGTGGAGCATCGATTTCCCATGTTGGAACATGAACAGTCCTTTTTATACGATCTGAGGAAGGCTTATTTGCCAAAAGCACTTATCGGAAGACTGAGGACTGCTTATTTTATGTTATAGTCTTTTTATTAAAGTTTTGATTTTACTATCAAGTTTTACTGCCGTGGTGGACATCAGGAGTTTTTAGTAGTGTTTGCCTTTTCTCTTCCTCATTGGTGTCCTTCACAGTGTAAGAAGGTTTTTTACCTAAGGTCTAGGATATTGGAGCCCCTGGTGGGACTATGGATTAGTTGATCCAGGGCGTTAGAATTTATGAATTCCAAGAACCGTTGGGCAAAGGTGTTGGTACATGAGTAGTTTTCCAAGTTAATGGCAGGGTAGTTAAAATCACCCAGTATTAGGGTATTTGGTTATATCTTAATATTTTCCAGTATGTTTAGAAAGGTGTAGTGAGAATCTTGGGGTATGTTGGGGGATCTGTAGCAAGCTACAATTTGGATTGCAGTCTTACCTAGTGTTAGTTGCACCTGGAGAATTTCAGACGCATTGTGTTGGGCAACTAGCCTGGTGGTGTGAATATCCTTGGTGAATATTGACATTCCTCCACCTTTAGTGTTTCGGTCCTGCTTTGGTGGCCGAAAAGTGTGGTAAGAGTTGTAGCCTGGTATTGCAGGGGTGCTCTCTGGAGCCTTGAACCAGGTCTCAGTTACTGCACAGATATCGATGTTCTCCATTTTTAGGAGTTCCTCGAGAGACTGCATTTTGAGGTTTAGACTTCTAGCATTGAGTAGCATTACCTTCAGATTTTGCATGCTTGTACCTGTTACGGTGGTGGTTTTGTCCTTTGAACTTTGCCTAAAAAAGGCACTATAGGGGTGGCAAGAGCCTTAGTCAGTAACCTGAATCCCAGGGGCAATAGGTGCACACAATCTCTGGCAAAGCATCGTGGTCTGTCAATCATGTCATCCCAGGCAGACAGATACTGGATCCCCTTTGACACCAGAAGCTTAGTCAATTGTTGAAGTCAATCATTTTGTTCTTGTATTGTGGTATCATTCTGGGCAAAGGCAGGATGCTACTCAGGGCTAGGGTCATACCTGCCTGGGCCACATGATCAGAGAGCTCTTCCATGTCTCATTTCATGTAGTCCAGGGAGGTACGTCTCAAGTCGTTCACTCCAACATGGACAATGACAGAGTCATATTTGTACTTGTTGTGGAGAGACTTGAGTGCATGCGTTATGTGGTGGATCCTGGCACCCGACAGGCAGCTGAGTGTAATTTTCTCCTTGTTCAACTTGGTGAGAGGGACATCAGTGTGCCAGACTATAGTCACCTATGACTAAAGTGTTAGGTACATTGTCTTGCCTCAGGGGCTGTTGCTGGGTGGCACACTGGTGTTGTGAACTATGTGACACTTCGGTTGTGATTGGTGTTTGTTTGCGTTTCAGCTTCAGAGGTCCTTGTTGCTTGGGCAGGATACCGTTAAGGGCCTCTGCATATGTGGATTTAGTGTTGCTATATGTGGGTGTTGGTGGTGTGAGTTCAGAAGGGCTATCTGTTGCTTGAGGTGTACTGTGGGTGTTAACCTTCTCCTCTTGACTGCCTAGCACAATCTTGGGTGGAGAGAGCTTTGCTTCCATTTTGGCTATGTAAGTGCATCTCTCACAGGTTGTATTGTTGGGTGGTAGGAGGAGAGGGCTGTCTGTGTACATGAGGCAATTGCTGCATTGCCCCAGTATGCCCAGATTCACCAGGTGGACAGGAATGACAAATACTCTACAATTATGGTTTGGTATTGAAATGGGCCTGTATGAAGCTGGATCTGATGGGTCTTTACCCTATTTAGGTATTACAGCCACCACTGTTTTTCTTCCAGGAAGTTGGTGCTTTTGCTCCTCTTAAAACACTGTTAAACAAAACCTTCCAGATCTTTATCAGTTTTCCCCTCCTAGCTTCCAAACCTCCCTAGGAATACCATCTATTTCTGGGAACTTTCTTGTAAATTGGTTATACAGCACCATTTTTATTTAATCTCCTCCTATCCTAACTATTAGTAATTGAGCCTCATCTACTTCTAACCGTGGCATATTTAATTCTTCCATAAACATTTCCATTTGTATCTTTTGTTGATCTCCATATTTCTCTGCTTTATACAGACTTTGATAAAATTTCTGAAATATTGCTAGTACCTCTGGGATCTGTTGATGTTCTTCGTGTTTCACTGTTGCAGTCATCACTTGTGGGTTATCCCTGCTGGGTAGCCCTTGGTCGGCCTGAATACCATAGTCCAGCTTTTCCCCTGTGCCAGCTTCTGTCACCTGTGGACTGATGCCAGGTCGCAAGTGGTATAAAGGAGAGCAGCCGGCACCATTACATCCGTCTTTCTTGCCGTGGCACCCAAAACAAAAGCAGTTTGCTTGTGTGCTGGTCGGTCATTGCCAGAGTGGAAGTTGAATCTGAAAAAGACTAAAGCTAAATACCCCATTGGGGACCTTTTTCTTGCACTAACCAATGTCCAAAAATGTCAATTGTCTCTGCTATGGAAAACAAATACCACACCAAGACTTTCTTACCTTGTGCATTACTTGTCTAGGCCCAGACCACAACGTCCCCCGTTGTCAGTTCTGTTAAAGGACTATTCACCGTAGAGCTGAATTTGTAGCCAGGCATTTCCAAAATAGTTCCTCGCATTATGAAATGGCATTTGTCAGTCAGCAGTCTGTGAATATTCCCAAAAAAACAAAAAGATAAAGAAGGGGACAGACCACACAAACTTACGCCTTCAGACCTGTCCCAGAAACAAGTCGTCAGTTCTCAGGAATTCAGTGAGGTGCATTTGCAACCCCTGATGCCTGACTCATTTCCTTCGCAGGTCTCTATTGAGACCCTTTTGGAGTCTGGTATGCTGCCAGGGAATGCCTTATCATCCAATCCCTTGGTTGTCTCTGCTTCAGTTGTCTCCGGAGCCACTAACAGGCACCAGCTTCTGAGGAAGTCCTTCGCACAACTAATTCAAGGCAAAAACGAACATCTTCACCTCCGACTGCTGCATCCCAATGACAAATGGATTTACCAAGGTCTAAAAGCAAGAACACCCCAAAGGAAACAATCTCTAGTCACCATCTTACTCCTCCACCGCCTCAGACACAGTTACTGAAAATGGTAGAGGACCTCATCACTTTCATCAGGGGTAGCCATACCACTCCTTCTAAAAGAAAGAGGGATACTTCTCCTGAAGTTCACACAGAGCCGGATTCTGAAGTTTCAGACTACCTTGATTCAGATTGGGGACAACAACCTCTCACCTCCTTTGAGGATTGTGATGGAGAGGAATCTATTCCTTCTGCCCCCCCCCCCCCGAGGATCTTTCATTTGGGGAAACCCTGCATACTCTCAGAGAGCATTTCCATTGGGAAGCCCAAGATTATGCTCAGTCTAAGAAAAGACTAAGAGTTTCTAGATCTTACTCAGCACAGGCCTTTGGCCATCCCTCCTATTGTGGATGTGGTGGATGATGTTTTCAATGAATCTAGCCTCACCCCTGATGCCCTTCCCCCTGCTCCTAGAAACCCTGATGGGTACTACAGGGTGCCTGATTCACATAAGTACTTATTTTAAAAAACCTGCAGCAGACCCAGAGGTCATCACACAGGGGCCCAAAAGGGGCAAGGCTAGCTCATCTAAAAACTCAATTCCCTCTGACAAGAACTCAAGATCTCTGGCCAGATGGGGTAAGAAAGTGTACACTTCCACAACCTTAGCTATTATAGGTTCATAGGTTGATACTGGGATATTGGCCCTAGGGCCTATACAAGCCTAGCCATAACAAGTCCATGGATATTTCTTCCCACAATATTTACTTCCCTGGACCCCTGTCTAGCAGGACTGACATGATCCCCGGGGTGAATTTCCTATCTCCCATCCAATCATCAAGGTTCCTTTTGAAGAGGCCAAGGAGGCGCTCTGCTTGACATGTATGAGCAGTCTGTTCCAGAGTATGGGGAGTCTCTGAGTCAGGAACCTATCCCTCTAGCATGTTTTGTTCATTGTGATGACAAGGTTTAGATCCCTGTAGCATGTGGCTCTGAGGGATTGGGATTTCTTTAAGTGGAGCATGTCCAGCAGCTCAAGGTTTGACATGGCCTTGTATGTTAAGCAGAGATCACCTCTGTGTAGACGATATGCCACAGAGTATAGCTGGAGTTATTTTAGATGGTCAGCATAGGGCATCTGCTTTAGGCCTGTGATACATTTAGTGAGGTATTTCTGCAGCCTTTCCAGTTGTTGCAGATGTCTTGAGGTGCATACCAAATGGGGAGTTATACTCTATAATTGGTCTAATGAGAAATGAGTACCGTGGGACAATGACCTCCTTTTTTCTGGACGAAAAGCCCTTAGTGATGAGGTGTGCCACATAGAAGGATTTCCTGACTGTTGTGGTGATGTGGTTATCGAAGATGAGACCACTGTCCAGCTGTGTCCCTAAATTTCTCATCACATCATCTCATTAGAGCTCTTAACTGCCATTTCCCTATGCTAAAATATCAACAGCACACCTTGGAACTTGTGAAACAAAAAATTTCATCTTTACCTGACACTAATACTTCCAAAGAGTTAACAGATGATCTGCACTCTACTTCTCAAGTAGGTAAACACTCCCTGCACTGTGGATTCGATGCCCTAGAAGCCTCAAGTAGGGCTACTGTGGCAGGTTCCATCATTAGGAGGCATGCATGGATAAAAAAAACAGCCACTGCCTGATCATGTAAAATCAAAACTATTTCATGCCTCCCTGGATAAAGACCGCTTGTTTGGATCAAAAGCAGAGGAGGTCATAAAAAAGATGGAGGGTAAAGCTAAATCTATGCAGATAGTAAAGGACTTCCTCCAAGTTCAACCTCCCAGATTCAGCAGAAACTTTCCCTCTAAGCACTGGTCTTTCCCAGCCCTCAATAGATAGGTTCAAGGAAAGCCTCGCAGGGGCAGACCAGTTAGACCACAAAACCAAGGCCAGCGAAGAACTAATCAGTGGGGCCACCACCACTCCCACAGCAGGGAGTTCTAAGACCACTCACTACTCTAAGAATGTGCAATGACTCCCACACCCTCTCTCATCACAGGTTAGGAGGAAGGCTATCCCTTTACAAACAAAATTGGCTGGCTGTAACCAAGGACCAGTGGGTATTAAAAATCATTTTTCAGGGCTACAAATTTACCTTCCAACAAGTCCCAACCTTAACAGGTTAAGTCCAAATCAGTGGGCAGAAGCATTAAAACAAGTGCACATACTCCATGCTCAAGGGGCAGTGGAGCCTGTGCCACAGGAGCAGGCAGGAAAAGGTTTTTACTCCAGAATGCTCCTAGTGCCAAGAAAAGAAGGCACTTGGCAACCCATCCTCCACTTGTCAACCCATCCTCCACCTGTCCACTCTAAACACCTTCCTAGAGGACCCAAAATTCAAAATGCGAACTCTTCAAAAACTTTTACCAATGCTGGGCAAAAATGCATGGCTAGCCACCCCAGACCTAAAGGATGCCTACCTGCATATACCCATAAGGGAGTCTTGCAGAAAATACCTACACTTCAGAGCAGGTTCACAACACTTTCAATTTTCTGCGCTACCCTTGGACTTGTCTATGGCTCCCAGGGTCTTCACAAAATGCCTGGCCCCATTGGTTGCCTTCTGTAAGACAACAAAATATCCAGATTTACCCTTATCTCGATGACTGCCTAATCCAGGCAGACAACAAAGAGAAGTTGCTATAGGACCTGCTCTTTGTTTAAAACAACCCTAACCTCTCTAGGGTTCACTATCAACAGGAAAAAATCAAATCTATACCCCTCAAGGCAGATCACCTTCTTAGGCTGTGTCCAGGAGTGGGCCTCCCAAACAGGCTTCCTCTTACCAGGAAAAACAATGCTTTCTGCCAAATTACTTCTCCCAGTTAGCTCTCAGAAAAAAAAAAAACTCACAGCAAGGAAAATTCTGCAAGCACTGGGTTACATATGATCCTGCATTTTAATGATTCCCCTGGCCAGGCTGCACATGAGGAAACTCCAGTGGTACCTAAAGAACCTTTGGTGCCAACACTCAGTCTATGGAGAACACTCTCCCCCTCATTCCATGCATAAGGAATGAGTTTCTTTGGTGGGCAGAGGCATGCACTCAGAACAAGGGCCTTCCCTTCTCCTACCTTCCTCAAGGCCAGACTATCACCACAGATGCCTCAGACCTAGCTTGGGGCACTCATTTAGACATCCAGTTCAGAAGGCTATTACATCCTTCCAACACCACCTAAAACCAGGAATCCTCCTCATAAAAATGGACAATACCACAGTCTTGTGGTACATCAACAAGTGGGGGGGACACACTCCTACCATCTCTGCCAACTAGCCATGTGCCTCTGGCAGACAGCCTCCTCAATGGGCCTACACCTGCTAGCCCAGTATATCCCAGGAGTAAACAACACCCTAGCAGACCATCTAAGCAGAAACTGCTTAGACTCCCATGAGTGAAGACTTCAAAAGAGGACATTCCTCCAAATCATCCAGGCCTGGGGGACACCAGAGGTGGACCTCTTCACCTCACAACAATCAGCTGCACAAATTCTGCAGCAGGGAGTTCCACCCACTGGCTTGGAAAGTGGATGCGCTCTCATTCCAATGGACCAATCTTTTATTTATGCATCCCCCCTACCCTTACTCCCAAGGTTACTGCTCAAAATAAGGCAGGAAGGACCAAAAGCCATCCTTATAGCACCAGATTGGCCCAGGCAACATTGGTACCCCTTGCTCCTTAGCCTGACCAAAGAGCCTTACAGGCCCCTATCTTTAACTGCAGACCTCCTGACACAAGCCAAAGGGGGATATTCTACATCCAAACCTGCACACACTCAAACTTTCTGCATGGCTTATTGCCCAGGGACCAGGGATAACCCACAGTTGAGCAAGCAGGTCCTAGACATTAAGGAAGCCAGAAGGCCCAGCACCAGGAAATTTTACTCAACGAAATAGAAAAGATTCAACTCCTGGTGCCTATCAAAAGGTCACAGCAGCTCCCAGCCATCCCTCCCACTTATTCTGGACTACCTAGCGGAGCTACTTAACAAGGGCCTCTCCTTTTCCTCCATTAAAATCCATGCCTCAGCCATTTCAGCACACTTTCATGCTGAACAGCCTGCCCTTCTCTCACCCTTTGATTCAGCTATTCCTCAGAGGTGTATCTAACATTAGGCTCCCTAGAAGGGCACCCACTCCAGCCTGAGACCTGAACTATGTCTCAGAAAAACTGACATTGCCTCCCTTCGCACCGGCTGCATCAGCACACCTAAAACACCTTTCCTGGAAGACCCTTCCTCTTGGATATTATTTCAGCTAGGAGGGTGTCAGAACTTAAAGCACTCATGGCCACTGAACCCTGCATTATCTTTTATGCAGACAGGGTGTCTCTCAGGACTAATCCCTCATTCATGCCAAAGGTAGTATCAGATGTGACCCCTAAACCAGGCTATACATCTCCCCACCTTTTTTCCAAACTGTCATAATAAAGGGGAGAGAATTGTGCACAGGCAGTTAAGATACTACCTGGACAGAACAAAGTCCATTAGGAAGATGGATCAACTGTTGGTTGGCTTCACACCAGGGAAAGAGGGGAAGCCTATCTCCAAACAGACCATTTCAAAATGAATATCTCACTGCATACAATTCTGCTGCACTTTTCATGGAAAAGCTCCTCCTAAATCTATCAGAACATATTCCACTAAGGCAGCCTCTACTTCCACTGCCTTCCTTATAGGAGTACCCATCAGGGACATCCTGGAAGCTGTCACTTGGACCTCAGTCCACACCTTCACCAAACACTACCACCTGCCTCTGTTCTCCAGGGCTTGGGCAGGCTGCCTGTGCAATCCTGCAAGGCATGCTAGCTTAATCCTAGGAATTTCATTACTTCCATCCTCCCCTTCCGGAGCTTTGGAATCCTCCCACAAGTGATGACTGCAACAGTGAAACATGAAGAACATAGTACAGTTGTGTACACTTACCATAAATGTAGATGTTCGAGTGTATTCACTGTTGCAGTTCTATTTTTCCCTCCCACCTCCCCCCTTAATCTTATTCTTTTTGGAAATTAACTGTCATTCTTGTGGCCTTGGGCCACATTTCCTTCAAGGGGCTCCTACATGTTAGGGAAAGAAAAACTGATGTAATGGCACCGGCTGCTCTCCTTTATAACACTGATGACCTGACATCAGTACACAGGTGACAGCAGCCAGTGCAGGAGAAAAGCTTGACTCTGGTATTTGGACCGACCAAGGGCAACCCAGCAGGGATAACCCACAAGTGATGACTGCAACAGTGAATACACTCAACATTTACATTTATGGTAAGTGTACGCAACTGTACTTTCTCTTCCTTGTTATAGGCTCCCTAGGCTTAGTGACAACCCTTTCTACTTTCTGTCACCTGAGCCATTGAGCTAAAAGTTTTTGTGCTCTGGAATTATCAAAAAACATTTACTTAACCACAATCTTTCTCAACTCATGCATATTATCAAGTCAATCCTTTATTTTCTGCTTAGCCCTCTGCAATTGTTCCTCTTCTTCTGTGAGATTCCCCCATTTTGGAATACTTTAACATTTATCAGTCCTTCTAAATAATTCTTGTTGCTTCTTAACCATATCTCTCTCTTTTATTTCCACCCTATTTTAAACTTAATTTTAATTTTATCCCAATCCCTAGCTATATTTTCAGTAGAATGTCTTCTCTAATAACTCCCAAATAGTTTACACTATGCATTCCTTAAATTCCTCTCCCTTCTATTGGATGCTTATCAAACCTTTCAATTAAATGAATATGTTCCTGTGAAATGTGAGTTCTGTGTTGCTAGCCTAATTTTTGTATTTTTGGGAATATGTAAATTCACTCCGAACTCGTACTAATGAATTCACACCTTCCATGGCAAATATTTTCAAATTTCTTCAAAAAAATCTACCCTCCTTTGTTATATTTTCCCTTCTGGGCCCCCCAGCCACATATTCCCTGCTGCAAATCAAATTCCAGTCCCCACCTATAAGTAATATTCCCTGCTGAAAGATAATTTCTCACAGAATTCTCTTAAGCTCCATTATAGCAGTTTTAGGTGGAATGCATACATGCCAGTGCAATCCACCTCCCTTGCCAGTAGCCCCTTAATACTACATATCTACCATTATTATCTTTTTATCCTCTTCTATCACTGTTGGGGCTCCTTTTGTAATTAATGCAAGTATTTCTCTTTTCCTTTGTCCCAGGTATTCCGCTGAATAACCATCCTGAAAACCTCTCTTTATCAAATTCACATGTTCATTTCTTTCCAAATGTGACTCTTACAGCATAGCTGTTTGCACTCTACATTTTTTTACTATAGTCCACTGCTCTTTCTTTTTTGTATATATCTGTGAGATCATTAACATTTAAAGATATCAAAAGGGTCCTTATGTTAAAATGTTATTATTCTCACCTTTTATTTGTAACAGCTTTTTCATTAAGTAACTAGTTCCAGCTTTTGTGTTACATGCACACACTGTTTGGCAGGTTGACCTTTTATAAAGTTGTTAATTGTCAAATCTTTTTGAGCCTATGTCATATCTTACAAAACTTTTTGTTTTATTGAAAGCCCTCAAGAAAAAAAAAATACTCCCAAAAACCTATTGACTTAATACTAAGGTTACCTATTGATTTGTTGACAGCTTAGGTTGTCAAATGCATATTCATCGAAACCAAAGTGTTGAACGCTTAAAATGGTGAACGGCAACATCATTGAATTCTTTCCTCAGGAAAGAATTTGCGTGGCCGTTCTTGGGATTTTTCCTTTCCCTAATGTAGAGTGGTCTCGGAGTTGGTATATTTAGTTGGGGGGGGTCTGTTTGTTTATTTTGTTTGCAGATGGCCAAGTGAATTCTTTCCCCTAGGAAACAGTTTGATTTGGCCGTTCACTGTTTTTAGCTTTCGACGCTTAGGTGTTGATGATTTTGGATTCGACAACCTAACCTGTTGATGTTATAATATAGACACAATATTAAGACACAAAACTATGCACATCTTCAAATATTGAAGTTTTACCCTCCTAGTAGGAGCAGTTATCCCAAAGTGACAGACTCAATTGTCCCAAATTGACAGCTATACTCACAAATTTGAGTTAACTTAAAAGGAAGGCTATCTACACTAAGATGCACGGTACGACCTGTACTTCAACCAAGTGCTGTCTGGTTTTGTCTTATCTGTATTGTTCTCCCAGAATGAGAAAACACTTGAATGCTTTCAGAAAACATGATCTCCTAGCCATTGAAAGAAAGAAATATTCCATTTGTTTGCTCTTTATCAGATTATCTCCATGGAAGCATGAGAACCAGATACAGAGTTGCTTCCACAATTATTTATTTGTTAGTTAGAGAAGAGTATTATTATATTCAGTATTCTTTTTTTATTTATTTGCTTTCTCTTAAAACTTGTTACTAGATAAAGCCAAGAGCCTTAATCCAGTCATTCCCCTATGCAAAAATGAGAAAAAACACAATTTTTTCTTGTATTATACTCTTTTGAATAGACTTTTCTTCATTTTTTTTTACATTGCATTGTCTATGTTTCTTAAAACTGAACAAGGGGAAAGAGAGAAGAAGAAAAAAAAACAAGGGCAGCTGTTTACTATCTCCATTACACTTACTAACTGAGAAAACTTTATAGCATGCAGATAGCATGCACTATACAGATATTACTATTAAGAATAAAAGTTTATTTTACTTGGTTTACTCTTTCCTTCCTCTTTCCTTCTCCTAAGTGGTGTTCAAAACAGTAATGACATGAAGTAGGACATATGCTTGAGTCCCCTACAAGTTCAACAAAGTCAAAAAAGTCCAATATTTCCAGGTTTTCTTGATATGTCATGTTTCTAAAATATAATTAATGCTTTATAATCCCACACTGGAGACTCAAAAGTGAGACACATGGATGTCCCACCCACCAGTTTGGACAAGGAGAGTCACAGTCAGATGCCTGTCCAGTGCCAGGATTCATCAGATCATGTATGCACTCAGGTCTCTCAGCAGCAAGTACTGGTATGACCCTGTCATAGTTCATGTTGGTGTGAAAGACATACCTCACTGGACTATATGAAGAGAGACATGGTTGAGCTCCTTGAGTATTTGTCCCAGGCAGATATGTACCTTACCTTGAGCAGCATACTACCCTCACCTAGAATGATTCCACAGTATAAACAAAAAATTGATTTCAATAATTGGCTCAGGTTTTCAAAGGGGATCCAGTTCCTGTCAGCCTGAGAAGCCATGGCCAACAGACCTCACTGCTTTCACAGAGACGATTTGTACCTGGCACCTCTAGGCTTTCAGGTGCTGGCAAAGGCTCCTGGCTCCCCCATAGTGCCTTTTTAGGCAATGTCTTGAAAACAACATTACCGATGTGAAATTAACCAATCAGAACAAAATAAGGGTCATGTTGCTAAATGCTAGGAGTTTAAACCAAAGACTGTACTCCCTGGAAGCATGTCTATCACTAGAAGATGTCTGTGCAGTCACAGAAACCTGGTTCAAGGCTTCAGAGACCACCCCGGCATTGCAAGGGTACAATGCCTTCCACACCTTTAGACCACAATATGAACATGCAAAAACCAAAGGAGGTAGTGTTTCAGTCTGTATTACAGATAAATTCATCTCCTGTCTAGTTAGACTGGACAACTCCATGGAGTTACTCTAGGTCTAAGTTACAGTGGGTAAATTCTCCATTCAAGTCCTAGCCAGTTAAAGATCCCCCTTCATGGGTCACAATGCCCATGAAGCCTATTTCACCAAACTGGAGACGATCCAAATTTTACTGAATACACGGGTTATGGGGATTTAAATTATCCCATCATCAACTGCAAAATCTACACTAGCCCTAACTAGCTAGCGCAAAAGTTCCTTGACTTTGTTAATTCAAATGCCATGGAACAAATTGTCAATTCCCGACAAGGGGAACAAACATTCTGGATCTGGTCCTCACCAACATGTCAAACCAATGCACTGCCACAACTGTTGGACCCTCATTAGTTAAAACTGACCAAAACTCAGTCACCTTCAAGCTGGCACTAACACCAAAATTTACAATGGGTGAAATCAGACAAAAAACTTCACCAAGGCAAACTATGCCCTCCTAGGTGAAGGTACATATACATTCCAAACCCCATCCCATGCTGGAAGTGGTAACTATGCTAAAGCTGACACTAAAGCACTATACAATCATTCATATAAGTGTATAAACTCAGCCGAATGAGAAAGAATCAAAGCCAGAGCCCCAAGTAAAAACAAGCTGCCATGGTAGACACCCAGCATCAACAAACTTTACAATAAATGCAAAAAGTTGCTGCCCAGAAAAACAAAGGCAAGGCCCAAACAATGAAAAAGCACCCTCCTCAGCCTCAACAAGCAAATAAGACAACGTCAAATTCTCCTAGGGCTTCTTTGAGAGAAACTTGGCAAGTACAGCCAAAGATAACCATAAGATGTTTTACAGCTACATACGTAACCTGAAGGGTAGGACCCAAGCATGTGCAGAACTAGTGTCCAATGGTATCACCCACACTGACCACAGAGAGAAAGCAAACGTGCTAGTAGATAGGTTTGGTGAAAATTTCACTCCCTTATCCCCTCCTAACTTGCAACAAAATTCCCCCAAACTCCACCCACCCTACCCTACATACCTGAAGAGCAGGTCCTCAAAGCCTTGTCCAAGGCAAGAAACACAGCCTCTATCAGACCAGATGACATCCCAGGCTGTCTTCTAAACAGGCTAAAAAATGAACTAGCATCACCACTAAGTACCTTTTCAATCATAGCCATAGGCTTTGTCTTTGTGGAGGGGAATAACCATTGCTGTTCTCCATTCCTCATGAACAGCCTAGCAACAGACCCAGAGAATTACAGACCCATAAGCCTGTTCAGCCTCATCTGTAAAGCCATGGAATTTATCATTATAGACCTCATAAATAAAGATATCAGTGACCTCCAATCCCTGGATCCTACCCAATTCAGCTTTGTGAAGGGCAGATCCTGCATATTAAATCTGGTGGATTTCTTTGAAAATGTGGCCAAAGCCATTGACGAGGGCAAACCTGTGCACACATACCTTGACCTGGCAAAGGCTTTCGACACAATCTCACATTCAGACATTACCGATAAACTTAGCAAACTGAATGTAAACCCCTTGTAAGATAGGTTGCCAACTGGCTCACAGACCAGACACATACACTAGCAAAGTGGGTGACTCCACATCAACCAGCAAACCTGATACCAGAGGGGTTCCAAAGGGGTCAGTGCTGGGCCCCATACTATTTGGTATATCCTTCTCAGAAGTTCAGGTCAAAACTAAGAGGTTATTGCTGACCAAGTTTGCAGACAGCTGCAAACTAGGTGCAATCATTGAATCCCCAAATGATGTCAGTATACTCCAGGACTCACACAGACCAACAACTGGTGTACAAGTCATGTCACAAACTGAATGCAGAGAAATGCATCATTATTCCCTTTGGTAACAGTGCTCCCCTCACATTTTCAAATCAACAACAATACCCTAAGTAACCATGAAGTGGGAAAGGACCTAAGATCACAAGTTGACTTCTACCTTATCTTTGCCCACCATGTGCTACTGTAGTAAGGAAAGCTTTCTATGTAGCACACTTTATTACTAAAGGCATCACCTCGAGAGCAAAAGTACCCCCTATACTAGGCACTTATCTGGCCCATAATTGAGTATAAAGCCCCGTTTGGCACGTACTATACTAAGCATCTGCAGCAGTTGGTTAGACCTCAGAGCTTTCTAACAAAAAAGATCAAGGGGTGCCACATGTGCCTTTCACAGACTGACTAAAGTCCCTGTCATTATACTCCATATTGTATAGACTTCTAAGGGGGAGATTTATGGAGATTTATGCCTGTCTGGCCTACAGAGCAATCCAAGATCCAAACCTAATGAGCTTGCTGCATATCCATAAATCAAACAAGACCAGGGCTACCCTTTCCAGGGACCTAAATAGGGCCTGTGACTTAACTAGGGCATGCTGGAGGGACAGATTTATCTCCCAGTGACAGACTCGTCTTTGGAACAGCCTACCAATTCATGTGAAACAGAGCATCTATCTCTATGGCACTGTTTAAGAGGAACTTGTAAGAGTGGATGGGGCACCATAAATTCTTACCGGGGATAGAGACAACAACCCCCCTGGACATGGGTAGTCATCACTAAATGCAATCTTTAGTACTGACTAGCATTTCTATGGTATTACATTGGGATGAAATGGCTAGGTTTAAAATGACCTGGTCGATAGCCTAGTAATCTCCTATGATCCTATATATTTGTCAGTTTCTGAGTTGCTGGTTTTATTCCTGTTCATCTCCATCTCCCAAATCCAGCCTCTGCTGACTTTCCATTGTACTCTTGGTTCTTCTAGTCATCTCTTGTGATTTTTGTTGAAACAGTGGAAAAGGTTTCACTGGCACAGTTTGTGTCTTCATTTTAACCAGAAGAACAAAAAGCAGAATCTCCTCTGGTTTCACAGCTCACTTTCTGTTTGGCAAACGTTTGTATTTCCCCCTTAACACGTTCTGCATCAAAAAAATGATTTTGTTCCTCTGGGAAAGAATATTCTGAAGATAGCTGGATACAGCAGCTTGAATCTTATGCCTGCTTCTCAACATTCCCTGATTAGTGGAATAAATTTACTCATCTTCTGCCTGGTGGACAGTGAGTAATCATTTTCCACAAACACGCTGCTGTAGCCCACTTTTTAGTACTTTGTCCTTATGCCACAGGTTTGTCAACATCAACTCCTCCTGCTGGTAGGATTGCATATTTACTATTAAAGGTCTAGGTTGCTTTCTCATTGCCAGGTTTGGAGCATACGCATGATGTGCCCTTTCAGTTAACTCCCACTGTGGAATACCAGTCCACTTGCTTATTTGTGCTTTTATAAAATTCTGTTCCTTCCAGCTTCTCTGGTACAGCAGAAAATCTCAGGTTTTCCCTGAGTGCTCTGTCCTCTAATTCTATTATTTTTTTGAAACATCTCTTCTTGGATCTCATATTTATCCAGCTTTTCATTTCATCCTCTGATTTTTGCGGTTTTATCACCTCATCCGGATATATATAAAGCTTCTTTAATTTTATCCAGCCTTATGTTATTGGAGTTGATATAGTCAATCAGCGTTTCATTTATTTTAATAAGCTCTAAGAACATTTGACTTACTTTTATCCTCTAGGTTACTGGAAGTCATGTCTTGCACCTAAGCTGGAGCTTGCACTGCTTTTTGTTGAACAGCTGTAGACTTTCCAGTCAGCATTTTTTCCTCACCTTTTGTGGTTGATTTTCTTTCAGGTTCTCTGAATTTCTTTTTTGCTGGCATCCAGGCAGTGCACTTACTAGCCAGTTACCGAATTTACCCTCCCCCCCCCCCCCAAATGAGTTTACTGTCTCTCTTCTGAGTTTTTCACACTGGGAGAGCTGAAATTAAGCTGTTACTAAACGTGCAGCCATCTTGGAAGTCTTCTTTATGTCCTGTTCTTGAGAATGGTGACATTAATTGCTAAGTGGAACTGAATTAACCACAAACTTGGGGAAGAACTGAGAAAAATGTATTGGAATGCTGTGCCTTATGTGCCCACCAAGGTTCCATGGAACACAAGAATGGGTCCAATTTATGCCGCCATAGGGATTAATGGAATGCTTTTAAAATTTGACATGGTTGATGGGAAGTCAGGCAGGTGAGATAAACTCTGTTCGTGTGCTGTACTGTTGCAATAGCCCCCTCTAAAGAACATATGTTCATATAGTTGTGGATAGATGTGAATGATTCATGGCATTTGTTTCACCCCACACAGCACTGGTCTTCTTTTCTTTATTCCTGTCCGAGAATTCATGCTTTCATTATCTGTCATGTGTCTGGGGACTGCAGTACAGTTGAATAAGCTGCGTTTCTGGCATTTGAAGAACAACTGCTGTGTATAATCATCTTGTATTTATATATCTTGTTTATTTTCATGTGGGATTAAATTATTTGCTATAAACATTCTGTATACTAAGGTTAAATCGTCCCTTAAAAGTTTGTAAAAGGTGTTGAAAATCTGTATTTCATATCCTGTCAGACCATGTTCACATAGAAATTGCATTTATAAACTTTCACTTACAGGTTAGACTTGATAAATAAGAAGGCCAGAGATTTGCAGAAAATATTACTGGGGGGAAAAAAACAGCTGTGGTTATTCAAATACCACTCATAAGGATGGACATTGACATCTTAAAAGGCTTAATGAGTTGCTACAACATTTCTGCAGCCACTGAATAAAATTATTTATTTTCTTTGGCTTTTGCAGGCTGTTCAACGTCATGAGTCCCTAACTAGCCTGAATCTAGCAAAGAAAGCAAAGTGGAAAGCAGAAGCCAGGCGTGAACAAGAAATGGCAACAGCTGCATCTGCCAAGGACCAGTGACTGCTACAGTATTTTAGACAACACTACAAGTCTTGCAGAAAGGCACACTTGCTTTATATATATATTGAGGAACGTAGTTTTCCAAGTTAAAAATCAAGCAGTTTGCAGAAAAAGATATTTTTTCTTTAAATTCATAATTATTGTAACTAATGTAATCATTAGAAAAGAGCCCCGTATCTGTAAGTTGTTGGTCTGCGTGGTTTAGCAAGTATACAGAATACTTGTCTGTACTGCATCTTCATAATTTTATGTAGATGTAAAAGAAAACTCAAGATTTTACTAGCATTGTACCAGTAGCTAAAACGTCAGTCATGAAAGGTATCATGTAAGTTTAATTCCCCCATGGTTAATACCTGATTGTATGGCCCAATCAGTAATACTGCCTGCCTGTGCATTCCTAAATATACACAGAGTCGTAATTGCAATGTTTTATGCTGTTTTTTTTTATTTTATTTTTTTTTATTTACTGCACAACAGAGGGCATGAAAATATTTTAAGGAATAAGTGGTCTTTGCAAGGAGCATGCCAACATTATATCAGAATAAAAAGCATACTGCTACATCGTAAGTATATATGCAAGAGGGCAATTGAAATTAGCAGAGTATAGCTTTCACATCAGACAAAAAATTAAATCACCTAAGTTACAGTTTAACTAAGATGACATCATGTAGCTGTAAGACAAAACTGTATCCAGATAGCTTTCCCAGGCATGTGAAAGAAGAGGATGAGAAAGTCTGCTCAAGTACTATTATGTATTGCTCTCCCAAATAATTCTGTTAAGCATTTCTGTGTTTCTGCCACCATTACGCAGAGCACTGGAACACCCTAAATCAGCCTAGTTCATATGTAATTAAGTCATAACAGAAATGAGATGTAGGCTAGCCTATCCACTAAGTGGATTAGAACACGTAGTAAACAGAGTTGCACTGAAGACTACAAGGCATGCCGGCATATTTCCCAAGTGTCGCTGATTTTATCTCATGCTTTAACCCTGTACCCATGCATCTCCACCTCTTAGCACAAGACATCTGGACAAAGCCAAAAATAATAGGGAGCCAAATTCTAAATATTGCTCTTATAAACTTAGAAAGTTGCTGTAATAAACATTATTATGTTACCATGCATTTTCTAAAAGATATGAAGTTGTTTTTCTTTCGGCTTTTCCCGGTTAGGGGTTGCCGCAGTGGAACTTCGGTCCGCTAATGATTGGCAGTTGAGTTTTACAGTGCTGAGGTGCCAGCCCGATGTCCAACCTTCAATGAAGGCACGCCTATTCACGCATGCCTTTCAAATGCCACTCGACCACGGGGAGGACATGCAGACTCCACACAGAAGGTGCTCCAACCTTGCTGTGAGATGACAATGCTACCACTGCACCACCGCAGCTTGTCTGAAACCCAAATGTCTGTCATAATTTAGTGAATTCAATCCAAAGTTATTTGCCAGAAAACTACAATTCTTGAGAAACGGACCAAAATTATGAGGCAAAAATATGGACATTCTGTGAAAATCTGAACAGTTGAACTGTTGCCTGTTCCCCATAATTTTTTTGACTTTCCTGTAAATCTTTGAGGATTATTTATCATCCGTCAGTAATGCCACACATTATAGTTTCATGTTTTATTATTCAAAACTTATTGTTTTATTAACTTTTTAGAGTGAATTATAATAAATATTATCCCTGATGTCCCTTTCATTATTTTTGACTTTGTCCAGAAATAATTGTTGAGCAAAGAAGCTGAGAGGTATGCCAGTAAGAAGAAATTGCAACTAGTAAAAGTTTGTAGTTGTGTATCCCTACTCGTATTGAGTGTAGTCGCCATCAGGAACAGAGAATAGCCAAATGTCTGTTCCTTTTCTCTTGAATGTACTTGGTTAAAATTAAAAAAAACATTACCATTGCTTATATTTCCTTTTGTACTCTGGTTACTCATGTCAACCAGTGGGAAGTAATTCTGTCTTAAGATGGTTTGCCTATATTTCTGATATGAGAGAGAGCAATGAAATAGTTAATTTTATTATTGCATGCACAGAAAAGAAATATGAACTTTAACGAACATGAGGGGAATTTCTCTGCATTCTTTGATAAAGTTTGCCAATGTGGGTTGCAGGCAAACACAATTCTGTTAGTTATATCTTTTTTGGTTGTTTTGTAAGGTGTCCAGGCAAATCCTGAAATGGAGTGTGATTAACTGTTTCAGTGGATAGTAAATGTCATAATGTCTGATTGGGTTACACTAAATTGTTTTTGTATTTTGCTCTTATAACTTGAGTCATGGCTAAAAAGGATCCAGTTAACAAATACATAAATAAAATGAAAACTAAATGAATTATACCTATCTTTTTAATTTCAGATTCACTGTGAATGGATGCATGTACTGTTAATCAACTGACTGGACACAATCACATTATAGGACACACATGCCTACCTGCATCGTTTAAAGTATTTCTGACTGACCTGCCAATGTGTCTTTGGAGGAGTCCTTATCACTAGTACAAGACCCAAAATTGTGCATGCTGCAAGTCAGAAAAAGTGCAATCAAGTGGAAAAAAAAACTATGAAAACTTACTGTTATACCATTAAAGCATTTATACCAGGGACTGCCCTTCCATACCCCTTAATAATTGGAGGTTGTGCCTATACTACTTATATGCACTGTAATTATCACTGTACTTTAGAAATGGGGGGGGGGGGTATTCTGAGATAATGCACCCTTAGACTTTGTATAGTTCTGTTATTCTGAATATCACTGTTACAGTCCCCAACTTTTCAACAGTCACCTATTTCTGGCTTCAAGTGTGAGAGGTGACAGATTGGTTAATGTTGCTGCTCACATTACTTATTTTTCTGGTTCGGTTCCTGGCTGGGGTGCTTTCTACAGCAGACATACTTGGTGTGTGATGTTATGGTGTTGAAGTTGTACATGTTGTATCAGATGAGTGTTACAGTCCACATTTTCTGTCTTTAGGCTGCTCTTGTAGCTTTCTAATATCAGAAAAAATGCTTGGAAAGATAAATAACATGTTTCACTAAATAAATGATTGCTGAATCTTTTTCTGTTTTATTTTTCACAATAGGGTATTCCAGATGTATTCTTTTCATTATACCAGTGTGGTTCTAATGGCAAATATGTGATAGGTTTATTTCATGCTGAAAATATTTAAATAGCAGTTTTCCTGTCCTTACCACTATAATTTTATCAAGTTCCACAAATGTTACTGTGTTTCTAATTACCATCTGAGCCTTGATGTGGCACACTTACATCATTTGATTACACGTGGCATTGCACAATGGAAAATGCCTTGACATCTAAGAACAAAGTCCAGCCTGTTAGTCAATTTGCTCTTCCTGTTCTAACTTACAGCTTTGGAGTGATTGGCTGCAAAAAGTATTGAATAAACTGGACGTGAAAACAAGAACAATACTTCATGCTTATTAAACGATATATAAAAATCAGTGTATACCAGGATTATATATTTCTCACTCTGAAGGAGGTATTGGCCTCCATGAAATTCTGCACATGTACAGATATGCAGTTGTGGGACTGCATGCATATCTGTTCACCTCATCATAACCAAACATAGCAAAAGTTTTAAAACATGAGGAGAAGTCAACTAAGATGACATCTTTGCCTAGTTTAGCAGAATCATTTCAGAATAAGGTGGGAATGGAAATCAAACCAGTAGACAAAAATCAGACAGCAACTGATGTTTGTTGTTTTTCTTTCAGCTTTTCCCGGTTAGGGGTCACCACAGTGGAACTCCAGTCCACTAATGAATGGCAGTCCATTTTTACGGTGCCAAGGTGCCAGCCCAACCTTCAACGAAGGCACACCCATTCACGCATGTCTTTCAAACACCACTCGACCGCAGGGAGGACATGCAGACTCCACACAGAAGGCACTCCAGCCGAGAATCGAACGGGAGAACCTCTTGCTGTGAGGCGACAAAGCTACTGCTGCACCACCGTGGCTTCTGATGTCACGCCAAAAAAGAATATAAGGAAAAGGATCAGATAAAAAAAGGAAAGTTCACAAATATAGTGGAAAGTAGAGATTTTCTGGAGTAACCTCATGTTGACCAAGATTTGATGCAGAAATGGTTAAGGAGATGTGAATATTAATGAAAAGATGAAAGGCTAATAATGGTGGCCCAGGATAGTGGACTGCATACACATTGGTTTACAAAGTCCATTGAAAATGGGTGTGATTCACTTTTGGCAGAGGACCTGTGTACTGAAAAGCTCAATAATGTGGCAAGACTGTAGCACTGGGGATTGTGCTAAATGCTACAATATACAGAAACACTAGAAATATTTACTGCAAATGATCAAATGTATATGTCATGGGATCACCCTCTATCAACAATTCAAAAAGATAGATGTAGTAGTACATGGGGAAAAGAAAAAACTAGCACTAGTCATTGAAATTGTAACACCCAGTGATTACAGCATCTTACACAGAGAGAGGCATAGTCATAAAATACCAGAATTTGTAGGCAGAAACAAGAGCAGTGCATTAAGAAAGATACCCAGACAGTTCCATTAGTCGTAGAAGCAATAGGTCTAATAAAAAAAGAATTTACAATAGTACTTAAACGTACAAAAAATACATGTGACCCAGTATGAAATACAAAAGAAAGCAATTCTGGGCACATAGACATTTGTCAAGAGTAGTCCTCACCACCTGCAAAGACTGAAACAATACTAATTTCATGAACTCTGTTTATACCCTGACTTAGAAATGGGGTTCATTACCATCATTTTATTAGAAATCCCAAGACACTTGGAGAAATTAAACCCAGGAAGTGACATATGGTTATTTATAAAATGAATAACTTTTATGCTAACATATGAAGAGCACTGCTACACCATCTCTCCGTGTAAAAACTAAAAGATGTGTTAATGAACACTGGTGACAAAACTGTGTACAAAAAGACTAGCTACTGTTGCTTCCATAAGCAAACTATGATATATTTATGGTTTCATTTTGTGCAATTTCTCCAAGTCTTTTGCGTTTCTAACACAATGACTGGAGTGGACCCCATTCCTAAGTCAAAGTATGATTAAAGTTATAAAAAAAAAGTATGACTAAAGTTTGTGAAATTAGTATTGTTTCAACCTTTGTTGTTAGCCAAAAGTGCTCACCACAGCACCCACAATGTGCCCAGAATTAACAACAACTGAAATTCTTATGGAGTTACATGTATATCTAAATAAAACTGTAAATTCTATTACGAACCATTGTTCCTACTACCATTAGAACTGTCTGGGTATCCTTCCACATTGCTCTTATTTCTGCCTGCAAATCCTGGTATTTTATGACATTGTGTCTGCAGTATAACCTATGCACTATGATAGCAAACATGCCCAATCAGCCTTGTCAAGTACATACCAGTAATCAATGTGCTTTCTGTTTCAAGTTTCATGCTAGCATGCTCTGTATTCAATACTTAATTTTTTCAGAAACTCAAGTATGTTAAGATGTTTTTCGTTTTTAATACCATACTCCCGACATGGTAAGAAATTATACTTTAAAAATGCCCGATTTTAGACAAGATGACAATGCCATCCTTAGTTCCACCACAGCTTACAGGCAGTGTTCTACTATTATATATATAGTCATAGCAAGAAAGCACCTTCCATCAGTTTCATAAAATAAAACTTGGATCTGTGTATTTTTTACTAAAATAGATTTTATCTAGCCATGATAGTGAGGCAGATGAACTAGGATCAGTTAGGAACCCAGGCACTAATGGAACCAAGATTGAGCTAGCCCAAGGCAGTTTAATCTGTAACAGGACTCACACCCAGTAGATTCCCATGGCAGCACGAAGAGCCAAAATGCATGCATTGAACAGCTTGATGTACTTGACAACTGCTGCATGCGAGACTCACATTTGTGTTGGGCTGTTGTGGTTTGAAATGGGGATGTTAGGGCCAGGAAAAATTATGAATGCCTTATCTACAGCCCACAGCTAGGTTTCACCCAAACTGGATGGACTGATGGGCACCAGACATGAGAGGGGAAAAAAATAAGAAACATATATCAAATCTTACATGCATTTATCACTGCTGTGTGCATCTCTTGACTATCCTGTGCTTCATTCAGAACTGTTTCTGTTTTGTACGATGGCGTTTGAGTGTGTAAAATCCCCTTTAACAGATCACCTACATACCATTTTGCGCATTTCCAGAAGCTTGACTATGCACGCATCAGTTCCCATGATGCCTTTCAAGCATGACTCTATGATTTCAGAAATTAAAATTATATATATTTTAACATTAGTACATGGTAAAGACAAGGCATTACTGTTTAAAGTAGCATAACATTAATGGGATGAGAGAATAAACTGTCTGTTTTCATGTAAACCAGTGAAAAGCGGAGTCTCTCCCAGCTAGACCATACACATCTAATTTAATATTATCGCAAGAAAAAAATGTGTATAACATTTTAACAGCCCCAAATGACAACTAAAAAATTGCTAATAAAACAGATGCTCAGTATTTAAGTTGTAAGAAAATAAATAACTGATCTTTTAAGCAGACATTTGTGAAACCTTCATTTAACAGATGCTATTCTGAGGTCACTAATATCATAACTGAGTACTGTGCTATAATAAGTCGGTCTTCATTTCTTCCTTGATAGTTGCAGACATTTGAGCATTTAAGCACACATTTTACAAATTTGCTTATTATATTTCTTTGTTACCATGCTGGTTATTTTTCATATAACTTCATGGAATAATCCCTTGTCTCTGATCAGCAGTTTTCAAGTCAAGAAATGGGGACTCTGTAGAAGCAGGGAGCTTACAAGATGTGTGACTTGGGAGGAGTAAGTGATTTGCTGAAGTTTATAAAATCTAAATACTAACGAAGGAAATGCCATGGTAGAATTAACATGGATATGCTGGTGGCATAAAAGAAACAGCAACCCATGGAAAAGGATTGATATAATCTACAACAGAAATAGAAAATCACCAGTATTTGTTTTCAAACACCTTTTTTGAATCATCACCTGTGACATTGGCAAATTTACATTTATATAAAAGTAATCAAACTATATTAATAAACATTATACTTCACATATATTGCTATATATATATATATATATATATATATATATATCAAATGACCTAAACTACTTCAAAAGAGTCCTATCAATGACAAATGTCAAACAGACATAAAATAAAATCACAAAAGTAAAACAGAACACAGACTGCATATTTTTCGGCAGGATGCACTCCGTCTTAAATGAAGTTCACTTTTTTACTGTAAATCAGACTGTTACCGATTGTTGTGCTATAGATAACATAAATCAAAACTCATAGAACATATTAAAGTGATTCTGTGTTTCAGGTACTATATGTATTTACTGATATCTCCTAAACATTTTATCACAGAATCTTGCTGCCACTATATTGAAGAAAATCAAACAATATTGAAGCTGCCAGTTCCATTAGTTTAGAGTGGGGAAAAGCCTAATCAACCAGAGTTTGAGTAGCAGCTTTACCTATGAAGGGAGAAGAGAGACAGATTTGCCAGCTCAACTGTCTTCGGGGAGAATATCTGGGGTGGATACGTGGGCCCATGGTAATATCCAAGGCTGAGATCAGAAACTACATAGGAGGCAGATTTAATTTGCTTATGAGGGTGGTGAACTGATCTCAGTGGACCATCTGCAGGAAGAAAGCGGGTGAATAGGGTCACATAAATGAGCAGTTCTGTGCAGAATTAGGCTGGTATTCATAGTCATTTGTGCAGATGCAATAGGGGTAGCTGTGATGTTTACAAATGAGAGTAGCAAAGGTGAGATTCATAGAGACCATTTAGGTTGATGTGAAAGGCCTTGAGTATAATGAGATGCAAATCAGAAATTTTGTAAAGTGGTGTATGCTAATGAGATGGCATTGCAATTCATAGTCCCTTATCTACAGGATACACACATCCCTTGTTAAAAGCAGTGCTCTGCCTTTCATATCTTGAGTTGCAATCCATGAACTTACCCAAGTATGCACAAACACCAAAATGAAATGCTTCCCCCAACGATCCCTACAGCAGTATGTCCCCAAGTATGCACAGCCACCAAAGTGCAAGACTCCCCTCCCCCCACAGATCACTGCAGCAGTATGTCCAAGTATGTACAAGCCCCAAAGTGCAACACTTCTCCCACCGATCCTGACAGCAGTATGTCCAAGTATGCACAAGCACCAAAGTGAAACACTTGCCCCACTGATCCCCCTTCAGTGATCTGCAATGTATGTATAAGCATATGCCAGCCATTAAAATGAAACATTTTACCCAATGAAAATGCATAGTCTAGCCATGTATGCACAACCACGTCCCTGACACCAGATGAAACCCTCTTCCTTCCCATGCATCTCTGTGTTTTGTAAAATTACTGCTTACTGGCATAAATTCAGTGCTATTGACTTGTGTAGTGTGCAAGCAAGCTCATAATGGATTCATCCCTATGAATCCTGCTGATACGCAAACGTGTAACTCCCCTTATCTGTGTATCAGCTGCCCCCTATTGCTTATGCCTTACGCATATTATGCTTTTGTTATATGGAAGCATACTTATAAAAAGACCTCACATTTGTGTATTCATCCTACAAGTCCATGATCTGCATATCCACAAAGCAATGCTCTTAAATGTGAAGCCCCAGACTGTGAATACCAGCCTTAGTATCTACATAAATTCATAAAAAGAAAGGAGGAATAACATTTTCCAGTTTCTAATAATTATCTTCCTAGCTGTGCTAGATCAATAATGAACAACTTTGGTCAGTTTAATCATAATGATAAAGTAATGTTATTTTTTATAGTCCGTAACCATTTACTTTTATTTCAGAAAATATGACCAAAATTTTGAACATCAGCTTATTCCTAAAGTGTCTTGAAGTAGTTTGGGAACATTTTCTATGACTATCATCTCCAGCTTATGCATCAAGATGATTATCAGATGGTTTAGTTAATCCTGTGTTGAGTGAAGAACATTCTGTGTAAAAACTTTTAAAGCTCAAAGTGAGATAAAGTAGATTTAAGTGGGAGATTTTGATTTGTTTCATTTTCATTGGACAGAAAATTATATTTATTAATAAAACTTAATTTTGAGGAATGTTCGATTTATAAAACAATCTTGTGTAATATTTGTAAATACACTGCAAGTCTGACGTTCCAAAACTCTAATAGGTTAAACTTAAGCTATCTAGTACTTAGTGTGAAAATAAGCTTCAGCTAGATTTAATGGTAGGGGAAACTGACCACCACTGAATATTAAGAGAAGAAGGTGCACTTTTGGATTTTGTGTCACATAATTTGAGGCACAGGAAACTACCATGTTAAAGGTTCTGAGTTCTATAAGACTAAAGAAGAAATGATCTATATGAGTTGTAGTAAGGAAGAAATTTGTTAAAATGTATTCCTTTCCTAAAAAGGTTTCAAGAGTTTACGTGTTATTAAAGAAAACATTAAGCATTCAATGATTAACATTGATGAATGACAACATTTTGTTAGAGGGAGGGAGGGACAGCAATTGGATGAATTGTGTTTATTGTATAGACAAAGTGAACCAATAGTTGTGTTGCATTCAGTGGGAATTGAGGGTTGCTCATAAGGAAATTTTATGTTGCAGAGAAATTTGTATACATGCAGTGTGTGGTACAGCATTTGTATTCTTTGTAAGATGGATTCATCCCGAAGATGTTTATTTGAATTCATTTAGGGCTGTGGGTTACTTAATGCCCATCTGAGCTACCACCAAGTCAGGCAGATGGACTTTAGTTTAACACCTCCTCTGAAGGTTGTTGTGTCCAGAAGTAAAGCAAGCCCTGAACATCAGAGTATGTTCAAAAAAAAGCAAGTACTTGTTTCAAAAGAATTCTGACACCAAGTTATGGCTGCTTTGTTACGAGTCCAAACCTGTTAAGATAGCCATAGTAAGAGCTATACATCTGAGGTGCTTAGATTGGCATCACCCCAGGTCATAGGATGCACTGTCCTTTTACGTTTTTGCTCCTTAAAGGAGTATTAGCCTGTTTATGTACCTCTGTATGTGGCACATTTTAATAGCTTAGTAGCAATGTTGAAAGACCTCGTAATCAGTTTCTGTGATCATAGGATTAGATAATCGTATGAAATACAAGGCAACTTTGTCACAAGACAATAATTTCCATCTTGTCAATATCCATTGCCATACCATACCTCTGTTTTCAAGAAAGGCAGGTCAGTGCCAGAGTAAATTTATGGGTACCTGTCCACTTATCCAAGTTTAATTTGAAGGACAGTAGGTGTCACTTTTTTTAACTTTCAGAGGAAGTCTGTTCTGAGGTGAGTTAGGTGCTGGGTAATATACTTAAGTGGGTTTTGTTTATGTGCTGGTGGACATGTATGTCCTCAATACGAGTATTAATGGAACTTAACTTGCAAAAGACACAGGAAATCAAAGCAGTAGGATGTCCCCAATGATACAGCTCACTCTGCATAGCATATAAGTGGAAAAAGGGTCAGCACTTACAGCCTTGCTTGCAGGCTCAGGAACTTTAGGCCAAGAAGATTCATTGTTAGGAACCCCTGGGTCTTTTCCAGTTCTCTAGAAAGGAACAAACACACTTCCACCCATTCATAAACAAATTCTCCCATAGTCAATCACACTCACCCATTCACCAGCACTCATGTTCCAACTACACACACGACTCTCACAGACTCTCAGATCCAAACCTAACCCCTCCCCAATGCAACCACACAGGCAGATACACTCATGCAGCTTCCTTTGTGCCCTACAGAGATGCACACACTAACACCTCCCCATCTCCATGTCTTTGCTGAACTTCTACATCAAGCATCCCATATGAGTGGATGGGCGACCACCTTATTTTTATAGTAGTCACTGACCACCCCCCAGTAAAATATTAGTTGGCCAAGCGATTTTCTGAATGATTAAGCAGAGCAAACCGGGAGCCAGTGACATTTCTGGGGGAGAGAGCATGGCTAATTAGCAGTGGCCTCGGTCCCAGACTGCCACAACATCATGTAACTCTGCTCATGAAACCACCTATCATGCTTATACCCCTGCAAGGGTAAAACTTCAATGGTAGTGCATTCTCTGAATCAGAAAGTCTCAGTATGATAGGGGAAACCTGCCAAGATAGTGCTTCCATATTTCACAACACTTTTCTGAATCCTAAGGTTAGTTTCTCTTCACTTTATCTCTGCTGCTCTCCACTTGCATTTCAGTAATAGACTGCCCCCAAAAGACCCTTTTTTTTTTTTTTTTTTTTTTTTTTTTTTTTAACATTTCTTGAAGCAACCAAATTGGTAGTAGTTACAAATAAGCCACTAATTATGATAACACTTGTTCCATGTATTTGCTCATCTATTCTCTCTTTAGTCTCCGTTTCATGTGAAATTATTTTAATTTGACCAAGCGTTTGATAACAGATTTTATTTGTGATAACATTTTAAGTTCTGATCTCATTTTATTCTATTCTTTCAGATACTATTGCTTCACATATTATCGTTGTTAGACACAAACTTCTATTTATGTATTACTCTCTATGTTTTGATTTATATGCATGCTTTAACTAATACTGATTACCTACATAGCTGGGTACACGTAGCTGCTTTAGAGTGCTCCATTGATTCATCCCAACACCAAGCCACTCAGTGGCTGCATTATACAAGACTGAATCTGAACTCATGGTAACTTTTCTGGAGTTTCTTTGCAGACTGTATTCATAACTTGACTACAAAATAATTCCCAACATTTATTTTATATTTGATATTGCATGTCCAACATAGTACTGCCTGTGAATAGTGTTCCATTTTATCACGGTCTTTTTTTTAAAAAGTCAGTTTCAAGGATCCTTCGATGTATTTATTGTACACGGCTTCTGTTATTTTGAGTAGAGGGTTTGTCACCAATGACCTCCTTGGACCTAGATGGCATACCTTTATTTATATAAGTTGCACAACATAGAATGATGTCCTCACTATTGTAGACAAGTGATGGACAAAGGCTAGATTACTTTCTATCTGTATCCCCAAGTCCTGGACTAATGCATCTGCTCATAGGGGTGTGTTGTCAATATGATAGTTATTCGGGGTGGATTACTTCCCAAAAGATACTGTTGTGCATTTCTTGGCATTTAATTTTAGTCCATGACTGTGACATCAGTTATATGTCTGTATCAGCCCTTCCTGGAGAACATTTGTGTCTATGGGGGATTATATGGCTGCCCTTAATTTGCAATCATCTGTGAATTTAGTCAGCCAGAGGCCATTGACATTGGTCTTGACTTCATAGAAGTAAAAGCCAAAAAGGAGACCCAGAACCAATCCCTGAGGGACTCCACTTGTGACTGGCCTCCTTATACAGGTGGAATTCCCAGGTCCTGTCTGTGTGCCATCTGGCTATTCTCCAGGTGACATAAGGGTTTATACCTAACCTCCTGAGTTTGTCAACAATGCACACATGGGGGATTGTGTCAAAAGCCTTGGCCAGGTCAATGTAGGCAGTGTTCATCATTTTGCCGACCTTCTCAAAGAAGTCCACCAGGTTGAGTAAGCATGGCCAGCCCTTCGCAAAACCAAACTGGGTTGGGTCCAGTGTTGTTACTATCAATCATTTCAGTGAAAATTTTTACCATAGTTTTGCATATGCAGCTACTGAGACTAACTTGTCTGTAGTTTCCAAGGTCTGCAGATGGCCCACCTTTGTGCAGAGGGATGACTATTGCTGTTCTCTATTCATAAGACCCAAAGCTTGTTTGGATGCTACAGTTAAACAACAGTTCCAGAGGACTGGATAGGTCATGTTTCATGCTATTTAGAAGGCATCCTGGGATGTTATCTGGACCACCTGATGCAGTATTCTTGGCCTTAGAGCGAGCATTAAGGACCTGTTCCCTAGTGATATTAGAGGGAGTTATATTTAATGGTATTTCCTGAGGGAAAATTGAGGGTGAGAGAGGTTTAAAGTTGGAAATGAATTTGGCAGCCATTAGGTTTGCTAGATCTTCTGGCTCAGTACAAATGGCTCCATTAACAATGGACTCTGCACACAACTGTACATTGCCTTTGAGGTTGTGGACATAGCTAAAGCATGCATTGTGGTTGTCCTTGGCCTGGGAGGCCAAATTTACCTCATGTTTTACCTTTGTAGACTTTATTTGTCCTCTTGAGTGGTTTGTTTAGTTTGATGAGTGATATTACCCTGCTGGGTGCTACAACTCTTTTGCCATGATTTTCTTCCTTCTGTTATACAGCCTATTTGATGATGTGATTCTACCATGGTGTCTTGTTTTCCTGATGGGTATGGCTACCTCTATGTAGTTATTAACATGCTTATATAGCATTTCTGTGAACAGTTCCATATAGGCAGCAGTGTTCTCAGGGTTTATGGGGGCTTGAAAATTAAAAGGCAAACAGTGACAACTGTTGCAGTTTATTTAATCAAAGTAGGAAAACCAAAAGCAAACCAGTTTCGGCTGCAGATTTATCAAGCCGCCTTCAGTGCATTGAATACAAAATGCAAGAATTCTCCTTATATAGGTATCCACCACTAAAGGTTACATAAAGTAATTGATACAATTAAACTAGTTAGAAATATTCATTCAGTCCTGGTGAAAATAAGGCACCCAGTTTTATAATCCATTTTTTCTCCATATGATTTAACAATTGATGCCAGCCTGATTTATTATTTCTATTGCCCTGTTTCCTGTCAATGACTGTAAACCCAAACATAGCATTTTTGTATTTCTCAGTGTGTTAATAAAGGGCATTAGTTAGTTTTTGACCCTAATGTCACTTAAATGTTCTGTTATCCTAAATTTAACAGGTCTGGATGTCTGTCCCACATAGAACACTGAACAACTACAAGTAACCATATAAATTAGCCAATGTGACTGACAATTTGTGAAAAATGAAATATTAAACACTTGTCCAGTGTTTTTACTAGGGAATTGTCGAGTCTTTAACATCCTATTGCAGTGGGTACAGTGTCCGCATGGAAAACATCCCTTTAGAAACACTCCTCCTAATGTGGTTTGTGTTAAATTCATATTTGTTTTATTCATTTGTTTATAGTGACTCATAAAAGAACCAATATTCTTACCCCTTCTGGAGAATTGCCATCAAGATCTTCACTCAGCCTGACATCTGCTAATAAGATATTCCAATGTCTGCAGACACTTAAGTAGGGCATCCATATTTCTGCCATAAGTAATGACTAATCTAACTGGTGAGTTCTTATTTATTGTTTTCTTCCTGTAGTGAAGCAAGTTTTGTCTGTCCTGATTGGCCACCCAATGTTTGGCCTGGTAGATATCTCCATTTTTGTAGCCCATATCCCTGAATCTCCTGATTAAATCATTTTCATACAATTGATAAGTGTCAGCATCCGAATATATCCATTTGATACTTGCAAATTGTGACTTAGGGTGTTTCTGCATATATGGGGAGGATGAAAACTGGTGGCATGGAGTAAGGAGTTGTACTGGGGATATTTACGATAGACCTCACATGTAAGTGTATGGTCAGCATTCCTAATTACCAACACATCCAAAAAAAAAAAAAAATGATTTAGACATGTGTAAACTAAATCCCCCATTTGTTGTCATTCAACACACTCCTGGAAATATTCAATGTCAGACCTCCATACCAACCAGCAATCATCCAGATATCTTTGCCATATGTCAATCTCATCTATGTAAATATTATGAGACCTGTCGTAAATTATCTGTTCAATATAGGCCTTAAAGAGATCGGCATATATTGGGGCAAAAGAAGCCCCCATTGCAGTCCCTTGGATTTGTAAATAATTATGTTGCTAATACAAAAATGTTTGGTTAGTACATGCTCGGTCAAACATATTAAAAAAAGTATTAAAGCCAGGCTTATACAATTCCAACCTCACTAACCAGTATTCCAAGGCCTCCAATCCTGCCCAATGGGGGATGTTCGTGTATAATGCAGAAACATCCAAAGTACACATGTACCAGCCTGCTTCCAACTGCATTTGGGATATAACTCAAAGGAACTCTGTAGTTGAATTCTGGCCCTCACCCATTTGAGTAATGGTTTAAGATGTAGGGTCAGAAACTGAGATAAAGGTTCAGTCACTGAACCTTTGCCTGAGACAATAGGTCTGCCTGGTGGATTGTGTAAGTTTTTATATATTTTTGGTAAAAAATAAATATATCAACTAGAGGGGTCGGTCACTGACAGTTAAATGATGCAGTGTATTGCCTGTAATAATCCCCTCTTCCTTGGCAGAATTGAGGAAGTCATGAATTTGCCTCTTGAACTCAAGAGTAGGGTCCAATACCATGTGTGTATAATAATGGCTATTGGAGAGTTGCCTCTGAATTGTATTGAGACCAATCTTGGACCACTATTGCCCCACCTTTATCTGCTGACAATATTACCAATTCTTTATTGGTTGCCAGTTCATGTATGGCATCCATTCCATTCTTGACAAATTATTGGATTTCACCTAAAGTTCCCTGTAGTAAAACTGTAGATCTTTGAGAATAGAGTTGTAAAACAATGAAACATTTGGATTTGTCAGGTTATCACTTAATAGCAGGAAGTTAGACTTAGAGTTGTTCCTGAACACTCCATGGTCAGATAAGGTTCCAGTTTTTGTTTTTACTTCAAAGAAGACCATTTTGTGGTCTGACCTTAACAGAGAAGACATTACACACTAGGGGTATGCAACATTCTCTGATATTAGTGAGGACCAGATCCAGTATGTTTGCACCCCTGGTTGGTGTATTGACAATCTAATCCAGAGAGTTTGTTTACAAAATCCAGGAATCACTGTGCATGCACATTTGCTGTCATATAAGATTCCCAGTTAATAGTGGAGTAATTATAGTCGCCCATGAATACAGTATTGGATTGGTTGGTGAGTGTTTCCACCAAGTTTAAATACGTATTATAGGTTTCCAGGGTCATAAAAAACTATAGATTGCAAGGAAGTTGTATGGGATTTTGCCTATGGTGATGTGAACTTGAAAAAACTCAAGGGCATTGTCCTGTTTGACTAGCCTTGAGGTATATTTATTTCTGATGTAAATCAGAGCACCTTCACCCTTAGTCCCTGTCTGGTAGCTAGTCTAAACATGTGGAAGTCAGTAGAGCCTTGCATTTGCCATTGTGCTGTCCACAGCTTTAAACCATGTCTCTAGGGTAAGGAGAGCTTGTATGGAATGGAGTTTTTGTTTAGACTACTAGCATTGAGCAGTAACACCTTTCAATGTTCTTGGTTTTGATTCGCTATGTCGGAAGTACTTTCACTATGGGGGAGAACAATATTTTAGCTAATATTTGAAAGCCTAGAGGAGAGAGAGGTGCAGACCATCCCTGGCAAAGCAATATAGTCTGCTGACCATTTCCTTCCATGCTCACAAATATTGTACCCCCCTTACAATGACACCAGAAACTAAACCAATTATTAGTCAGTCATTTTCTGTTTGTATTGTGGTGTCCTCCTTGGAGAAAGTAAAATGCTGCTCAGTGCTAGGCTCATACCAACCTGGAATAAATATTGAGAGCGCTCCATGATGTCTTTCTTCATATAGTCTAGGAAGGTACATCTCAGGTCATTTGCATCCACGTGGACTGATGGAGTCATACTAGTACTTGTGGTCCAATGACCAGAGTGCATGTGTAATGGTAGATGTTGGCTTCTGATAAGTAAATGACTGTGACTTTCTCCTTACTCAGACTGCTGACAGCTGCTGACAGGGACATCAGTGTATCTCGCAATGGAGTCTTGCCTTATGGGCTTACAAGTAGAGGTTCCATGAGATGTGTATGTATTGAAATGGGTTTTGTTTTCAAAGAGTAACAGTACAGTTGGAGATGCTGAGAGTAGTTATGTGTACTTCCTCTACAAGTTATTTGGGATTTAGGAAGGGTACATTTAAGAGCCTCTGCATATGTAGGTATATGTGTTTGATTTGAACTGTGTGTGCTATGGGTGCAGTGCGTGTAATACGGACAACCTGACTGACATTAGGGGTGCTTTTAGGCGAGAGCTTTGCCTCCAGTGATATTGTGTAAATACATCTCTCCCGTAACATATCAGTTTGAGAATTAGCTGGTTGTCAGTAAACAAGAGGCAATTTCTACATTGCCACAGGATGCCCATATCCACCAAGCTGGTAACAGAGATGGTTGGAAAGATCATATCCATGGCAACAGGCCCTTTTTATTGATTAGATGGTTTGAGTGAGAATATAAAGTAATGTCAGGAGTATCTGGTTTACAACCCTGGGGCAAAGCACATCATTGCAAACTGGTTGCATCTAGGTATTAGTAAAATTTCAAGGGTGCTTTTGCAGAACAAATGTCAGCTCAAGATGTTTGCTTGTATACAGGACACTGCCAAATACTTCAGGGGAAACTAATAAATAGATCCTGATGATTTGTTGATGAAGTATTTATGGAGATATTCTAAAGTTAGATTAGACAGCAGCTTAATGAAGCAGTACTTGCAGAACAGAAGGAATCAACTTTGTAAAGAATGACGAAAAGAGGGAAGTCACCTGACTGATTACTACTAGTGCTGGTCTCACCACAACTTCACATTGCTAGGATACAATGCTGCTTTGCTTTTTCTTGCTAGATGTGAAAAACTAGAACCAATCCCAAGATGAGAAGCAGGACACAGGCTCTTTTGTGATCAAACGTTTCACTGTAAGATGATGTAAGGGTCTCTTGGCTTTTTGTAACCTTTTTCCTGGTAGATGCTTTGAATAGCAACCAGACCAGTCAGGATAGTCCTACACAGGCACTCATTGCACGATCAGAAACTGTCAGGAATCAATGCACTCTGCTCCTTCTCTCACCATGAGAGAACTATACTGTAAAATCCCCGTTATCTGGGACTCGAGCAACTGGCATTTGATTGGCTCATGTGCTGGCTTATGAGCCAATCCAATATCACAAAGCATATCTCAAGCAACTGGAACATACAATTAACTGGCATCTCCCAATCCCATTGGGTGCCAGTTAAGTGAGACTATACTGTAAGTTCAAATTCCAAACTGGCACCTGAAGTAGTTAGCAGGCTTCCTGATGATCAGCAGTCTCCACAAAATAATGTCACTATGCCCCTTCTCTCACCAGGAGCAAAACAGAAGCAGTACTCCCAAGATGACTACTAAGAGGCAGAATGTGGGCTGTCCAGTAATTGGTGGTCTTGCACTAATTGTGGCAGATTTTAAAGGTAAGTTGGAAAAAAAATGGGTTAATGTCCTAAGAGTTGGACTAACCAGTTAGATATGAAAGACTGGGTAAAAAGATTTAGCTATCTAAGTGGAGAGCCACTAATTTAAAAGAGCAAAATAGATTTGAAAGGGGTGGACACTTTGTATTCTCGCTCTATGGAATACAGTGGGATGGCCAATAAATTTAAATAGCTGAAGGGGAGTGGTTTCACAAAATGATAATTTTTTGCTTACAATAGCAAATGAAAGAGGAGAGGGAAGGAAATATGTGGTAAAAATTACATAAGGAGCAGGCAACTAGAAAGACAGTTGAATTTAAAAACACAACAACACCAGGATGGGGGGAAATTTAATTTCTGTGTGACCCACAAGAGACACAGCTGTGGTCACTTTCCTAGTTTAAATATGCAGTTAAAAGCAGAATACAAATAAAACAGTGTAAAGAAAATACACTACAATATACAAAACAGAAGGCTATGAAATCCAAGAAGGTGAAAACTAACTGTTCCCTCACAGCAAGCTGTGGCAGAGTCTGAGTGAACTTCTCCAGGAAGGAGTAACCATTCTGGTGGTCAAAGGGCAGCAATAATGGAGAATTAGGACCACATTGATAGTATGAAGGAAAGAACTAGAAGTGTTCTGGGCTGGGTTGGTGAAGGTCAAAATACATTGATATAGATATTACATAGATCTTACATATATTTCAAACAGGACTAGAAAACTTCTACTAAATAACTATCAGTTACAAAAAGATGTTATTTTCATATCATTCCTATATTCATCTTAAACATATTATTGTGCAATGAATAATCTAACATGCACATAATGGAAAGAGCAACTCTTCTGACAGCATTATGTAAAATCAATCTGTCATTCTATACAGCTAATATTAATCACTACAGAAAAATGACAGAGGACTAAAGGCGCTTGCCATGTGGGTCTTTTCCCTGATGTGCCTCTTATTAATAACTAGACGTACCTAACGCAGACATTACTCTTAGTGTTTACTTATTTAAACAAAAAAAAATCAAGAGTTCATGCAGTGACAGTATGTGCAACATACAAGTAAAATAAAAAATAATTCAAAACATCTGCTGAATTAATATTACTGTAATAGACTAACTTTAGTCTGTTTGGGTATGGAATGATTTGAAAATAAGCTATAGGGAGTATCAAATATCTCTTTATAGGGCCAGATTCATTAACAGCTACATGAACTGTAGCTATTGTGTGCACTGCCAACATGATAGAGTGCAATTTGGTATTCATTAAACTGCTCTACAATGACATGTAGAACCACCAAACAAAGGGAAATAACAGCATATAAAGCACTAACCAGCCAACAAAACTAAAAACACTGATAAAAGAAAATAAAATAAAAGATGATTCGAGAACTGCAACCCACCTTTATTAAGTAAATAATTGAGCAGTTTTGTCCCAACAGGGGACTTCATCAGAATAAAATGCTAATGAATCAAATCTCATTAAATAATCCATCACGTGAATGGATTGGTCAAATTTAACCAGTTACAACACAGCAAAATCTGCACAAGAATGCTAAACAGGAAATGATGTCACCACCTGCTTTAAATAAAAATCATTTGTTAAAATATATTTACATTCTGATTGAACAAGTCTCCTTATTAACCAGTTGATTATTATACAGATATTGAATAAATTCTTGACATGCTCAATGGAAACTTTAAAATGAATGCAAAATATATTGATTAGATTTTTCTAGCTCGCTAAAGTAATACTGGTGCAATGGAAATTGTGTCATTTAGTCCTGGGGGAACATAGCTACTAATCTAAATTGCCACTCAGTTTCTTTTTTCCACAGCATGTTCTTCCAGTCCCCCCCTCTAGAATCAAGTTTTATCCCTTCCAATATACCAAATACAAACTTAATAAAACCATCGCATTGCTTAGACTGTTAAAGCATTATTTTCTTCCTTGTTTTTTATATCATTTAAGTGCTCATAGATCCTATTTCTAAGTGGGCGTTCAGTTTTCCTCACATAGAAACTACTACAGGTCACACAATAGGCTAAATAAACCACTTTATTAGTTGTGCAGTTCCCCCCTCCTAAATGTCACTTTGCTTCTCAATCTGTTCTTTAAAACAACATGCATATGTTTGTCAATTTAGTTACACTGGCCACAAGCCCCACATGGTGTTGTACCACATTCAAAAGTCCCCCATGGGGTTATCTTAACCTCCTACAGTTTTGGGAAATTAGCTATGTCTTGTTGATTAAGTATGGCTTAGCACCTAACTTCTCATAAATTTCCGTGTTAATTTTAAAGAAGTTCCAATTCTTTCTAACAGCTCCCTTGATTTCATTTGGTAGGTGGTTGTATTGTATAACACAAGCCTTGTCATATCTTGAATCTACCAAACTTTGGGTGTTTTTCTATAGTCCTATACCTAATAGGGGCTTATAAAATGTCCCCCATTTCCTATGAACATCTTCCAGGATTGAATCCACCCACTTGCTGGGATATCCCCTTTCCCTGAACATCCTACCTAATTTTTTCCAATTCCATTTTCACATCCTCTTTGTGGGATGTCATGTGGGCCACCCGGATGGCTTGCCCTTTCACAATTCCCCTCTTTTGGGTATTGGGATGGCTATCAAAATGTAAGTAAGAATTGCAAAGGTTTTCCTTCTGGTATATTTTTTTATTTAAACCCATCTTTATGATGGGACATATAAGTGTCCAGCTAATTTTTATTTTTTTTCATGTTGGTTTACCGGGAACTTTTTCAGTGGAGGCCCAGGGAGAAAAAACTCCACACAAAGAACATTTACAATGTTATCAGTAAATAGTACAAGATTTACAGAGAAAATATAACGCACATTACAGAGAAGTCGTGCAGTAATAATTAATTCCACAATGATCATATTTGCAAGTGAACTCCAAAAAATCAATAGTGTTCCCTAAATATTGTATAAAGTTCTGTATATCTTCTGTTTCCCCCTTCCCTAAAATAAAAAATATCATACAGATGGATATTATTCCAAAACCAGCTAGGAAACATTTGTTCTCCCATCTGAGCAGGACAATATTAGCATACGTGGGGGGCACACACTGCCCCCATGGCCACTCCCTTAACTTGTTGATAGTACACCTCTTCAAAGAATATAAAATTATTTTCCAAGATCATACTCACGAGTTCACACACTAGTGACCTGCTCGTGTAATAAGTTGGAACATGAAAAAAGTGTCTCTTCAAATCATTCCAATCATGCCTCCGTGGTCAAAAAAGTAAGGCTGGCATCCCAAATCTCCTGTTTCAACTGTCCCAAGGATCTCTAACTAAATGTGTGGTTGCCTCCACAACAGGTCTAACCCATGAATCAATAGGTACTGCCAGGGAATGGGTCTCAGAGCCACTGGCTGATACTATGGGTCTAAAAGGAGGGCACTCAATATTCTTATGGACTTTAGGGTTGCAAAAAAAAACACTGGGATAAAGGGGTCCTTAATGTACGAAAAATTATGCAATTCCACTCCTATCCATCCATTCACCACATAGTCCTCCAAATGAGAGTCAGTGCGCGAGTACACTATGTTAATTTGATTTTTTGAAGCAACAACATGTGTTGTTTTATCAAATAAAAGTTCCTGTAGTGTATTAGAGTAACTAGTGGAATCAAATAGAACTATCCCCCCTCCCTTGTCAGGGGGTCATTATCCATATTGTATTATCAGCCCTGGATTGAGTCAATAATCTTAATTCTTCCCTGGTTTACTTCTAATGTATCTTATTTTCCTGCTGTTATATTCTATAGATGTCCTCCATCACCACTTTCAAAAAAATATCCAGAAGTGGATGTAAGGGGGGATTAAAAACACTTTTTTCCTTAGGTATAGGACACACCCTCCTATGTTCCACATCATGTTGTTCCCCCTGACCAGAAAAGAAAATGCTGAAATTTAATTTCCTTGTGTATAGTTTTAACTCTGTAAGAGTGTCAGCAACATTCCACTTCCTTTCTGGGATAAATTTAACACCTTTGGACAACAAACTAAAATATTCAGGGGAAATAGTTCTACCATATAACTATATGTAGTAAAACCATTACTGGTAAATGCTATATTATCACTACCCAGGGTTATACTCTGTATTGATTGGTTTCATTGCAATTATTCCCCGTGTGTGTCTGTGGGTAAAACTTCATGTGGTATTCTCCCTTTTCCGTATAAGGGTGAGATAATCTCGCCGAGAGTCTTAACATTTGAAAATCCTGTGCCTCATTATCCCTACTAGGGATACTGTCATCTTGTAGACTATCCCTTGTAACTCCTTCTGTCAAAACTTCACTACAGCTAGGTGTATTAGTGAGGTTATTAACTGCGTGGGGCACCCTCATTAACTGCCTTAATGAGTATACTTGGTTGTTTTGATATTGTTTAAAGTCCCTTTCAAGTTTCTGTTTCTTTTTAAAGAAAACAATGCAGAACCTTTTTTTTGACTTTATCTAAAATATTCAAATACATTCTCTGATATTCAGGAAACAATAAATCCTGCCTTATTCTTGTATCTAAGGAATTCACTTCTTGGAGAATAACATCTCTTTGTTTTTCACAATAAAAAATAATTTTCAACAAACCTAGTCCAACCGCATCAAAAAAATCTACAAAATCTTTGATAACCTCACCATTGTAATAAATCCCAAAAGGTAATTTATATAAATGTGAGCCTTTTGGCAGAATATGCTAATGATAGCATAAAGAGCTGAAGTACATGGTAATTAACCAATCCACTATGGCTGAGATATTCAGAAAAGTGTAAAGCAATTATGTGCACTGAGTGTAGCCTTTTGACAGTTATGCCCAAACTGTTTCAACAGCACGACTACACTTAAAGCATGTTAAGGGTTGCTGCTGCTGTTATTATGCTCTTTGTGCAACAGGCTTTCAATCAGGGTGCTGCTGATGTCAGACCTCAGGCACAAAGAAGAGTGCTTAGACCCTGTTTGAACTGTCATGGACTGCAAGACAGAAATTGCTGAGAGATACAGGGTGGACAGGTAAACACTGGAGGAACTATACAACCTCTGCCGCCCCCATCTCAGAGCCCATCCCAGTGGAAAGCTAGGTATGTGTAGCATTATGTACTCTTGCTACTGGTACTTTCCAGAGAACCACAGGGGAGATATTAGGGGTGTCACAGGCATCAACCTCAAGAATTGTTTTTAAATTCAATGCTATACAGGCAGGGGATCGCATCTGTTTCCCATGTACCCCACAGGAGACAGCAAGAAAGGAATTCTATACAATTAGCATACTTCCCTGAAGTGTTGGAGGCCATAGATTGTACACACACACACAAAAATAAAAGCCCCACCTGTGTAATTGTGATGGAGTTACATCAACATAAAAGGTTTCCACTCTATAAACTGTCAAATTGTTTGTCAGGCCCAAGGGATCATCCACAATGTCTTTGCAGGTAACTCAGGAAATTTCCATGACTCACACATATGGTACACCTATGAACTGTACACCAGATTTGCTATGGGTAACTTTCTTCAAGGGCATCTAGTAGGGGATGCAGGTTATGCACTTTAACCCTGGCTCATGACACCCATGAGAAACCCATAGACCATCACTCAGCAAGGATGCAATGAGGCCCATGCTCGAAATAGAAATATCATAGAACATGTTTTGACTGCTTAAATCAAGGTTCCATTGTCTGGACACATTAGGAGGTGCACTACAGTATGACCCAGGCACCTGTACTGAAATACTTAGACAGTGCTATACTACACAATATAATTCTCAGGAAACAGCTTCAGAAAGGGCAGGGCCAGCAGAAGTGGTAGGTACAGATGTAGAGTCTGAGGGAGAACCACCAGCTGCAGATGGAGCCATGCACACTATGCCTTGGCTCTGGCTAACAGGCAAAAGATAGCACACACAATCACTACCTAGTCAAAATCTAGGATCCTACACACACACACACACACATATATATATATATATATATATATATATATATATATATATATATATAGATAGATATATATATATATATATATATATATATATATATGGGTTACCTTCATTTGATCGAAATTTCATTTGATAGAAAATCAGTATTCAAGGCAAACAACAGGGATTTGTCCCCCACCCCAAGGTCGTGCGATCCTGGAGTTGGTATATATAGTTGTGGGGTGCTGCCCCCCCCCCACATTGGGGACCTATTTCCATTCAAAATCTGTACTTTTTGTGTTATTTTCTTCTTTTAAAGGAAACTAGGTGGGGGCTGCCCCCAACTATATATACCAACTCCAGGGTCACACGACATTGGGGAGGGGGACCAATCCCTGTTATTTGCCTTGAAGTGTATTGAATTACTGGTTTGTCAGTCAAATGAAGTTTTGATCAAATGGGTTTCAGTCAAATGAGCTGTCGATCAAATGAAGGTAACCCATATATATATATATATATATATATATATATATATATATATATATATATATATATATATATATATATATATATATATATATATATAGAGAGAGAGAGAGAGAGAGAAAAACTGTTGCCTGTCAAACTCCACAACCTTTAGTTAACCATGCAATGGTTGTGTTCTGATAGCATCAGACAGGCACAATCACCACGGACATAAATGTTACCTGAAGTAATGACAATGTAAGTGTGGAAATCTGTAAAGGAAAAAAAATTATAACGGATTACTCTCATATAGAAATATGTACAGCATTTGTCTGCGGTGTACATTTATATCTGTAATACCTATGTCAGATTTCTGCAATATAGAGTTACATATTAGAACCAAAAATGCACATCAAGCATTTCAATTGGCCACTGCCTATAAACAATGGAACAGGTCAGTTATACCCTCATTTGCACAAGTATATCAAGAAACAAGACTGAAGTATTTAATGCTTCCACTGTTTTACTTACAATACTAATTGAAATACAGTGAGGTTCGACAAATATATAAGCAATCATTCACAAATGAGTAGGAACATAAACTCAAATACTTTTCATCTGCAATACATATTGATAAATGCAAGCTTGTCAGTAAACAAGCAGCAGCTATCCACTGTGTGCATCAGACCCTAAGTCACAAAAACGTGCAAAGGGCAGGGCACAGTCATCATCATTTGCACAGGGTGGGAAGAGGAGTATGAGGGCAAGGCTGATATCAAAGAAGTGAGTACATGTCTTAACACACGTATCTATCAAAGTATACAGCATTTAGGACCAGTAACAATAGATGTATAGCAGTCAACAGGACTTTTTAGATAGTTTGCATGTGTGTGAAGTGGTATGGGCAAGTGATTGTTTTTCAGTGCTGTGTGTGTCTGCACGAACACAATCAAACACTGTGCTAGCACTATATCCTGGTATCTTGGGCAGGTGTGAGCCATGCATAGTAGAGTAGTCAGTTCAGTATCATTGCTACTATGAGAACTACCTCTCCCAGGAGTTGCACTGCCACTTCCACAGCCCTGGCTAGAAGTCAGGGTGCTACCTGAAATGTGTAACGTCTGTTGTACGAGTTGTACTCAACTACATCTAGGTCCACAACCCCTTGGCCCACCATGACTGGGTGTTGACATTGCAATCACTGATGAAGCAGTGAAAGTAGTGTCACAATGGGAGTGGGATCTTGCATGGCCAGGTCTGCTAACACCAGAAGATGCAGTGGCTCTCTGGCCATGTGGATACCCACCTTCCCACAACAGGCGTTCCATCACAGACACTACCTGATCCAGTGTGTCATTCATCCTGTTCAAGGAGTCAACCGGATGGTTCAGGGAGTGTCACACACATCAGATTGCACGTTTCATACTCAAACTATCTTTTTAAGGCCATGGTGGAATGTGCCTTTGCCTCTACTATGTCCCTCCACCTCTACACCTAATGTATTACAAGAACCAAATGCTACTGTTGTAAACAATTGTTACTTTATTGCATTTTTTTGTGGAGCTTTTCTCCTCAGGCCACCACTGAAAAAGGACAATTTCTGTCCAGTCGGACTTTCCCGACCACCAAATGTAAAATAAAATAAATAAAAGAATTCAGAAGGATAATGAAAGGACGGAAGTGGACAGGAGTTCCGCTGTGGTGACCCCTAACCGGGATAAGCCGAAAGAAACAACAAAAATGAAAGGACTGAAGATGTGACCACGTAAAAAAGTTTTTGTTCTTAGTAATGTGTGTATAATAAAAGTTCTGAAGTAAATTGCATGTTAAGTTGTAAAGTAGTTCTGTATAGTATGTAGAGGCATAGGTGGTGGAGGTCTTATCAGTAACTACTGTTTATGTTAGCAATATGAAAGTAAGAAATTACTTTACATGAAGGCTAGATAAGGGTAACCAGCGTACTTTTTCTTGAGGCTAAAAAATCAATTGGCTGAGAGAATGCAAGTTGATTTTCACATCTGAGGGAGAAGGAAAGATGGTATTTGTAGAAGAGGGAAATGCAGTTTTGCAAGCAAACTTACCATAATATAAAAAAAAGCCTTGTTGGCACCTCCAAACGAAGCTTTGGGACTAGAACGAGTTACCCAAACAAAAGGACCAAAAAACGAAACTGCTTATTTTAGTGCTTTTGTTCCAGTTTATTGCAAAGTCAACAGAACTTCATCAGAAAACAGCAAAAAGCAAGCTTCTAACAAAATTTAAATGTTCGTAACTTCCCACTAAAAATGCAAAATCCAATAACGTCATCAAAAACAGATGATGTCACAGTCTATTGAAATACATAAACATTTAAAAACACAATAATTTCAAGCAAGACTGCTTTTTGTTGGTAATGTGTCTCCCAAAACTAAAAAGCACTATTGCAGTTAGTGTGCTAATAGTATTGACACTGATGTTATTAAAAGTACAAAGCTTAGTCAAATATAATTTCAAAAATTCAAGTCCATTTCTCACACACAATAAAATAAACTGTACGACCACAGTTCTGACTCACTCTCTCCGAACAACAAATAAACTTAACAGCTCCCAAACGTACACACAGTACTACTAAATAGGACAAATATACTCTAAAAGACATTAAGTGCTTTCATCTCTATTTAAAAAAAAACTTTATCAGAAACAAAAGTTTACAGCAGTTTCATCTTTTAAATAAATAATATACATGTCACAAGCCAAGCCCCTTAATTCAACCAGTGAAATACTACTACTACCATTCATTCATAAATCATACAAAACAGGCCATCTTATAAATGTACACACACTACCAAACTATAAAAATGGCATACAATCCAAATACATATAATATAAACATTAAACTACTTAAAATATTAAAAACATATTATATCCTAATCTGTGACTTTAGTTTTAAAAGGGGATTTATAGATATCTGATCATTCAGACTTGGCCAAACTCCTGCATTTAAGAATAATTGGCAATATAACTCCTGCCTCTCCAATTTCAATGGCCATGGCCCTCCCCATTTATCCAACAGCAAATTTTCTATTACAAAGAATTTAAAAGTATGATCTGGATATTGTAATATATGACATACCAATGCATTAGAATCACATTTCTTTTTGATGTCATTTTTATGCTCCAATATCCTGTCCCTAAGTTTACGCTGGGTTTTACTTATATAAAATGATAAACAAGCCCCACAAAGGGCTGTATAAACTACCCTGTTTGCCAGTCAAAACACCCCTGTACAGAAAACTTTGCATTATTAATGAAAAATTCCCATCCCACTAATATATACTTACAATCCAAACAGTGCACACATTTTGCCATCCTGAACTAGTATCACACCATTTTTTAGAGTACATTTCTCTTGTTTAATATTAAGTTTATTTGTCATTTGGAGAGAGTGAGTAGGAACTGCAATCATACAGTTTGTTAAAAATTCAAGTCCATCTTCAGGGTCAATACTTGTATAGAAAGAAAATATCAATTGTACCAAGTCTCTCATTACCTTCAAAATGGTACTCTTTCAACTAAGTAAAGACCATGAATCTTGAATGTAAAATTGACTGCTTTGTACCAACATATTAAGTATTTTATCCAAATAATAAGAAAGTGACGATTATATCTCTTGGGCAGAATACTACAGGTCCAAATGGTGGATGAGCCGAGCTTTTATGTATCTTGGGAATACCACACATCTTGCCTAACTTGGGCTCAACCACCATTAAAAATTCAAAGGTCTCGATCAATACACCTAGAATTAAATAATTCAAACAAAACCTCATTTACTTCTTTATAGCTATTCCTAACAAAATGAGTGCTAAGTTTTTTGTCAGATTATAACAACCATGTTTTGCCTATAGCATTTCTCTTCCATAACTACCCATACCACAGCCTTTATGGGCTTTCATGAAATGTAAGTGCTGGTAATTACATAAATCTTGCAATGCTTTATGTTGTCCAGCATTTAAATTAAATATTTTATGCTTACGCTAGCTTCTGCACATCAAATCAAAATCTATTTCACATGATTTTGCAAAAACATTTAATGTGGAATGTAAAAAAGGATTAAAAGTGATGGGCTTCCTAATGATAGAAGCTTGTTCTGATCAGTTAATACGTACATAATCTAAAATGAACTTAAGATTTAACTTCCTAATGTAAAGTTTAAAATCAATAATTAAATCAGAACAATTAGCTCTACAAATAAGAATAAATGTAAAACCTTTTGACAACACATCAAGTTCATGTGCTATAAATTGTTCAGAAACATTAAAAATCAGGCAAGAATCCTTCAGTCATCTTCTTGCGCCCACCTCTCTTCCTGCCATGGTTACTTCTTTGATTTTTCACACTATTCTGTGTCTTCAGGATAGCCCCTAACTGAAAATAAGGAGATGGAATATTGAACTTCATTTAACTGTACAATTTCTGCATTAGTAGTATTCATACTGGTATTAATTTGTCTGATAGAAAAATTGTTGTTACTGTTACCAGAGGCGTCGTTTTGAAAAGAGTTTAATTGGTTTATTTTCTACAATCAGTAGTAACATCGGCTTGATTGATAGTTACATTTTTAGTCAGTCATGGTCATTGGTTCTTTAACACAAAGGCTTGATTACGAGAATAAGCCTCTCTAGCTCTGTCCAACTTCTTTTTTTAAGTAATTAATTTTGCCACTTCTATCTAATTTAACTGCAATGCTATCATAGATAGACTTAAATAAACTGAACATTTCATGCTCAATTATAACATTGTTTAAATGTTCAATATCGCTTTTAATTTTTTCATGTTGATGCTACTATGGACATAACAGTAGATATTCAAATGGATAACTGCTGCAATATCCTAAGATACACGGGTTATAGCCTGTCTAGGATATAACAGATGACCAGCTTCCAAAGCTTAAAGGCATCTTCTATGCTTTCAGGTCATTGGAAGCTCAGGCATAGCAGGGAAAAAACAACAGTCCAGGCTTCAAAGCTCTCATGCCAAGTGAAGGGGGGGGGGGGGATACAGCCCTGAAACTGGTTAATGCTAGGTGTATAAAAAAACAATGTCTTCACCCTGGCAAAGAAAATCATACAATAAAGTTGGTTGTGGAGGGAGAAACTACTACAGCAGTGATATAGTCAAACATCTACTGTTATGGTGAGCTTATGTAAACAACTGTACTATGTTCATCACTAGATCACTGATTTGGTACCCTAAGCTATATAGGTAGAATTCCAAAACTTAGAAAGTTTGGGGGGAGGAATGAGTAGCCCAAAGAGCACAGTCTTTGCAAAGCATGCTACAGATAGGAAACAGAGTCTAGTTTGTAGTGCTTTTGTGAAAGAATGTACAGATGACCAAGATGCTGCCTCAAGAATACTTCGAGTCCAATCCTTTCCAAAGAAGCCAAGGACCTAAGAGAATGCACAATGACTTGTTATGGTGGCAATAACAAAAGTAAGCAGCATGGGACCATTTGGAAATTGTCTGCTTTCACACTAGTTGTCCTTTTTTTTTTTTTTCCTTCCTTCATAAGAAATGAATAACTGATCAGTATTTCTGAAGGATTTAGTCAAAATAGTATCAGAGTTGTCTGTGGGCAACCAGAATATGAAGAATCCTTTTCTCCCTCATTATTAGGTTCTGTAAATAAGACAGAGATGTGGACAGCTTGGCTTAAAGGAAACTCTGTTACCACTGTAGGTATAAATGAAGGATAAATCAAAGAAACCCCATCTTTGTAAAACAGGATAGCGTTGACTGACCACAAGAGCTTGCAGCTTACATACTCTTCTTGTCAAAGTAGAAGAAACTCAAATCAATCTGATGAGATGGTTCAACTGGAGGAAGTGTTGATTTCTTTCAACACAAAATCTAGATCGTAAGCAGAAGGCATCTACTTTCTAGTTGAATTAGATATGAAGAACCTCTTTTAAAAACAGCTTAACATGACAGCACACAAAGAGAGGAATCTATGGGAAGACAGGCTGAAAAATGAACCTTGATAGAGGATTGAGAAAGCAAGAGTATACTGAAACATAGAAATACTGCAGAAACAGAAATACTAGCATTAAAACGGTCTTGATTCTTAATCTGGCACCAATTAGAATGTTTTTCCCATTTGGTTATATATCCTTTCTTAATAGCAGATTTTTGCCTCCTTTAATACCTGTTGCATGGCCTGAAAAACAGGTGATTAAATTATATTAAAATTCTATCATCCAGTAAATCAGCTTAAGTTGTTTCAAGTTAGAGTGTATTAAGCAACCATTGTCTTGTGTAAGTAGGTACAGTCTGTGAGGAAGCTTGTGGTAGTTGCTCTTGGCCATTTTCAAAAGAAGGAAGAACCATTACTGCCTGGCCCAGAAGGGACTCACCATTATGACATTTGTAAAGTCCTTCAGGACCATCCTGTATATCAGTGGAAATGTATATAGGAGCATTCATGTCCAAGGAAATAAGAATGCATCTGTCTTCCAGGCTTACCTCAAATGAGTCCTGGAACAGAGTTTTTGCAGTTGTTTGTTGTGAATGGAAGTGAACAGATATATCCAAGGTGTTAACCACAGGTGGCTCAAATCCTAGAAGACCCACTGACTCAATTTCTATTCATAAGGGTCTATCCTAGTTATGCTAGCTTGTATGCTACAAGAGGTTGTTCTGATAGAATGTATGATGCCTGCAGTCTACGATGGGTAATATACATGGATGGTATAAACTGGAAACCCCCCATATATGTGCCATATCACTGTGGTAATATCTGGGACCACAAATGATTGAGAGAGTTGAGAGCATTTATAAATGCCAACATCTTTTTCCTTTGAGTGTTCTGGCCTTTTCTGTTCCAAAGATCTTGCACTTTTGCCTGCAGGCAAAATTTGAGACACAGATTGTAGTGAAGCTGGGAGAAAAAATGGGAGTTCGGTCTCTCCACCACAGCAGGTCCATTTTTTACAAATCCAAAAACAAGAATTTGAAAAATCAGTATGTGTTGATGTTGGGACCATACAGATTTTAGGCAGCACTGAATCTTACTCATAAGGAGTTTGGTTATAGAAATCTAGAGTATTATAAATACCATGAATCCTAAAATCCTTAGAAACACCCTTGCTGAAGTCTTTGACTGACAGGGGAAAACTCAGGAATAGATCTAGACAAAGATCAACTTTTTCCTGGGGGAGAAAAACTTTTTGCAGAGATGTATCTAGGAGACACTCAGAACAAACACTATTTTGTGGGATGAATTAGGCAAGATTTTGAATGCTCTCCTGGAAATGCAGTCTGTGAAGAAAATCTCCTAATCCAAGTGAGAGTTTCCTGACACTTTGGAAAAGACTCTGCAAAGATAAGAAAATTGCCTAAATAAGGAAATTTGAACTCATTGCAGGCTATCACTGGAGCTAAGCACTTTGTTAACATCCCTGGAGCAATAAAAAACCCAGAGTAATACAGAAAACTAAAAGTGCAGTATAGACACAGAAAACGTTAAGAAACATTTGCAATCCGTGGCTACTGGAATGTGATAAGCAAACTGTAAATGTAAAGTAATAAAAACAAAACTGAAAGAAAGAACAAAAAGTAACAAGACTGAGAAGGGATAGCTTTTCAACTTTAGAAATTTAATGAAAGGAAAGCTCTAGGACTGGCCTCCATGAATAAAAGACTTTCCCTGCAAGAAAAAGAGGGACAGTTTATACTGCCCTTTGAGTGAGAAAATGTTGAATAGGTACAAATAAGTTTACAGTTATAGGATTCCGACTAATAAATCAATTCTATATATGAATTGTTTTATCAGTGTAAAGTTTTCACTGACAATCTAAAACTATCTTTTAAGCATATTCTTTAATAATCTAACAACCCATGACAGACTTCTTTTTTTATGTGAAACCTAGGAAACTTTGGTTTTTTAAATGTTTTATTTTTTATTTTTTTTATTTTTTATTATGTAAATGCAAACATTTTTTTTTTGAGTGAATTTATGACTAATATTTTTTTACACTTTACCTAACCCTACACCCACCTTACTACTAGTTAATTAATTGTATGTATAACTGCTGCTATTTAATGGAGGATTTCACTGCACTCTGCAATTTCAGGATTGCCTGTTTATCTGTGACTTTTGGAATACTTCAGAAATAAAAATACAGCCTTCAAGGTCGTGGATTATTCTTTGCTTGTCTTTGGTTTTTTGTGCATTACTTCACAAATAAGTTTAACCTGCTGGATGAAGAGAAATCCCCTGAAAAGGAGGTAGGGACTCCCACTGCCATCTGTGCCTCTGATGGATAACTTTCAGAACCCATTTGTCTGAGATTACTTGTTGCTGAACAGAAAAATGGACAACCAGATACTGGAGAAGAACTAAAGGGTTCCCAGGGTGGGAGGGAGTGATTACATTTTGTAGATAGTCATTTCAACTTGTTGGAATGTCCTTGTTCTGAAAGGCACCCCCTTATTTTTTACAGCCACCTTACCATTGTATTTTGAATTTGCTTCACTTTTTCTGAGTTCTTATATTGTTTTAATTTATAAAAGGCACCTGAACTGGATATGAAATGTTTAACAGACTTGAAGAAGGATGCCTGAAATATTTGAGTCACTTTTTGAATCAGTTTTCTTCTCTCATCACATTTTTTTTCAGGACCTTAGAAGTATATGATCCATACACAATCTCCTTATCTAGGGAAGAATTGAAACTTTCAGATTTGACATCAGGCAAATTTTGAGACTGTAACCATGCATATCTGTTTCACAACAGACACATTGCTATGGAATAGTCATCAGCTGAATAATGAGAACACCTCAGTGTGTGTTTGGTTACTTTAGAAACAGAAGTAATAAGAGCATTTGGGGAAGAGTCACCCTCAGAGGAAAGGAAAGGAGAGTTGTGTTCCTCATATTTTTAAATGAAGCAAGTCAAAACTTTAAATGTGAGTGAATTCTTAAAAGAATGGAAAGAATACATTATTTTCCCAAATACGTTGGAGGATTTTCCATCCTTCTCAAAGGGAAAGTGATTAACATTTATTAAATGCTAGCTGCAGAAGTATTTGACAAGGAAATCACTGAGATCTGGGATTAGAAAATAAGTATATGTAAGACTGAGGAGCCTTATATAGTCTGCCTTCATATGGAGATGCAAACTGGCTGTCAGGCATGTTGTAAGCTGTAATAAAAATATCCTCCAAAGCTGGTAGAACAGGAAGAACATCAGTAGGATGAGACAATTCCAAGAGTAATAAATCACAATATGTTTTCAAATAAACTGGAATACCATTCCATTCCCACTGAAATTTGTGATTTACTCTATAGATGGTTTAGAAAAGGGAAATTCTTCATAGAGAAAATCAGAAGATATACTCTCAGAATCTGTTGCATGAGGAGAAATAACCAAATTTGTTTCCGGCAATTCTCTTTCCTATTCATCACACTGAGAACCAAAACAAGAACTTAATTTTCTCTTAAGAGAAAGTAAAGGTTAAGAGCCTGAACTAAGCCTGAGCCAAGCCAAACAAATCTTCCTTGTTTGTGGTGACAGAAAAACTTAAGTGTTAAACTTTCTGCTTCGGTTTTCCAGGAACATTCATAGAAAGACAGACTCATGTCAAGATCACTTCAGAAAAAAAAGGCAACACAGTCTGACATGGCATTGAAGCAGTGGTTCTCCTATTATCTGCAGAGGACACTCAAACAGCAACTGAGGACATGTCTAGCCCCACTCACCGGTCCACGATGGCTGAAAGGATTAAACCAGAGCAATAGATGTGTGGTCTAAGGAATGTGAAATTGCCATTCCAGGGTCACCAATCTGAGGCGTAGGCAAGGAAACTGCCTGCTGAACTGACAAAGGCTGTCATTTTCTTTTTCGTATGTCCAGAGGAAGTAAGAGCCAAGAAACTATTAAGCTGTTCCATGGTTAAGCAGAAAAGCCTAAAATGCAGTTAGCAATGCCAGTAAATTAAGTACCAAAAAAGTAGGATTTCATTAAAAATGACAGTGAAGCACAAAACACACATTACAGTCCTTAAAAACACTTTATAAAATTACCAATAAAAACAGTAACTAAAACACAGTGCTCCAGCTGACACTGTCTGCATTCCATTCTGTGCCTCTGAACAGGAAATTAAGGCTTTGAAAGTTGGTTGGTTGTTATATTCTAGGCAGGATATAACCCATACAGGTTAGGCTACTGCAGCAGTGATCTAATGATGAGTATAATAGGTTCTAGTATGTACATTCAGGTTAATTAAACCAAACATTAAAAGAGATAAAGTCTGTGGGTGTAGTTGTCTGGGACAGCTACAATCAACCCATATGGACTGAGTAACTTCCCTTTTGAAAAACAAATAGTTTTGTGTGTTGGCTATGGAGGTTGGGGTTTTGAAAATGTATTTATTTTGCAAGTGTTTTTTCTTGAAACAAAAAGTCTGGTAAAATGTGATGAGTTCAAGCTGAGATGAGAAGCAGCAGCTGCATACAAGATTAGCCTGCCAAACATTAATGTGTACATGCAAGTTGGAAACATACATTTAAAGAAACTCTCACACAAAATATGGAGAAATTAAAAGCTTATCAGAATGACTGCCTTTGTCAATTATATCCTAGAATGAAAATGGCATTGCATGTATACACAAAAAGCAGACTACTGAATTAGATTAAGTAGGCTATAGTGCGAATAATGTTATAGGAGATGCATTTGGATAGAAAGGAACATGTGAATTTGGCAGAGGAAGGATTTTAGAATGGATATTTAGCAGAGTATCAGGGCAATATTCACACACATTTTGTACATGATCAATGCAGAAAAGGGCATTTCAGTACTGTGGAACATTTTGAGATAATTTCATATCTATTCAGGCTATAAAATAAATGATAAAACAAAAGCTATAGTGAAAAACTATATATCAACTCATGAATTGTTTCAGCAATACCCATATGTATGGAGACACTATCTTTATGTGTTTAGGTGTACGGATTACAAAGGATTCTGTTATGGCAGCTAAAGATGTGTAAAATGACTAAATAAGAAGTTATGTACTTACCATAATGTTCCATGTGAGTTGTTCTTCTCACCTTCATTATTACTGATGGGTTCGGAGCCAATCCTCGGCTCCGAGTCAGCCACTTTGCAAAGCTTGAAGTCTCTAAAAGCCTGAGGCCAAAGCCCTATCCCACACCACTACATTCCCCAGATCTTATATGCTGCCAACTAGCATAAAACCTACCCCAGATTTCAAGGAAATCATACAGGCCACTGTGAGAGGAAACTCCTCAGGAAAACCAAAACCAAGATAGAACATCTTGAACTTCCAGACATAGGAAGGGGTTAGGTGGGGGGGGGGGCGTAATAATGAAGGTGAGAAGAACAACTCACATGGAATGTTATGTTAAGTACATAACTTCTTTATGTGAAGTTGTTCAATCTCGCCTTCATTCGTACTGATGGGTAGCGTCCCCAGCACCACAATCTTGGGTGGCTCACGAGAGTACCTGCTTCAGGACAGCAGACCCAAATGAAGCTGTGCTCCTAGAGACCTTGTCCACTTTGTAGTAAGATATAAAGGTATGTGGATTTGACCAGGTGGCAGCTGCACAAATTGAGTCAATAGGTAACCTGGTCAAGAAGGCTGCAGCAGTAGAAACCACTCTTAGAATGATCCTTGACTTTATGTAATGCAATACATGCTTCACTGTAGATAAAGGCTATAGAGTCAGAGAGCCATTTCGACAAGGTAGCTTTGGAGACAGGTGCACCTTTTTTAGAATCCAAGGAGGAGACAAACAGCTGATCAAGCCCTTCTGTGATCTTTTGTATGGTTCAAATAAAAGCAAAGTTGTCTATGGACGTCAGGTTTGTGAAGCATATATTCCAACTGGTTTGACTGATTGGGAAAGAAAACAGGTAATTCAGTCGTCTGATTTAGTGTGAATTTTGAACACACTTTCAGTAAGAACGATATAAAATACTAAGTAAACTTAATAGAAAGGGCTTGCAATTCTGAAATTCTGCATGATGATGTTATAGCCACCAAGAAAATGGTCTTCTAAGAAAGAAATTTCAGTTCACAAGAAGAGGCAGGTTCAAAAGGCGGAATAATAATTTTGGAGAGGATTAGGTTTAAGTTCCATGGAGTAGTAGGGGATCTGATTGGTGGTTATAAGTGCATTGTACCTTTCAAAAAAAGCCTTAGACAGCTTATTAGACATAATGGGGTGGGAGGGTTGGCATAATAGTTAAGGTATTTGCCTTATAAACCAAAGGTGCAGGGTTTGATTCTCAAATGGGGTAATTGGCTAGGCTTAAAATGGCTCACAAAGGCAGTTAGCCTAGTACTAATCTATGAACCATTTTCAGATGCACCTATAGGAAAATTAGAAATAGCAGCCAGTTGGACTCGAATGGTTGCTGCTGCAGCTCCAGCTCCTTCATTGAACAGTTTTGTTAGAAATTCCAAAATATCCAAAATGGACGTCAGGAAAGGGTCAATGTTATTCTGCTGTGCCCAGATGGAAAACCTTTTCCACTTACTGAGGTAAAGTTTCCTTGTTGAAGATTTTTGAGACGACAAGAGAATGTCACACTTCTGATAAATTCTGGAACCTGGCTATTCTGGAATTGGAGCAGCCAAGCTGTCAGTGTGATGGACTGAAGAGAAGGGTGAAGAGCACCTGATGAGTGGGTCAACAGATCCAGCACTGGGTCCAGGGTCCAAGGCTCCTCCAGTAGATGAGGCTTCAGAAAGGGGAACCAAATTTGATGAGGCCAATATGGGGTTATTAAGTGTCCTGCCCAGAAAACTGGCTTTCTGCAATACTTTGGGAATCAGTGGAAAGGGAGGGGAAGCATATAGGACTCCTGGAGGCCAATCATGGACAAGTGCGTCCTTCGAGGGTTGTCCCTGTTGAGGGATCAGGGCAAAGTAGTTGCTGCACTTGGTGTTTGTAGGGGTGGCAAAAAGGTTGCAACAAGGCTGGCCTCATCTGCGGAAAATCATTTCTGCTATTTTGTTCTTGAGAGACCACTCATGAGGCAACAGAATAGCTTTGCTGAGTCTGTCCGCTATCACGTTGGATTTCCCCAGAATGTGCATTCCTATCAGAAAATGCTGGGTGTACTCTGCCCATTTCCATAATCTTAGAGCCTGTCAACACAGGGGGTAAGATTTGGTTTCTCCTTGTTTATGTACCAGACTACGGACATGTTGAATGACTGGATTGCAATCATGCCTAGGGGAAGACAGTCTTGAAAGGCCTGCAATGCTAAAAGAACCGCTCTCATCTCCAGGATGTTTATGTGCAAATGAGCCTGCCATGTATCTTGGGCTGTCCAAGCCTGATACTGCCCCCCCATCCGATCAGGGAGGCATCCATGGTTACTGTTGCAACTGGAATGGGGAGTACAAATGGATGACCCATAGTCACCGTCTCAGACGTCAGCCACCACCGAAGATCATCCTTGCAAGAGTTGGTTATCATAACTGGGTGATTCATCGGTAAGTCCTGAAAAGTCCACTGTGTGAATAGCAGTCAATGAATGTATATGTAAGATCTCGCAAGGGGTATTGCAATAATCGCTGCTGCCATAGTGACGAGCAGCTTGAGAATCTGTGATGCTGGTGCTTTTTGTCTTGACAGGAGATCCACAATTTGTTGTGGAAGGGTAATCACTCTTTCAGGAGGGAGCTGAAGGGACATGCTGACCATGTCCAAGTCTGCTCCTATAAAGACTGTACGCTGCGATAGCAATAAAGCAGACTTTTCTGAATTTATCGTAATACCCAGCTGTAAGCATAGATCTATGGTAGCGTCCCTTGCCCGAATAAGTTGATGCCTGGTGGGGGCAGTAAGGTGCCAGTTGTCCAAGTAAGGAAACACCCGGATTCCTGAATGTCTCATGTGGGCCATGACCACTGTCATACATTTGGTGAACACTCTGGGGGCTGTAGTGAGACCAAAGGGCAGGGCCTGAAACTGGAAGTGACTGGCTCCCAGCCTGAAGCGCAGATGATACCTGGATGGCCAGGCCATTTTGATATGGTAGTATGCATTCTGAAGATCTAGAGAGCACATTCAATTGTCCCTCCCTAAGAACAGGAGAATGGACTGAAGTGCGACCATCCAGAACTTCTTTACCACATATTTGAGTCTGCTGAGGTCCAAAACAGGTCTCCAGTCCCTTGTCTTCTTTGGTACCAAAAAGAATCTTGAGTAAGTTCCGGATCCTTGCTGGTCTGGTGGGACTGGCTGGATGACTCTTTTTTGCAATAATTTTTGGACCTCTACGGATGCCACATCCCATAGACTGGGTGGAACATCTAGGATTCTTTTTGTTGGTCTGGGTTGAGAGAGAAAGGGGTTGGAATATCCTCTGGCTATAACATTTTGTACCCATCGGTCTTCTGAGATTTTTAGCCACCCAACTGCCTCCAGAGCAGGACAGTTGGGCCTCCTTTCAGGAGTGCTGATAGGGCTTCCCAAGGAACTGATCCCAGTCACTCTGGTTCTGCAGACCCCCTCTGCTGCATGGGTGTCTTCCACAATTGCCTACCCCTCTGCCCCTGGAGGAGGTTTCACCTTGTGAGTTTGGAAAGGCTCCTTGGGTCTTACAGAACCACATTTCCCCCCCCCCTGTTGACCTTTGGGATGAGGTCTAGTAGGGGTAGAAAAATGGACTCCTACAGCAGATAGAGTCTTATCATCTTGCTCACATCTGGTGAGGGTCTCTATCTTTTGGTCCAAACAAGGAGGAACCATCAAACAGGGCATTCACAAACGACGACTTAAAAGGTTTTGCAAAAGAATATAAGCACATCCAGGAATGTCTTCGCAAAGCAATTCCTGTACTCACAGCCCTACTCGTTCCATCAGCTGCGTAAGACACGAGGCGCATGGAAGAGTTTACGATGGAGTCATGAGGCACATGGAAGAGTTTACGATGGAGTTGAGGGTAGTAAGCTGAGACATCACCTTGTCCACCACAGAATTGGCTACTGCACCCTGGAGAGCATCTCCAAGCTCCTTCAGGAGATCTCTCTGAAGCCTTGTGAAGTGGATTAAATAGTTCAATGACCAAAGGGCAAAGGTTGTACAACTGAACATGCACTTCCCATATCTGTCCATGATCGTAGAATCTCTATTAGGAGGATGGACAGACATAGAAGTCTCTGACATTTCTTTTTTAGTGGCTGCCGCCGCCACCACCATGGTATCAACAGATATGGGTTTGGATAAGGAGGACTTATCTTGAGGTGCTGAAATGTACTTATTGGGCCTTTTAGGAACAGGCTCCATAGAATCTGGGGAGTCCCACGCCCTTTGAGACAAAAGCTCCATCAACTCATCGAAGGGCGGACACACCCAAGAGGTGGAGGGTCAGGACCTGAAAACTTTCAGGACCACCGATTCATCCTCGGTAGGGTTTAGGGGCTGCCAGTCTCCCCCTCTGCTTAAGGATCTCAAGGATATCCCTGAAGGACATATCCTCACAGGGGGACCTTGGGGACCCTTCCGATTCCTCCAAATCGGTGTCTGACGTGATGTATTCCTGAGGGGAATCTAAATGTCTCCTCTTACATAACCTCTTCCGAAGGATCTCCTCAGTGGGAATCTCTGGGGAGGTCTCAGAAGAGCAGGGTTCTCCCAAAGGGGTGTCCTGAGGCTCTGGGTCCCTATGCTTACAGTGAACCTGTGGTAGCGGAGAAGATGCAGACACCTTTCGGGAGGAGTTGGCCATATCAGAGGTTGTGGAAGTCTGGGGGACAAAGCCCTCCTCATGGCATTGAAGGCCCCATGGCTCCAATACGAGGAAGCACCTGGGTCCAAAGACACTGAAGACTCCTCCCACACCAGAACTGCCATCTCCGAGCATGAGGTAGGAGCCAAACTCATCCGTGCCGACGCCCCAAGAGGAAGTCTCGGAACAGACGTATCGGTTCAACCTCCCCTGGAACAAACAGAAGAGTGTCGGCCTCCAGATTCTGCTGTCAGAGCAGAGGACATCAGGGTGGTTGGTACTAACAGGTCAGAAGTGAGTGTCGGCACCAACAGTTCCACCAATGACTGAATAGCCTCCTCCAGCTCTGACGCCTTGATTCGAGTCCGAGGAGCAGAAACTACAGGAGAGGACTTTATTGGTCCCGAAGCTGCTCGAGTTGAAGCTGACAGAATTTTAGCAAGTGCTGGATCCTGTAAAAGTCTCTGCACCACTCACTCCACATCCGAATCAGAGAGTTTGGAAGCCTGAGAGGAAACCACCGATGGAGCCGGTGAACCCAGAATCGGGGATCTCAAGGTAGGAGATACAGGTTCCAAGACTGGGGCCCAGCTCCTACCAACAACCTGTATGGTCAGCTCCGATTTCATTGGAGCTGAAACCATAGCCTTTTTTGAAGATTTTAGAACCGAATAGCCCTTCGGAGCCAAACTAGTGGAAGAGGCTGGAGAAGGTTTTGGTTGTCCCGGAGCAGAATCAAATCTGATTGGAAAGCAGACTTAATCAAACCCCGCTCCACTAGCTTACGGTTTCTTTCAGCTAACTCTAGAGCTGAACCCATGATAAATGGAACAAACCTCCTGTAAATGGACCTCACCCAAACAATACACACAAGTAGAGTGGCCATCAGTTATTGATTACATTTAGGACATCTTTTAAACCCTAATTTTGCCTTCTCAGACATTGTAAAAGTCAGCAAAAACACCACCTGTCAAAAAGAAACGAAGCCTAACCAGCTATAAGTATCAAATGGCAGCTTACTGTAAAACCTCCTAAGACTGTGCAAACAGAACAAGCCTAACAGGCTAAGGGAAACAAAAAGCAGCCAACAAATGGCCAAGAGCCTAACCGGCTAACCAAAAATTTGCAGAAATTGCAAAAGCCTAACTCTGCTTAGGATAGGGCAAATAAGTCAAACGGCTACACAGAAGAAATAAGGCCAATGCCCAAAAACTATATATATGTATATATAAAGAAAAGGAATATAGATCCAAAAAATAAACTGCACTAACTACAATACTATCACAAACCTAACTAACCTGCAAAAAAGGTAATTATCAAGAAAAATTTAGTAGAAATATTAAACTCATCTCTCCCACGGCCTGAGCTGTAGAGAAACGCACAATCAGTTGCAGCAGCAAACTAGATCTGGGGAATGTAGTGGTGCATTGTGGGATAGGGCTTTGGCCTCGAGGTGTGAGACACCTCAAGCTTTGCAAATTGGCTGACTTGGAGCCGAGGATTGGCTTTGAACCCATCAGCAGGAATGAAGGCGAGATTGAACAACTTCACATCAAAAGATAATACAAACATTGAGAAGATGGAAGCCCTTGATTATGGATATGGATAAAAAGATACAGTGAAAATATTTCTAGTCCCTTTAATAATATATACAGGTTACGTGTATTGTACTTGACCAGGAGTTATTTTATTGTGGACCATAAAAAGAGCAAAAAGGAACTTATTTGGGAGCGAAAGAGCAAAAGCTAAATGGGATAAGTTGTTTCTTCCCAAAGAACACTGGAATTTAGGATTACCTAATTTGAAGGGATACTTTAGAGCTATAAATATTAGGCTCATATACATAAGTAGGTTAGAAATTAAGGTGGTAAGGAGTGATGAAGCAGGTGAGAGTTCAAAACATAAGAAGAGAGTAGGATTTTGGATGCAGGCCATTAAGGAAAATAATGCCACAGAATATTATATTTACAAAGCAGTAGAAAGTATTCTAAGAACTAAGGTAACAGGAATAGAGAAATGAGATTTTACAAACAAAGATGGCTGCAAATAGGGCATAGAAAATAGGCAAGCTAGGGCTGGAATTTATTATTGGAGAAAATCAGCAAAGGAACTAAGGTATTTCAAGCAGATAACTAGGGTGGGAAGGCTATGTGATAAGACCAAGCAGAATTTTTAATTTAGGCTAAAAATTGCCTTCCCTACTAGGGCGTGATACGTATAGGCAGAGAAAGGTATAGAGAAATGTTAAGTGAAAGACTATCTCCTGTTGAATTTTCAAATAAGTCTTTCACAGCAGCCACTGTAGAGCTTGTGAAACACCACACAGTAATTACAGGAATCAAGCAAAAGAGGTTAGAAAAGCTTGGTAAAAGATAATTGAAAAACAATATATAAAGAACAAAGGGAAGACAGTTGGCTCCCATGTATGCAACAAAGTCAAGAAGGTTTAGGATTTTTTAATGGAAGTGTTTGAACAGGTATATTAAACCCCAAGAATACTTCAGAGAATTATCTCTTGGGGTAGATAGCAAATTAAGGCAGTGTGATGGGAAACAGAAAGGTAATTGGGAACATGCCTTTTGGGAGTGTTCCCTACAGAGCACTTTGTCAGAAATGTTGAGGGAGCAAACTACAGAAATTATTCCATTCATATGGAATATAGGATATGAACAAGTTTAATGCTAGCTGCCAAAAAAAATGTACTCAAAATTAAAAATCAAAAGGTAAACCAATCATAAGTGAGTTACTGAATTTTGTAAATGAAGTAAAAGGAATGGAGGTAGGATCTCTGGAAAAGGAAAGACAAATTGTATAGAAATAAACTGAATGTGTAGAAGCAATATATACATAATGTTGGAGAAGTGAAATTTCAGGGAAAGCAGGATTTCAGCAATTTAAGTAATGATGGAGTGAATGATTGTTAAAAAAGAACTTATGTAATAACGCATGTAAATAAAAATGTTTACAATGTTTTTTTTTCTTTTCTATTAATACATGTATACCAATGTCATTGTTCAAAAAAGTGCGAAATTAATAAACCTGTTAAAAATGGCCACTCACATGTGGTCTTATAAGACAGGAATGCTGCAAAGGTTCCTTCAATGCTTTTGACATTATGAGCTCAGTGGAAAAGCTGAAAGGAATAAGACTTGTACATACTTAGCTGAGCTTATCTGTCCAGAGTACATCCTCTTCTGGGTGTGCTGGACTGTCTTACAGGAAGAAAAGGAGTCAACTGAGGGTCTCCAAAGATACCCCAGCGTGATCAATGCTCATGTCCTTTTATGTGGTTCTTCAATAATATAGCCTGATAATCATGACCAAAGAGGTCATTTCAACAGAACAGCACACTCAGAACAAGCTGTCTCAATTCCTCTTGAAAAAATGAAATCATGTGCTGCACATACTATACAACCCAGCAGAATGACACCAGATTTTGTTGCACCTGCCAGAACACTAGCACAACTACACCAGGTTACATGAAAGCCCACTGAGAAAAGAGTTGTAAGAGTCTTCAGTAAGTTCATAGGTATATACTAGGCTAATGACCACTAGGGCCTTTATAAGCCTAGCCATGCAACCAAAACCAACTGTGTCCATATGTATCGCTGACATTTTTAGGAAGTTTCAAGAAGTTACGTGGTGGGTATGTTAGTTTTGGCATTACTGTCTGCTTATATCTCTCAGACATGGGGCCCAGACATGAGGTGAATGTTCAATTTCCCATCCATTCGTACAAGCCATCAACAAAATGATCTTGTCTCCGGGACCTATACTGGGTGAAAAAGATGAAGTAGGAATCTAACCTAGAATACCTTCAAAGGAATAGCATAATTTCGCTAGGGTTTCATAAAGGGCAGCTAGCTGGTTCGAGCTGAAGTGTTAAGATTGTGAGAATGTGTCATTCTCCTTGTACGGACACAGTTTATGCCTCTGGAGTATACGGTAGAGAAACTTGCAGGCCAATCTACACAGAACTACAGAACTTCATTTGCTGGACAGTGTCTTCAAAGGATTAATCATTTAGACATTTAATTTTCTTTGCCTGTTACAGTGAAAGGGAAGGATGAAAGATGGATGTCAAAAAACATCAGTCATATACAACTGGCTTGTGTAGTGCTTTGCAATGGAACCAAACCATATTCCATAAAGGCTGCAATCCTGATTGTGCCATCTTTTGAATGAGACATTAAACCAAAGCCCCATCTGTCGAATTGGTGGAAGTTCAGGTGTTTGTAAAACATCCCATGGCACCTACTGAAAAGAGTAAGGGTCCTTTATTTAACAAATCGTAAATATTAACAATATAAACAGAATAAAACTATTTACATTTACATTATGCACAAACTACTCACACTGACCTCATATTCATGTTTTTACATTCAAAAATACATTTATATCTGACCCCCACTTTCCTTTCCACAACCAAAATTTTATATTTAACATTTCTGATAAATCCCATTTAGCATTATACATAATTTCACTCTTTTCCAAATTTCCACTTAGCATTAAATATTTTTTCTACCTTTCCAATATACACTCTTTATAAAAACATAATCATATACGTATTAATTTTTGTATCTCTTAATTTCATCTAAATAATGATTCTCATCTTAGTCCATATTATACATAATTTATTTCACTCTGGTTCCAAATTATTCCTATAACATTACATATTTTTATCAGCCTTCTCAAAATGCTTTGTCTCTATAAAAAGACATTTAATCATATCCATATTAATATTTTTGTATCCCTTACTTTTATCTAAATAATGATTTTCATATAACTTATTCCATAATGCATCAGTTCTTTCACATTTCAAAAAGACATGTTCAGCAGTTTCTTCTTTATGACAATAATCATGTGTTCTTTTACTTATTTTTGTACATGGCATGTTTGTTTTGACTGGTAATTTTCTTATTGCCAGTGTCTACAAAAAAAAAATAATGTTATTCTATTCTCTTTTTAAATCTATTGCCTTTATAGCTCTGATTTTCACTTCCTCCAATTCTTTCCATGGGTATCTCTCTCTCTCTCTCTCTCTCTCTCTATATATATATATATATATATATATATATATCTATATAAAAATATTTTGCAGTTTTGTATACCACTTTTTTCTTATCTTCTAAATCTTCTCTACTTAATTTCATCATTACAATTTTGTCTTGATATGCTTTCATTTCTTCATTCATATACTCTTATAACATTTCATCAGATCACATTTTTTATATTTATTTTCCAATAACAGACATTAAATTACCATTTATTTCCTTTAACCATATAAGTATTTGATACAGATGCAATGAAACTGCAAATACCACTGGATTTATAAGTCCTAAACCACCATTCTCTTTTGCAACATAAAGCACACTTCTCTTTACAGGATTAAGGTGAGTTCCCCATATAACGGAAAAGATACTAATACCTTTTCAATTGACAACAGCATACTAAAACACACTAGCTATATATAAAATGTTTCTAATACAACAGTTAAGCAAATATGCTTTTTTCTTGAAATAAAGTTTAAAAGTCCTCCAAAAAGAAAGTACAGTTGTGTAAAATCTTACCATAACAATAGATATACTTCTCTTCACTGTTGCAGTATTTTTACTAAAGGGATCTGCCAAAGATAGCCAAACAACTGGTCAGTATACCAAAGCCTTAGATTTTTAAGGACATTGTATGTCACACGTATGCTCCCCTCTCATGGCGTAGGGCATAAAGGTGATGTACGAACGTACCTACCTCAGAACTGAATAGCCCCAGGAAGAACAGTCCAAGGAGAAAAGGAGGAATGCAGGTGACCACAGTCATCACCATCATGGATACTCCCTCTGACCTTATCTCTGCAACTCAAGCATCTTTTAACTCAGTCAAATCCTGGCTCTGACACACCCAGCAAATTCTAAACCCTAAAATAAAAACTTACTTTTTCTTCCCAAGAACATCACCCACTACCTGTCAAATTGTTACCAATCTTGTCCACACTTCTAACTAAACTAGAATCTAGAACAAGGTTGCCAGATTTGCTGCACACCAGACTTACAAATCACATCATTGTCTTTCACTAAGATACTTAAACTGGTTGGAATTACCTCACCAGCTTCTTCTCTTTACAAACAAGTCACTCAGTACTATACCAGCAATCCTTCTGCCTAGCCTCTCTCTCCTCATCTCTCAATATTTCCCCATTAGGTCTCTACGTAGCTTTGACCTTAACCTACTACAAATATATAAACCCAAGACTAAAGTTGGCTCTAGCCTCTACAGCTACAATCCTACCATATCATGGAACAAATTACCATGAGAAATCAGGTCCCTCAAACATCCAAATCAATTCAAAACTGCCACTAGAGAGTACCTACAAACTCACAGGTCCTGCCACTGCACTCATCTCCCCCTCAACCACCTGACTATCTTCTAACACACTGTACTAACTTTTTCCTTAATCTGTCAGATTTACTCTTGCCTCCTAATCATGTCTAACCACCAAAACTAGAAAGCGTTTAAGCTCTTAACCTCTTTAAAGTCTCACTCTACTTGTCCATTTCTCATTTCCTCTTCTGATTTCACATCTCATGAAATAACTATAGATACTATGTAATTTTTGCTGTTTTATTAAAAACTTTTGTATTTGAATAATTTGTTTATGCTTATAAAGATGTTTCAGCTATTATATTCTACATAACTGTACGTCATTGTATGTGTACACTGTAACCTTCTGATGCTGTTTATTATAAATCCAGTATAACAAATTGTAAAACTGTGCAGCTTTTCTCCCTGGGACTCTGCTGAAAAAGGGCTACTCAGCTCAGCTGGACAAACCCGGTCAACAAATGTAAAATAAGATAAATAAGTAAATAAACATGTGCATCCAGAAGGAAAAAGGAAAAGGGAGTAGAGGAAAAGTGGGGAGCGAAAACTGCAACAGTAAACACTTTCCTTTGAACACCTACATTACTCTCAGTTCCACTACCCAACTAAACAAACAGCCTCACACATACTCATATCTCCGAATAATGTAAATATAATATCTACACCTGGCTACCTACTTGCAAAGTTCCACAGACTACCCTACATTAAACACTATAATCCCTCAACCAAGAAATAGTTTCTAAGTAATCTGCATTATGCATTGCACATTCTAAAATAAACAATCCTTACAAAATGGTGATATCTATCCTAACCCAGGCCCAGCCAATGTCCTACCTACTGATCTTTATACCTCCAATCCCTCTATCCCACTCAGCCCCATTAAACTCCCCAACCCTTTCCTGATAGCCCATCTCAATATCCAAAGCGTCAACAATAAAGTTCCTCATCTAGCCCATCTCAATATCCAAAGCGTCAACAATAAAGTTCCTCATCTCCATTCTATCTTAAGACATATACTCTTGACATTCTATGTTTAACAGAAACTCGGTTAAAACCACAAACCCAAGATAATGAGATTATCCCACCAGGATATAATATATTGAGACATGACCATACAAAAAGAAAGGGGGGGGGGTAGCAATTATTTTCAAGGAAGAGCTACAAGTTACCACCTGACCTCATATCCCACCTAAGGACAATAATGCAGAAATCCTTATTTCCAAGATTCAGCTTAATTCTAGTAAATCCATAAATATCTTATGCATTTATCTACCTCGTGGAAATAATATTAGCACCTTAGAGGATATTCTTAGTCAAGTCACAGTAACCTTCCCACAAAAAAACTATAATCCTAGGTGATGTCAACATAGCTTGGAAGTGCATCAGTAGTGACCATCCTACTTCTCATATTAACCTTCATGGCTTCTCTCAGACCATCACCTCCCCAACTAGAATTAACAAACCAAAAAGAGAGCACCTTAGATTGTATTCTCATTAATAATCACCACCAAACGTACAAAGTAGGTATCTTCCCTGATGATGTAAGTGACCATTGCTTAACCTATACAATCAGGCAAAAAATAGATATCTCCCACCCAACATCATACAGGACTATACGTTCCAACAAGCATTTTAACCAAGAACTATTTCTGAGCGAACTCAGTGCCTGTAATTGGACTTATCTCAAAACCCTCCCATTGGAAGAGGCTGTCCAATTAACTCTAAATTCTTAACTATCCTAGACAAACATGCACCTAAACGTAATAAGAATTAGGTCAAAACCAGCCCCATGGTTCACCAAAGATACCAGGCAAAAAATCTTACTTAGAAATAAAGCCTGGACTACGTGGCAAACTACCAAGAGCACATCTGATCAACAGACATTTAGACAAATAAGCAATGCAACCAAAAAAGCCATACTCTTAGACAAAAAAAAAAAACTTGGAAACACACCAAAATAACCCTCAAAGATTCTAGGCAAGTATCAATAGACTCTTATACCCAGGACACTCTGGTACACCAACACCAATAGGAGCTAACCATGAGACTCCCCATCCAAACTGCTAATGACTAACTCCTTCACAGGTGCCATCCAAACTCTAGCCAGTCAGCTATCTCCTGAGACCTCTAGCATTCCTACCCCCACAACTAATACTCTTCCTACCTTCCTATTGCAACCCATATCTACTAACTTTATTTTCCAACTCCTAGCAAAACTTAAGCCTTGTACCCCTTCCGCTGACCAAATCCCAGCTGAATATCTGCAAAAAGCTGCTAAAGCAGTAGCTTATCCTGTAGCCATCCTGATGAACAGAATCATTAAAGAAGGATACATCCCTACCAGCTGGAAAATCAGACATTATCCCCTACACAAAGGTGGCAACTCAAATGAATATTCTAACTATAGACCCATAGCCCCTCTATCCATCCCCCTTAGCAAAAATAATGGAAAAATGCATTCACCATCAGTTAATAGCTCATCTAACTCAACACAACTTAAAGGCCAACATGGCTTTAGGCCATTCCATAGTACCACCACTGCCCTCCTATCCTTTACAGACACCATCAATAGAAACCGCAATAACAATGTACTCTCTTCAGCGCTACTTACTGATCTTTCAAAGGCTTTTGATATGGTAAACCACACATTGCTTATTAATATTCTCACATCACTTTCCCTGGATACTCAATCTGTAAAGTGGTTTACTTCCTACCTGAGCAATAGGCAACAAGCAGTGTTCTGGGAAAATCTATCATCCCACCTGTCAGTCACACTGGACATCCCCCAGGGTTCCATTCTAGGTCCTACCTTATTTTCAATTTTTATGAATGATCTCTACTTAGCTATTCCCAATGTAACTTGTATACAATATGCAGATGACTCTACATTAATCTGCACAACTAAATCTGCTTCTGAACTGCAATGCCAAACCCAGAAAGTATTTAGCATAGTTGAGACCTGGTTCTTAAAGTGCTGCCTCCTACTGAATCCCAAAAAAACAAAGCTCCTGCTCTTTACTCCTACTTGTAGGTCCACACCACTAGATTTCTCAGTCATTTCTAACAATGATACCCTCATATACCCAGACTCTACCACCAAACTCCTTGGGATTACAATAGACAACCACTTCAACACCCACATTAACAGCACTATAAAATCAGTTAACAGAAAAATGGGCTCCCTGCACAGAGTCAAACCCTTCCTTACACCAATAGCAAGAACTACCATTGCCCACTCCCATCTAATCTCTACTCTATGCCTCAACAATATACACTAACCTATCCAAAAATAATCTTCTCAAACTTTCTACCTCTTATAATATTGCCAGATTTGCCTCTGGTAAACCCTTCAGAACCCATCACTGTCAGTATTCTCAAACAACTCGGATGGCTTGAACTTCAAAGCCAGCTTCAATTCAACCAACTTATGATTGCCCATAAGATCCTTTACCAGCCAAACAATACTCCAATACTCTCAGACCTCATAACCCCCTATAAAAATCTTAATGCCTTGCATTCATCAAATAAACTCCTAGTTAACATCAACAAGTCTCACAACATGGCAGGTGACTCCATTCTCAAACACAACTGGGAAAACTGGAACCTTCTACCTACTGAATTTACTTCCCTTCCTTACCACCTTGCCCTTGTAGCAACCCTGGCTAACCTATCATTACTGCTACTAATATATTTTCTAGCTGTTCTCTCTCCACTAAATTAATCTTCTGTACTGCAATGGAAAGCATCTAGTAAGAACCTGGATACTATTTTTAGCCACTAGCACCTGTATATATCTTACTCTAAACGTTGTATATAGTTTTATGAAATGTACTATTAAATGCATAAAAATATCTTCTATGTCTACTACTTGCTTTTTTTGTAACAATACTTATTGTCTGTTTGTATCTGTCTTGGAGATTTTCTCCCCAGGCCTCTACTGAAAATGGACCTATATCCAGCTACACTAGCCCGGTCAACAAATGTAAAATAAAATAATCAGAAGGACATTCACTGTTATGGTAAGATTTTACACAACTGTACTATGTCCATCACTGTTGCTGTATTCTTTACTAAAGGGAGAGTACAAAAGTTCAAGAGGAAATTGGGAGGATGAAGTCCCAGCAGGGCCCTCAAGAAACCCATGCAGAACAGCTCTAGCAAAACAGCAAGTTCGAGCACTGGAAACCACATTCCGTCTGTAATGTTTAGTAAAGGTATGAATAGGTAAGAATGGAAGTCCAAGTAGCAGCCTTAAGGATGGAATTGGTATGCGATTCTTTGAAAAAAGCACCAAAGGAAGCCACAGCCTTGGTAGAATGAGCCTTTCCAAAAGCAGAAAGGCTTTAACCATGAAAGGGGTAACAAAAATAAATGGCTTTAGGCATCCATGAAGAAATGGTCTGCTTAGAAACAGCCAAACCTAGAGATCTAGGATGAAAAGAAACAAAAAGTTGCTCAGACTTGCAAATGGCCTTAGACTTATCCAAATAATATTTGAGATGTCTGTGCAAATCCAGGATATGAAAAACCTTCTCACTGGCAGACTGTGGAGAAGGGAAGAAAATGAACAAATTAATAGATGGATTAAGAGACAATTTATTAACCAGCTTGAGCATAAAAGAAGGATTAGTACAAAGACACCCTGTCCCTATAAAAAACTAAAAAAGGAGGAACAGCCAAAAGGGCCTGAAGCTCAGACACCCTTCCTAGCTGAAGTAATGGCCAAAAGAAGAACAGTCTCCCATGTACAATGCTGCAAGGAAGCTGAATCTACAGACTCAAACAATGAAGAACCATCAAAGGGGGCATTGGTAAAGGTAGACTTGAAAGGTTCCGCAAAATTGCATAAGCGCATCCAGGAGCGTCTCCTAAGGGAAACTCCTGAACCCGCTGCCCTGCTCGCTCTGTCAGCTGCATAGGAGAGCAGCCTCATGGAGGAGTTCACGATGGAATTTAAGGTGGACAACTGAGCAGACACCTTCTCAGGGACTCCTTCAGTAGATGTACCTTGAAAAGCATCTAACTCCTTGAGGAGATCTCTTTGAAGCCTAGTAAAATGTGCGAAAGTTCAGTGATCTGAGAGTAAAAGCCGCTGAAGAAAAGATACACTTCCCGTATCTATCCATTGTTCAATGCTCCTTATTCGGCAGATGGACAGATGAAGTCTCCACTAGCTCCTTCTTAGTGGCTGCCGCCACCACCATAGCATCTACAGACACGCCCGTGGACAAAAAATCTTTCTCTTTCGGGGCAGACAGAAATTTATTGGGTCTTCTGAGAACTGGATCAATGGCATTAGGAGTCTCTCACACCTTCCCACTAACCAGGTCTAAGAGTTCATCAAAAGGTGGAGACACCCAAGATGCTGAAGGTTGAGACCCGAAAGCCTTCAGGTACACGGACTCCATCAGAAGGGGTGACAGTGAGCCAAGCTGCCTCTCTCTGCTTAAAGATCTCTAAGATGTCTATAAAGGAGACATCAGAGGATGACTTGGGGGACCCTTCTGACAGGTCAGTGTCTGAAGTGATGGACTCAGCCAGGGAGTCTACATACTTCCTCTTGCATGTCCTCTTCAGAGGGGACTCTTCAGAAGGGTATTTTGGGGAGGTCTCGGAAGACTGGGGGGTCACCCAATGGAGGCTCCTGAGGCTGTGGGTCTCTGCTGTTGAGAGAGTAGGTGCTGAGACAGAGGTCAGTGCTTGAGGGGGGAGAGCATCTGTACTCTTGCGTGGAGCTGTTGAGCGAGACAGCACACCGTCTCAAACAGATCTCTCTGGCTATGAAGACAGCCCCGGTTCCGAGGAAACAGAGGTAGTCATCGGCTCCAGAGCAACCGGCTCTGAGATAGATGGAGGATCTGAGCTCATCCTAGCTGACGCACAAGAGCGAGACTAGGAACCAAAGAGGTTCGGGTCCAAGTGTCCCTGTCAGGGCTGAATGGTGAGCTTCAGCTCCTAGACACCACAGACAGCACCAAAGGTGTCGGAGCGGAACTCTGCTTCAAGACAGCCACAAGGGGAGCTGGAACCGAGGGTTCCACAACAAGTGGCAACAAAAACACTGGCTCCGAAGGCCCGATTGGCTCGGAGGAGGAACCACATCAGGGAGCATGGACTCAGGTGGCTCTGGAACCAACTGGGTCAGAGCCAACAACAATTTGGGAAAAGCAGACTACTTCTGGAGTCTAAGCACTACTCTCTCCGCATCTTCCTCTAACAAGCTCTTGGAGGATCTGGATGACAGGGTAGGCAATCTGGAACGCTGTAAAATTGGAGATCTTAAGGTTGGGGAGACCGGCAAAGGATCTCTGGACTGACTGTGATGCAATTTTTCAGTAGTCGGCTCCGAAAGGCTTGGGGCCGACACTGCAGTGCCAACATCGACAACCTCGACCAGCTCAGAGGACAGAGGTGCTGAGGAGGTAGAAGTCTTGTCAAGTTTTGATCATTTCTGAGGAGGTTCTGATACACTAGTCAGCACCGAAGAATGCCTCTTGGAAGACTTGACCTTCTCTTTTTTGGATGAATGCGATTTCAGTGAAGAAGAACTCGCTAAGTCTTCCTTGAAGGAAGGCTTGAGGAGAACTTTAAAAATTAACTTGTTTTTTCCGTTCTTGGAGAACTCTGGAGCTAAAGGAATGGCAGAATAAACAAGTTTCCTACAAATGAATGGCTCCAAGACAATATACACAATTACTATGGCCATCCGTAATTGACATTTTCTGGGAGCACTTTATGCATTGTGGTCTTTAGACATATTGAATAGCTATATAATAAACAGGTACACAACAAGCATAACAAGGACTAGGTCCACTAACTTAAAAGGGCCTAGCCCTAACAAACACACACACAAGGAGAGAATAAAGAGGACTAGGTCCTCTAACTTAAATGGGCCTAGCCCTAAGGAAAAGGAAAAATAGCAGAGGACTAGGTCCTCTAAATTAAACGGACCTAGCTAGATAGGCTAAGTCATAGGAAGGCCAGAATATTGGTAGCAGGCAAAGAATCGAGCAAACACTGCACGCAAGCTTTAAATTTCTAGAAATTAGAAAACAAAGGCTCCAATATAAACACGGGCCCACAGAGAAAAGACTGCAACAAGACTAGCAAAAAACACTGCACACAATATTTATATATATATATATATATATATATATATATATATATATATATATATATATATATATACACACACACACACATAAGCAAGAAAACGAGGTCCTAACTAAAAGCGGACCTATAAAATATCAAGGTTAATACAAAACTAGCACACAGGATACCAAACGAGAACAAGGGCCAACAAGTTCTCAACAACTAACTAATTTAAAGAGCAAAAACACTTTTTTAAACACTTTCAAAGACTTCTAATACTACTAAACACTATCCAATATTAAGATAACTAGCTATATAATTGGTAAAGCGATAATAAAGAGAAAAAACTTGAACTTGGCCATGGCCAAGCAAGAAGCACTTCTGAACTCGTAGACACGGTAAACAAGATCTGGGGATTGTATGGGATACCTACCTAGCCACGAGCCAACTAAGAGACTTTGAGCTTTGTAATAGGCCAAGTTGGAGTGGAGGATCGGCTGTGAACCCATATGTAAAAATGAAGGTGAGACAGGACTACAGATCATCCTTTTCCAAGAAAAAGCCAGGGCATCCACCTTCCATGTTAGAGGACTTGGAACTCCTGTGCAAGAAAGAGGAAGTTATTTGTTCATATGGTAGGCAAAAAGATCTACATGAGGAGTACCTCACTGATGGGCAATGCCCAAAAACACATCTCTGTGAAGCATCCACTCATGAATATGTGTTATGGACCTGCACAAACTGTTTGCTACAATGTTCAGTTCTGAAGGGATATAAACAGCCTGAAGAGTCACTTGATACTGGGTAGACAGATCCCGAACCTGAACAGCTAATCTGCACAGAAGGTAAGACCTTGTTCTCCCATCACTGTAGTGTTGTCTGCAAAAGATTTTGTGGGACCCTGAAAGAAAAAGAGCATGGAAGATGAACAGCAAGGAGGAGCACTCTCACCTCCTTGATGTTGACATGGTCCACCCTCTGACAAATGGACCAAAGACCCTGAACCTTTAGAGGATTGAAAGAAGCACCCCACCCTGTGTCTGAGGTAAATGAAAAAGTCCCCGAGAGGGGACTGGGGGCTGCAAGTGAAGCAGTGGGTTGAGAGACATCTGATGAATCCAACAATGAAGCTCCAGTTTGAGACATACAAGAGGAGGAACTAGAAAGTCTAATGGATGACAATGTTGAAGTCAGAGTAACTTTAGGAACCACTGTAGCGTTCTCATATGGAGTCTAGCTAGTGGAAGCCATGTAACTCAGAGCACTTAGAAGTGATCTGGCCGTAACAAAGACCTGAGAAAGAAGGGAGTGAAATAAAGAAAGTACAGCCAGAGCCATGGGGAGTGGCAGGAAAGCCAGCATAGGAATGGTCTGGAGCCTGCACCCAAGAAAACCATGAACCTGAGGAGGAGTCAGGAAGTATTTCTGGAAATTTATTATAAACCCTAGGCTTTGCAAGAGGCAAATAACATAGTGGAGGTGCTGAATCAATGCCTGTGGGGAGGAAGCCTGAATGAGCAGGTAGTACAGGTAAAGAAAGATTTGCCCCCCCCCCCCCCATCCTGCAAAAGGCAATAAAAGGAGCAATGCATTTGGTGAAGACCCTTGGGGTAATAGAAAGGCCAAACAAAGAACTGAAAATCTGAAAATGCAAGGAAGAGACAGAGAAATGCAATTATTTTCTGAAAAGGGGATAGATAGGGATATGAAGATAAGCATCCTTGAGATCCAGAGAAACCAAGAAAGCCTGAGGAGGAAGAAGAAGAGGGAACAGAGTCTGAAGGGACAGCATTTGAAAAGAAGGGATCTTCAGAAAGGTGTTAGGTTGAGAACATTCCAGAATGGGCCTCCAGGTGCCTGTCCTCTTTCCTGGGAACCAAAAACATTCTGGAATAAAACCCTTTCCCCCTTGAGGAGCAGAAACTGCTTGGCTGGTGCCTTGAAACAAAAGGCCATGAAGTACCTCTGGAAAAAAGGGGCAGCAGTTCCTGAAGAGGATGAGGAATGCCTAGAAAGGGAGGAAGAGATTTCCACACTATAAAGTATCCCTGATGGATGATGGACAGAACCAGAGTCGCCTGAGTGATCCTTAATCAATTGGGAAGAGACAGGGAAAGACGGAGACAAAGGAACCTAACCTAGGATGGAGGAAAGAAGATAGTCAGACAGCACCTGGTTTGTCCGGAAAAGGAAGCTTCTGAATAGTATGAGTCTGAATAGTTTTAGCAGGAGGAGCTTATCTAAAACCCTTTTTACTTCTGGGAAAAGGGTGAGACTATGTACAAAGGTGGGCTTAGTAGAATAATTTCTCTGAAATTTAGGAATAAGGAAAACAAAAATATACGTTTCAATTCCTGCAAGGCTCGACTTGGATGCCTTTTTTGATAATAAAAATTCATCAATTTAGTTTTAATATCATATCAGTTAAAGGTTGGAGGCAAAGCCAAGAATAATGCTTCAACACAGAACCAAAGGTAGCACCCCTAGAAGCAGCATCAGCTGCATCATACCTACATTTAATAGAATGGTGAGCCACTTGAGAAGATCCCAACAAAGAGAGGGACAAAACCTTCCCCTTAGAATCAGGAAAGTCAGAAATAACCTGATAGGCCTGAGAAAGAACAGCCAAGACATACCCTGGTTATATGGGTCTGATAATAGCCCAAAAGGCCAGGGTGGCATCAGTATACACTTTTTTACCCAGTCATTCCATGGTCCTACTGTCCTTTTCAGAAGGAAGCAATTTTTAGAAGGCAATGATTTGGATTTTGTCCCGGTTTTTCTTCACTTACTACTTCCATAACCCCAACTGAATGTGTTCAGAGTAGCTTCATATATTTCTACTGTCCCATCTTTACAATCCAGTCACATATGACCAACCTTACTGCATTTATAACATTTCAACTGATATTTTTACATCGTGACCTTTTGTACCACATATAAAATATTTCCTTTTTGTAAAATCAACAATCAAATGATCTGATTTTACACAGTAGAAACAAGTTTTGGTTTGAACCCAATAATTAACACCTTTTTGACCTTCTGTATTTATGATACTAGGGACAGGACCAATTTTATAATTTTCCATTTTAGAACATCATTACAATGGTAACCCCAAGTTCATAATTTTCTGTTGTTGAAAACTTTAGAAATGTCCAATGCATCTTTATATATATGCTATTTAAATGTCTTTTCAAAGACTCTGTTTCAGTTTGTTTGAAAATTAACATGATTTTTTTTGTAGTCTCTCTGAAATAGTTTTAACTACATAAGCATTCCACAGAGCAGTCTATTTTCATACTGACTCAAAAACTTTTTCCATTGCTTGACCATTATCAAAAATTATATCATGAAGTTTCTTTGCTTATATGGATGAAAGTTCTTATGTTTGCTGAAAAAGTTCCTGAAGGTGAAATAACATTGTCCCATGCCTCTTACCTTTCTATTTCTCTTTCTTCCTTGGAGAAAATCCTGACAGTATAATTTCTTCTTAGTTTCATAATTTATTTTCCTTTTATTTGCTTTTTCCTTATCCATCTCAGCATAAGTTTTTGTTTTATCATCTCCTGTTTTTTGTATCAAAAGTATCTCGGTTTTTAATTATGTTCTTTTTATCTCCCCATGTCACATCCTTGCCACTCTCAGGTTCATTTTCCTCACATATATCCTCTAATATAACATCCTGTAACCCTCCGTTACTGGAGACTTGTACACATCCCTCAGCATGATGGCTCTCTTCCTGGAATAGCTGCTGGTGGAAAGTCTCTTCTCAATCTGGAAAAGTCTCACATGCCTTTTCTCTGACTCTGCACCCTTCCACTGTTTCAAAAAAATCCATAGAAGACTTGACTGTCTTCCTACCATCATCTCCAACTACTGAAGCACCAGTAGAATGCATATCTGCTTCTCTCTCAATTCTCTGACATCAGACATAGATATAGAAGGCTTGACTACCTTCTCTTCTCTCCAGACACATTTTTAAGCTGAATTTAAGGCTTGAGTGCCACCTTCTGCTCTAATTCTACCAATGTTTCTGGAACTTCAAACCACTGTGGTACTGCCCATATCAGCTTTCTTGGGACCTTGTCATATGCTTTCTCCAAGTCTAGGAATGCCCAGTTGGACTGTCTCCTCCTCTCTATGTTCTTTCTCAAGTATCTATCTCAATGCAAACATCGGGTCAATTGTGGTACACCCTGATCTGACTCCGAACTGTTCATCTCCCTTCTTACTTTCTACTACTCTGCATTATCAGTTTATCAATCAACCTCTCCAGAATTTTCATGCAATGTGATAGCAGGTGGGGCATTTGGTTTAGATGCTTTAATACATAGAAACATCAGGGTGGATAGCAACATCATAAATATAAACGAACCGGTTAACAGACAAACCTTATAGCCATACACACTTACATCTCAACAGCTTACTACAAAATGGCAGTCAGACTTGCACATGTTCAGTAGTTACACACTTGTGTAAGCCCTTGGATATCTTCTTAAACTTACATACACACATTGTTCTACAACATTCATAACAAATCTTGACATACTCCCCAACTTTTACACCACTTTATACCACTTTGGATCTCCCCTGAAAAGAGGCTAATGGGATTAACTTATTCAACAAAGGTAAAATAAACAACAAATCCTTTGGGTGGTTGGCAGTATTGCCAATGAGAAGGCGATATGCCATTTAGGAGTGATACAGCAAACCTTACCCCTAGCTCTGGATGTAATGTCTAGCCTGTAGTACTTATGGATGCTTTTAAGATGTCAATGTTAAGGCACCCTTAAGGAAGACTACAGTGGTTGCTGTGCCCTTAGTGGAATGACATCTCATATTCTTAGGTAATTGTCTGCCATGGAATATGTGGCAAAACAAAATACACTGGGATATCCACTTCAAGGCAATTGCTTAGATATGTGTAATCTCTCCCTTTTTTCCCCCAAAGGCCACAGAAAGTTGGGCAGTCTTTCTGTAGTTCTTTGTCCAATGCAGGTAGTATTTCTGTTGCTTGGGGACAGTAATGAAATACTGTTTCCTCTTTGTTCTGTGATTTGGTATAGAACACTGGAACATGGGCTGCCTGCTTCAAAGCCAACCCGAACAATACAGTTTGCATAAAAGTGGGACTGTTGCTCAATCTAATCTTATCTGAGTGGAAGACCAAGAAAGCTGTCTTGCACGAGGGCCTTTATTTCTGAAACCATTCTGGCTGAAAGTGACGGCTGCCAAAAATACTGACTTCCATGAGAAAGAATTCAGGTCAGCTGAAACTGCTGCGTCAGTTTTGCTAACAAGACATTCAGCTCCCAGGGTGGTAAGATTAACCTCTTTTGGGACCTGAGATGCAAAGCCCATTTCAAAAACTGCTTTATAGTGTCCTTATGGAAATAAGAAGTGGGTCCCAAAGTAGATATGCAATTACATCTGATAGCTGGACCTTAACAAGTATATGTTAACATTAACAAATCTGCCAAATATTCTAGGACCACTGATACCTCTGCTTCAGTAGGTATAAGGTCCCTCCTTTGGTACCACAGGGTGCATCTTTTCCATTTTGCCAGATACAATTTCTTAATTTTTTTAGCCTCTCTCCTTTTGAAGTGCATGTTCTCTGACAACTAGTGCTAAAGGGTAATAACATTAAACCTTTCAGGCTGCAAACTGAAGGTTTTCAGAACTGTATGGATTTCAGTGCCCTTGCACTGTGTCATTAGGTCACCTGCCTAGGCAGAACTTCATGTTCTTTTCCCAACACCAAAATGAGGTGGAAGAAACAGTGCTCCCTGTGTCAGAGATGGGGCTATTACTATCATCTCTGGGCACTCTTCCTGTATTTTCTGGATTACTTTTGGAATTAGCAGAAGGGAAACGCATTAAGGAATTTGTCCTTTCAAGAAATGGAGAAAACATCCACTGGCCAAGCCTCTTGGTGTGGGGTCTTTGAAGCAAATTTATTGATACAAAAGTTCTAATAGGAAGCAGAGACATCCATCTTTTGCATTCCCCATGTCTACATCAGAGACAAGAACAGTCTGCAATTTCCACTTGTGGGGTCTGCCAAGGTTCTGCTCACTTGATCCACTAGTAGGTTGGGATGCATAACATGTTTAAGGTCATGGCACAGTTTATGAACATTCCTATGTTTATAATGCCATCCTACACAGCTGATAGAGTTTAATAGTTTAATCTTGCCTGGTTTTTGAAGTATTATATGACTATTGCTCATAACAATCCTCAAGATTCCCAGAATCCATAAGATTTTAGATGCTTGTAGAGCACATTGAACTGACAGCATTTCATTCAAGTTTATAGGGAGCTCAGCTTTCAACCTGGTCCATAAGGTGTCCACTTTTGGATGCTGGGAGTGGACTCGGGCCTGGTCAGAGGCAACTGTGTTTAGGGTCTTTCTGTGGGGTAGAAGGCAGGATGCCATTCCTTTGCTCTCTGACCACTGACATCTACCAGCCTAATTCCGTTTGTTAAATAAAACGTTATGTACTTACCATAACGTTCCATGTGAGTTGTCCATCTCCACCTTTATTTTCACACATGGGTCAGATCCAATCCATCGGATCCATGTCGGCCTTATACAAAAGCTTGTGGCCTTCAACCAAGCTCTCAGGCACCCTTCCCAGAATGCACCTCTCCATTACCTCATATGTTGTTTACCATAAACAGGATGCATAAACAAAAATAAGAATTATGTTATAATAACCCATGTTCTGAAGCCAATGAGTCCATGAAGAAAGGAATTTTATTTATTATGGGAGTTGGTGGGAGGGCTGTGAGAAGGTGGAGATGGACAACACACATGCAATGTTATGGTAAGTACATAACTTTATGTGATGATGTCAATCTCTCCTTTATTCTCATATATGGGACAGCGTCCCTAGCAACCTGAATCCTGGGTGGCTCACAGTATAATATTCCTCAGTACCATAGATCCAAAGGAAGTTCTACTCCTGTAGGCCAAATCTAGTTTGCAAAGTATAGGGTTCGACCATGTTGCTGCTGCACAAATATTCTCCATAGACAGAAATTCTGAAGAAATAAGCAATAGCTCTAGTAGAATGGGCCCTCACAGGTTCATGTAGTTGTTTATTCTGGGAAGTATAAATAAAGGAAATGCAATCATAAAATCCATTCAGATAAGGTAACCTTGTATACCAGTAAACCTTTTCTTGTTTTAGAAAAAAAAATAGTTCTGACTTTCTAAAATCTTTAGTTCTGTGCAAAGAGAAACATAATAGTCTGAACATCCAATAAATGTAACATATACTCTTATTTTGGAAATTTGGGAAGTACACTGGTAGCTCAATTGATTGGTTTACGTTATCAGATAGAAAAGGATTAGTACAAAGAAAAACTATGTTCTTATGAAACACCAAATAAGAAGGAACAGCATATAATGCTTGCAATTCAGATATTCTCCTTGCTGAAGTAATAGCCACCAAAGAAATTGTTTTCCATGACAAAAATTTTAGATCGCAATTGGCTGAAGGCTCAAAAAGGGAATGAATCATATGGGACAGTACAAAATTTAATCCCAAGGAGGAGACTGACTTTTATATGGAGGTCTTAACATCAAGGTTCATTTTTAAAAGGTCTTACAAAGCTTGTGTGACATAATTGGAGAGCCTTTTTCCCCTAGATGAAAATTGGAAATAGCGGCCAACTGAACACTTACACTTGCTGCTGTAGCACCTTTATTAAAAAGCTTCACCAAAAAATCCAAAATAAAATGAAGGGGAGCAGTAAAAGGATCAACATTATTCTCTGTAGCCCACGCAATAAACCTTTTCCATTTGCTTCTATAAAGTTTGTGTGGACATTTTATGGCAGGAAAGTAAAATGTCTAGCTGGGGATGAAAGTTGAGGATGCCTGGCTAACACTGGAACTGGAGCAGCCACGCTGTCAGTTTGAGATTCTGTAAATTGGGATAAACCATTTTCTGCGGATGTGAGAGGAGGTCTGGAACTGGGTCCAGTTTACATGGTTCTTCCATAAGACAAAGCCAAATGAAAGGAAACCAAATCTACCGGGGCCAGTAAGGAGTAATGAGGATGCCTCCCAGATAAGGTGGGGGACATTATCTAGGAATGACAGTCCCGAGCAGTTGATCCCCTTATGAGGCCCCATGTGCATATAAATCATCCAGAGATGAGAGCAGTGCTCCTAGCATTGCAAGCCTTTCAAAACTCACTCACTCTCTCTGGGAACAGCAGCAGTCCATTCAAGCCAGCTTGTACCCATTATCCTATCCAGAAGGCATACAATTTTTTTTAACAGCATACCCAAGAGAAAAAGGGATTGTGAAGTCCGCTCAAGGCTAAAAAGGTAACAAGGCCTGGACAGGTCTCCTTTAATAAGGTGACAGCCACTAGATGATAATTCAGGTAAGGTGGATGGATGGAGGGAAGCTTGAGCTGGACAGAAGACAACATGGATCTAGCTTTATAGTAAGTACATTACTTTTGTATTTCATGTCTTTTCTGACTGCCTCAACATATGGGACAGATTCTCCAGCTACCAATACACCCGGGTGGACTCATGGAAGGATATTCTGAAGAATGGTAAAGCCAAAGAATGCACAGGATCTAGACTGCATATCCAGCTTATAATGACAGAAAAGGTGTGAACAGTAGACCAAGTAGCTGCAGCATAAATCTCATCTACTGGTAACTCTAACAAAGAAAGCAGTGGAGGCTGACACAGCTCCAGTTGAATGTGCTCTTGGTTTGTGAGGTAGAGATTCTTTTCTTTGTAGGCAAAACTAATACAGACAGCCACCAGGACAATGACTTTAGAAAAACCCTGTCCTAATTTAGCCTTTGAAAAGGAAAGAAAAACCTGATCTGTCTTCCTGAATGTCTGCAAGCAGAATCTTAACCAATGATGAACGTCCAAACAAGATATATTCCCCTGTATTAGAAAATTTTGAAAAAATAAAACTGGTACATTAATAGATTTAACATTTATCGGGAAAGTCCGACTTGGAACAAAGCCAATTTTCAGCAGAGGCCTGGGGAGAAAATGCTCCAGACGCATGTCTCTATAACATGGAATGAAACTGGAGCATCACAAGGAAACCCAGACAAACACAGGGAGGGCATGCAGACTCCACACAGAAGGCACCCCAGCTGAGAATCGAACCGAAGAACCCCTTTCTGTGAGGTTACAATGCTACAAGTACAACTTTCATAGATAGTTAACTGTTAGAAGCAGCTTCCAAAGCCACATTTAGAAGAAAATGTGGATTGGTCCAAACAGATGCTCTATCTTTCTGAAAAATCAAGTAGGTAGGTTTGAACGATAAAATTTGTAATGCAGAAATTCTCCTAGCTGATGCAATGCCCATTAGAAAAATAGTTTTTCAATACAAAAATTTCAGTTCAGCTGATGTTTCTGATTCAAAAGGGGGTCGGATTATGGCCTGAAGCAATAAGGTAATATCCTAACAAGGAGTAACTAGATCTGTTATAATAGGGAGTCTAAGAAAAACTCCCTTTTGAAAAAGTTTTAGAAACTTTCAAAGAAATTATCGAATTCTGGTTTTCTTCCACATGAAATGTAGAAATAGCTGCTAGTTGAAACTGAATTGTTGGAAAAACTAGAAGGCAAGGGTGCTGAGAAGGGATCTAAGCCTTTAGACAAAAGCCACATAGCAAACCTTTCCACTTACTTTTGTAATCCTTTCTCTTGTTTCGTTTCTGTGACTAAGAAAATGTGAACTGACTAGGAAAGCCTGGTGTGCCTGGCATCCCTGGCCATAACTTGAACTGGGAGAACCATCCGGCTAGTTTCAGGGCTTTCAAATCTCAGCAAGATTAGCTGGATGGGTGAGAGAAGGTCTGGAAGAGGATTCAAAACCCAAGGAGGGGTATTTCAGATGAGGCCAGAGGTAATGGACCCAGACTTGTCAAGACCAGAAGGGAACGATAATCACTGTTGCCTTGTACTGGATGGCTTTCTGTAGAAGCTTGGATATTAGTGGAAAAGCTTGGATATTAGGGGAAAAGGTGGAAAAGCATAAAGGAGACATGGGTCTAACTGTGGATTACTGCATCCCACTGTGGCAGTCGCTTCTGGGGATCAGGGAAGAATAGCTGCTGCACTTGTGCTGAGGTGAAAAGCAAATAGGCCACAGCAGGGCTGGCCACAGTTAACTGAAAAATCAGTTGTCACTGACTGCTTGTGGGACCATTCATACGGCAGAATAGACCTGCCAAGGTTGTCCAAGATATTTTAACACTCCAGAATCTGCATTGCTACCAGAAAGTGCTGGGAAGACCTGCATCAGTCCTATGTGACTTTTCTTCAGGTTTATAGTGATCCCCAAGTGATGAGAGAATTGGAACAAGTCCTTGCACTGGATAAGCAGAGTACTGGTGGGTGCAGTGAGGAGCCAGTTATCTATGTAGAGGAACACATGGATCCCCATGCAGCCTTAGATACACTGCCACAAACACCCTGGGGACTGTGGTGAGATCAAAGAACAGTGCTCTGAACTGGAAGTGACTGGATCCAAGTCAAAAGCAGACACACCTTCCGTACTGCCTTGCTGTCTTGATATAGTAGTAGGAGTTCTGAAGATCTATCGAACACATCCAGTCATCCTTCCTAAGAAAAGGCAGAATGGACTGAAATGTGACCATCCACAACTTTGCTTCATAAACTGATTCAAGTGACTGAGGTCCAAAATTGGCTTTTGGTCCCTGGTACTTTTCACAACCAAAAAGAATCTTGAATAGATTATGGATCCCTGCTGGTCTGGTGGGACCTCCAAGATGACTCACTTTTCTAGTAGCTTTGACACTTCTACCAATTCCCCATGACTGGGTGGAATATCGTGAATTTTCGTTGTTTGTAGGGGAAGTGAGCAAAGGGAATAACATAGCCTCTGCTGATTATATTCGGCACCCATGAATCTTGTGTGATAACTAGCCAGGCAGGAGGGTGCAAAGATAAGCAATGCTGCCTAATTCCAGTGTGTGGCAGTCAGGCAACCTTTCAGGAGCACTGAAAGGGTTTCTCTGTAAAAGGACATTGAAACTCTTGATTCTGTGGTCTGCTTTTTCCTCTGGGGCAACGTCAATTGAAGCTATTCTCCCCTATGCCCAGGGTGGGTCTACTACCAGAAGACCATTGAGCTAAATTCTGGCTCTGGGAAAATCCTTTGGGGGCTGGAAAAGCATATGATTATGGCAAACAAGAGTTTTGCCCTCCTGTTAACTTCTGGTGATACTTTGACCTTTGGTCCAAAGAGTGCTGAACAACTGAAGGAAGCAATGATGGATGTCCTGAAGCCCTCTGCAATGTCACACAGAAGTATCCAGGCAAGCTGTGGAATGCCAATGCCAGAACCTGATGCTTTTGAAGTGCCATCAGCCGTGTTGGATCATATGGACACTCTAGACACTGACTGAAGGGTAGAGAGCTGCAATTGTGTATATTGGTAGGTAGGTTACCCAAAAGGGATTTGAAAGTTCCTTAGCCAAGTCCCTCTTGAAACAAGTCATATGGGTTAGTTTAGTGAGTGAAGAGCAAACAGATGAATAGCAAGTCCACTTTCTAAACCTATGTAATGCCCTGGACTCTGATAAGAGAGATGGACAGAGATGCAGTCTTTGGAAAGTTACTTTTTAATAGCTGCCATAACCACCATGGCATCTACAGGGGGACCCCTGCTCCAATGTGGCCTATTGCTGGGAGATGAAAGAATTGTCAGGTTTTCTGGGAATTGGCTCCACCACAGAGTTCCTTTCAAGCCTGATGTGAGACTAAATCAATGAGCCCTCCAGCTGGCATGACCACTTAGGAGATAGATGAGCTGATCCCTAAAGCCTTGAGGAATACAGACTCCTTGGAGGTGGTTTTGGTGGACACTCTACTTCAATTCAAGTATGTCTGCAACAGAGGTCTTCTAGAAGGAATCTTGGGCCCCCTTCTCTTCTTCAAAGTTGGCATCCTCAGTGAGACTCATGAGGAGTCCAGGTGCCTTTTCTTGCAAGTCCATTTCCTGTGGCTTTCTCCTGTGAGAGGCTCCAGGGGAGGCCTGGATCAACAGGGAGAACTCCACAAGTTGAAACGTTCAAGCTTTACTTAGTTGTCCGTATCTGATAGGATGAGCAGAAGAGGAGAAACAACAGGATCTGATGGAGATTGGGACGTTGCTGAGTGCATGTGACAGACTGCCTGTCTTGACCTGGGAGAACCCACTCAAATACTTCAAAAGCTGAAGTCCAGACTAGTGCCACGGAAAACACATTTGGATCCAAGGACACCAAAGAAGGAATGCCCCTGGCCCTGGTCTGGATCAGCTCCAAAGCAGAAATCGGAGCCAAACTATCCAGGGCAAAAGCACCTAAAGGCAGAGACATCTCAGAAAAACTTAGAGTTGAGCTTGACCCTTGTACCTTAGCCCAACTTCTTGTTTCCAAGACACTTCACAAGCCATTGATGTCATAGTTGAAAGGGTGAAGGAAACTATAAAAGTTGATCAAGCTATCTCGGAGCTGTGGGCATAGGATTGGATGGTTGGACCAGAGAAGGAGATCAATAAGGGTGCTGCTGCTGTTGAGACTGACCAGGAGCAACCAATGAGGCAGGTGATGGGAGGGCCCCAATATGAATATGTGCTTTAATTTCCTACTGACATTGGCTTCTGAAATGCTTCTCAATGATTGAAAAGGACCTGAATGAAGATGCCACCAAAGGTGACTGGTAGATCATTGGGTCAACATGTTGAAGTATAGAGGAGTGAAGCCAAAGACTGGCCAGCTCTGGGGAAAAAAGCATGGCAGAGATTGATTGCATCAGAGTCTGTTCCTGCCCTGTAGCCAGATCGGACAGCCTTGAATCTTTGGTGCCAGACAAAAACAGCACAGTGGGTGGGGTTTGTGGATCTCGTGAGTTTTTCTCCTTCTGCTTCCCCTTTGCTTTTTCCTTTTCTGTACTTCTCTCTCTTTCCCTGTCTTTGGAGGTCTTGGACTTGTTTGGCTTCTTTATACAAAGGAAGCAAATGCAGAAGCTGAATTTGAATCTACTGTTTGGGCAGACAGGAGACCTTTAAGGACTCATTTGTTTCTCCTGTCAGTTGGAGCCCTGGCTCTGAAGGAAGCACAAGACTTCCATTCAATATTCAGATAATTAAATCTCAGACAGACACATAAGGTGTATGGATCTTAAGGAAAACTGTGCCCACAGGCACTGCACTTAAAGACAGAGGCTTTGTCAGACCTAATAACCGCAAATAGCTTAACACTTAATTCCAAGACAAAAACAGAATAGCTATAGTATCACTAAGGCACTACTAAAAAGTATAATAAACAGTATAACAGACATAAAAGATAAATAATTTTTTAAACTTTTGAGAAAGGGAGGGAAAGATATTACTGAAAATTAAGTTGAAAGCCTCAAACATTAGCTAGAGTTGCTACCTAGGGAAATAACCATAACGATAGAAAAGCTATCTTAATTGAATCTCTAAAAAAGCACAGTACAAATATTGAAAATATTCACAGTTAGAGTGCTGAGCCCTCATGATAACATCCTGATCAAACAGGCTGCAAACAAAATCTTGAGGTTTTTTAGGGGACAAAAGGGAATTTTGGAAAGTGGAGGAGTCTAAGCCATGGATCCAAGTGCTTGAAAAGCTGCTAAGGTCAGATCCAATCAGATTCAATAACACATCCATTGTATTAGATGGAAAAGAAAATATTTGATCAGAAGAAATCCACACAGAAAGAGGGAACTATTCATTATTGACACCAAGAAGAAAATCTATTACATTTAGCACAAGCTTTTCTAGTAGGTTTTTTCTTGCCTCCTTTAAAACCTGAAGCATGTCCTAAGAAAAGTGGTGCCAGAAAGGAATCAAAACCCTATCATAGAACGTGTCAGTTGAAGGCTGAGAAGATAAGGATGAATGACAGTGCCTTTGCAGTGTGAGGAGGTCCACCCTATAGGGTAACTTGTGAAGATTGTCCCTGGCCAGGTAAAAGAAGTGGAAACCAATTCTGTATGGACCAAGAGAATCACCAACAAAATTTAGGACCTGTACAATATAAATTTGTGAAGGTCCTTTGGCAACAGAGAGAGTGGGAACATCCCTCTCCAAGAGAAAAGCATGGTGCCCACCTTACAAGCCAGAGGAGTTGGGACTCTGGAGAATACAGTTGTGTAAGTAATCTTATAACAGAAGATCAGTAGATACTTAAATGATCACTACTACAGTAGCCTAAGCTATATGGGTTATATCCTGCAAGGATATAACTGGCCTGCTTCCAGAGCTTCAGGCCACCTTCCTTGCTTACAAACCATTAGTCAGCTCAAGCTGAGCTGGCTAAAAAAGACAGATTTGGGTGCCAATCTCTTTAGAGATTCAATGTCACCAAAAAGAGTGAGGCTGAGCCCAGAAAGGGCAATTCTAGGAACAAAAAAAAAGACCCCATGCTAGCAATAACTGTGAAGACATGTGAAGGCTGCCAGCCTAGGTAGATAGAATTTTGTAGATAATTCTGTGTCTCTGTAAATATTAATAAAAGCCATAGGCTTGTTCTCTTTAATGTGAGAAGACTGTATTGGATGTTGAACTGCAAAAATGTAACAACTGTGTACTCTGCTGTAAGAAAGCTGATAAGTCAAAATTTTATGACTGTTTGATCTCAGGGCCCTGATGTCTGAACCAGCAGATTTTTTCTATTGTTTTCAAACCAGTGTTAATTGCTAGATGTTACATGTATAATGTATTACTGCGGTTTCCTGACCAGGTGCAAGCTTAATAAGAAATGTAAATGTAGAGTTTGTTAGCCTGAGAAACCAGAGAATTGTTAAGAATGATGTAATCCAAAGTGAGTCAGCAGGATGTACTATCAATTTAAAAGACAGTCTCAGAGAGAGCATTTTGGATTTTGTCTAAAGCTGACAACTCACCAATACTCTGCTTTTGCTCTATATGGAAGTTTATTTACAACTGTGATTGCTCTTAGATAGGAAAATAGTAAGTTTAGTCTAGTTTTTTTCTATATTTCTGTCAGAATTATTCTACAGTATTATTTTAAGCATTTCCTGTGATGTCTGAACTCTTGACTAGAACTGTGTAGTAAGAAGCATTGTCTTGTGTTTTCTTTATTAAATATTTTTCAACCTTTCAACTGTGGCTGTTTTGTGTAGAGATAATTTAAGCTCTAGAGTACACTGCATGTATATAATGATACTGCACAAAGCCACTCGAATAAGCCTTAAAAGTTCTGGTCACACTAATTGGATAATAATATTGCACAGTAATAATTGGACACCCTTTGGCAAGGGCCTTTTTAGTAGCTGATATTAGTGGTTGGTAGCAACTGGTACTATATAAATTGGCAGAAAGGGGCATAGCTGGAGAACCTGTGCCAGCCTCCCCCGGAGTGTCTGTGTGTTTGTATAAAACTCATATCTTAAAGTGTGTGTGTCAGCTACTTGGGCAAGGACATGAAGCACTGCTTGGACATAGAGGGTACTGGAGGTTTTAGCTTGATCACTAGGCTGAGATCTGTACCCTATAGCTGTGCCATTGGGGAGTCTTATTGGGGATCTGGAGAGATAGGGAGAAATCAGCACCAGACTGACTGTGATATCTGTGTGCTCTTAAGGGAAATTGTACTTTACTGTGTATTTGTTATTTCCAGTGTGGATGCCCCTCACTGGTGTTAATGGTGAGGATTGAGGCTCCTTGATTACTGGGCCAGGGCATGGGTGTCACATCAACAAACCAAGGAACAAGGGGGATGGGAGGGAGCGGCTACTGTGGCAGTGATCATTCAAACATCTACTGTTAAGGTAAGTTTCTTTACACAACTGTACTATGTTTTTCATAATGCTCACTGCTGCAGTAGCCAAAGATATTGGGTAAATTAACATATCATACAAATTTTGGGAGATGGAATACGGGTCCAAGAACCCCTGAAGGATGGCCCTAGTAAAGCCTGCTCTAGACCTAGAGAAGAAATCAAGCTTATAGTACTTTGTAAAAGTATGTACAGAAGACCAAGTTGCTGCTTCTAGAATACTTGAAGCCAAGGCCCTGGCAGAGTGGACCTTAATAGTTTTGTTGTGGTGAGTATAAACAAAAGGTAACAGCCTTAGACAACCACTTGAAAATAGTCTGTTTTGATGCAAGTTGTCCATTCTTACCCTCAAAAGAAATCCGCAACCGATACGAAGATATGTAAGCTTTAGTTTTGCCAACATAGTACTAGAGTTGTCTGTGGATACCCAAAGAATGTAGTATCCTCTCTATTCATTTTTAGGTTCAGGAAAAAAAATGGGAATATGGAGAGTCTGGTTTAAAGTAAACTTGAATAACACTTTAAACATAAAACAAGGATTTGTTCTCAAAGAAACCCTTGTCCCCGAGGAAAATTAGGTGGGGCTGGCTCATAAGAGCTTGCAACTCTGATACCCTTCTTGCACAGGTCAGAGCAATCAGTAAAACAGTTTTCCATGTCAGGAACCTTAAGTCAGTCTGTTGAGCTGATTCAAATGGAGAAAGTGTTAGCTCTTCTAACACACAATTAAGATTCCAAGGAAGGCCACCTGTTTTTCAAGAGGCCTCTTGTGCAAACCCCCTTTCCAAAACATTTTAACATGAGAATGCACAGAAAGAGGATCCATGGGCAGCTTTGCTGAAATGGCTGATAAATGAACCTTGGAGGAGGATTAAGAAAGGCCATAGAATAGTAACTTGCATAAATACTATACAACCAGGGAAACAACTAGCCCTGAATGGGTGCTGGCTATGTTGCTGGCACCAACTAAAAAACCTTTTTCATTTACTGATATGACTTTCTAGTAGCAGTCATTCTTACCTACTCAGTAAACAGGTGCCTAAAGGGAATTAAGACCCCATTATCCACTCAGTTAAATTTGGTTGGTGTTGGGGTACATCAAACACTCCTGATCTTGTGTGAGTAGATCCAGTCTGTGAGGAAGCTTGTGGTAAATGCCCCTGGCCATTTCCAGAAGAAGACACACTGTTGCCTGGTCCAGAAGGGAGTCACCACAATCATCTTGGAGGATGTCTTTTGAATCTTTAGAAGTACCCTGGATATCAGTGGAAAAATGGAAAATTATACAGGAGCATTGCTGTCCAAGCAAAAAGCATCAGTCTTTCAGGCATTCTTGCATGAAGTAACGGAGTAGAATGTTGCCACATGATTTTTCAGAGAAGGCAGAGGTCTACTTGAGGAACTCCCCACAGATGGATCAAATCTTGGAAGACCCCCCCCGTTCTAGTTTCCATTCCAGATGGTCTGCCCCTGTAATACTCAACTTGCCTGCCACACAATTGTGTTCAGACAGAATGTAGGATGTCTGTAGAGTGCGAGTGTTCTGTGAAGCTGTATCCTAAGCTAACATGGCTAGTCTGCAAAGGGCATATGACCTGGTACTCCCTTGCTTGTTGATGTATATGACTGTGGTATTGTCTGTAACAACTTGAAAAAGTCCCAGGCACCAAAGATGATTCAGAGTTTTAAGAGGATAGTTCAAAAAGTAAAGCACAGAACTGATAGTGTGATGCAGACATACAGAACCTTAACAAATGTCTGAAGTCTGGCTGAATAGGAATGTGATAAGCATTTTTTTTTCCATAATAAATTTTTATTGATATATATTTTCAAAATACAATAAAATCACACACATAATTCACTACTATTACTATCAAAACTATATACAATATCTACATGAAATGCTTCCATATAAAAATCGTCATTAATCCAAAAAAGAAAACACCAGGGAAGAATAACAAAGCCAAAACATTTGTAGAAGTACTTTGCGTCCGTACATATCATACATATTTTCAAAACATTGTTTCCTCCACATATACATCCAAACTTTAATATATTCCTAATAACAGTATTATGCTAATATAATGTTAAAAACCTTTTCCCATATTTTCGGGTTAATATTTTTGTTACTTTGCTTCAGGAGTAATTTATGTGCTAATATATGCTTTATAGCCACAAGCTTGAAATTATCCCATGATGTTTTGTCTGGTTCTAGCCAATTTGTAGCTATATATAACTTCATCAGCAAAAAAATATTCATACATATTATAGTTTGTGACCTAGAGAGCTCTCTTGGAGGAACATGTAGAATCAAACTCCCATGATAACGTTGAACTTTGATAACCCATATTTAGTAGTTGTGTTCTAAGAGAGTTCCAAAGTTTATATATACACTTGCAGCTCCAGAACATATGAAGAAGATCTGCCATTTTATTTGTGCAATATGGACAAGTTGAAGAATTCCTAGGATTAAATTTATGTAACCCAAGACGAGTATAATAAGCATTATTCCAAATCATCAACTGCGTATACATCAACTTTTGAAAGGAGACCGATTTTATTGTTAAATCAATTGCTTTTAATACCTGATCATCTGCTACTGTCATTCTGTTTACCCAGTACCTTGACAACAGAATTTTATCCTGGAATTTTAAATCTTTAATTTGTTGTTATAAATTTGACCTCCTGTTGGAGAGCCTGCCACAATTCAGAGCATTTATCCACAATTCCGACTACCGGTTTAAAGTTTTCAAAATGACTTAGAGCAAGTTCTCTGATTTGTCTCATGACAACCATATAACTCTTAGGAAGATTCAATTCCTGCCTAACTTGCGAAGCCGATAAATGAAATTTATTAAAAACATCAATCAGAGTCAAATTAACTATTAATGGGAATTTACTAAGATCAATCAACTGATTATTTAGTTTAAAATTGGGATTCCTATGGAAAGGCTGAAAAACCATCATATATTGCAACAAGTCTACTGATTGGAATAAATTTTGCAAAGATGACACATATGTTTTTAAGTGGTCCATAATCCCATACTTTATCAAACTACTTTTATCCAAAAAGGGTAAAGCTTTAGGATTTATGTTCCGATCTAGAATATGCTTGTAATTCAAGACCACCCAAGTTGGTATTCACTTTGTACTAATTACCTCGTAATTAGCAATTCTTAAACACCTGTTGGCATTCACAATTAAATAGTATACTTCAAAATTCGATAACTCAAGTCCTCCTCTACTCTTCGGGGTCATTAATTTCTCATACGATATTCTAGTTTTCTTTGGCTCCCAAATAAATTTAGCTAGATCTTTATGAATTTGTTTAAAAAGTGTCTTTGTAATTGATACTTGAGCAGACCTAAAGATATACAACATTCGTGGCAATATATTCATTTTCACTATTGATACTTTTGCCAATACCAGTAGTCTTAAATTCCTCCATCTGCCACAATCAGCTACTATTAGTTCCCATACTCGTTTAATATTATTACTATAAAAGTCCTTATTATCCGTAGAGAAGCTAATACCCAAATATTTGATATTTTCTTTACATGATATCTTCCCCACCAGGGACATTAATGAAAAAGGTTTAGGGGTTCTTAATGGGAAAATACTAGTTTTCTCCAAATTAATTTTGTAATTAGAGACTTCTGAAAATTCGTTTATAGCATTTAATATCTTTTCACTATCAGAAATTGGGGTTGTACAATAAATAATAAGATAATCAGCAAATGCTGACATTACTAATTTATTCCTATAAAGTATTGGTGCATTATGATACAGATTTTGCTTAATATATAAAAAGAGAGGTTCTAAATAAAGGTTAAACAATAAGGGGGACAAAGGGCAACCCTGCCGTGTACCATTTTTAATCTGTATTCTTTTAGAATAACTCCTATTAATATATAACGTAGTATAAGGATTACTATATAATATTTGTAGTATCTGAATAAATTCCTGTAGCATATTAAAATAAGGCAACAAATCAAACAAAAAGTTTATATCCACTCTATCAAATGCTTTCTGAGCATCTATTATAAGGGCATAAATAAAAGAAAATACCCCTGTAAAAACTGTAACAGATGTAACTATATCACTTCCACTCAGGACTACTTACATCCTTGCATGGATTACAGGTTTCTGCCCAGATTTCATGCCACCTGTGATACGAAAAATGTTATATATCTTGCTCATTGTTTAAGTTGCACAGCTTTCTATATAGGCCTTACTAAAAGGAAGCTTAGTGACAGAATTTACAACCACCTATATGATATCAGAAAGGGCAATGACAATAATGCCCTGGCCAAGCACTTGATAGAACACCCCACACACTTGTCTTTTCAGTTTCGAGTGTTAGAGATTGTGGCGTTGAACTATAGAGGTGGAGACTCAGCGAATAGGTTAGCCAAGGCGGAGTTAAATTGGATTCTGAGAATGAGGGCCCATCTATACCCTGGCTTAAACAATTTCATCTCCATTAAGCCTATATTATAAATGCATTTGATTACAGGCACTTTATATATAATTTTCATCATGCCAAGGATCATATTATATTAGATGATGGAGTGGTTCAAACGTTATCATCTTTGGATTATTCAGCACCCAGAACCATTATTTATTTTTTGCACAACCACTCCTGTTATATGAAAATGGTTAAAGTTTCATGAAGGTATATCAATATATGGATTTAATTGAATTGTGTTAGTATATAACCATATTTTAATATAATATATTTGCAAAGTTTTGATTTTTGAAATAACTATAGGACTTTTGTCATTAACTATGTGTATATGACAATTGGATACCTACAGTGATATGAATATATATAAGCTTTTTCTTTCCATGGTTGATACATGCTTATATAATTCATATACAAGAATTAATGGTTTTATATGCCCTATGTCAAATAAGGTTTAATGTGTATATATATATACATTTTAGTATATACATTGATATTGTTTGTATATATGTTAGATGTTATATAAGGGTTTATTGTTTATAGTTTATTTTTCTCATTTTAATAGTGTTATTTGTGCTATTAAGCTCCACATTGATGATGTAGATGCCCATATATATATATTTTTTGGGTTTCACCATATGGCATCCCAGTCATAGTCACTTATAAATGATTATGCATGAAGGACTTTGGTTATATATTGGGTTTGCCATATGTTTTATTTATTATATTAATGTTCTGTGTATATATATTTATTCATATATTGAGTTATCAATTCACTCATCATTATATGATATATACAACTAATATTATATACCCTTGATTCATGACCAAAAATATATAACAATAGTTTTCAACTTAGTCAGTCTAGCTTAATACTTTGTAAATTAGCTTATTCACATACATTTTTTTATTAGAAGATTAGCACATATCCTTTAGACACACTGGAATTGTTTGGTCTACTAGTGTATGCAAATTGCTTTAGTTCTTGAATAATTTTTACTATAATACAAGTTTAAATACAGATAAGTACCTATGAATAACGTTACTATATTAGGCGCGTTACATCAATTGAATGACTCGCAATATGCACGTTATTCTGCGTAATGACGAGACCTTGCATAGAGGATTACTGATGGCAAGGCTTTACTATTTCTTATGCCCTAGCAAGGAATATATCAGTTTAGTCTCTCTGAGATTTGCATTCAACAATCAGTGCCACTACATAGTAAGTTTGAGAATAATAGTCAATGCGATTATGCGTTAGATGATTTTATGTAAATTACGGCAATGCCCAAATGTTTGGTTGCTTGCAATGTTTACTTTTACCGACAGCAGGCATTTTTTAATAACAACATAATCTGCAGTCCAGTAATATAAGGGATCATTCCCTTAATATTTATAGATTGCTCTATATTTAAATATTGAAATTAGGGTTGTTTTAAACTACTTTGAATACAAGTTTTATACACTGAAAAAAGGAGTGCTTTAAAATGTCAACACTACAACGTTATTGTTGACGTTTTTTATATAGTTGGTTTATATGCACTTTAGCGTTCGCTCTTGATGCAATTTACGAACTGATGACTTGTCTGTTTGGTTTTAATGTTTTTTATGAATATTCTAACAGCGCAATGATTTTGGATATGTTTTATGTAACAAGTTTTGTACTTACTATAAGCTATGAATGAGTTTAGCTCATGTTCAGGATGATGTTGACACAGTGATAGCAACAGTTGTTAGGATTTTTGAAAATTTGTTTGATTTAAAAGAGGGAGAGTTTTTACAAAGTTTTTATGTCTGAGGAAGCGTAGGTAACCCTACGCGAAAGCGCTTACTCTTTTTGTTCCATGGATTAAATATTTTTTACTTTGGAGACGTTGTGAGTGATTCTTTTGAACAGCTTTTTGACCTGCTGCATCTTGATCGTGGTTAGACAACTGTTTATTGCTGCTATACTGTTTCTACCTTTTGGCAGTGTGTCTATTTAGTATTGGAGCTGTTTCCTGTGTGTTTTGGACTTTTATCTATTTGTTACAGCTCCATACCCACGATGGAAACACCAGATATTGAGCTGCATTATAGACCGGAGACAAGGGATAGAACTAGCTCATGGGAGAGCATTTTACATCATGACATAAACCCTTTATTGACTCTGGACTTTGGGAACGCTAATGAGGCAGCCAGTGATTCTACAAATGGTGAGAATTTAAATGACTTTTTTACTTTGAGTAAATCATTAGAAGATGATCTTTATAAACTGCAACGTCTGGTGTGGCAAAGGCTACACCTTGAAGCCTGTCTACATTTTAAGGTGGTACCCAGGGGCATGCAGGTTTTTTGCATGCCCTCATATGGGGATAGCCACCCAACCCTGCTCAAACAATGGCAGGATTTGAATATAGACTTGGGTTTCAGATATATGAAACTATTGATTAAATATTTTCAACCTACGGAAATTGAGCTTCGTAGTAAAGCAGATGCAACTCATAAAGAAATAACTGAGCTCTTTAACTCTGAGTTTTGTGTCAATAAGCTGAGGAACATTTGCATGCAGGTTAATGCCTTTAGCATCAGGCTTAAACAGATCAAACAAAAGAAATTGATGAGAGACTATAATGATTTTCAGTGTGGCCAGATTTTTGTTTGGCCTAGAACACACAACATTAACAATAATGAAGTTATTTCTTCTACTAATAATGTGACATTGGTGAACATAACGAACAGTGATTCACCCACAACTCCTGTACCCAATATACTGTCTTCATCCACATCTAGGACATCAGATAATAGAGATATTTCATCAGCAGGACTAAGTGGTAACACCTATGCCATCGAGTCCATGGGCACTGACACTCCGCCACCTAACCAATTGGCTTTATTGGATAAGAATGCTGCCTCTACACTTGGAGCAATTCCTAAGGCCCCAATCAATGACAGCAACCATTTTTTACCTTACCCGGTCAAGCAGAACTTTCAGAACAGAGGGCGATCGAACAGCAGAGGCCCACGGAAAAGGAAACCATCAGGAGAGAGGTTTGGACAGACAAGGAGAGCCAGGCATTGACTAGTTTGGTATACAATGTATCTGATTTTGACCTGGATGATATTGAAATTAGTATACTAAGTAATGGTCTCAACTTCATTCCAGCTAGTACTAGCATTTTGAGTGAGACACTCATTGACTTAAGACTGTTTTGCCGTAGACTTTCACTGAAGTTATTGTTTAAAGACCAACCAAGAGACAATACATATATTTCAAGTTTTCAGTTCAAACCCAAGAGTACTTTTATACCGAACATGCCCAGCCATGTAGAGTGCTTTTTGAAAGCCTGTGAGAATGACTTTTATGAACTTTTTTCATCTAAAGCAAACAAGCCTACGTATTATAACTTAACATCACTTGAGAATAAGGCATTAAATGAACTTAAACATAGGGAAGATATAATTGTGAAACCAGCTGATAAAGGTGGCGGGGTGGTGGTAATGAATACTTTTGACTATACAGTAACCATGCTTTCTGATGTTAACACATATAAAGAGATATACATGTCAGATATTGATCGCATAGTTCACAATATACATGATACTCTATATGATTTGGTCATGTGTAGACAGATAAGCAAGGAAATCTATGATTTCTTTTATATTGAGAATCCAAGTCTACCAATTATCAAGGGATTGCCCAAGATACACAAAAATATTACCCCGATACCAATGAGACCTATTGTTTCAGGCGAAGGCTGGGCTACCTACAATATCTCGGCCTTTATTGAACATTTATTGAGACCTATTGTTGAATCCTTTTCCTCCATACTTAGGGATACGTATCAGCTATTAGATTACATAGGGAATATAACACTTGATGTTGACCAGCATGACTATTTATTGATCACTTTAGATGTCAATAATCTGTTTACCTGTATACCCAATGAAATAGGGATACAATCCATTCATGATATACTTACCAAAGAACCAACTTATAGTAATGATAGAAACTTACTTATTTGTCAACTTCTAGATTTGGTGCTGAGTAATAACATCTTTACATTTAAAGAAAGAAATTATCTACAGAAATGGGGTGTTGCCATGGGCACACCCTGTGCCAACTCCTACGCCAATCTAGTGATTCTTGATTGGGAGTTAGACCATGTATTTACACACACACTATGTTTAAGAGAGTGAAATTGTACAAATGCTTTGTAGATGACATCATAATTATTTGGGAAGGTACACAAACAGATTTTAAGTCATTTTGGTCAGAGATAGAATCCACTACTATTTTTTTTAACATTCACACAAGAGTATTCTACTATGTCCATTCCGTTTTTAGACGTGACACTTAACATCAATGAAAACGGACAGATTACATCAACCCTATACAGAAAACCGGTTTGGAGGAACTCGATACTCAAATATGAAAGCATGCATCCTAGACATGTTTTCTTTGGTATCGTTAAAAGTCAGCTCATTAGACTGAGAAGGTTATGCAAAGACCGTTTGGTGTTAAAGAAAGAAGCTGACTTGATGGAATCTCTATTTAGAGATAGAGGTTACAAACCCAATATGGTTAATATTAGAAACATGGTCTTGGGTTCTGAAACCAATGTAGCCACATATACTCGACACCATGTGAATAAGACATTGTTCAAGATACAACCATCTGACTCACTTAGGTATACTATTAAATACACCAGTGATATAAGATCAATTCAAGGGGTGGTTATACGAAACTGGAATATGCTAGCACTAGACACTGCAACTAGAGAGATTACAGGTGATAGACCACGGTTCCTTTATAAGAACTGTAACAATTTAAAAATGATCTTATGTAATGATCGACTATCTGGGGCCCATAGTATCGACTATAATAATATGAAATTGGGAACATACCCCTGTAAAAACTGTAACATATGTAACTATATCACTTCCACTCAGGACTACTTATATCCTTGCATGGATTACAGGTTTCTGCCCAGATTTCATGCCACCTGTGATACGAAAAATGTTATATATCTTGCTCATTGTTTAAGTTGCACAGCTTTCTATATAGGCCTTACTAAAACGAAGCTTAGCGACAGAATTTACAACCACCTATATGATATCAGAAAGGGCAATGACAATAATGCCCTGGCCAAGCACTTGATAGAACACCCCACACACTTGTCTTTTCAGTTTCGAGTGTTAGAGATTGTGGCGTTGAACTATAGAGGAGGAGACTCAGCGAACAGGTTAGCCAAGGCTGAGTTAAATTGGATTCTGAGAATGAGGGCCCATCTATACCCTGGCTTAAACAATTTCATCTCCATTAAGCCTATATTATAAATGCATTTGATTACAGGCACTTTATATATAATTTTCATCATGCCAAGGATCATATTATATTAGATGATGGAGTGGTTCAAACATTATCATCTTTGGATTATTCAGCACCCAGAACCATTATTTATTTTTTGCACAACCATTCCTGTTATATGAAAATGGTTAAAGTTTCATGAAGGTAGATCAATATATGGATTTAATTGAATTGTGTTAGTATATAACCATATTTTAATATAATATATTTGCAAAGTTTTGATTTTTGAAATAACTATAGGACTTTTGTTATTAACTATGTGTATATGACAATTGGATACCTACAGTGATATGAATATATATAAGCTTTTTCTTTCCATGGTTGATACATGCTTATATAATTCATATACAAGAATTAATGGTTTTATATGCCCTATGTCAAATAAGGTTGAATGTGTGTGTATATATATATATATATATACATTTTAGTATATACATTGATATTGTTTGTATATATGTTAGATGTTATATAAGGGTTTATTGTTTATAGTTTATTTTTCTCATTTTAATAGTGTTATTTGTGCTATTAAGCTCCACATTGATGATGTAGATGCCCATATATATATATTTTTTAGGTTTCACCATATGACATCCCAGTCATAGTCACTTATAAATGATTATGCATGAAGGACTTTGGTTATATATTGGGTTTGCCATATGTTTTATTTATTATATTAATGTTCTGTGTATATATATTTATTCATATATTGAGTTATCAATTCACTCATCATATGATATATACAACTAATATTATATACCCTTGATTCATGACCAAAAATATATAACAATAGTTTTCAACTTAGTCAATCTAGCTTAATACTTTGTAAATTAGCTTATTCACATATGTTTTTTTATTAGAAGATTAGCACATATCCTTTAGACACACAGGAATTGTTTGGTCTACTAGTGTATGCAAATTGCTTTAGTTCTTGAATAATTTTTACTATAATACAAGTTTAAATACAGATAAGGACCTATGAATAACGTTACTATATTAGGCGCGTTACATCAATTGAACGACTCGCAATATGCACATTATTCTGCGTAATGATGAGACTTTGCATAGAGGATTACTGATGGCAAGGCTTTACTATTTCTTATGCCCTAGCAAGGAATATATCAGTTTAGTCTCTCTGAGATTTGCATTCAACAATCAGTGCCACTACATAGTAAGTTTGAGAATAATAGTCAATGCGATTATGCGTTAGATGATTTTATGTAAAGTACGGCAATGCCCAAATGTTTGGTTGCTTGCAATGTTTACTTTTACCGACAGCAGGCATTTTTTACTAACAACATAATCTGCAGTCCAGTAATATAAGGGATCATTCCCTTAATATTTATAGATTGCTCTATATTTAACTATTGAAATTAGGGTTGTTTTAAACTACTTTGAATACAAGTTTTATACACTGAAAAAAGGAGTGCTTTAAAATGTCAACGCTACAACGTTATTGTTGACGTTTTTTATATAGTTGGTTTATATGCACTTTAGCGTTCGCTCTTGATGCAATTTACGAACTGATGACTTGTCTGTTTGGTTTTAATGTTTTTTATGAATATTCTAACAGCGCAATGATTTTGGATATGTTTTATGTAACAAGTTTTGTACTTACTATAAGCTATGAATGAGTTTAGCTCATGTTCAGGACGATGTTGACAGTGATAGCAACAGTTGTTAGGATTTTTGAAAATTTGAATAGTGGATGATTTGATTATTGAATGATTGCCTTGTTAATTGATGTACTCTTCCCGCCTTGTTTGATTTAAAAGAGGGAGAGTTTTTACAAGTTTTTATGTCTGAGGAAGCGTAGGTAACCCTACGCGAAAGCGCTTACTCTTTTTGTTCCATGGATTAAATATTTTTTTACTTTGGAGACGTTGTGAGTGATTCTTTTGAACAGCTTTTTGACCTGCTGCATCTTGATCGTGGTTAGACAACCGTTTATTGCTGCTATAAGGGCATAAATATTAGAGTTGTTTTGTTTAGCATACATCATCATATTATGTAGTGTAAGTGTGTTATCACTAGTTTGTCTAGTTGCCATAAATCCAGCCTGTTCCTTAGAAATTAAATGGATCATAATCTTTTTTAATCTACATGCTATAATGGTAGTTAGAATTTTCATATCCACATTTATTAATGCTATTGGTTTGTAATTGTCCGGGCTTTGAAGGTCTGAATTAGCTTTATGTATAAAGATGGTTTTTGATGCATTAAGGTGAGGGTCACTAATTTTATTTCTGATTATGTAGTTAAATACATGAGACAATATTTTACCAAAACTATCAGCAAACTCTTTATAAAATTCAACTGTCAAACCATCAGGACCTGGGGGCTTATGTACTTTCATATGTTGAATTGCATATACTATTTCCTCTGAAAATATAGGTTTAATCAGATCACCTTGCAGACTCCCTTCTAATTTTGGAAAATTAGTTTTTTTTCAAGAATCCTTTATTCTGTTTATGTATAGATCTATCAATTTGACCCTCATAAACCTTGGTATAGATTTTTTCGAAAATATCAATAATATCCTCAGTTTTAGAATACACTGTGTCATTGCATTGTATTTCCGAAATATGTACAGTTGTTTTTGATTTATAATCCTTGCCAATCCTTTTGACGGTATTTGAACATTATTGGCATATTTCACTAAACACCTATGCTCCTGAAGTGTTACTTTACTATTATGCAGCAAGAAGAGATCCCTTTGACATTTCAACATTTCCTTCTCTGTTTGAGCATTAAAATTCTGAATCAGTTCTTTCTCGAGTAGCTTTACTTTTGTTTCTAATTTTTGAATGTCATTGTTTTGCCTTTTCTTATAGTATGAGGCTTTTTGCAAAATAAATCCTCTAATTTGGGATTTAGCTGCTGCCCATTCAATATCAGGAGTATGTTCCTGAAGATTCATCCTATCTGTTAAACCTTTCAGATATTTTACAATTCCATTTATTATATCCTTTTTATTTAACAGATTTGGATTAAGTGACCAATTGTAACCTCTATGCATTCTTGCATCTTTTAAATCTTTAGAAAACCTTAACGAAATTTGAGTGATCCGATAGATATAGAGTATGTATAAAGTACAGTTTTGTACCTACCATAAATGTAGATGTCCGATAGGTATGCATCTGCAGTCATCACATATGGGTTGTCCTGCCTCAGGCAGCCCTTCGGTCGGCCGGATTCCAAAGTCTGGGTCTGGCCTCGGCTGATGTCACACTTTCCCCGACGTCAGAGCATCTGGGGTATAAAAGCATCAGCCGACACCATCTTCCTCAGTTTTTCTTGCCCCAGGTGCCCTCTAGGAAGGCTAAATTTGGAGAAATGCAATAAATTATATATATATACAAACAAATTCACCATAATAGATCCCCCAGCTAGCTAATAGAGGGGTAAGCACCCTGGGAATACCACAGAGGAGAAGGAGGGAGGGTAAACCTGACTGCAGATGCATACCTATCGGACATCTACATTTATGGTAGGTACAAAACTGTACTATGTCCTTCAAGGATGCATCTGCAGTCATCACATATGGGTAGAATACCATAGCCAATCTGGGGGTGGAGGAACTAAGTAAAGGATGGTGTAGTTAATATACCCTGCAGGACTGCCGTAGCAAAGCCTGCTCTGGATCTGGAGTATAAAGGTAAATTGTAATGCTTGGCAAATGTATGCATGGAGCTCCATGTAGCAGCTTCTAAAATGTCCTTGGTAGCCACCCCTCTTAGGAAGGCTGTGGTGGTGGCTGTGGCTCTCGTGGAATGAGGTCTAATGTTTGCTGGCACAGTTTTTCCATGAAAGGAGTAACAAAAACGAATGTAATTTCCTATCCATTTTGAAATTGTCTGTTTTGAAATTGCTTTTCCTTGCGCCCCAGCAGCATATGCAAAAAACAATTGGTCAGTCTTTCTGTAACTTTTAGTTCTGTCCAAGTAGTAGTGTAATTGTCTGTGTATGTCCAGAGTGTGAAGAAGTTTCTCCCCTTTATTTTGTGGATTTGGGAAGAATGTAGGCAAGTGAATTGCTTGGTTCAAGGATACCCTGGATACCACCTTTGGCATAAATGTAGGATTGGTCCTCAAAGAAACTCTGTCTTGATGAAAGATAAGAAATGGCTGCACTGCCATTAAAGCTTGCAATTCAGATACTCGTCTTGCTGAGGTTATGGCCAGAAGGAATGCAGTTTTCCAAGACAAACTGTAGATCCGCCGATGCTGCTGGTTCAAAGGGAGGAAGTGTTAGTTTTTCCAGCACAAAGTTAAGGTCCCAAGTAGGTAAAGGTGGTTTCCTTGGAGGATTGATGTTTTTGATTCCTCTTAGAAACTGTCTTAGGAGAGGATGCGAGAAGACAGGTGTATTAACATTGTATTGTGCTGAAATTGCTGAGGCATGTATCTTTATGGAAGAGTAAGACAGGCCATTGTGGAACAATTCTGCCAAGTATTCCAGTATATGTGCCGTGTTCATCACGGTCACATCCAGGCCTTTTGTTGTGTTCCAAGTGAGAAATCTTTTCCATTTTGCTGAATATGCCTTCCTTGGGGAAGGCCGGCGAGCCTCCATAATAATGTCCTTCACTCTCTGGGATAAGTTATCCTGAGGAGGAGTCATGGTATTCTCTAGGCAGTTAGCTGCAAGGTTTTCAGGTTGGGATGCAGAGTCTTGAAATTGTTCTGCGTCAGTAGCAGTGGCCATAGGGGGAGAGGCCACGGTTTCGTCTGTGACATGCTCTTTAACAGTGGGTACCAGTGCTGCCTTGGCCAGTTTGGAGCTATCAGAATCACTCTGGGCTGCTCTGCCTTGATCTTCAGTAAAACCTTGGTCATTAATGGGAGTGGTGGGAAAGCATAGACTGTTAGAGCTTTCCAGCTGAGAGAGAGACCGTCCACTTTCCATGCTTGTGGGTGGTATGTCCTTGAGCAGAATGTCTTCAGTTGATGATTGTGGGGGGAAGCGAACAGATCTATTTCCGGCCTTCCCCATGATTGTGTTACGAGTAAGATGATGTCTGGGTGCAGCATCCATTCGTGTGCATCCATGGTAGTTCTGCTTAAGCTGTCTGCCAGTATATTGTCTTTCCCTGGCATGAACTGGGACTGCAGTTGTATATTGAGTTTCAGGCAAAGTTCCCATAGATTCATTGCCAGTCTGCATAGAGGGTAGGAATGGGTGCCTCCTTGCTTGTTTATGTACCACATAACTGTGGTGTTGTCTGTCCTTATGAGCAGGTGGCCTTGATGAAGGAAAGGTTTGAAGGCCTCGATTGCATGCATCACTGCCAGCATTTCCTTTTGGCTTATGTGCATGCGCAGCTCTCTGAGACCATAGCCCTTGGATACATTTGTCCTCCATGTGTGCTCCCCAACCTCAGTCTGAAGCGTCCGTGGTGATGGTTTGGTTGGCTCTTGGTTTGCTGAAGGGCAACCCTCTGTTCGACTGGCAGGCTTGAGCCCACCACAGAAATTCCTTTTGAAGGCATGGAATGAGTGGGATCAAAGTTTCTAAGCTGTGACTGTGTTGAGTCCATACACTCCTTAGGTACCATTGTAATTTTCTCATATGCAGCCTGGCTTGCAGAATCAGAAGAATGCAGGATGCCATGTAACCCAGGGCCTGCAGGAATTTCCTTGCAGTCAGCTGAGTTTGTTTTGTCAGATTCTTGAAGTAATCCGGTAGTAGTTTTTGTTTTTCTTCTGTGAGAAAGGCCATTTGGGTGGTTGTGTCTAGATCCGCACCCAGAAAGGTTATTCTTTGGGATGGAACAAGTCTTGATTTTTGGATGTTGACCGTATATCCCAAGGCCTGTAGTAGGTGGATGGCATAGTCCAAGTCCTTTAACAAGATTTTCTTGTTGTCCGCTTGTATAAGGCAGTCGTCCAGATATGGGTAGATTTGAATCCCCTGAAGTCTGCAGTGTGCAATTACTGATGCCAAGCATTTCGTGAATACTCTGGGCGCAGTAGATAAGCCAAAGGGCAATGCTGAGAATTGATAATGCTCTGACCCTGCAAGAAATCTGAGGTGTCTTCTGCAACTTTGTCGAATAGGGACATGCAGGTATGCCTCCTTGAGGTCTAGAGTCATCAGCCAAGACTCCTTGCCCAGCATGGGAAGGAGTTGCTGTAGAGTCAGCATTTTGAATTTTGGCACAATGAGGTAAGTATTCAGTGCGGACAAGTCGAGAATAGGCCTCCATTGATTTTCTTTTCTTGGAACCAGGAATAATCTGGAGTAAAATCCTTGGCCTTGTTCTGAAAGAGGTACCTTTTCTATGGCTTTCATTTGTATTAATTTGGTAATTTGCTTCAAAGCCTCTGCCCTCTGATTTGGTGGCAGGTCTGGCATTCCTTTTCTTTTTGGCAATGTGTGGAAATGGAACCTGCATCCTTTGTCTATTATTTGCAGTGTCCATGTGTCCCTTGTAATGTAGTGCCAATTTTTTGAGAATAAAGAAAGCTTTCCGCCCAAAGGTGCTTCTAATTGAGCCTTGGTCGGCGGGGTCAAAGTAAAGTCATTGAGTCTGTCCTGGTGTAGCGGTTGTGGTTCCTGCACTACCTCTCTGGTTGGTAGGCTGCCACTGACAGCCTCTGTAGGAGCCTCTAGCTTGCCCTCTACCTCTGGCACGCCTATTCCTGCCTCTCTGAGACCTGAGTCCGGAAAGGACCAATTCTTAGTAGGCCAATTTCTGCTGAATCTCGGTGGTTGGACTTGAAGAAAGTCTTTGACTGTTTGCACAGATTTTTGCCTTTTATTCAAACTTCTTTAAGACCTCCTGAGCCGTGGAACCAAATAATTTTTGCTTTTCCATAGGGGCATCCAAAAGCTTAGCTTTAACATGGTCTGGTAAAGATTGTTCCTTCAGCCAGGCATGCCTACGTATAACTGCACCTGTCATTGCTGACCTACATGAAGCTTCCAATGCATCATAACCACACTGCAAAAAATGGTTACTAACCTGCTGGGAGTTATGTACCAGATCCTGAAGGGATTTACGATCAAGGGGTTCAGAAGAGGACAGCTTCTTATGCAATTCATCTAATAAATACTCTTGGTGCTGTATCATATGAAATTGACAATTTAATGCCCTCATGGAAAGAGTTGCAGAAGTATAGACTTTCCTACCCCATCTCTCTAAAGCTCTAGACTCCCTTTCAGAGGGTAGAGGATTTTTAGCAGTGGCAGCTGCAACCCCTTTTGGGCCCTGGGAAATTGTTTCTGGGTCAGCAGAGTGGGCCTTGTACAGGTGTAGATGAGAATCCGGGACCCTGTAGTACCTATCAGGTTTGGCAGGAGCCGGAGGGAGAGAGTCAGGGGCTGTACTAGCATCAGAGTACACATCATCAATAACATTCAAAACAGGAGGTATAGCTAAAGGCCTATGCTGAGGTAAATGTAAAAAGGTCTTTAATCTCTTTCTAGAATCAGAGAATTCCTGACCCTGCCATTGAAAATGTTCTCTCATAGAGTGTAGTGTCTCCCCGAAGGAAAACTCTTCAGGAGGGGAGGCCGAAGGAATAGATTCTTCAGCATCAGAATCCTCGTAGGCCGAATAAGCCTCCTCCTGGGGGTCTGACAGAGCAGAACCATCCGTGGACTCAGAGGAGTGGGGGTCAGAGGGCACAACCCTGGGCCTTTTGTCTTGAGGTGGTTGAGAGCCCCTGTCCGGATGAGGTTGAGAACCTCTAGTTAAAGAGATAAGATCCTCTGCTAGGCTAAGAATCTGTGAGCCAGTAGAAGGTTTCTGAGAGGAAACCTTGAAAGGCAAAGCTTTAGTAAGTTTAGCAGCTTTAGCCCTAGAAAAAGCCTTAATGGACATGGATGCAGGGGGTCTGGCTGCACCACGTGCACACTTGTCTAAAGGAATGGTGTCGGATGTTTCCTGGACACCGGTTTCAGCAGGTAATTCAATAACCGACTCGGCCGGGGCCTCCGGGGCTGAGGTAGTCGGTTGTGTGGTTTTGGTAATAGGAAGTACAAAGGACTCTGTTTCAGCCAAAACCGAGACACTCGTGGTAGGCCTGACCGTGGTTTCAGCCAAAACCGCAGCCCGCGTGTGTCGGTCCTTGTCCTTCCGTTTAACTAAATGCGAAGTCGGAGTCTCCAACGGCATCTTGTAAGCAAAACTAGCCCCAAAGAATTCCTCTGCAAACTCCGACCAACGTCTAAGAGTCCGTCGGTTGAAGGAAGCACAGGCTGAGCAGGCCGAGACGTCGTGGTCTGGGCCTAGGCAAGGGAGGCAGTAAGAGTGGAAATCCTTATGAGGTATTTGTTTCCCACAAGTTAAACAATTATTAACTTTTATCTGACATCGGCTGAGGCAAGAGAGAGTCCCCAACGGGGGTACTTAGCTTTTTCGAAGTCTTCGGTAGCTGAATCACAGGAGCTGGCCGACCGGCACTTGCGAACTGCTTCTGCTTCGGGCACCACGCGGCAAGAAAGACTGAGGAAGATGGCGTCGGCTGATGCTTTTATACCCCAGATGCTCTGACGTCGGGGAAAGTGCGACATCAGCCGAGGCCAGACCCAGACTTTGGAATCCAGCTGACCGAAGGGCTGCCTGAGGCAGGACAACCCATATGTGATGACCAGATGCATCCTTGAAGGACATCCACTACTGGTTCCAAATTAATTAATGCTTTAGATATCAAGAAAAAATCTATCCTAGACCACATTTTGTGGCATGGTGAATAAAAGGTATACTTAACTGCATTAGTAATATTATGTGCATAACAAAAGGGGTCATATAATTGAAAATCTTCCTTAAAGTCATTTAATACTATCCCGGCCTGCTTATTAAATGCTCTTTGTGGACAAGACCTATCCAACTTTGGATTTTGATAGGTATTCCAATCCCCACCCACAATAAAATAATAACCATCATACTTGTGTTAAGATTGGATATAATGATGTTATGAAACTTTGTTGGTCATTACATGGTGCATATATATTTAAAAGTAAAAGTGGTTTATCAAACGCATTATCCGATAAAATAACATAACACCATCGCCCATTTTGATCCACTTTAGAGTCTAAAATCTTGTCTTTGTATTGAGTTTTAATAATTATAGCTACTCCAGCACTGTTTGTCTGGTCTTCTGATGCCACTACCACTCTAATCCAGTTCTTTTTCCCAATATCATCCCACTGATCATTTAACAAGTGTGTTTCTTGTAAAAATGCAAACAGTGCTTTGTCCTGTAGCAATATGTGTAGTAACAGCTTCCTCTTCTTCATGTTCTGGAGCCCTTTAACATTCCATGAGTTTAATTCCCACATTGACAGGTCTAATTATCCATTAATAGTATAAAAGGGAAATTATCCAATGGATATGTATTAACTGCATACTAAACATAATCTGGAAGCGTTTCCTACATCCCGTCCCCAGCCAGTGCCTATCCACTTTACCCCTGGACCAAGACTTATATAGGTCTGGTATGTAAAAAACATGAACAAGGTTAACCACACAAACATATTTCAAAGCTTCATGTAATAAAACTTAAAACAGTTCCTAAACTTACAACCTATATATTCTAACTTAGCTACTACAAAGTCTAAACTAAACATTCCCTAACAAACACCGCTATTGCTCTACAGCTTATGTTCCAACTATTAATTAAGCAAATCTCTATTGTAATGTTTTATTACCATTTAAAGAAAAAAATTTAATATATTAACTAGCTACTTATACCTACCCAAAATACCTCTTTTGTTACAATCATTATTTATATACCACTTTTGAGAGAGAAAGAAAGCAAAAAGAAACAAACAAAAAAAAAACAGACAGAAAAAAAAATAAATGCATCCCGCATTATAATTCTGTACCATACACAGTGCCTGCAACTATCAATTATCAAAGTTTTGCAATTGCATGCTTTAGTTCCTAACTATACTGACATTAGTTGTCTGATTAACACCACCCAATAGCCACTATTTACCTATTTATATTCATATATATAGTGCTATACCTTGCACCCACTGCAGATATTGTAGAAACATAATTTGGTTCAAAACTATAAGCATAAGGAAAAAGAAATAGGAAAATCAGATGTTATTATATGCTTCACTTACATATTATGATGTTATTTACTTGTTAAAAAAAAAAACTAACACATTATATCAGTTCTTTTCAACTTCTCAAACCAGGAAACCACCAGTAATACTCGCGACGGGGGACCGCTTTCACAACCGGACCACAGGAAGTGTTGCATCGAAATCCACACTCTCAGCGGCATTCAAGGGATTTCCTGTTTACCACTCGAAAAAAGTTCGTAGAGGTCATAAAAGTTCGGAAAATGGCCAGCAGACCCTCGGATTATCGCAAACAAACAGTTTTATTGCTTTTACAGAGGCCTAAACGACTTAAGCAGGGAACAAAGGATTACCTATGCCTCGAAGTATAGTACTTACTGGATCTGACCTCAGGAGCATGCCAGTCTCAACGGAAGTTTCTTTCAGCCCTCTGATGCAGGTAAAACTTTAAACACCTTCAGAAACCCTCCCTTTGCCTTGTTTTTAGTAGAAACAGAGTATTTAATCCCATCTACCATAAATGTAAGCACATTAGGATATTTCATCTGGAATTTAATTTGCTTGTCAATCAGAAATGTACAGTATGCAGATAAAGACTGCCTAGCTTGTCTTACTTGCAGTGGTAAATCCTGAGCCAGAGATATTTTATTATTTTTCCACATAACAAAGCCACCATTCTTTTTTGCAGTAAAAAGTATTTTGCTAACATCTTGAAAATTCAATATCTTAGCATATACAGGTCTAGGCATATTAGAAGCTTGTACCTCTCTCAGTGCTGTGTGTTCCCTTTCAATAACAATTTGTTTCACTCCATTAGCATCATTTAACAAAACTTCAAGTATGTGTGTTATAGTTGGTATTAGCTCTGCATACTGAATGTTTTCAGGGATCCCTCTAATAATAATATTATTTCTCCTAGACCTTGCTTCTAAATCAGTAAGTTTGCTTTGCATGGCTTGTAACTATCATGTACCTTTGTTTTCTTCTCCAGCAAGTCTATTTTGTCCTCTGTTTCTAAAATTCTAGCCTCTGTTTTGTCCATTCTCTGCAGCAACTGACTGCATGCAACTCCAAAAGTTTGTATCTGAGTAGTAAGGTCCTTTAAAGCTTCTTGTATAGGCAACAAAGCATGTTTGATATCGTCCATGTTCAGTGGCTGATCAGTTTTAGATCTAGTCTCTGGTTTCTGTTGTTCCTGCTGTCTAGTAATTCTTTGCTTCTTCGCACTCCCATCCTTTACTGGTGACTGTAATTCCGACAGCTTTGTTTTGGTAGTAGTAGTTTCCATGCTTTTTCCTTGTGACATTTCTTTCCCCAAACTGACAGGTAAAATGAAGAATGCAAACAGTCCTTTGTTTATTTCTCTCTTCAGAGCTAGCTAATCACTTGGAATCCTGATAAAGACTTTTTTCCACTTTTTTTTTCCTGGTTATAGATTAAGTGTAGATGCAACTTTTTTAACTTTAATTTGATGTTCAAACCTCTTGGTATCGACTCAGGTTACAGATTTTTCTCAGGTTTGAGGAGCTGCAGGTCAGCAGTGTTTACAGAATGGCAGCCATCTTTGAATCCTGTGATAAGCATTTTTTAAATCTATAGTTACAAGAAAACTTGAATGGGAATTTGTCACAGGTTTGAAGTGATGGCATTTTGAACTTGGGCACCATCACAAACAGGTTCAGTAAATAAAAATCCAGAACTGGTCTCCAAGCATTTTCTTTCACTGGCACTAAAGGCATCCTTGAATAAAATCATTTTCCCACCTGGGAAGGGGGAACTGGTTCTATCACTCCCTGGGATAGCATGTGATGGACAGATGGAAATAGACTCTGGTCTGGTGGATGGGGGGGGGGGAATTACCCCTGGAAAGGTGGGATTTCCTCCCACTGCCAGCTGTAATGCTGATGAATGATCTTCAAAATCAATTTGTCTGAAACTATCTATTGCCAAAGAGAAAAGTGGAGATTTATACTTAATGAAAGGGAAAGGGGACTGCCAGACTGGGAATGAGTGGACAAGGTCCCCTTAAACAGTCATTCTGACTTGTTGTTTGCCCTTGGTTTTGGATGGTTTCTGGATTCTTTTTGAAAGTCCCTTACCATTTCTTCTTAAATATCCGTTTACCTGTGTTGTCTTGACAGGCTAATATATTTAGTTTTTTGCCAAAGATGGATGAGGGATTAAAGAATCTCTTAGGAAATTTGGAAAAGGACATGAAAATCTTTTTGACATCAAGGTCTGAGGTACAACTAATGGCCACAGCAGTCACCCACCTGAAACAAATAGCTAGCCTGCTGTACTGGTAAAGGCTGCTTGCTTAACTTTTTCTTTTTGTGACTGGGAGGAAGACCAACTGTGGGGCTGGCACTTTGCTCCACGGCCATGCCAAAAATGATCTTTCCCTGGGAAAATAAGCAGCAAAAGCCTGTAAAAATTCAAAGTCTTAAAGTCACTTTCTTTCAAAGTGAAAAACAGTAAAATGCACTTAAACACTCTGCCACCCCCCAAAAATTAAAATAATTTCTCTACAGAAAAAAATGTTTTTAAATACTTTAAACAACTTATAAATCGAAAGAAAGAGAGCTCTAATTTTAAAAGTACAATACAGTCTCTTGATAGTCTGTTAAACTCTTGATTTTAAAATGAATTTTCTGAACAAGAAAGTGTTATCAACAAACATTATTTTACAACAGGAAGTTCCCCCCTAAGGGAGATGCCCAGCAAAGAATGGCACAAGCCAACTGTTGATCCTCAAAAGCCTCAGAGAAGCATACTTTTTGGCAGTATGAAAGCAGCCAAATAAGTCTTTTTAGTCAGCTCAGCTTGAGCTGAGTAATGGTTTGGCAAGTGGATCATGCCCTGAAACTTTGGAAGGTGGATGGCTGCTGTATCCTTACAGGACATAACCATATAAGTTTAGGCTACTGCAGCAGTGATCAGTATGAATAATATCAGTGCTTGCAGAGTTCAGTTTTGAGAGAAAAACAGATCTCCCTGAGGAGTACCCCATCGATGAACATCAAAGAAATTCTTTCAGGGTAACATCCAATTATAAAGATCTGTCCTGGAGCAGCTCAAAACATTTGTCACTACATTTTCTGAGGGAATACATACTGCCTGAAGAATCAAAAAGTGTCAAATGGCAAAATCCCAAGTTATCACTAGTCTACAAAGACAGGAAGGCTTTGTTCCCATTTGCCTGTTTATATACCACATAATGGTATTGTCTGTAAACACAAATTAAAGCCTTCATTTCCTTGACACTGATGTGTTCGGTCACCTCGAGGAGACCAAACTCTCTGGATGCTGATGGTGTTGAAACAAGACCCTCTCAGGCTAGGTCTAAAGCATCTGTATACAACTCCTGAGTAGAGGGAGAAACCAGAAAAGCAAGACCTGGATTTAGAGATATCTGGTTGATCCAAAGAAAGTCCACCTGTAGGAAAGGCAAGACAAGAATCTGAAATGCAGTGGATGACAATGTTGAAGCCAAACTGTCTTCAGATACCACTGCAATTTCCTCATATTGAGTATGGCAAATGGAACCATAGGGATAGTGGATGCCATGAACCCCATGGCTCAAACTGTTGCCAGGGTCTCATGTAGAGGAAGAAGGTACAGAAAGAAGGTTGTCAGAGACAGAGAGAGAGAGATGACCTTGGGAGGAGGAAGAAAAACTGTCAAGGTATTAATCTGAATTTTGCAATTCAAGAAAGCCTGATCCTGAGAAGGCAGTAGGACAGATTTTAAATTTAGAGTGAAGCTGGCAATGAGAAGCAAGGGTATTGTGAACTCCTGGTCTTGCAAGACAGCCTGCTGAGGAAGTGTGTGTAAGAGATCATCTAGATAAGGAAAAATCTGGACACCATGAAGTCTGCAAAAGACTATGACACGGGCTAGACATTTGGCAAATACCTTTGTAATTGAAAAAAAAAAAGGGCAAAGCAGAAAACTGAATGTGAGGAAGATAAAGAGAAGTGTAAAAAGTTCCTGAAAAAAGTGGATGAATAGGAATAATGAGAGAAACACCTTTCATGTTTACAGAAACAGAAAGGCTTGAGGCAGAAGCACAGGAAGCCAGGACAGAGTTAACATTTTTGAACGAAGAAACCTTCAGAAAACTGTTAAGAAAAGGTCTAGGACAGGTCTCAAGGAACTCTGCTTCCTGGGAGTTAAAACATATTGGAATGGAAATGTTTGCCCTACTAGCAGAATAGTGCCCTGGGACAGAAGACCTTGAGTCAGTGGTGAAAAATGAGGTAACTGGCAAAGAGGTGGCTGAGGAATACCTAAAAAGTGAAGGGGCTTCCACAACATTGTGTAGCCCTTATGAACTATAGTCAAAAGTAAAGTTGCCATTCTTCATTGAACCATTTTTCTTATATCTTGCTCAAAACACTCATCATACAATCCCTAAAATTCTAAATACTAACATAATACATTCTGCATTTGCTAACGATCTTAAGCTATACTTTCAATACCCTAACACAGATTTGTGCAAAATTATAAAAACAATCGACTTATTCTCTAAGGCCTCTATCAGATTAATCATAAGAAATCACATATTTTCCCTATTAATCTGGCAAACCACAAAACCAATTACTTTCCTGATTCTTCCTTTGGTACAACTTTCAACCTCATACATTTTGAACATAAGCCTCTATGCTTCAAAATAACCTTCTAAAAACCTGGTCGAAAATCCTTCAAGACCTCAACAGATGGAAACTATTAAATCTATCCCTCTTATCAAAAGCCGCGATAGTGAAAATGTATGTTTTACCCAAACTCCTCTATCAATTTTATGCCTCAAATCTTAGTATACCAAACACCCTGTTTTCCAGGATAAATAAAGAATTAGCCAAATTTATTTGGTTCCCTAAATCAGTTAGAATATCTTATTCTAAACTTTCTTACCCTAAGTTTAAAGGCGGCTTAAACTTGCCAAACATTCACCTCTATTACATGATTATTTGCGCAAATAGAATTTTATCTATATTAAAACTTAACCCAGATACCTATAACTCTTCAACTTCATGGATGAAATTATGGTACCAGCACGCTCTCAGTAACAAAATTAATCCTAAATCTCTCCCATTTCTTTCTCTACCTATCAACAAATATAACTTGTCCTGTACTCTAAATCACAAAATCAGACTATTCCAAAATCTGATAAAATCTATCAACTTAGAAGAAACTCTCCCTCATCTTCAACCTCTACATCTCAACCAGAATTTTAAAATCAATAACTTGATGATTGATCTCTCTGATTTCCCCCTTATTAAAGGTATCTTAGTTTGGGATCTTGTTAAATACAAAGACAAATCCCTTTTTGATTTACGGCTAATTCTTAGTCAATAACAAATACACAACTATTTTACGCCAATTAAGAGAACTAATCTCTTCTAAATTTACTAATCCCAATGTCAGTTCTCAAGATATCTCCAGACTTTGCGAGGTATTATCTATTACCTCAAGTTCTGAGAAAATGCTATCCAGATCTTATGCTCTTATAAATTCCATGTTATATAATTCGGTTTACCTTTTTTCGGATTACTGGGATAACCAAGGTACAACTTTTACTGATGAAAAAAACTATCTGCCATAAAAACTCTTTAGAGTTATCCCCATTCAAAAAATTTATTTACACACAATTGATGATCAATAACTCCTACATTACGCCTTATATGCTTAACAAATTTGACACCAAAAATTCCCCTTCTTGTTCTTTTTGCTCTTTCCCAAAGGCGGATTTACTGCATATATTTTGGTTCTGCAAACATACCCACAAACTTTGGTGTTCTTTAAAAATTCGCCTCGAGAAAATGGGATATCACAAATCCACCCTTTCTTGGGAAACAGCGATACTTCATATATCTAATATGATAGTTACCAAAGTTAAAACTTCATGTTCTTATTATTCTCTGCTCCCTTACCAAATTGTATATTACGAAGAACTAGTTGGACCGTACCAAACTGGGTTGGAATGGATTCAAAGAGATGGCTTTGAAGTATATTTCAGCACATAAGTTTATAACCAAAGGGCCTAGGAAGAAAGCTTACCTTAAAAAAGTCTGGAATTGTCTTTTTGACTTAATTTCCTGTGATTAATTCTACTTCCAGCTTATTTCTGACCATATGGCATCTGTCCCTTTTTGGTTTTATTTGGAGATCCACTGTTATTCCTTATATCTCCATTTATTCTTCCAACAGTTTGTCTATTTAACAGCCTTTTTTTTTTAGTCTGTAAATATTGTACATAGTTAGTTGGGTATTTAGATTATTTTGTTTTTTTGTTTAGGTCATTTATTTACTTATCTATACATTTTTCATTCATAGACTCTGCATTTATTCCTTTTCTCCTCTGTATTGTTCTATTACTGTATTACAAACTTAATAAAAAGTTATTTGATAAAAAAAAAAAAAAAAGTAAAGTTGTGTAAGATCTAATAGTAGATGTCCTACTTCTCACTTTTGCAGTACTCTGTACTCTTAGGACATGCTGCTAATACCAGAATGTCTGGCCAGCATACAAAAGCCTTCCAGGCATCATACGTCAGATGTATGTCCTATGTGCATGGCATAAGTTACATTTGTGGCATACGGACACCTAATCCTCAGTACTGAAGTGCCCCAGAAGAACCAGAGCAACCCCAGAGAAAGACAACATGTACATCCAGGAAGGGAACAAGGAGAAAAGGATTGAAGTAAGACCCATTGGTCAGGGGGAGGGCAACTGGGGGCAGGAGGGAGGGAGAGTACTGCAACAATGAGGATATCTGCTGTTATGGTAAGAACTTACGTAACTGTACTATGTTCATCCTTTTCAGTGTTGTATTCTTTACTTTTGGGAAGAGTGCAAAAGCTACTGGAAAGAAAGGGAGGAGAAAGGCAGAACAGCTCTCTATACACCTATGAAGGAAGGCCCTGACAAAACCCAGCCTGGCTTAGAAATGACATCCAACTTGTAATTTGTGAAGAGAAGACCAAGTAGCCACTTCCAAGATGGATCTAGTATCCAGATGCTTGAATAAAAAAAAATCACCAGAAGAGGCTGCTGTCTGGTAGAATGAGCACAAACAGAATGGAAAGCTGTTTGCCATGAAAAGAATTTTAAAAAGGCCTTCAAAATCTAGAAAGTGTTTGCTTAGACACTGCCAAACCCAATTTCCTGGCATGAAAGAAAAAGTTGCTCAAATTTCCCGATATGTTCTGTCTTCTCAAAGTAATATTTGAACTGCCTATGTAATTCCAAGGCATGTAAGATCCCTCTCTCACTTGTAATCTCTGGAGAAGGAAAAAAATGATGAATGGACTGATTCAAGGAAAAATCATTAACCACCTTGGGCATAGAAAAATGACTTATGAAGAGACAACCTGCCCTTGTGAAAAAACAAAAGGAGGAACTACCATGAGTGTTTGAAGTTCACATACCCTCTTGGCAGAAAAGCCACCAACAATATATTCTTCCAAGTACAATGTTGTAGGGAAGAAAAAACAGCAGGCTGAAAAGGGGATATAGTTAATTTCTCAAAAAGAAAACTAAAATCCCAAGGAGGAGGAATATGTTTTCTTGGATGCCTGATATGAAGGAAGCCTTTTAAAAATTGTTTGACTTCAAAACTACAACCAAACGTGGATTCAGATGCAGACAAGCAGAAATGGCTGACCATATGCCAAACCAGAAATGAGCAACTCGTGCAAATAAGGACCATAGGGACCCCCCAACACCCCCACAGAAAAAGGGTCCAGCTCATGTTAACACACCAAATAGAATATCTTTTCCATTTAGTCACACACAATTTTCTAGTAGTGGGTTTTCTGGCCTCCTGCAAAACCTGAAGCATGTCCTTGGAAAACTGGTGACAAAGGAATCAAAATCCAATCACCCAAAGTGCCAGCTGAGGGGTGGACAAGTGAGTGAATAAGACATCCCATCTTATGTGAAGATCTATCGTGTACAGTAACGTGATGATTGCACCTGATTAGGTGTAACAGAAGGGGGAAACTACTGCTGTCTGTGCCAAATGAGAGTCACCAGCAAGATTCTGGGTATGTCCCACATAAGCTTGTGTAGGACTTTTGGCAGTAGAGGAAGAGTGGGATATATATACAGAAACATCCCCTTCCAAAAAAAAAAATAATGTGTCCATTTTCCAAGACAAAGGACTTGGCACTCTAACAGAACTGAGAAAGCTATCTGTTCAGATGGGAGGTAAAATCATCTACCAGTGCAGTACCCTACCAATGTATGCCATTAGGTTGTGCTCTGAAAGAATGTAAATTCTCTGAAGAACCAAGTGATGGCAGATTGCAAAATCTCAAGCCTGAAAACAGCCTGCAAAGAAGGTAAGATTCTGTTCCCCCTTGCTGGTTGATGTGCCATATGACTGTAGTACTGTCTGTAAAAAACTGAAGACCTGAACCCAAAGGGAGTGAAAAACCTGGAGAGCAAGTATAGCCCTCATGTTGATGTGGTCTGTCAGTTGCTGATGCGACCAAAGACCCTGATCTTTTAGGTGGCTGTTAGAGGAGGCTCCCCAGTCATGATCAGAACCATATGTGCACAGCTCCCAGAGTAGAGAGAGAAACCTGAAAAGGCAGATCAGAGAAATCTGGTGAATCCAACAGCAAGCCAGAATTTGGGACAAAGTAAGAGATGGACTAAATACTCCACAGGATGACAGAAATGGAGCCAAACAGTCTTGATATATCACTGAAACTTTCTCATGTGGAGTTTGGCAAAATGAACCATGGTAATGTACCCCAGGGCTTGGAGAAATTCCCTTGCAGGAAGGACTAGAAGATGAAGAGGAGACTGAAAATAAGCAGTCAAAGACAGGACTTTGGGAAGTGGGAGGCAAGGCAACATTGGAATGGTCTGAATCCTGTAACACAAAAACAGCGGGTCCTGAGAGAGAGTCAAACACAGACAGATTGATTATTCTATCATCTAATTTTTTCATATTTGAAAGGCAACACTATGTACAAACACAAGGTATTGCAATGGGGTCACCTTGTGGTACTAGTGTCGCTAATGCTTTTGTAGCTTACTGGGAGAAACAGTTTATACTGGACAATCCTAACTTTAAGCATCAGTTAATTTACTACACTAGATATTTTGATGATATCTTCATCATGTTTAAAGGTACAGAGCATGATGCTATACAACTGATTGAATACATGAACAGCACAACTCATTTCTTCAAGTTTACATACCACTTTTCCACATCCTCCATTGACTATCTGGATGTTAAACTGGAGAAAAACACACTGGATGGTTCTTTAATTTCATCAATTTACAGGAAACCAACTTACTGTAACTCATTTCTCCAGCCAGCATCCTTTTAAGCAAAAAAGATCGATAGTCAAGGGACAACTCAGAGCGGCTAGGATGTGTAGCACCATGTTAAGTTTTGACACAATGTCAACTGTTATTTGACATGTTCAGTAGTCGTGACTACCCTGAGACACTTATTTGTGACTTAATACAAGAGGTCAAAAACAAGAGACTAAATGGGTTTTATAAACCCTTTCTGGATAACAACGAGTTGTCTAGCTTTTCTTCCACTGGCCTATCTGAATCCTTAGAATTAAATTCTAACACTACCTTGGAGTGTAGCAACAAAGAAACTCAAAAGTTTCTAACTAGTTTCATCACAACGTACAGCACAGACTCAAACCAAGTCTGCTCTATCATTTTGAAGAACTGGTATCTTATTACCAGTAACAACCTCTTACTTGAGAAACTAGGTGACAGGCCCCTTGTTGTTTATAGGAGAGGGCTTAACTTGAAAGCCTTGTTGGAAAAACATCATAATGTAGACACCTTTTCTAGACAAAAAGGTACATTTATGTGCGGTCACTTTCCAATTAAATGGTAGAAAATACAAGATTCACCACAAAATTAACTGTGACACCAAGTCCATTGTCTACTTAGCTACTTGCGACAGCTGTTTGGCGTTCTATGTTGGAAAGACAGATCGTAAACTTAAAGAAAGAATCTACCAACATATGTACGCCATCAAGAAACGAAAGGAAGACAATGCTTTGGCTAAGCATATTGACCAACATAGTGGACATAAGTTCCACTTTATAGCCATTGACCATATTCCATATAATAAGAGGTGGCCCTACATCAATTCTTCTTGAAACCAGGGAACTTGAATGGCAGATTAAGTTGGATGCCTTTCACTTCCCTGGTCTTAATGAACACTAATATTTCATGTCTCCTTAAACTTAAAAGTTACTTAAGATAACTTTACCTGTTCTCTCCAATATAGTCATTAACATTACTGGCATTTTCAGTAGAATGTTTCCTATGCTGATTATCTTGTGGGCCTTCTGTATCTTAACTTTATTTCACTTTTATCCACCAAGATATACTTGAGTATTTTTTACATATATTTTTCCATATACAAAATTATGTTTTTTATATATTTTTAAATAGTTTGCATTAACAAGTATTGGCAACATTTGTGTAACTTTCTCAAGTTCTGATTTTTATTGTTACTATAATGTTAGAACATTTTTAGTATTTTTAGTATGTTGACTGCTTTATCATTGGTATCTATTTACTTCATAACACAGTGCCTTACTGAGGTTTCATTTAACCCTGGGTACACATTTTCTTGTGGAGGCATAGTGTTATAATGACATGACTTGGAACAGTTATAGCTTTATAAATATATTTTATACTATTAAATATTTTATTTATCTAGGTAATTTTGATTATATCCTGCAGCTACAATATTTTTATTTTTAAACTGACATGATTTTTAACTTCTTGTCTATGTAAGCGTGTACACACTATTACTTTTACAAACTTGTTACGTGGTAGGGAAGTGATTTTCTTAATTTGATTTTTTAATTAACTCATTTTTTATTGTTTAATTGCACAGGTGACTTTCTGATTTATAATCTGCTACATTGGCGCCAAAAAAAAGTTTGCTGTTTTACTCTCTGAGGAAGCTACAACATTTGTAGTAGCAAAAACGCTGTTTTTCATCTTCAATAAAGTTCTGCGTTAAGAAAATAAAGGAGGAATTGTTCCGTTTGGTCTTCAGTGCTTGCTTGGGTGTCCTGTGCCTTTGTGGATCGTTGTTTTTTTCTTCGTTACATAGTTTACAGACAGATTGATGGTGAACCGCACAATGCACAGAAGCAAAGTGAAGAGTAGATTTTGAAGATGAAGCTGCTGACAGGGGCTTGAATTAAAGGGTCATCCAAATAAAGGAATATTTGAATTCCTTTAAGTCTGTAGAAGGCTACCACAGGGGGGTCAGACATTTGAGTCCCTTGGAGTTGTAGAAAGACCAAAAGCCAAAACGCAGAACTGATGAGGGGCAGAAAAACAAAAAAAATTTCCTGAAGAGAGGGTGAATAAGAATATACAGCAAGTGTCCATCAAACCCAGAGATACCAGAAAGGCTTGAGGAAGCAACAGATGGAAAATTGTCTGAACAGCCAACATTCTTAAAGAAGGGACCTTGAGAAAGGTATTGATCCCTCCCCTTCCTGGGAACAAGAAACATTCTGGAATTACAACCAGTTCTCTGCTGAGGCAAGGGGACAGGTTAGATGGTACCCTGTTCCACCAGATCCCGCAGAACCAAAGGAAAATGAGAGAGCTGGCAAGGAGAAGGCTAAGGAAGGACAGAAAATGGGGGTAGAGACTTCCAAGCCATAAAATAACCATTTTGGTAAAACAGAGAACCCAGGCATCTATCTGTTGCCAAACAGGAAAAGAGTCAGCCTAAGGGAAAGGGGAATCTGGATGAGGGGGAGGGGAGGCTGGATGTCCGATTTAGGCAGATTTATCAAGAAAATTTGTTTTTTGGCCCTTAGAACTCCGAGTGGGGTTTGCCTGAAAAAATTCACTTAGGAACCCTCTTGCTCCAAAGTAGGCTGTCTAGGCTGCTACAGACAAAATATTTAGATAGATAATTCCTCTGGAACTTAGGAACAGGGGTCACAAAGATTTACTTTAGGTCCTGCATAAAATTACCCTTATTCTGAAGAGTTTTAAACAAATCTGTACCAGAGATTCTGGTGGTCTAAGGGGGAGTCTGGCTTCAATGTTTTTAGGTAAGGCTTGATGGTGTAACCAGGAACATCTCCTCATGACAGAGCCAGACTCAGCTGCCCTAAAAAGGGCATCAGCAACATCATAGTTGCATTTAATGGGATGGCAAGCCACCCATGAGTAAGTGCTCAAAAGAAAAAGGGCAGAAATTATGCACATCAGCCAACCCCTCACCCCAAGTTGGGAGAGAACAGCCTGGACATATCTAATAATTAGAGTCCAATTAATGGCACTAAAGGCCAAAGTAGCAGAAGTATACACTTTTTCCCCATACTTCTCCACAGCATGGCTATCCTCATCAGATGGTAAAAGCTTAGAGGAGGAAAGCAGTTTGGAGGGTTATCTGTGGCTATGGAAACAACAGGATCAGATGGACTTTTATACAAATAATTATGATCCTTAAAAATCCGGCTTCTTAGGGGCCAGAGGTTGAGAGTCAGGAGTCTGAGGAGCTACTGTATCCAATATCCAAAAGGGCAGCTAAAATAGGAGGGAGTGCGGAAGGTTTAGGTGAGTATTTGCAAGACGTCATAATTTCTCTTGAAATTCAGAAACCTGGGAACAGTCAAAGTGTTCCATCATGCAGACCACTGTATCTTCAAAAGACAATTCTTCAAAAAGAGAATCAGGGGCAGTGACTATTCAGACCACAGTAAGAGAGTGGATTTGGGACAAATATGCTAAGGACTCCACCTGAATCCAGATCTTCATCAAAAGAATCTGGATCCCTAAGCCAGTCAGAAAGGGTGGAAGACCAGGGAGAAGCAGGAAAAAACTAATCTTGTGGGGGATTCAGGGCATTGAACAGTCCCTGTATAAAGTCCTGCCACTCTGAGGATCCTTAGCCACAGAAGCCTTTTTTTTTTTTTTTTTTATGGAACAGCTGCTTTAATAAATCTAAGAGGTTCCAAACCCCAGGCACTTCTTCCGTAACTAATTGAGGAATTTCTCTAGGCCACTCTGACATTATTAGCTTTGGTTCCCCCTCTACATCTGCACTAGATATAAGCCAAGCCTCGGTGGAAGTGCAGGTAGACATCTCTGTGCTGTCCTGGGTAGCAGAAGAGGGAACTGATGTTGGCACTGGATGGTCCTCGGTTTCATCTAAACTGATGAGATGTCTGGTGAAGACTGGACAGCAGCAGGATTAGTAAATGCCTTTAAGTGATGGATGAATTTCTAAAGTGAGCCAAAGTTTCAGACCTTGCTTTTCTAAACCGACAGGGATGGCAAATAACCACAGAATGTCTTGGGTACAAATGCTTGACAAATCTTACTTGTACCGATTATGTGTAGCACCAATACAAAAACAAAAAGGCACTTCTAGTGCATCATCTCCCACACTCATTTTCCCTTCCTGGATGACATAAAAAAAAACTTCAGGAGGAAAAAGGAAGGAAGAAACCTCAACTAGGCACTTATCTTTAGAAATCTTGGTAGATAATCCAACTTGGTGAATGGCACATTTCAAAGGTAGCATTTGGACTGGCTGCAAACAATTCTATGGATTAGGCATCCATGTGTCACATTATGTACCTTGCATGTAGGAGATATGTCTGACATACCATGGCTGGAAAGTGTAAAGGCTTTGGTACACTGGCCGGATGTTCGGCTGTCCTCCGCAGATTATCTCAAGAGTAAAGAATACTGCAACAGTGATAGGTAAGATCATCCCACTTGTTTGCTACATTTCTATGCCAAATGGGAAGGGACAGAGTCTTAGACAGTAGTTTGGCTGAGAGGAAGAGGAAGTCAGTCACATGGAAGTAGATTTATCAGGAAAGGAGGTAATTTCCTCTTTGAACTTTTTTTTTCCAGGAAAAATCCTTTTAAGCCCTTTTACCCTTTTGGGGTTGTCTGAGGTCTATGCACAAAATGACTTTCTCTGACAGGATAGTTACTCTGGTAATTAGGAACAGGGAAAACAAAAAGTACAGTTTTGTACCTACCATAAATGTAGATGTTCGAGGATTCCATTGCTGCAGTCCTTACTATTGGGGTATAGTCCGCGTCCAGTCGGCCCGAATACCAGAGTATAAGGCTGACGTCGGTCAGGGCGCATTAGACTGACGTCAGTACGTCAGGGTACTAATGCGCATGACCGACGTCATATCCTCAGTCTTTTCTTGCCCCAGATGTCAGAAGACCCTAAAAAGACAAGTCCCAAAATACCTGCACCAAAAACATGTACAATATATACAAGAATATATACAAAATATAAGCATGTAAACTCACCTACACAACCACCCCTAAACACAGAGGGAAGGAGGGAGGGTATTGGACTGCAGCAATGGAATCCTCGAACATCTACATTTATGGTAGGTACAAAACTGTACTATGTTCTTCATTTTCCATTGCTGCAGTCCTTACTATTGGGTAGAATCCCAAAGCAGAGGTAAGGGAGGCTGGCAAATCATAAAGAAGTAGGAGCTGACAACATGCCTTGCAAAACAGCTGTGGCAAAACCAGCCCTAGACTTAGAGTAGATAGGAAGGTGATAATGCTTAGAGAAAGTATGCACTGAACTCCAAGTAGCTGCTTCCAAAATATCCTTAGTTGCCACCCCCCTTAGAAATGCTGTTGAAGTGGCAGTAGCCCTAGTGGAATGAGGCCTAATCCCAGCTGGAATCTCCTTGCCATGATGGGAATAACAAAATTCAATGCAAAAGCCAATCCACCTAGAAATAGTTTGTTTTGACACAGGCTTGCCCTGTGAACTCAACGCAAAAGAAACAAACAACTGCTGAGACTGCCTAAAATCCTTAGTCCTGCTTAAATAATAACGCAATTGCCTGTGTACATCTAAAGTGTGCAAAATCTTTTCCCCTTTATTTTGAGGGTCTGCATAAAACGTAGGCAAATGAATAGTTTGGTTTAAAGCCACACTAGAAAGCACCTTAGGCATAAAGGAAGGATTAGTACGTAATGATACCCTATCCTTATGGAAAATCAAAAGGGCTCTACTGCCATAAGGGCCTGCAACTCAGACACCCTTCTTGCAGAAGTAATAGCCAACAGAAAAGCAGTCTTCCATGACAAGTATTTCAATTCAGCAGTAGCTGCAGGCTCAAAAGGTTGTAGAGTAAGTTTTTCCAACACAAAATTGAGATCCCAAGCAGGAGTAGGAGCTCTACGTGGGGGTCTTATATTCTTTGCCCCTCTAAGAAACTGCTTGAACAAAGGATGCGAAAACAAAGGTGGGTCACAATCATAGTGAGCTGAAATTGCTGCAGCATGAATCTTAATGGAAGAGAAGGACAAACCTTTGTCCAATAACTCAGTAAGATATTGAAGAGTCACACTCAAATTAGGCTCAGAAATCTCCAAATTCTTTGCTGTACTCCAAAATAAAAATCTCTTCCATTTTTCTATGTACACTCTCCTTGTACTAGGTCTTCTAGCTTCCATAATCACATTTAAAACTTGTTGAGGAAGTTGAGACCTGCTGTGTTTCAACACAGAATATGCCAGGCTGTTAGATGAAGAGAGTGAAGCTTGACATTGAGCAGATGACCGTCCTTCTGAGATAACAGATGAGGAATCAGAGGTAAAGGCCATGGAGGCTTCTTTACCAGACTCCGTAGTAGTGGGTACCAGTGTTGCCGAGGCCAATCTGGAGCTATCAAAATCATCCTTGGCCTGTCTTGTCTGACCTTTAATAGTACCTTTGGAAGAAGAGGCAGAGGTGGAAAGGCATACACATGAAGGTTTTTCCAACTGAAAGACAGAGCATCCACTTTCCAAGCTGTGTGATGAAACCCCTTTGTGCAATACTTTGGCAGCTGGTGGTTTAGTGGAGAAGCGAACAGATCTATGTCTGGAGTTCCCCATGACACTGTCAATTTCTGAAATACATGAAGATCCAGTTTCCACTGTGGGGATCCATGATTTGTCTGCTTAACACATCTGCTAAGGAGTTCTGTGCTCCTGGCAGAAACCTTGCCTGAAGAGTTAGTTGCAAGCTTAGCAGTCTCCCATAAAATCATTGCTTGCCTGCATAGAGGATAAGAATGTGTTCCCCTTGCTTGTTGATGTACCACATGACAGTTGTGTTGTCTGTTAGAATCAACACCTGCCCTGGAAGAAGTAACTCCTTGAAAGCCATTAATGCAAACTGGACTGCTAACATCTCCTTCATGTTGATATGTAGATGCTGTAGTCTGGCAGGCCACTTGTCTTGTATCCACTTTCCATTTAGATGAGCTCCCCAAGCAATGTCCGAGGCATCTGTCGTTAAAATCTGACTTGCCTCTGGCCGGGTCACAGAGAGTCCCTTGTTTAGGTGACATTCCTGAGCCCACCACAAGAATTCTTTTGAAGGCAAGGTATTATTTGAATGACAGTGTCCAAATCCTGGCAGTGCTGTGTCCATACATTTTGAGATACCATTGTAGCTTCCTCATATGCAGTTTGGCATTGGGAAGCACCAGAATACAAGATGCCATGAACCCTAATGCTTGAAGGACTGTCCTTGCAGTCAGCACGGACTGATGAGATAGTTGATGGAAGTAAAGTGACAGACTCTTTTGTTTGTCCGGGGTTAAAAAGGCCATCTGGGCTGCTGTATTCAGTCTCACACCCAGAAAGCACATGTCTTGAGAGGGTACTAGACTGGACTTTATTTCGCTCACAGAATACCCTAGGCATCTTAGCACTGCTATAACATATTCCAGATGCTGTAGAAGGTGTTCTTTTTCTTGAGCCAGAATCAGGCAGTCGCCCAAGTAAGGATAGATTTGAATTCCTTGAAGCCTGAAGTAAGCTATCACTGGAGCCAGAACCTTTGTGAATACTCTGGGCAGTAGATAAGGCAAAGGGCAATGCAGAGAACTGATAATGAGAATTTCCAGCTCGAAACCACAGATACTTCCTGCAACTTAGCCTTATAGGCACATGAAGGTAAGCTTCCTTGAGATCTAAAGTTACCATCCAGTGATCTTTGCCCAGCAGAGGTAAAAGCTGTTGTAACGCCAACATCTTGAACTTGGGAATGTCCAGAAAAGTGTTGAGGAGAGATAAATCCAAAATTGGTCTCCACGTGTTCCCCTTCTTTGGTACTAGGAACAGGCGAGAATAAAATCCTAGGCCCCTTTCTGATACAGGGACTGGCTGAATGGCCCCATCTGGAGTAACTGAGAAACTTGCTTGTGAGCCTCCTTTCTTTGTGGAGGAGGAACGTCTGGCATGCCTTTGAAAGGGGCATTGTATGGAAATAAAATCTGTAACCGTGGTGAATGATATCCAACACCCATTTGTCTTGAGTAATTAAATCCCAATTTTCTTTGAAAAGAGACAGTCTTCCTCCCAAAGGAGCTGCCAGACGAGAATCTACTGGCAGCTGAAAGGACAGGTCATTGGGTCTGTTTACGAAAGGACTGACCCCTGCCCTCACCAGAAGTCTGAGCAGGTGAACTACCTGTTCTAGGCCTAAAAGAACCTTGAGCCCTGCCCCTACCACGCCTAGACCTACCCCTAGACTGAGAATCATAAGCAGGATATGTCCACCCCTTAGCAGGCCAATTTCTACTAAACTTCGGTGGCTGCACCTGCAAAAAATCTTTAACAGTTTGCATAGACTTAGCTTTGTCCTCCATTTTCTTTAAAACTGCTTCCACAGGCGATCCAAACAACACATCAGACTGTAAAGGAGCATCCAAAATCCTTGTCTTAACATGCTCAGCTAAATTCTGATCCTTCAACCAGGCATGCCTGCGAAGAACAGAACTAGTAGCAGCCACCCTCGAGGAGGCCTGTACAGCATCAAAACCACATTGCAAAGAATGCTTACCCACTTGCTCAGACACATGAACCAAGTCCAGCAACTCTTACACTCAATACCTTCCGCCAAAGCATCCACCTTAGATTTTAATTGTGAAAGGAGATAATTCTGATATTTTAGCATGTGAAACTGACAATTCAACGCTCTCATGGCTAGAGTGGAAGAAGTATACACTTTCTTTCCCCACCTATCCAAGGCCCTTGCCTCTTTATCAGTGGGAACAGGATTTTAAACCACAGAAGCCTTAACACCTTTAGGCCCTTGAGAAATAGTTTCTGGGTCCGCCCTAGGACTCTTAAACAAATACTTATGAGCTTCGGCACCCTATAATACCTATCAGGCTTAACAGGAGCAGGAGGCAAAGAGTCAGGATTCAGGAAGCCTCTGCAAAAACATCTTCCACCACATTCAACACAGGAGGAATAGCTAAGGGCCTATGCTGGGGCAAAACAAGAATTCCCTAAGCCTTTTCCTGAATCAGAGTAATCCTGGCCTTCCCATTTAAAGTGCTCCCTCATGGAATGCAGAGTCTCTGAAAATGAGAAATCCTCAGGAGGAGAAGCTGTAGGAGTGGAATCATCCACATCAGAATCAGAATAAGTAGGATACTCCTGCAAGTCTTCCGCAGAAGACTCTGAAGCCTCTGAACACTGTTCAAAACTATCAAACTCGGTTCCACCCTAGGCCTCTTATCAGGCGGGGCATAGAACCTCTAATCATAGTAATCAAATCTTCTGCCATTTTAAGCATATGTTTCTTAGGTACAGAACCCGAAATGCTAGGAGAAGCCCCCACTGAAGCTGAACTAGGCCTACCTCTCAAAGAAGTTTTGGCAACAGAAGGAGAGGCTCTAACTACCTTGGGAAGAGAGGGAAGAACAGTTACCTGAGAAGCCCCTCAGCCTGGCCTACCTCCTGAGAAGGCACATCCTGTAACAGTAAAGTTTCTGCCTGAGACTCCATGGAAACTCCTGGCAAAACCTCTGGCTCCACTGAGTTTCTAAAGAACCGACGTCCGGACTGCCGGTTCATCAACCCTAGGCTTCACTGTTTTGTCCTTACGCTTCTTGGGCGCCGGAGCATCCGACGGCATTTTATAATTGCAACGCTTCCCAAACACTAACCTGGCACAGTCTAACCTCCTCTTAATAGTGCGCTTGTTAAACCTAGCACAAGAGCGGCAACCAACAACGCCGTGCTCAGGCCCTAAACAAGGTATACACAAGGTATGGTAATCCCTATGAGGTATCTGTTTCCCACAAGAAATACAGTTATTCACTTTTCTGACATCCGTAAAATACTGAGGCAAGAAAACCAAAATGTTCCCCAACGGGTACTTAGCCAACTCTGTTTCGGGTCTGAAACTCCGTTTCGAAATATTTCAGAACGCCAACCTGCACTCGCAAAACTGCTTCTGCATCGACCATGCGGCAAAAGACTGAGGATATGACGCCGGTCATGCGCATTAGTACCCTGACGTACTGACGTCAGTCTAATGCGCCCTGACCGACGTCAGCCTTATACTCTGGTATTCGGGCCGACTGGACGCGGACTATACCCCAATAGTAAGGACTGCAGCAATGGAAAACGAAGAACATCTGCTTAAGACCTTACATAACCTTATCCTTGTCCTGTAATCCTTAGAATGTTGCTGCTGTAGAATCAAACATATTCTGGATATCCAAAGGGGAATAGCAACTTAGCTTTGACATCCTCTGGAAGGGAATGAAGCCTATTTCCAGAACACCTTCAAATGACTGACCCTGATGCAGCCACCATAAAATCATCATCAGCATCAGAGTTACACAATCAAAAATTTAGCTATCTTTGAAGCAGATCTGAACGAAGAAAGGGCAAAGGACTTAACGGAATCAGGCATATCAGCTAGGATTTCCCCCAGTTTGGAAAGAAGGGAAAGCACATACTTGGTCACATGTGTTTGATAGTTGATGGCTCTAAACGCCAAAGTAGCAGAAATATACAGCTTCTTTCCATACCTACCCATGGCCCTGCTAATCTAGCTGCTGGTTAGACTTTAGTATGAGCTAAAATTTCTGGTCTTATCAGCTGAAAAAGAAATCTGATGAAAGATTCTTAAAGAAATGTTTGAGCCTCAGTGACCTCATCAACCCCCCCCCACACACTTTTATTTATTTATTTTTTTAGGAAAACAAGAGGTTAAGACTCAGGAGAATGAGAACCAGACCTAAAAATATCTAAAGGCTTCAAGAAAAGGAGGCACTACACAAGGTCTAGGAAAATCTACGTAAAAGGTCATAATAGGTTCATAGGAGGTTACTAGGCTATTGGGCCTAGGGCCTTTATAAGCCTAGCCATGTTATATCCTTGTTCCCTTATTGACCAAGCTGTCAATTATGCCAACCTGGTCATTATTTGTAGTAAGAGTCTATGATCAGCACTGATTGCTCTTATCCAAAAGGGACATAGGGGACACCTCACAGTAAATTTAAGGTTTCCAACCAGTTGTCTAAGTTGCACTTAAACAGGGTTATTGAGGAGCTCTGTTTTATGTGAATTGGGGAGTTGTTCCAGAGGAATGGCAATCTCTGTGAGACGTATCTGTCCCTCCAGCATGTCCTGTTTGTGTCATAGGCTAAGTTAAGATCCCTAGAACAAGTGAATGTCTCACGACTTGCAGATGTGCATTTCCATTAGGGCAGGGTGAGACTGCTCTGTATTGCCAGGCACAAGTTGCCTCTCAGCAACCTATAAAATACAGCATACAGTGATAGGGCCTTGTGGATCATATGTGGAAGGCCCGGAATTTTTTTGGTGAGAAACCTCTGAGGTCTCTCCAGCTACTTCAGGTGTTTGGGGAGGTACATATAGAAGGGAGCGTTGTACTCTATTAGTGGTCTCATAAGGGATGAGTACAAGGGAGTTGCAACATCCTTAGCTCTGTATGTGATGCCCTTACTTATGACATGTGCAACACAGAAGGCCTTCCCTACCACTGTGGACACATGGTGTTTGAAGTTAAGGCTGCTATCGATCTGTGTTCCTCAATCTCTCACTACAGGGTTTGAGGCAAGAGGGATGCTGTTAATATCATAATTTGATGGGACTTCCCCTTTTTCGAAAGGGATAAAGTACAGTTTTGTACCTACCATAAATGTAGATGTTCGAAGATCCACATTGCTGCAGTCATAACCTGTGGGTAGTCCGCTGTCCTCGGTCGGCCCGAATACCAAAGTGTTAGGCTGGCGTCGGTCATGGTCGCTCAGATCTGACGTCAGTACGCCGTGGTATTAAAGCGCATGACCGACGTCATATCCTCAGTCTTTCTTGCCCCAGATGTCAGAAGGCCCTAAAAAGAAAGGCCATAGCCAAAAACAGTAAACCTCCAAAACCCATGTACAAACAATATTTACAACCCAAACCACACAACCACTCCAAACTACAGAGGGAAGGAGGGAGATTGGACTGCAGCAATGTGGATCTTCGAACATCTACATTTATGGTAGGTACAAAACTGTACTATGTTCTTCATCTCACATTGCTGCAGTCATAACCTGTGGGTAGAATCCCAAAGCAAAGGTAAAGGGAGGTTGGCAAAATCATAAAGCATTGGGAGCTGCTAACATGCCCTGTAAAACTGCAGTGGCAAACCCAGCCCTAGATTTGGAAAAAAGAGGAAGATGGTAATATTTAGAAAAAGTGTGCACTGAACTCCAAGTAGCTGCCTCCAAAATATCTTTAGTAGCTACACCCCTTAAAAAAGCAGTAGAAGTGGCCGTAGCCCTAGTGGAATGAGGTCTGATTCCAGCCGGAATCTCCTTACCATGATGAGAATAACAAAAAGCAATGCAATGGCCAATCCACTTAGAAATAGTTTGTTTTGAAACAGGTTTCCCCTGAGAGCCCAAAGCAAAAGAAACAAACAACTGTTGAGACTGTCTGAACCCTTTAGTTCTGCTCAAATAACGCAACTGCCTGTGAATATCCAAAGAGTGCAAAATTTTCTCCCCTTTATTTTGGGGATCAGCATAAAAAGTAGGCAAATTAATAGATTGGTTCAAGGCCACATTTGAAACCACTTTAGGCATAAAAGCAGGGTTAGTACGCAGGGATACCCTATCCTTATGAAAAATCAGGAAGGGTTCAACTGCCATTAGAGCCTGTAATTCAGATACCCTTCTAGCAGACGTAATGGCCAACAAAAAAGCAGTCTTCCAAGACAAAAACTTCAACTCAAATGTAGCTGCAGGTTCAAAAGGAGGTAAAGTGAGTTTTTCCAACACAAAATTGAGATCCCAGGAAGGAGTAGGAGCTCTACTGGGGTCTTATGTTCTTTGCCCCTCTAAGAAATTGCTTAAACAAAGGATGAGAGAATAATGGTGAGTCACAGTCATAGTGAGCAGAAATGGCTGCAGCATGAACTTTTACAGAGGAGAAAGACAAACCCTTGTCTAATAATTCTGTAAGATACTGAAGTGAAACACTCAAATTAGGCCCTGAAACATCAAAGCTCTTTTCTTTGCTCCAAATAAAAAATCTCCTCCATTTATCAGCATAAACTTTCCTTGTACTAGGCCTTCTGGCCTCCAAAATGACATTCAAAACTTGAGGAAGCTGCGACCCTCCAGGTTCTAGAACAGAATATGCCAGGCTGTCAGATGCAGGGACTGTATCCTGACACTGAGGAAATGATTGCCTGCCTGGGACAAAAGGTGTGGAATTGATGGCAAAGGCCAAGGAGGCTCCCTTACTAAACTCCTCAGCAGAGGGTACCAGTGCTGCCGTGGCCAATCTGGAGCTATTAGAATCATGGAGGGCTTGTCCTGTCTGACCTTCAAGAGCACCTTGGGAAGGAGAGGCAGAGGAGGAAAGGCATAGACGTGAAGATTGTTCCAACTGAATGATAGAGCATCCACTTTCCAAGCTTTTGGATGAAACATCTTTGTGCAAAACTTTGGCAACTGGAAATTTAGTGGAGAAGCGAACAGATCTATGTCTGGAGTCCCCCAAATCATTGTCAACTGTCGAAATACATGAGGATCCAACTTCCACTCGTGGGGATCCACCATTTGTCTGCTCAAAACATCCGCTAAGGAGTTCTGTGCTCCTGGCAGAAACCTTGCCTGAAGAGTGAGGTGCAAACTGAGAGCAGTCTCCCACAAAATCATAGCTTGCCTGCAAAGAGGGTACGAATGGGTTCCCCCTTGCTTGTTGATGTACCACATGACAGTTGTGTTGTCTGTTTGAATCAACACTTGTCCTGGGTGAAGTAGATCCTTGAAAGCCATCAATGCGAATTGGACTGCTAACATCTCCTTCAAGTTGATATGCAAATGTTGAAAGTCTGGCAGGCCACGTGTCTTGAACCCATTTTCCATTGAGGTGTGCTCCCCAAGCCTTGTCTGAGGCATCTGTCGTTAAGATCTGACTCGCCTCTGGTCGGGTCACAGAGAGTCCCTTGTTTAGGTGACATTCCTGAGCCCACCACAAAAATTCCTTTTGAATGCAAGGTATTATCTTAATGACAGTGTCCAAATCGTGGCAATGTTGAGTTCATACACTTTTGAGATACCATTGTAGCTTCCTCATATGCAGTTTGGCATTGGGAAGCACCAGAATACAAGATGCCATGAACCCCAAGGCTTGAAGGACTGTCCTTGCAGTCAGCCTGGACCGTAGAGACAATTGTTGGAAGTAAAGTGTAAGATTTCTTTGCTTGTCCGGGGTCAAAAATGCCATCTGAGAGGCTGTATTCAGTCTCACACCCAGAAAGCACATTTCCTGAGAGGGTACTAGACTGGACTTTGTTTCGTTCACAGAATACCCTAGGCACCTTAACACTGCCATAACATACTGTAGATGGTGAAGTAGCTTGTCTTTGTCTTGAGCAAGAATCAGGCAATCGTCCAAATAAGGATAAATTTGTATTCCTCTTAACCTTAAGAAGGCTATCACCGGAGCCAGAACCTTTGTGAACACCCTGGGCGCAGTAGATAAGCCAAAGGGCAATGCAGAGAACTGATAATGTAAAGTCCCATTCCGAAAACACAGGAATCTCCTGCAACTGGGCCTGATAGGAATATGAAGATAAGCCTCTTTGAGATCCAGAGTTACCATCCAGTGATCTTTGCCCAACAGAGGCAGAAGTTGTTGCAAAGTCAACATTTTGAATTTTGGAATGTCCAGGTATGTGTTGAGGATAGATAAATCCAAAATTGGCCTCCAAGTGTTTCCTTTCTTTGGTACAAGAAACAGGCGAGAATAAAATCCTAGGCCCACTTCTGACAGAGGGACCTGCTGTATAGCCCCCATTTGAAGAAGTAAAGAAATCTGTTTGTGAGCCTCCACCCTTTGCTGAGGAGGAACGTCTGGCATACCTTTGAAAGGAGGCAATGTGTGGAAATAAAACTTGTAGCCTCGGTCTATAAATGTCCAACACCCATTTGTCCTGGGTGACGAAAAGCCAATTTTGCCTGAAAAGTGCCAACTTTCCTCCCAGAGGAGCTGCCAGACAGGAAGGATCTGGCAACTGAAGATGCAGGTCATTGGGTCTGTTTACGAAAGGACTGGCCCCTGCCCTCACCTGTAGATTGTGCAGGGGAACTCCACGTTCTAGGCCTGAAAGAACCCTGAGCTCTGCCCCTACCACGTCTAGATCTGCCCCTATACTGTAAATCAGAAGGGTAAGCCCATCCCTTAGTAGGCCAATTTCTGCTAAACTTAGGGGGCTGCACCTGCAAAAAATCCTTAACAGTCTGCATAGACTTAGCTTTGTCTTCCATTTTCTTCAAGTCTGACTCCACAGGAGAACCAAACAAAACTTCAGACTGAAGAGGAGCATCCAAAATTCGAGCTTTAACATGCTCTGACAAGTTCTGATCCTTAAGCCAGGCGTGCCTACGAATAACTGATCCAGTGGCAGCCACCCTGGAAGAAGCCTGTAAAGCATCGAAACCACACTGCAAAGAATGCTTACCCACTTGATCAGAGGCATGAACCAAATCCTGTAATTCCTTACACTCTATGCCCTCTGCCAAAGCATCTACCTTAGACTTTAACTGAGTAAGGAGAAAATTCTGGTACTTCAGCATATGAAACTGGCAATTCAAAGCCCTCATTGCTAGAGTGGAAGAGGTATACACTTTTTTTACCCCACTATCCATAGGAACTGGATTCTTTACAACAGAAGCCCTGACACCCTTAGGTCCCTGGCTAATAGTTTCTGGGTCAGCCCTTGGGCTCTTATACAAATATTTATGAGCCTCTGATACTCTGTAATACCTATCTGGTTTAACCGGTGCAGGAGGCAAAGAATCTGGATTAAGGGAAGCCTCAGAGAAAACATCCTGAACAACATCCAAAACAGGAGGTATAGCCAAGGGCCTATGTTGTGGTAAAAACAAAAATTCCCTAAGCCTCTTTCGGGAATCTGAGAAATCCTGACCTTCCCATTTAAAATGCTCCCTCATAGAATGCAGGGTTTCTGAAAAAGAAAAATCCTCTGGAGGAGAAGCAGAAGGACTAGAATCCTCTGCGTCTGAATCAGAATAAGGAGGAAAATCCTGAATGTCTTCAGCCGAAGACTCTTAATCTGAAGAATGTTCCAAACCTTCCACCTCTGGCTCCACCCTAGGCCTCTTATCTGGAGGGGGCATAGAACCTCTGATTAAGGTAATCAAATCTTCTGCCATTTTTAGCATGTGTTTTTTAGGTACAGAACCTGCAGAACTAGGACTGACACCAGAGGAAGACAAACCAGGCCTGACCTTGGAAGGTACCTTAGAGACAGAAGGGGAAGGCCTAACCACCTTATGCAAAGAAGGGAGTACAGCAACCTGAGAGGCCCCCTCAGCCTGACCCGACTCCTGAGAGGCCACATCTTGCAAAATTAACGGCTCCCCCTGAGACTCAGCTGAAACCTCGGCTGGATCCACAGATTCCACCATAGTTTCTAAAGAACCGGCGTCCGGAACGGACGACTCATCCTGCTTGGACTTTAATGATTTTTCTTTGCGCTTCTTAGCGGTAGCGCCGGAGGATCCGACGGCATATTGTAATTACACCGCCATCGAAAACAAGCCTAGCGTAATCTAACCTACGCTTAATGGTGCTTATTAAATCTAGCACAAAAGCGACACCCGACTACGTCGTGCTCAGGCCCCAAACAAGGAATACAGAGAGTGGTAATACCTATGAGGTATCTGTTTCCCACAAGAAATACAATTATTCACTTTTTCTGACATCCGGATTTAACTGAGGCAAGAAAAGACAAAAATATTCCCCAACGGGGTACTTAGCCCAACTTGGTTTTCGGTCTGAAACTCAGAATACGAAAATTTCAGAACGCCGAACGGCACTTGCAAACGCTGCTTCTGCTTCGGACCATGCGGCAAGAAAGACTGAGGATATGACGTCGGTCATGTGCTTTAATACCACGGCGTACTGACGTCAGATCTGAGCGACCATGACCGACGCCAGCCTAACACTTTGGTATTCGGGCCGACCGAGGACAGCGGACTACCCACAGGTTAGGACTGCAGCAATGTGAGATGAAGAACATCAATGCATTTTTTTGCATTTAGTTTAAGCCACTGGCTTTGGCACCAATCATTTATCTGTGCAAGTTCTTTTTGTAGTATGTCAACATCTTCGGGGGACTCCATAATTGCACCCAGTTTGCAGTCGTTAGCGAGCTTGGTAAGCCCCAGCCATCTATTTTCACCTGGACGTCTGAGAAAGAGACTCCAAACAGTATAGGGCCCAGCACAGATCCTTGTGGTACACCACTAGTAACTGGTCTGCTGGCAGAGGTGGAATCTCCAATTTTGGCTGCATGCATTCCGTCGGTGAGCCAGTTGGCTACCCATCTAGTGACACATGGTTTAATTCCCAGTTTCTCTGAATTTCTCCAAATCTTTTGGGTTTCTAATACCATGACAGGAATGGACCCCATTCCTAAGTCAAAGTATGATCAAAGATCATGAAATTAGTATTGTTTCAATGTCAGCAAAAGGTGCTCTTTGCAGCACCCGCAATGTGTCCAGTAATGGCTCCTCTTGCAGTTTGTACGGAGTTACATATATTGGTAACATATCTAAATACAATTGCAGATTATTTTTTATAAGGCTCATTGCTCCTACTATTGGAACTGTCTCTGTATCTTTCTTCCAAATTGCTCTCATTTCTGCTTGCAAATCTTGATATTTTATGAATTTGTCTCTGTATGCAAGACAATGTAGTCACTGGGTGTGGCGATTTCAATGATCAATGCTACTTTTTGTCTTCTTTTCATGGACCAATGTATCTGATTTTCTTGCATCTATCTTTTGAACTATTGGTAATGGGTGATCCCATGTGATGTAGACCTCATTTGTGATGCTTTGTGGTTCGTGTTTCCAGTGTTTTTCAGCCACTTCAATACCATAATGCTTGCACAATCCCCAGTGCAACAGTCTTGCCACATTATTGTGCCTTTCAGTATATAGTCCTTCTGCCATTAGTATACCACAACCAGCAACAAGTTATGCAACTATTTCCAAGTCAGATTTACAAAACCGACATTTTTCTGTTTCTCCCACGTGTTCAATGGACTTTGTAAACCAACGTGCAAGCCCATGATCTTGGGCAGAAAATACTAACCTTTCATCTTTTGGTTTGAATTCACCTCTTCTTAACCATTTCTGCATTTGATCCTGAACACGAGGCTCTTCCAGAAGTTTTCTATACTTGTAACTATATTTATGCATTCCTCACATTTCATGCCTTCTCATCTGATCCTTCACCTTATATTCTTTCGTTTTTTGGCACATGCAGTTGCTGCCTGGTTTTTTATCTACTTCTGGTCTGATTTCCATTCCTGCTGGACTCAGAAATGCTTCTGCTAGACTACATAGGGAAGTTACCATAGATTTATTCTCCTCATGTTTCAAAACTTTCACTATGTTTGGGTCTTGTGAGGTCAGCAAATGTGTGCAGTTCAACTGCAGATCTATACATGTAATTAATTGCAAGCAGGCCCATACCTCCTTTAGAATGGGGAATATATAATCTCAGTATGTACTGATTTTTATAAATCATTTGGTGAGCATGAAGCATTCTTGTTTGCCAGTCTAATCTATTCAACATGTTTTGGCACCAGTCAATCACACCAAAACTGCAAGTTACGACAGGAAGAGCTAATTGGTTTATAGCTTGAATTTTGTTCCTAAATGTCAACGCTGTTTTCAGGATTAATTTAAGTCTTCTAAAATATTCCTTACTAAATTTTATTTGCATTTGTTCATGTTTTACTGTTGATCATCATCAATTCCCAAATACTTATACACTCCCTCTTGCTCAAGTTCTTTTATATCACATTCTTGTCCCAAACTGATGTTTTCTTGGTGCTCAGTTTTCCTGCTTTAAAAGTTGCTTTTGCACGTTTATCAAGACCAAATGACATTCTTATATCATCTGACTACTTGCAGTTCTTTCAGTTCCTCATCTAAAGAGCTATACAGTTTTAAATTCGACAAAAAGATGAGGTCTTTACACTGTTTTCTAGGAGTGAAATTATAGCCATGGCCTAATAAGTAGTCAGCTTTATAGTGTTACGGGCAAGACAGAATAGAAGCAGTGACAGGGAGTCACCCTGGAATATCCCCCTTTGAATTTTTACCCCTGGAATAATTTGTCCTTTATAATGGCTTAATTGCAAAGTAGTCTGCCACTGTTTCATGGTCACTGTAATGTAACTGGTAAGTGTAGGGTGTATCATAGACATTTTAAGCACTTTGATCCATGAATGTGGGATACTATCAAATGCTTTTTTTGTAGCCAATCCATGCCATACTTGCATTCTTCCCCTTTTTACAGTTCTCATTTATGACTTTTAGGAACAGATGATCCTTTGTTCCATATGACTTTCTTTTATTACTCATTTATTCTACTGCCATGACTGAATTTTCTTCTAAATGATTATAAACTGTCGACATCAATTCCAGTGTATAGTTTATACGTCATCGGAAAGCAAGTTTATCGGTCCGTAATTTTTAGGATAACTTGCAGGTTCACTGTTAACCTTCTTATTCTTTCTTTACTACTTCTATTCATTTAGCATCTTTTTTGTTCCACAGGATATTTCTCCAAAAATACATCTATTTCTTTTTTGGATGGTCTTTCAATTCCTTTTACCTTTTTTCCCCAATTCTCTATAGAACTTTTTAGGGTCATCAATAAAATGCTTATTTTGTACTTTTCCTTTATATTTATCTGTGTATCTTCTAAGTTGTTCAGCCTGTGCTGAGATTTTTGTTTATTTGCAATAGTGCAAGATGGATCTTGATCAGTTATAATACTGTGCATTGCTTTTATTACGTCAGAGTATTTTTATCTGTTCCCTCTTCTATACTCTACAGTGATGCTTAATTGCTTTATAGTTCTCTCTATTCAATACTTCCATGACTGCATTCAATTTATCCCCTTCCTTTCCCTTACTACCCTGTGTTTTTAGATTATGGGTTATTAATTTAGCTGCACAGTAATATATCCAGTTTACTTCTATTATCGCATGGATCTCTATGGACAGTCCTAACTACTGTATTCATTTGTTTTATCAAACATCCGACTTTTTGGGTTTTATTGAAAATGGCTTTTCTGTCTGATGAAGTTCAAAGTATTGGTTTTGGATGAAACACTTGCATTAAATATCTGTGCAGTTTTAATTGTGTGCATTTTCCCTTTTCTTCACATTTATCCTCTTTGTTTTTATCAGTTTTAGTATTGTAAAGCTTTCCACATCCGGATTACTTTGCCTGCATTTCTTTACAAATATCTTTGGTGCTGATTTTGTATGGATTAATTTTGCTTTCTCCTTTGCATAAATATTACACCATATTAAATTTCTCTTTCCCATGTCTGTATTTCTTCAGATGTCTCCTGATCTTTCCGTTTCTTCTTACTTTGGGGACTCGTTCCATCATGCTGTGATGTAACCTGCATTAGACCTACTCCAAATCCTTCACTTTGCAGGCATTCTATAACTTCAGCTTCTATTTTTTTTAACTTCTACTTTACTAATCTTTTCTACATTTCCTCCGTGATATTTTTTTAATGTGAAATTTTCGATATCTGGATGCCTTTGCCTGTATTTCTTTGAATAACTTTGGGGCTGCTTTTTTTATTGATTAATTTGGCTTTCGACTTTGCATAAATATTGCACCATATCAAATCTCTCTTTGCCATGTTCATATTTCTTTTTTATACTTTTCAAAAATCCCTAGGTTTTCTTGTTTATATTTCTGCACTTCCTCAGATGCTTCTTTTTCCAAACAGATCAAAGTTTCTTGCTCTATCTAATGTTTTTTCACAAATCTGTTGTATTAATGAACACAAATTTTCTTCTGACACAGTTAATGTGTGGAAGTATTTTTCTTTCCTCTAATTTCTCTCAATCTTTTTATATATCTTGTGACTGGAAATTTTGGGCTTTTTGCATAATTGTAACAATACATAATTTCTTTATCATCAATAGGCCAACTCCTATCGTCTTTATGGCTCTTCTTTGGCCTATCAGTTTTTGTGGACTGTTACTTCCTTTGACAACAAAGGGGCCATCCTCCCCCTGGGCCTGGCCTAATCTCATTGTAGGAATGGTTCCATATTTTGAGGATTCTACAGTCATTGTTTTTCCAGTCCCGGATCCAGTGAGCCTACCGATACTTTTTTATCCTGGGTTTTGTGCACCCAGCTATCTTACTTTTTACCTACTTCTCCCCATGGGAGATTTTGTGAAAGAGGGTCCACCTAATGAAGGTACTCACCAAGACTTGAGGATGAATTCAATTTCAGCACTACTACTCCCTTTGCTTGCTGACTTGCCTCTCCATTTGGACCCCCAATTCCCAGCTGGGGGGATTTCTCAAGGATACCCGAGTGAGGGACTGTGTTAAAAGCCTTGGCCAAGTCAAGATAGGTTGTTATGTACTGTTTTGCCTTCGTCCAGGGCTTGGCGACATTCTCAAAGTCCACCGGGTTTAATAAGCTTGACCTAAGCTTAAAGCCAAATTGGGTCAGGTCAAGAATATGAAGGTCAGCCATGTCTTTAAGGTCCATGACTTTTCTCCCCATGGCCTTGCAGATAAGGCTGCTTAGGCTTATGGATCTAATAGTTCCCAGGGTCAGTTGATGAACTCCCTTTGTGTAAGGGAATTACTGTTGCTTTGTTCCACTCTGCTGGGACAAAGCCAGTACTTAAGAATGCGGCTGAAGAGTGTCAAGTGGTTCCGCTAGGTCCTGTTTTAGACCATTTAGTAGGCAGCCTGGGATGTTATTCGGTCCCATACAGGCTGTGTTTTTGACTATGCAGAGTGTGGTTATGACCTGCTCTTTGTGGATACTAGGTAGAGAACTGGTATCTTTGGGGTATGCCGGGAAGGGACAGCAGGGGGAAGTTTGTGCCAAATCTGTCTGCTAGCAGGTTGGCAATGTCCTCGAGGTCAGTATGAGTGGTAAAGTCTACTACTAGTTCAGCACAAAGCTGGGTCTTCCCTTTTAGATTTCTGACAAAGCTAAGGAAGGTCTCCTTGATTATTCTTAGCTAGGGATGCTAGTTTAGCTTCATAATTGGTTTTAGACGACTTTACATGATATCAATTTTTTTTTTTTTTTTAGGCTGTGGAGAGTGTCCTTCCTCTTGTTCTTAGACATTAGTTTCTTCCTCTTGATGTATAAAGTACAGTTGTGCACACTTACCATAAATGTAGATATTAAGAGTGTATTCACTGTTGCAGTCATTACATTTGGGTAATCTGCTGGCAGCATGCCCTCAGTCAGCCTGAATATCAAGGTCTTGCGTCGGGTTGCTGTCTCCTCTTCTATGACGTCAGGTCATCAGGGTTATAAAACATGCAGCAGACACCATTTTATTTAGTTTTTCTTGCCCCAGATGGCAGGTACCCCCAAATGGGGAGCAAAAATATGTATATATATAAATAAACAATATGTATATAAATGCACTTTAGCAACACAAACTTTACCTTAATCTAAAAGCAAGTACACCACAAAGGCTTTAGAAAATAGTGAAGGAAAGAAAAGTTCAAGAAGAAAAAAGGGGGATGGCGGGTGGGTAACCAGGACTGCAACAGTGAATACACTCGAACATCTACACTTATGGTAAGTGTACACAACTGTACTATGTTCATGTTTCACTGTTGCAGTCATTACATTTGGGTAGAATCCCAAAGCTATGGATGCGAGGATGGAACTAAATAGCATTAGGGTCGGCTATAAGGCCCTGTCTAACTGCAGTGGCAAAGCCTGCCCTGGACTTAGAGAAGAGAGGCAAATGATAATGTTTTGTAAAAGTATGAACAGAGCTCCAAGTAGCAGCTTCTAGAATGTCTTTGGCTGGAACTCCTCTGAGAAAGGCTGCTGAGGTAGAGGCAGCCCTGGTGGAATGTGACCAGATTCCCTTGGATACTGGTTTACCATGATGCAAGTAGTAGAAACTAATGCAGTGGCCTATCCACTTAGAAATGGTCTGCTTTGATATAGCCTTTCCCTCTGATCCTGCAGCAAATGCCACCAGTAGTTGCTAAGTTTTTCTTAGAGATTTGGTCCTGTTTAAGTAGAATCTTAGTGGTCTGTGTACATCCAGTGAATGCAGAATCCGCTCCCCCTTGCTCTGCGGATTTGGGTAAAATGTTGGCAGGTGAACAGTTTGGTTAAGAGCCACACTGGATACCACCTTAGGCATAAATGAAGGATTGGTCCTGAGGGACACTCTGTCCAGGTAAAATGTAATAAAAGGCTCCACAGCCATGAGAGCCTGTAGTTCTGAAACCCTTCTTGCTGAAGTGATTGCCAAAAGGCAAGCTGTTTTCCAAGATAAAAACTTTACATCAGCAGTAGCTGCTGGTTCAAAAGGAGGTAGGGTGAGTTTTTCCAGCTCAAAATTGAGGTCCCATGCAGTAGCTGGTGATCTTCTGGGAGGCCTTACATTTTTGGCCCCTCCAAGATACTGTTTTAGCAGAGGATGAGAAAAGATGGGAGGCTCCATGTTGTAATGAGCCAAGATGGAAGAGGCATGGATTTTTATAGAAGAAAAAGATTGTCAAGCATCTCAGTCAAGTATTGTAAAATCTGAGGAATATTTGGTTTTATGTCCGTTCCTTGTGCTTGGTTCCAAGCACAGAATCTCTTCCATTTATCAGCATAACATTTTTTAGTACTAGGCCTTCTGGCTTCCAAAATGACATCCATCACAGATTTACTGAGAGGTATTGTTGAATAATTACATGATCAGCCATGCTGCTGGGTTCAAAGTTTGGAGCAGTGTGTGCAGAATTTGATTGCTTTGCTGAGATAATGGATGAGGTATTGGAGGCAAGTACCAAGGAGGGAGTTGAAACATATTCCTTAGAATTGGGTACCAGTGCTGGCGAGGCCAGTCCGGGGCGATTAGGATCATTTTTGGTTTTTCCCGTCTGACCTTTAGCAAGACCTTGGGGAGAAGAGGCAGAGGAGGAAAGGTGTAGACTGATAGGTTTTTCCAACTGAAGGATAGGGCATCCACTTTCCATGCTTATCTGTGATAAGTCCTTGTGCAGAATTTGTCCAGTTGGTGATTTTGGGGAGAGGCAAATAGATCTAGGTCTGGGCTCCCCCATTTCTGTGTTATCATACTGAAGACTTGTGGATCCAGTTTTCACTTGAGGGTCCATAAGATTTCTGCTTAGGTCGTCTGCCAGAGTATTTTGTTTTCCTGGCAGGAAATAAGCTTGAAGATGTACTTGGTAAGTCAAGGCTGTGTCCCACAATGCCATGGCTAGTCTGCAGATGGGATAGGAATGTGTACCCTCCCTGCTTAAGTACCACATAACTGTGGTGTTGCCCATCTTTATCAGTAGTTGTCCTGGATAAAGTAAGCCATTGAAGGCTGTCAGAGCATTCTGAACAGCTAGCATCTCTTTCTGGTTGATATGCAGATGTATTTGTTTTGGGCTCTGTATGCCCTGAATGCATCTCCCCGCCAGGTAGGCTCCCCAAGCATAGTCTGATGCATCTGTAGTTAGGGTTTAGGTGGCAGGGGGTAGAGTGAATGACAGACCCTTGTTTTGCTGACATGTCTCTGCCCACCAAAGAAACTCCTGTTGTAGGCAAGAAAGGAGAGAAATTATTGCTTCCAGACTGACAATGTTGACTCCATAAACCTTTTTAGGTACCATTGAAGTTTCCCTATATGCAGTCTTACATATGGAATTAGTAGAATGCAGGATGCCATGAACCACAAAGCCTGCAGAATTTGTCTTACCGATAACTGGGTTTTTGTTGCTATCTGAAGTATATAGTCAGTTGCCTTTGTCTGGCATAAGGTAAGCCATCTGGGCAGTTGTATTCAAGCTTGCACCCAGGAATGTAATTTTTTGAGGGAGTACAAGTTGTGATTTCTTTTAGTTTATTGTGTACCCTAGGCATGTTAGAAGCCTTTTTACAAATGCCAGATGTTGAAGAAGAATGTCCTTGTTTTCTGCTCGAATGAGACAGTCGTCCAAGTAAGGATAGATTTGTATGCGTTGTCTGCAAAATGCAATTCCTGGTGCCAGGCACTTTGTAAAGACCCTGGGTGCAGTAGATAAGTCAAAGGACAGCACAGAGAATTGGTAATGCATAAAACCTGCCTTGAAGCGGAGGTATCTTCTGCACGATTCCTTTATTGGGATATGCAGGTATTCCTCAAGTCTAGTCACTAACCAAGCATTCTTGCCCAGCATGGGCAGTAGCTGTTGCAAAGTCAGCATTTTGAATTTTGGGATGTCCAAGAACGTGTTCAAAATCAATAAGTCCAGTATTGGACGCCAGGCATGGTCTTTTCTGGGTACCAGGAACAGTCTTGAATAAAACCCTTGCCCTTTTTCCTTTCTGGTGCTGGTTAAATGGCCTCCCTTATCCATGAGGGACGTCACTTGTTTGAGCCTCTGCCCATTGATTTTGTGGCAGATCTGGCCAACTGTCTGGAACTGGCAAAGTATGGAAATGAAATCTGTACCCCTGAGATACTATGTTTAATACCCACTTGTCCTAGATAATTAACTGCCAGTTTTGAACATGAAGTGCTAATTTTCCCCCCAATGGGGCTGCCAAAAGATACGTACTTGGTAATGGTAGAGGGAAGTCATTGAGACTGCTTACTGTATGGTTGTGCTTCGTCTCCTCCAGATTTGAAGGTAGAGGCCACCCCACTGCTTTGACCTGTAAGAACCCTGTGATTGGTATCTAGCGCCTTTTGAGTGTCTGGATTTGCCTTGTGAGGCTCTGATGGACACAGGAAAGGACCAATTTTTACTAGGCCAGTGTCTACTGAATCTAGGTGGCTACACTTGTAAGAAATATTTTACAGTTTGCATAGATCTAGCTTTGTCTTCCATTTTCTTTAAAACCTCTTCTGTCTCATTACCAAACAAAGTATCATGCTGTAAAGGTGCATCCAACAATTTACCTTAACATGATCAGGTGGATGTTGCACCTTGAGCCAGGCATGCCTTCTAATCACAGATCCAGTAACTGCGGCCCTGCAAGAGGCCTCCAAGGAATCAAAACCACATTGCAAAGTATGCTTTCCAACCTGTTCTGTTGCATGCAATAATTCCTGTAATTCTTTATTTTCCACACAATCAGAAATAAACATCATTTTCTGTTTCAATAAGCCCATAACATGCTGTTGATATTTAAGCATATGCAACTGTCAGTTTAAGGCCCTAATTGCCAAGGTCGCAGACGTATAAGCTTTCTTTCCCCATCTATCCAGCACCCTGGAATCTTTATCAGAGGTGGTAAGATTTTTGGCTGTAGAGGCCTTTTCACCTTTGGGACCCTGTGAGACAGTTTCAGGGTCAGCAGCAAGATTTTTGAATAAAAATTTGTGGGAGTCAGGAACCCTGTAATATCTGTCTGGCTTACTAGGAGCCAGAGGTAGGGAATCAGGAGCCATGCTTGACTCCAAAAACACATCAACAATGTCTAATACAGGAGGTATAGCCAAAGGCCTATGCTGAGGAAGAAGAAAATCCCTAAGCCTCTTTTTTGATTCAGAGAAATCCTGACTCTCCCAATGAAAATGTTCCCTTAAAGTATGCAAGATTTCTCCAAAAGAATAATCCTCAGCAGGAGATGCAGATGGAATGGACTCTTCTGCATCTGAATCCTCATAGGGTGGTATAAAAAATTCCTGATCAGAAGAAATAGGAACCAGATCTGAAGATGAGATAATCAGTGTCTTGCCTAGGCCTCTTAGCAGGGTAGCAGGGGGGGGGGTTGGAACCCCTGATCAAGGTAATTAAGTCCTCAGCCATTTTAATCATCTGTTTTTTTTACGCATTGGGGCCTGAACACGTGGCTCATGCATCAGTTTTTTAGACTTAGTTGTCTTTGTCTTAGTTTTTGAAGCTGGTGTCAGTTTTATATAGAAATGTTGAGGCCTGAAGAAGCTGGCGCCTGCTCAGCGGCTCCGGACCCATCCGAGGGAGAGACATCCGCTGGTACAATACTCTGAGAATCTCGCTGCATACCGGACTCCGCATGGGTCTCGGTAGAGGCCTGCGACTCAAAAATAGAGGGTATCGGGCTGCGAAAGCACCTCATTGAGTACCAGCGACTGGCTTAGAAGTTTTGTCGGTTTTGGACCTAGATGGTCTTTTTCTTTGCGTTTTTTTGTGAACTCTGGTAGTCAGATTGCTAACCGAAGACATTTCAGGGTAATTAAATCTGGATCCAAAATATTTTGAAGCAAAAACATACAGACGCTTAACAGTGCGTTGGTTAAATCCAGCACAAAACAGACAGCAAGGCACGTTATGATCAGGGCCTAGACAAGGAATACAGTACAAATGAAAATCCTTAAGAGGTATTTGCTTCCCACAAGTAATGCAATTATTAACTTTTACTGACATCGGTAAGGAACAAGAAAAAGTTTCCCCAATGGGGTACTTAGCTTTAATTGAAGACTTTGGTTCTGAAACTCGAATGCGAAAATTTCAGGAGTCGGCCGACCGGCACTTGCGAACTGCTTCTGCTTCGGGCACCGCGCGGCGAGAAAGACTGAATAAAATGGCGTCGGCTGCATGTTTTATACCCTTGACGTCATGGAAGAGGAGACCGCAACTGACACAGGACCCAAGACTTTGATATTTAGGCGGAGGGCAACCTGCCAGCAGATTACCCAAATGTAATGACTGCAACAGCGAAACACGAACATCTTACTTATGCTTGATGTCAGCAGGGTGGCTACTTTTCTTGTGAGGACCTTGTTTTGATCCGTTCAAGTAAACCAGTGTCTATACATTTGGATAGGTGTTTATACAGGGCATTTGTGTACACCTCTGTATAGCAGTCATTGTTGGCAGTAGTAGCAGGAGGTTTGAAACTATTTATGCCATTGCTTAGGAGACTAAAGCTTGTTTGGAGAAATTTTTCATCCTTTGTGCTCTTGGGGGGGGGGGGGGATCTGGTATGATCATTACTTCGAACAAGACTGATTTATAAGACTTTAGCAGTGATGGCAGCACACAGGGGGTAGTGCAGAAACCCCTAATGTTGGTAAGCATCAGGTCTAGGACATTTGAGCTCCTTGTGGGGGTACCACCCCATCTGTTCCAGAGCATTTGTATTAAAGTCCAAGAACCTTACGGTAAGCGTTTGTGCTCATACATGACTCCAATCAATGGAAGGACAGCTGAAATCACACATGACCAAGGTGTCTGGCTCTACAGTGAGTGACTCAAGTAGGTCCAGGTAGACAAAGTGGTTCTTATGGTTCACGGTGGGAGATCCAGAACAATGATATGGAAAGGGGGTTTTACCCAATTAGCTGCACTTTGAGAAGCTCTGCTCTTTGACCAGTCCTGAGGTGCATTTGTCTTTAATGAAGATAAATACACCTCCACCTTTGTTTTTTTCATGCTTGTTTTGAGGTCTGAATGTGTGGAGGGCATCGTAGCCTTGCATAGCCATTGTGGTCTCCGCAGCCTTGAATCATGTTTCTGTGACTGCACAGACACTGGCATCTTCCAAGGCAAGGGGTGCTTCCAGTGAGTCCAGTTTCCGATTTAGACTCCTAGCATTAAACAGCATAACCTTGAGTTAAGTCTCTAGTGCATTTTTTTTTATGTTGGGAATTTTGTTATGACATTGCTAACGAGGCACTATGGGGGCAGGCAAGTACCTTTGCCAGTAACCGAAAGGCAACAGGTGGTGAAGACCATCTCTGGCAAAGCAGCACAGTCCGTCAGCCATATCTTCCCAGGCTGACATACTGGATCCTCCTGGACTGACACCAGAAACTAAGTGAATTGTTGAAGTCCATTTTTTGTTTATATTAAGGCATCATCCTGGGTGAAGGCAGAATGCTGCTTAGGGCTATGGACATACCTACTTGGGAAACAATCTGAGAGCTCAGTCACGTCTCTCTTCATAGTCCAGTGAGGTATCTCTCAAGTCAATCACTCCAACATGGACTATGATAGTCATAACAGTACTTGTTAGGAGACTTGAGGGAGTGTGTGATCTGTCAGATCCTGGCACCTGACAGGCCATTGACAGTGACCTTCATTGTCCTGGTGAGGGGGACAGCTGTGTGTCTCATTATGGAGTTGAGTATGACCAAGACATTTGGTTGAGGTGTTTTGTCTTGAGGGCTTACTGGCTGAGGCACTGTTGTGTGTATTGTGTAGTAGATTCTATTGGGTCTGCAGTGTGTGCAGTAGGTTTGTGTTTGGGTGGTCCTCTGATGTTTAGGTAGGCTTCTAGACAGTACCTCTACATATGTGGGTTTATGTGTTGTGATCTTATGTGCAACTGATGGTGTATGCGGACAATCTGTTTGATATCTGGTATGTTGTTATATGACAGACCTCTTCTGAACAGACATCTGAGAGTTTTCCAACTTAAAATGTGGAATCATTTTAAGGATGGAATTCTCAAAGGAAAGTTCCTCCAGTGGGAATCAGGGGAAAGAAAATCATCAGAACTGACTGAAAGATATGAAAATCTGGGAAGAATAAGCTAGACTCCTCCCCAGAATCTAAATCATCTTCAACAGAAGACTACTCCCTAGTCATTTTTAAAAGGAATGGAAGAAGGAATTTCTGGAGTAGAAGGAATTGACAATCCATGAGGAAACTTCAAGCCATCGGGGCTTTAAAAAGACCTTGGGTAAAGTCTTGTCATTCTTTCTGGGGCATGAGGACTTAGCAATAGCAGAAATGGCAAGTTTATTTCACTAACAGAGATCTGTTCCAAGCCCCAAAGTACTCTGGTAAGGAAACAAACTTCTTCCCAAACAAGAATTTGCAAAATCCTTCAGGATCTTCTGAAATCACCAGCAGAGGTTCCCCCTTCTCATCCTTGACAAATGTTGGCTCAGCCCTGGAGGTCATGCAAACAGCCTGCCCCATATGGGCCTCCAAATGGGTTGCAACAATGGAGGCAGGTGTCCGAACTGGATGGTAGTCTCATCAGATACAACAGAGATGTCCTGCAGGGGCTGGACAGCAGAAGTCTCCGGTTTCAATTTCTTCAACTTTTTTAAAGAAGGCTGGATGTCTGGGTAGGAAGATTCTGAAGCCATGGCTCCTTCAGCAAGAAGCTCAAGATTCAGATTTTTACAATAGTGTGAGGAAAGACAGCTTGGCAGAGTCTTAGGGATGAAGGCTTGGCAAACAAAACTCTTTAGGACTGTTCTGCACCCAAGAAAAAATAAGGTACTTATGTCTTACAACATAACAGAGCTAAAGAAAAATGAAGCGTTCCCAGTGGGGTACTCATCCATCCAAGGGCTTGGTAGTACACACCTAGCTCTAGGACCTACAGACTAAAAAAAAAACCACACTGCATTTGGCCTGGTGGTAAAGTAGTTTCAGGGGTTTTGCTCTTGTACATCACTTATGTTCCTCATTTGTTTGGACGTAGAACATGCGTCTGATATACGGTACATTAAAGAGCCTAGGCTTTTTGTATGCTGGCCGAATGAACAGCTATGCTTGGCAGGATATTCTTATAGGAAGAAATACTGCAACACTAATTCAGGAAGGACATCTTCAGAAAATTAGGCTGACAGTTTAAAGATCTAAAGGATAAGGTGTGTGAGGTGCAAGTTTTCCTACCATACTGCTCCAGAAAACGACTCTCATTATTAGTCAAAGCTCTCCCAGGGACTATGGCTCCATTGATAGACTCCAAAGAGGTTCTCAAGGCCTGTCATTGTAGTCCTGTAAAAGAAAGTAGTGCTTATGAACCCTAGTAGCCATTGGTTGAAAGTCTGGATTCTGTGACTACGTATCAAATACAAAACAGGAATGCTCACAGGACTAGGGATACTGCCATTGGCTTAGAGGGTTCCATAATCTAGCAATGCCATGGCCCACACTTGTGCATCCAAAACCTCAGGAGCCTGTGACTTGATAAGGTCCCTCAGAAGGCCAAGGCATCTCCAAAGGTACCCCACTACATGCCGATATGGTTTTGTGCTACTGGGAAGGGGAATTTGTGTAGTCCAGTTACAAGAAAAGTTTTCCTTCATACATCCAGTTTTTGGAAGACATTTTTCTTTTGTGGACTGACACTGAAGTGAAATTACTTGAATTTATGAATTACCTCAATAGTACAACAGTTTTTTTTTTAAATTCACGTTTAGGTACGATACGAGTGGAATTAATTATCTGAATGTTTATTTACAAAAAGATGTAATCAATGGTATGTTTATGCCCAAAGTCCCATAGGAAAGAAAATTATTCCAATTATTTGCATTTCAAAAGTGTACATCCTTCCTATTTAAAGAAAATAATCATCAAGGAGCAGTTGGGCAAGAGCTGCCAGGATGACATCACAGGGTGACTTTCTGGATGAGTGGATTAGAATTGGCAAGTTTGTTTTCTAGAGAGAGATTATCCCCTTATCTGGTTAGAGGTACAGCAGAGTTGGGGTCATAAATATTTCCCCTTGTTGGGGGAAAAGAGGAGTTATAAATGATACAAAAGACCCTGATGAAAAAGGAACTTGTTAGGTCCTTTACTATTAATTACAACAGTGATACAAAAACCACACAATGTTCTGACTACATGGGTGACAGATGTTTCTCAAAATTGCCCAACAGTTTCAAAAACATTTTTATGAAACTTATCTTTACTTAGCCACAACATCTGAGATTTTGGGAAAAGGGCAAAAACAAACAAAAAAACACCCATTTATAGAAAACAAGACCCAAGGGTGCCTATAAATATGGTATTTGTACACAGTGCCCTTATGTACTGAACAGCAATAGTATTCATCTTCCAAATAACGGACAGAAGTTGAGTACTAAATATTTTAATTCGTCTTAGCAATGGAGTGGTTTATTTGTTATCCTGTATTGTATTGCCTAATCATTCTATATAGGAAAAACTAAAAAGGGCTTTGAGCATTTCAATGATAAAGAGCAAGATGGAAACAAATGCACTGTACAGACACTCCTTACATTTTAAGGATAGTGCAACTACTTTTTTTGTATTAGAAGAGGTGGTCTGTGATCTGAAAGGTGGGCAATGGGAAACAAACTGAATATCGCAAATTTTTATGCCAGGTAAAAATCAAACACCTGTAACCCTGCAGGACTGAATGATCTTGTTTTCATTGCCCCAGAGTTAAAATTATGATCAGTAAAGTTGTGATACAGTATTGAGTGCATTATTTTGGTGCCCTGTCAATGCAAGTTTTTATTTATTTTTTTATTCATTTTTATTTTTTTTATATACAAACAAGTTTCATTACTCAAAGATCAGTTTAGCTTGAATATTTTGAGCACATTCTAATTTATTTTTTAACAAGTGAATACACGTTTTATGCATCTGTGAAGGTGTTTTTCGTAGTTTGTGGGTTTTTGAATTAATTTTCTCAGGCAAATACACATTCAAGGAAATGTCAAAAAAGAAATGTGACTTACCAATGAACTTTGAACTCTGGATATAAATTAGTTTTGAAAGCATTTGTTCTGAAGACATCTTTGAGACGAAAGTTCTTAACATATTAAATGTTATTTAATTTAAGGTGGATTTTCTCTGTTTTCCAATGGCCAGGAGTTTTTTTTTTGATTACTGGTTTTATTACATCTCCAAGAGACCTCAGTATTGTTTTGGCCAACAATTTGATGACTTTGTATACATTCTCTTGAGACAAGGTTAAACACCAAGGCTGTAACTGAATGTAATTCAAAATGTACTTTTCAAAGATAATCTTCTGTACACAACCCATGTGATCAACAACACAGTTTGATCGCCTGCCAAAAGATGACAATGTAGAAACTTTTCTAACACAGGGTATTGCATAGACAAAGTAACCAAGATCTGAAATAGGTGACAGTAAGCACATCCACAAGTTAATGAACAGAGGCAATATAGAGCTAAATGCCACCAAACAATTTCCGCTGTGAAAAAATGCTTTTATTTTGTTTTCTTCTTCTACAGAAAACTCTCTATTATACATGCCTAAGATAGCATATATTGTTCATAACTAAATCATTTCTTCAATCTCCTTATACCATCATGGGTTAGTCTTACACATTGTAGCCTCATCATTTAGCACATTTCCTTTTGTACTATTATGTAGACTCTCTCTTGAAAAGTACATATGTATTTCTGAAATCTACTGTAGTACTGGTCAATCAATCTGTGTTTGCAACACACACTTAATTAGGCAATAAATACACTGTAAAAGAAAAATGCTTCTTATACAAAATGTTGCTACCCATGTGAGATAACTCCCACTACATAAGCTCAACACCTAAAAAAACAGTAAATACACTCATTTCCATACCACAGTGGCTCTCTGCATCTTGCGCTGAAACAGCAGTTGTCAGCTAATGAAAGGTGTAATGTAACAATAGGACATTGTTCTGCAACACAGGCCAGAAGCAGCTCCAGTTATCACAGTTGAAGTGATCTACATAATCATGGTGTGAAAACAGGAGTTTAGCAATCATCTCACCTTACTAATTTTGGTGCAAAATGATGCAAAATCAGTTCCTCAGAATTTTGCTGTTCCAACTCAAACAAAAACAATGCCTGTAATACACCACAGCAAGGGCAAGAACAGAAATTTGCTTTCACATGCACGATGTAAAGGAAAATAACAGTCTTTAACATTAACTAAAGGGCTTTGATTTACATATAAATGGACTATGAATAAAAGTTGCACAAAGGTAACTTTTGTCCTTTACTTGAAATCACAAAACAGCAAATCAGTAATGTTAAGGGGTTCAGAAATATAATCGATATGAAGCAAAATGGCGATATGACTTGCTAGAATACCTACTCCGCTTATCAGTCAAGATGCAGAAGTCTGAGCAAAACTCACTAAAAATACATTTGCCACAAACAGAAAGTACAGTTGTACACTTACCATAAATATAGATGTTAGAGTGTACTCACACTTGCAGTCATCACATTTGGGTTATCTGCTTGTAGTAGCCCTCAGTCGGCCTGATTAATAAAGTCTTGGGTCCTGCGTCGGTTGCTGTCCCTTCTTCCATGACATCAGGTCATCAGGGGTATAAAACATGCAGCCAACGCCATTACATCAGTTTTTCATGCCCCAGATGTCAGGTGCCCCCCTAATGGGAAGCAATTAAATCTATAAATATACAAGGTTATACCTCCAACAAAAAAGCAAATACACCAAAAAGCTTTTGAGCACAGTAAAGCAGAGTAGAGGTATAGCCAAAAGATGAAAGGGGGCTGGGAGGGTAACCAGGGCTGCAACAGTGAATACACTCTAACATCTACATTTATGGTAAGTGTACACAACTGTACTATGTTCTTCGTGTTTCACTGTTGCAGTCATCACATTTGGGTAGATTCTCAAAACTAAGGATGGGAGAAGGAATTTAGATAGCATTAGGACCAGCTATAAGGACCTGTAAGACTGCAGTGGCAAAGCCAACTCTGGATTTAGAGACAATTGGCAAATGGTAATGCTTGATGAAAGTATGTACTGAACTCCAGGTAGCAGCTTCTACGATGTCCCTGGTAGGGACGCCTCTGAGAAAGGCTGCAGAGGTAGATGCAGCCCTGGCTGAGTGGGGTCTGATCCCCTGTGGGATAGGTTTTCCATGGTGCTTGTAGCAGAAATGAATGCAATGGCCTATCCATTTGGAAATGGTTTGCTTTGAAACAGCCTTCCCCTCTGCCCCTGCAGCAAATGCCACCAGCAGTTGGTCAGATTTCCTTTGAGGTTTAGTCCTGTCCAAGTAGAATCTAAGTTGTCTGTGCACGTCTAAGGAGTGCAGTATCAGTTCCCCTTTGTTCTGTAAGTTAGGAAAGAAGGTTGGCAAATGAATGGACTGATTTAAGGGCCACACTGGATACCACCTAGGGCATGGAGGAGGGATTGGTCCTGAGGCATACCCTGTCCGCATGAAAGATGATGAAAAGTTCCACTGCCATGAGGGCCTGTAATTCAGATACCCTTCTTGCTGAAGTGATTGCTAAAAGGAAAGCTGTTTTCCAAGAGAGGAATTTTAAATCCGCAGTGGCAGCTGGCTTGAAAGGAGGAAGAGTGAGCTTTTCCAATACCAAGTTAATGTCCCAGGCTAGAGTTGGGGCTCTCCTGGGTGGTCGTAGATTGTTGGCCCCTCTGAAGAACTGCTTAAGCAGTGGATGAGAGAAGAGAGGAGGTTCTGTGTAATAATGAGCTGAAATGGCTGAGGCATGAATTTTGATGGAGGAGAAAGACACGCCCTTGTGAAGCATCTCAGTTAAGTACTGTAAAATCTGAGGTAAAATGGGCACTGCTGTGCTCATCCCTTGAGACTGGTTCCAGGCACAGAATCTTTTCCATTTTTCAGCATAAGATTTTCTAGTACTAGGCCTCCTTGCCTCTAAAATGATATCCATCACTGGTTTACTGAGGGATGGTAAAGGAGAGATTAGGCAATTAGCCAGGCTGCTAGGTTCAGTGTATGAAGCTGAGGGTGCAGAATCTGGTTCTCCTGCTGAGACAATAGGGTAGGAGTCTGAGGCAGGTGCCATGGGGCCAACAGTGACACTGCGCAAGAGGGGGTACCAGTGTTGGCGTGGCCAGTCTGGTGCAATCAAAATTGTCCTTGGTTTGTCTTGTTTGATCTTTAACCGTACTTTGGAGAGCAGAGGCAGAGGAAGAAAGGCATAAACTGATGCTGAAGGACAGAGCATCCACTTGCAAAATTTGTCCAATTGATAGTTCTGGGGGGAGGCAAACCAGTCTAGATCTGGGCTCCCCCCATTTGCTTGTCAACATGTTGAAAATCCTTGGTTCCAGCTTCCACTCGTGTGGGTCCATGAGGTTTCTGCTTAGTCTGCCAGTGTATTTAGTTTTCCTGGCAGGAATTGAGCTTGTAGATGCACTTGGTAGCTTAGGGCTGTGTTCCACAATGCCATGGCTAGTCTGCATAGGGGGTAAGAATGTGTACCCCCCTGCTCGTTTATGTACCACATAACAGTGGTGTTGTCCATCTTTACCATTAATTGTCCTGGAAGAATGCGGTCCTTGAAGGTTGTCTGAGCATGCTGTACAACTACCATTTCTTTTTGATCGATATGCAAGTGCATCTGACTTGGGTTCCATTTGCCCTGAATGCACTTCTCTGCCAGGTGAGCCCCCCATGCATAATCTGATGCATGTTAGGGTTTGAGCGGCAGGGGATGGTGTGAATGTTAGTCCCTTGTTTTGGTGGCAGGCCTCTGCCCACCAAAGAAACTCTAGGCACAGGCAAGGTATGATAGGAATCATTGCTTCTAGATCCTGTGAATGTTGACACCATAGGCTTTTTAGATACCATTGTAGTTTCCTCATATGCAGTCTTGCATATGGAATCAGAAGAATGCAGGAGGCCATGAACCCCAAGGCTTGTAGTATTTGCCTTGCAGATAGTAGGGTTTTTGTGGCCACTTGTTTGAAGTGGGTTGTCAAATTAATTTGTTTCTCTGGCATGAGGAAAGCCATCTAGGAAGTTGTATTCAAGCTTGCTCCCAGGAATATGGTTTCTTGACAGGGTACCAGGTGTGATTTATTTTCGTTTATGGTGTACCCCAGACAAGTTAGCACCTTTTGCACAAAGGTCAGATGATTCAAAAGTATGTCCTGGCTTTCTGCCTGAATTAAACAATCGTCCAGGTATGGGTATATTTGAATATTTCTTTGCCTGTAAAATGCAATGACTTGGGCTAGGCACTTTGTGAATACCCTGGGTGCACTACATAAGTCAAAGGGCAGTGCAGAGAACTGGTAGTGATTGTAGCCTGCTTTGAAGCGTCTGAATCTTCGGCAAGATTCCCCGATTGGGATGTGCAGGTATGCTTCCTTTAAATAGAGTGTTACCATCCAGGCATCTTTTTCTAGCATAGGAAGCAACTGGTGAAGTCAGCATCTTGAATTTTGGAATCACCAAAAAGGTGTTTAGAGTAGACAGGTCCAGAATAGGATGCCATGAATTGTCTTTTCTGGGTACCAGGAAAAGTCTTGAGTAGAAACCTTGTCCTTTTTTCCCTCTTCTGGTACAATCTGAATAGTGTTTATGTTTAAAAGAGAGTATTTGCTTTTAGGCCCTAATGGCCAAGGTTGCATAAGTGTAAACCTTCGTACCCCATCTATCCAGCACCCTGGAGTCTCTATCAGAAAGGGTAGGGGATTATGGCAGTAGAGGCCTTAATGCCCTTGGGTCCATGTGAAATAGTTTCTGGATCCACAATAGGATTTATAAAAAGGAACTTGTGAGAATCAGGAATCCTGTAATATCTGTCAGGTTTTCTGGGAGCAGGAGGCAAATAATCATGGGCCAAATTAGATTCCAAAAAGGCATCATCAGCAATGTCTAGTACAGGAAGTATAGCTTAAGGCCTATGCTGAGGCAAGAGTAAGAAATCCCTAAGCCTCTTAAATCAGAAAAATCCTGGCTTTCCTAGTGGAAATGCTGACAGTGTGCAAGGTTTCATCAAAAGAAAAATCCTCTGGAGGGGAAGCAGATGGAATAGAGTTCTCTGCATCAGAATCCTCATAAATAGGTAAGGGGAAATCCAGATCATCAGAAGAATCAGAAAAATCAGAATCCTGGTCAGAAGATTCATAAACAATTTCAGTCTTAAATCTCTTAGAAGAGGGTGTTTGGCTTCCCCTGATTAAAGTTATAAGATCTTCAGCCATTTTTATCATTTGTTTTTTAGGCATAGAGGCCTGAGCATGCGGCCTGCGCGTCAGTTTTCTAGGCATGGTTCGAGGTTTAGGCCTTAAAGAAGGAGGCGTCTGTTTAATATGCAAGTCCATAGGCCTGAATACACCTTCAGAATCCGGTGCCTGCACAGCAGCTCTGGACCCATCCAAGGTAACGACATTCGTAGGTTCCACAGTTGAAGCATCTCGCGGCATACCGGACTCCGAATGGGTCTCAGTAGAGGCCTGCGAATCAGAAGTAGTGGATATCAGGGGCTGTGAAAGCGCCTCACTGAGTACCGGCAAACTGGAGACTGGCTTAGAAGCGTTGACGGCAGCTTTGGACCTAGGGGGCCTGTCTTTATCTTTGTGTTTTTTTGGAATTGCGGTAGTCGGATGGCTTACTGGCATTTCTGGATAATTGAAGCGAGAACCGAAATATTTAGAGGGGAAAATATACAGACGGATAGTGCGTTGATTAAATAAAGCACAAAACCGACAGCAAGGTACGTTGTGGTCAGGGCCTAGGCAAGGAACACAGTATGAATGAAAATCTTTGTGAGGTATTTGCTTTCCACAAGAAATGCAATTATTAACTTTTACTGACATTGGTAAAGAGCAAAAAAAAGTTTCCCCAACGGGGGTACTTAGCTTTAGTTGAAGACTTCGGAAAACGAAAATTTAAGGAGTCTGCCGACCGGCACTTGTGAATGGCTTCTGCTTCGGGCACTGCACGGCAAGAAGGACTGATGTAATGGCATTGGCTGCATGTTTTATACCCCTGATGACTTGACGTCATGGAAGAAGGGGACAGCAACTGACACAGGACCAAAGACTTTGTTAATCAGGCCAACCGAGGGCTACTGCAAGCAGATAACCCAAATGTGATGACTGCAACAGTGAAACACAAAGAACATCTTATGATACAGCAAATGACGCCAGTTAAATCCACCCAGTTCTTCTGGCAAACATGAGCATTAGCAGAAAATTTACATTTTGTTAAAAATGCATCAACTGCTAAACCACACACTGGTTTTATAGACTATTCGGTTATTTATGGTTGCTGCCAACAGTGCTCAAAACAATTTTTCCAAGACCAAATACTTCAGCTACACAATTCTAAATGAAAACAAATACCTCACAAAAGAGTGTACTACATTAAGTACATACTTTTAGGGAATGAAAATTTGCATAGATGTCCAAGAAAGTCAAAAACCTTCTGCAATTTATACTCAAATGCACCACAAATATGAGTTTTACAGTTTCTGTTGAAAAGTTATGAAAACTTCAATAAGAAAAGTACTCTACAACACTAACACATTTTCTATACAAATGTACAAAGGGCTCATGAAAGTACATTTTAGTCATTCACTATGATGTACCCAAGGACAGTATACTGTTGCAAGTTTGGTAAGATTACCTCTACTGAAAGGACAAAAAAAGAAGATATCTACTATGCCTTTGTTTTTTCCTTCATGGTTAACAGGGACACAAAGGAATATGCAACGGAGCTTACTTCTGGCATAATTTTAGCTGCATCATAGTGTTAAACTGTATTTTAGCTCTATCATAGTGTTAAACTGTTTTACTATAATCAGTTAAGTGCAATGACCTGCAAATACATTTTCTTTGCTACACAGCGGGTCAGTATAAGCCATCTAGAACTATTAATGCAGAAATACAAGAAAAATGCAATCTTCGTTATTTCAAAAATTCATGACAGACAATCCAATGCAAGACATGAATAGTAGCAGACTCAAATAAGGTGGCTAAAAAAATAGCTGTTCAAAAATATTGGATATTACAAAACAGGGATAATAAGTTGGTATTTCATGTTTACATACAGTGTAACATGGGTCCCTCACGTCTACATTCTGCATTTGTGTTTTAGAGCTAACTTTCCCACCCAACCACAGACTTCAAGTCACTGGGTACTGGATAAAAGGAACTCTGCCATTTTACTGGACTGCATTTTAAACGGATTTAGAAGATTTTTTTTTTTTTTTTACTATTTAAAAGACAAGCATGCAGTAATTTTACTGCGGCATTTTCAATGCAAATAACATTTGTATTACACAGTGTCCATCCCTTTAAATTTTCACATATGGCATTCTTTCTGCTGGATATCTTGATGTGCAGTAGCTGAAGGAATGGAATTCTAAAAGTTCACCTTTAATTATTGCTAACTTCGGTGTGTTCCATGAATCCTTAGACAGTGTAAGAAAAAGAAGTGTAGCAAGCTACTGAATGGATGGATGGATGACGGACACTCCACTAGAGGCACTCTGTATCTGCTGTAAGAGGAACTATATGCCAGCAGCATCTATACAAAGTGCCAGGACTGAAGAAAATGTACAGATACTGTATACTAATTTGATCAAGGGTAATATGTAAATTACTGCATACTTGCTATTCAAGTGTTCACCAGAGATGCCAAATTAAGGAAGCAATGCAGTGGTCAGTTCAGACACATACCCAACCGATTTAACTAACTAAAAGCTCAATAAATGTTTCAGTTTTCAGTTCAGTGGCATGACTGACAGCTGCATATACAAGGGACAGTACATCATGATCACAGCTAAACCTCCATCACTGCATTTGCAGTCTTAACTGATGCACTTAGTGTAGAAAAGCACAAGCATCACATGTGATACAAGAGTTCAGGTCCCTATCAGCTGATCGAGTTTTCAGAAATTCTGAATTCATATGGTCAAGACCACATGACAGAGTATTTGAAAACTTGAAGCTTTTGAATGGAGGTTGCAGTACAGTGCAGATTGGAAATGTACCCTTTCCTCACTGTAGTGTGATCTCGGAGTGGGTATATATAATTTGCAGGGGGTGCATCCCCCACATAGCTCCCTGCAAAAACATTAAAAGTTTTTTTTTTTTTGATGTTAGAGTTTTTGGAAACTTAATCATATGGTCTTTACCGTACGAATTTCTTGTTTCTGACAACTCTATCATCTGGCATAGATGAGAGCTCTTGGTTAAATTTAGCATGGAAATCACCCAGTCTAAACTTTATCTTATGGAAAAGTTTCACCCTTTGCATGTAATCTGGTAACTAGCAATGCTACACAAGCATGATAATGGAAATGTAGACATTTTATAACAGTAAGGCATGCTCTTGTCTACTACAGGTTGATAAAGAAACTACTGTAAGAAGAATCTAAAAGTGATAAAGAAAAAAAGGCAAAGTTTATGACTTCTAACAAAAATGCAGGCAGTACTCTTGGAGAAAGGAAGGTGGCTAGACTGCTAAACAAACTGCTCCTGTTGACATTTTCCATTAGGTGTCCAGGGCAAGTAAAGTATGAAGTACTCTTAAGATGATCTTGTTCTTTGAAAAAGGCAGCGTAGAATGGTACCCCCTCTCTATATGCACCCCTAATTACGTACACAAATGGCAAAACTCTAGAAAATTTGCATTAACATGCCATGTACAAAAGGCAGCCCAGCCATCAAGTTAACACATCCAGACTATAAAGCTTAATGAATGTATTTAACCAGGCAAAGGCAATGCAGTGCAGGTATACTGCATCAATATCCCAGAGAGGCAAGAGCCACCACCTATTTCCTAACAGAATGGGGCTTGCTACTCCAAAGAGAGAGGTCTCTACTTCCTTGTAGAAACAAATTCAGCACAGGAGTATGCAAAGGCCAGAAGTGAATGCCCCAAGATGAGTCAAGCCAGTTGCCCAGCAAAGACCACAGTTGCTCTGAGGATTATGGCATCCAAAGCATTCAAGCATCCTTTTGCACATGGTGCTGAAGCATTTAAGAAAATAGATACTGGTAGCTTCTGACATTAGGCTCAAAATTAGGAATGAAAATCCTACTGCACAAACCCCTGATCAACCACTCCCCATGTTTACTGAAGATTACAGGGAAAATATTCTCGTAACCCAGGAAACATAATATAGCAGACTGCAAAAGTAATATGAGGCAGTGTAAGGAAAAAAATAGATCTAAGCCTGGACAGGCTGCCAAACTTGGGAATTTGGATGCAAGGACCCTTTAATGAAAGATTTGGTAACTTCTAGCTGTCTAAATGGCATTCTTCAGTGAATCATGGAAAACTGGGATGGATACTAAAACATGAACCTTAACCTGGGATTTTTACTAACCACAGTATAATATAAGCAGGTAGTTCAAAACTTCTTACCATCCAAGAAAATCCCTGCTTTTACCAAGCCAAACAACATGCAAACCAATTATATGCTAGGAAACCATGTTTTGCCCATCAAGGAAGACCCTGGAGACTTCAAGTCGCATCTAAACCTGACTACAGTTTTAAGCGGAGGAGACTGGCATCCATACTGTGAAATCTCAGCCTACGTCTAAAAAGCAACAAAATTACTAGTAAAATAGAGTACATGGAACCACCCATCCCTGGCAGCTTTTGGGAAAGAAAACATATGAAGACCTAAGGGGTATTTGACAAAAAAACTAATACAGAATAAATTAATCTGCTAGATATCTACAAGGTGACCTCCCTGATGGATCCTAAGGCTGGGTACATACTCTCCAACAATCACAATCTAGAAAATTTGCTTAGAAGACCCTGCAATTAAGGAACATTTATTTGGAGCAAGCACATGTCTGTCACTTTACATGGTGACTCAAATATACTCACTTCCACCAAGTCTGCTTTGGGCAAGCATAAGCAGACACCCAACAAACCTATAATTAGTTCTGGCATTTGTACAGCTAACACGTATCAAATTGTCCAACTTAAAAAGGAAGCTAATGACTACGGCTTCATGGAGTACTTATCTATGCACAACAGTGGAAAGTTAGTCACCTACTATTAAGGAGGGTTCTCTCAGATCAACTAACCCGGGAAAATATTTCTATTACATTTATCAGAAAGGACCTTATCCGATGGATGGGTTGAAATGGGACAAATCCCAATGTGCAATCTAATTAGGATGGAAGAAGCTGGAAAACAGCTTGCTTGACCAATGTTCAGATGGCACTGCGCTAAAGTACAGGCATGCCAAAGGAAGAGACTCTTGAAATGAAAGCCAGATGAAGTAATAATTCTTGGTAAAGATATACAAAGAACACTTGCATTACCATGATGCAGACGCCTGCAAAATTTCTAGGAGTAGCCATGTTTCCAGTGGAGTGGTCTTATCAATTTCTGATCGGTGTTAAGGTAATTTCACTATGACTCTAGATGTATCTGGATAAGGCCACTTACATGTTGAAATAAGCCAGTATGAATTAAGCCAGTAATAGCCTGGTTTGTTTTTTAAAAAAAAAAAAAATACAATGCATTTTTTTTTTTTGCAGGAGGCTAAGAACCCCATTTATGTACACTTACTCCACTGTTACACAACTGCAGAATAAACAAAACAAAAAAAAAGAATCACTGTTGGCACTGTAAGAGACAGTGCTGTTAATGATTTTCTACTTGAATTGGCAATCAACATGTTACAATGCATTCAGCTGTAACTGAGGAATTATAACAAAGTTAAGTAACCTAATAAAAGATACTGCAGCTGGCAGTACAGCTGCAGTATTTGACAACTGTCAGTACTTCCTTCCCTTAAGTAATATCTGGATCAGTTTTCCTGCTTTGGGTAAAATGTGAGCTGACAATGAGTGCCTAGAGTGTGAAGGACTCACTTTGCTCCAACAGAGAAATCAGGGAGATTAACAGACTGTTTCAAGGCCACTCTGGAAACAACTTTCAGGAGATAATTAGAGCTAGTCTAAAGGGATTCCAGATACTTGTGAAAAGAGAAAAGTAGATTCCTGCCACAGATGTCTAGCTCAAGACCTGTAAGCAGAGCTAATGTCCATCAGAATGCATCCTCCAAGAAAAACTTTAATGCACTTGCGCTAGTAGGCTGAGAGAGAAACCAGGCAAGTCTTGCTGATCATGATGTTCGAATTAACAGAAGGGCAGACATGCAGTACACTCCTTAAGGGCTTTAAAGCTTGACATTTACTGAATTGCTTTGACCAGACAGTGCCGAGTACTATAGTCCTGTCCTACTTAGGGTCTTAATGGGTAAAAACAAGTAACTTCCAGATGAAAGACTGAAATAACTGAAAGACAAATGATATAGGTATCAGACAGTTCAGGATCATCGGCAAACTAACCAAGTGAGGTGGTTATGGGTAACCCTGCCCAAGCAGATTCAATCACTTCTGAGACCTCCCACTACCACAAATGTAGGAGGGATCAGATTGACATAAGGAGTCAAGCCAAGTGGTGTAGTCAGCTTCATGTCAGCCATGGCCTGGATTAATAGAGTTTCCTGGATCAACAGGAACCTAGGAGCAAGAAGCCATACACTTACTAATTCTTGTAGTCTTCTGGTGTCTTTCTTCCTTAATCTATTCAAGCAGGCATAGAATCAGACAGGACAACATACAATAAGCTGCAGTGCAAGGAGGTAAAGAATGCACCCACTATTTCTTACCACCTTTTTCCTGAATGTCTAAATAGACTAGGATGAGCACTACTTTTTCCAGTGTAGTAAAAAGACTGGTCTCTGCAGTGTTACACTAAAACCCAGAACAAGCATAGCTTCCAAATTCACAGCTCCAGGAATGGACTGAAGCAGCAACTTAGAGTTTCTATTACATTAGTCATTTAGTCTTGGATGTGAAAACGGCTGTAACTCTTATGATGTGCTACAATGAAGGTCACCTCCTTGCATACGGGGGTCTTACTTTGGGATGTGAACGATTACAAATGAAAGTCTTTGGTCATGATGGATTACAGGATGGGTAACTGCAAATTCACTCTTGGTTTAGCACCTTTGCCCTCACGGCCAAGGACATGATGTAAATACTCATCTCTGGGTTATTTGTACTTAAAATATAATGGATAAAAACTTCATGGGAATGTGTGACGCTGCTTCTGACAGCCCTCATACATAAATAGCCTAGTTAAGTACCCATGAACCCACACACTACCATGAATGACATCTCCTTGCACAGGGGACATACGACACTTACTTGTTTAGATATCATACAATTGATTGGTAATCTGACTAAATGAAAAATAGCTCCAGAACAGAAGCTTTACCTGAAAGGCCTTCATGACCAGATATTCTGCTTGAAGCTCACACTGGTTTATATGGAATCCCCCTTCCTCATGGGGTTCATATAAATGTGAGCACCATACCTTGTCACTGAAACTAATCATTTAAGAAACTGATGGTTTTGTTTTTAGAATGGATACCTGCAACGGGAGAAGTCATGATCTGGGCCTAAACAAGTGACGCAGTATGAATGGAAGTCTCAGTGCAGGATCTGCTTTCCACAGGCGAGACGATTGTTAACTTTTTCAGACATTGGTTAGTGCAAGAAAAAAGGATCTCCAATGGGGTACTTAGCTTTAGAAGTTTTCAGCTGTAATCCAAACCCTGGTAGCAACCGTCCGGCACAACTGCTTCTGCTACGGGCTCCATGGCAAGAAAGACTGATGTAATGGCAACAGCTGCCTTGGTTTACAGCACTGATGACCTGACATCAGCAAGCGACAGCAACCAACGCAGAAAAACATCAACTCTGGTATTCAGGCCAGCCGAGGGCTACCACAGCAGGGATAACCCACAGGCGATGACTGCAACAGTAAAACACGAAGAACATCTAATCACATATGAAACTGATAGTTTTGTTTTTAGAATGGATACCTATCCAGAGCTCAGTGGAAGCAGTTCACTATTCCAAAGCTTGGAAAAAGTATGACATGAAGAGAAGTCTTGAATTATGTGGTGATACTGGAACTACATACACCTGCATCCTCAAATGTGCATACAGTACCCATGAAGACTGGGACTGCCATTAGGCTCAGAGATGTAGTAGAGTCCACCGAAGATACCCCCCCCCAAGTATTCTTGCCTAAATTACATGATTCCTAGGTTCACTGCAGAGGCATGAACAACTGACGGACAAGTATGCCCAGTTCCATGCCTACGAAAGTAATACTTTACAAAGGTGTTAGGGGCACTTCTCTTCTAATCACCCCAAAGGAATGCAATAAAAGTGCTTGCTGCATAGATTCCTTCAGGGGCTCCCAAAAAAAAGCCATCCAGGTTGGAAATGCACGGAAAACTTTCTTCTATAAGGCTTTGTCCACAGTGGCCAGTATCTTGTAAAATTACTCTAGAAACTGGAAAAAAATAGTTGAAATTACAATACTTTGCAGTGAAAGCGATGCTCAAAACAAGCTGAAAAAAATTCCTGCTGAACTGCCAAAAGTTATCCCTCATGATCAGTGCCATCTAAATTCCCTGCAGCAGCACAGCCAAGAGCCTCTGAAAGGCTGCCATCCAGAAAGTAATGTAGAATCAGTTTCTGACATCACCAAGGAAGGGAATAGAACAGACTCCACATCCCCACATGAAAATCTGCCTATCAATACACCACATCCATCAAATGCCCTGGTGATCAAATAATCAGCAAGTGCACATACACACATACATATATCCAAGCACACACTGAATTACCACATACGTCACCCCAAAGCTTAACATAAAAAAAAAAGAAAAGCAGGAAATTGTTCTGCGCCCCACCCCACCCCCGCCACTTATGTGCATTAGCTCCAAGAATTCAGGAAAAAGAAAGTAATGCTAGGCAGTACACTATCAATTTTTTGCCTGTGCTCTGTACTTGCAACATCATAAGTAAATGTTAAACTAGCACTGCTTGGCTATCAGGACTTGATCACTGGTAATATTTAATAAAAAGGATGCTGAACAAGTGTGACCCATCACTTATCACTCACATGTGTCTGTGGAAGTCTCCTGCACCATCCTTCCCCTCTGGGAAAGGTAATAGAGGAAAGAACACCAGCTACCCTGTTCTGAACAGGGACAGCCTCTACCTTCCCCTTTCTATAGCAAGGCGTATGCTTGCCTCAAAAGCTTTGCTGAAATCACTTGGTTCTTCAGCAGAGCCCTTTTCAGGGAACGGCCTATGAGTTTTAAAGATATGATCGGAGGTGACCAGATCTAGAAACCACTGGTCCCTTCTGATGGCTGGCCAAGCCCCAGTGAATTCAGAGAAACATCTTCCAGACAGCTTCAGACCACGATCTACCCTCTTGAAAGACATTATCTGGCAAGAAGGAAAGACCGCATACTTGAGAGACTTCTCTGGAAAATTAGGAATCTTTATCCTCCTTTGGGATGGACCGAGTCTAGAAAAGCAACAGTGGTACAAACAGGGAACCACAACTGTTTGTTTCCTTTTAAGCACAAGTTCTGGGAGACCTGTCCAAATGGCACTTCTGCTTTTAAAATGGGCATCCAGGATATTGTTAGAGTTCAAGGACAGTCTGTCACACTAACCTACATACGCACCTGAACTTGTAGCAACAGGTACATCAGCACAGTCAAAACTGCAACATGAAAGCACACCTGGAAAGACAGTCACCACTGAATCCTTCACCAATTCATACTCTGACAGGTCTGCCAGTTTTCTATTACCTAGTTCACTGATGAGGATTAAAACTTGGGTGACAAACACAAAAGCCCTCGCTCCTAAACAAAACTGACAAGTGCATTCTCTTGCAACTGTCTAAAGCCATGAACTCTGCCAGGCAGCAGTGTAGCAAAATGGCATGGCCTCAAGACTTATACTAGACAGACGTGATCAAACAGGGTCACCAGGAACACTATATATTCACCTGGAGCATCTTCCTTCTCGGGAGCTACAGGGGAAGATTCAGGATGCTTTCAGTATTGGGAGAGGGTATTGTTGATAATGGTCTCGAAAGAAGTGATGACTCTTCACTAAATCTACTTCACCAGATAAGACAGTTCTTTGAGGGGGAGGTACCAAGGCTCATCTACACTGGAGCATTAAGGTTTCACCAAATGAAAGGTCATCTGGAGGGGGGGGGCTAAAGGGAGGATAGTACTCCTTGTACCCATGTGTCTCAAGAAAATATGGCTATCAAAGTGAAACAAAAATTAATAGGCTGAAAGCTCTTGCTCTGGCAAGGGAACAAAGGGGACTATACATCCCCTCACTTAGTCCAGGGAATGAATGGACCAACCCCAAATAGAGTAAAGAATAGAAGGAAAGTGTGTAGGTAGTGAAGCCACTGGGCAGATCATGTGGGGAATTGTGCACCTAGCTAGAATGGCTTTTTAGAAGCTAGCTATAAAGCAAAGTATGCAAACTTCTGCAATGTCTAAATTCTTGGCAAACAAGATATGAAAGTTATCCAGGGTGCCTAGCCAGATCCTTCTCTGGAAAGTTGCTGGAAAACGTATTACTGTACATGCAATGGGGTTTCAGACACTTCTGCATGCATTTTAAAACCTTAGATAACTTCTGCTTTCCTTTAGAAGAGTACAACTCAAATCCATATTCTTGCTGAATTAGCAAAAGACTTCATTGCTTGCTGTGTCATTCTCTGTGGACAGAAGTCCCTGGTATTTTCACAGCATAAAGCACAGTAAGTTTGTAAAATGTGTCTACATCTCTCTTGAACTGATCACTGCTGCCTTGACTATCATGAATTAGTCCCACTCAGGATGAATTCATAGTTCAGGACTCATTCAGGAAAGATTAGTAAAGTCAAATAAGCTTGTACAACTGGCCCTGTGACCTTAAGGTCATCCACCATCTACACAAGCACAATGATCTTCCTACTCTCCAAGGGTTAAACATGGATCTCCATGCAAAACTTTAGTAAAGGAATTCCTATAATGGCGACTGCTATATGGCAAGGGTCTTGAAGTGCTCTGTCTGAAGCATACACTTCAGTAAAACAAATTCTACGAACACCTTTTTGATATAGTGAATTAGAGAGAATAGTGCAACAACAGATGTATACATTACACAGATACGCAACTATATATGCATTATTGTCTGTATATATAGACACGTATGCATACATAGATTTACGCATATATGTATCAAGGAATGTGAAACCCTATCAGCAGTAGACTACAAACAAGATGCACTTTTACTGCTCTAATGTAGGTTGCAAAATGCTCTGAGTAGTGAACTGTGCAGTCTACGACTGATTATTGGGGCAAAACGTATGCAGATCAAGGGGACTGTCTGTGCAAGAGGCTAGGACAAAACATACCTATCAAATGAGAAGCGACTGATGAACAAGTTTACTAACATGCACAGCTAAAGGTTAGTGTGTGCGTGTTAACAGTAAAGTTTTGCAGGGTGACTTGTCAAACGAAGATATTCCCTCATGTATTTGCAGAAACAAGTTGGGAACTCGGGGGAGGAGGGGGGGCACTTCTTAAAACATTAGGCCCTAATGTAGGTGCACAAATGAACTCCAAATACCACAAAGTAAAACATAAGGCATGAGTATAGAAGATTAAATACAGTGGCAGACACCAGAAAATGTAAAAATGACAGAACATGTGTGAATCTAGAGAGACAAGATCAGAGGCCACAGGCAACACCTTACGCACAACAGAACACCATTTCTGGATGCATGTAAAGGAATAAAGTGCCACAGAGAAGAGTTACTATACTGGGAAGGGATACCGTGATGACTATTAATCTTGACTTACATATTTTCTATAATGCACTAGGTAATCAGGCTTGTACCAACACTGAAGATATGATTAACGCACTAAGTGCTATGACTAAAAGCAGAATAAGCACTCTATACTGCTGTTCTGGTATAAGGAAATGAGGGGAGGGGTACACATCATGCAACTTGGTCAACAGTGGACATTGAAAAAGCATTCCAGTGCACTTAACCACTGGATTCATATGCATTATCTCATCTAAAATGGGAGAAATTTGGCATAGGTACGATCCCCAGATTCTCTCATTTTGGAATGCTGTGCAGGTACAGCCTAATAAGCTTGAAGGGCACTGGTACACTCAGAATATACCACTTACAGGTATCTGTGTAACACTGAAGTGTGGTACAGCCATCTATTTTGCTGTGCACATTTCTGTATACCGGACATCTACCACGATAAAAGCTGCTGTTTTTTTTTTAAACTGACAGTCAGCTTATAACTTCCAGAATACCTGACAAAATATGTAAACTTTTTATCAAATCTATTTATAAAGATGCTACAAACTTCAAAACAAAAGAATTTACAAAACTTTTTAGAATAAATAACACATTTTTGTTTGGTATCACCAGATCAAAAATACCTTACATTATAAATCACATTTCAATATTGCAACATTTGTTAAATAATATGCAGTATAATCTCCCCAACTGTAAAAATATTGTAATTCCCCCCACCAAACACAAAATTGTTTGACCAAATCTGTGGGTTTACACTGTGACACAAATATAAAGATCCTACTTTAATATTTAGGCTCTGAAAATAGTAGTCAGCAATTTAACTGCATTCGAAATAAATTCTAAAAATAATGTCTGACATGTTTAGGCTGTACATGTAAACGACCTTAGAAAAAAATATGTGCTAATATAACCCAATTAAAATTCTACACATGGCTTAGATACTGGATAGATAATGTTCACAATCATATTTTCTTTTTTACAGTTGCAACGCTTATAAAAAGCAAGGTTTTCTATAGCACTGATTTGTTTTACAATCAGTGGTTCTCAGATTATACAGGAGGTAGATTTCAAGATGAATATTTACCCTAAACTTACTTTGCAGGAATTAGTGTCAACAGCTGGACTGCCAGAATGGGTCAGAATACTTCCATAGCAATCTGCTGGCAGACATCCAACAGAGATGCACATAGCTCCCCATTCCCAGTAAATCCAATGCGACAGAATAAACTGTATTTTTTCTGTTTCGATATGCTTAAGTACACACACGAGTTAAGAAAATAAACTGATAAAGCACCTACAAAACTCAAAACGATTTTTGGACAGAAAAATACACAAGCTGCCACACTTGTATCAGAAAATACAAACTTTCAGAGATGATGTCTTTAAGGTGTGATTGCAGGGAACAGAGACTTGCAAAAACAGCAGAAACGCTGAATGAACCCTGTGTCTGCTTAATTTCAAAGTTAAAGCTGAAACCCTTCCACTGGATTTTCTGATTGCTGAAAGACGAACTGGTGTGTGTTCTCATCCACTTGTGGTGCAATGCTTGAATCCTCTTCATCAGTACCAAAATAGCGCTCTATGAGTTCAAAAGCCTTCTGGTAAATATGCTGATTTTCATGGCTTTGTAAAAATTCTATTTTGTCCAAACCTAAAACAGAAAGAAGGAAACAATGACATCTGATTGCTTACTTTTAATGTACACAATTTTCCTACAGAATGCTCTTACTCAGCTGTCCAATGGGTCCTGCATACCTTGCCACATATTATGGCTTGCCATCTATCTAATGTTCATGGCATTACTTTCTATGTTGCACTGCTAGCTTCCCTAACACCTTTCCAATCTAGCAGTCCAAGCCACCTTGATGTCACAATTTCACTCTGTGACCTTGCAATAGCAAACTCCTACTTCCTCAACAGAACAGTATCTCATATGCACACACTCGCACACTTCTTTGGTCTTTTGCAGTCTGTAAAAAATAAAATCACCATACAGAAAACTCAGGAAAAAAAATGGAAGAACTTTAGCTACTATAACCCTTAATTACAAATGCCATAGCATCACCATGATGGTGCAGGAATGCATGCATAATTAAATGCTCTAGTTCAGCCAAACAAGGAGAAAAAAAAACAACAGATCACAATACAAAATTATAAACCTGTTATAACTTACTGATTTCAAACTGGGTTTAAGTATCCATTCAATAAGATGCAGAGGGAATAAATGCCCACTACAGATGCCCCTGTTGAAGATCAACTGCAGTGACAAATGCCCACATTTATTTCACATCCTAAAGGGTATCTTTACAGTGCATAAAAGCTGAAGTAATCCCAAGAAGTACAGTATAAACTTTCCAGGGACAAAGAAGCTGGAGGGGTAAAAGAAAATGATCAGAAGGCTGAATTCCAGAGCACCAAAGTGTCAAAGGAAACATCCCTTGAGGTGTAAATGTAAATTGTCTGCTGAAAAGTATGCACAGCTCAAATGCTCACAAAAGGCACAGTTTTGAAAGAAACATTAACTGTTCAACGGTAACTTAATGCTGGTCAAACAATGCTTGGCAGTACTGTAGCAAAAAGCAATGCAGTCAGCCACCCATTTGGAGAGTCATTGAACACTGCAGAGCTCTCTCTACCAGAGACCAAAGAAACAAACAGCAGGTGCACCTGCCTGAGCTGACACGTACATTCTAAGAACCACCTATGATGGTGCACATTCAAGGCACGGACAGCCTCTTTGGACTCATACATTGGAAGAAATTAGACGAATGAGCTGAATTTGCTCTAAAACTATTTTCAAAATGAAATAAGGGAATTACCATAAAAGAGTAACCTTGGTGTCTCTAAAATGTCAAGCAAGCATCCCTACAAATAAGCACCTGCAACTCTGAAGATGCACAGGAAAACCAATCATCATTTACAAAACTTAAATGAGAACTCCAAAAACAATATAATTGTATGGTTCCAAAACTACCTAAAAAACAAACTCCAGATGTATGCTAAACACTTTCTCACAGAAAAGAAACTTAACACTAGCATCCCAAAACGTTCAGTGTTGGGTCTTCCTCCAGTTTTCCACTTTTTATTAAATTACCTCACTTTTTTAAATAGAACCTAAAAGCCATTTGCATGCAGATGATAGAGTCATGCCAGATTCCAGAAAAATACAATACTACAACTCAAATTTTCATCTCTGTGAATGGCTTCACTCAGACTTCTGATTAACTCCTTCAAAATTAATATTATGCTATTTGCGACTACAAAAAAGTATCAGCTTTAACTCTCAAAGACTTCAATCAAAATATTCTTCCTAATGTACACAAACACTCCCCATGCCCAACTCTTGATTCCCCTCTTGAACTCTCCAAAGCTCTTGCTCTATTTAAGCTGTGTTTTCAAATCTCCCATCTACTGTCAATGGAAGCATGTACTGCCATAACTAAAATGTTTTCATTCCCAAAACCTACCAATTACCAGCCACCACTCAGCTCAAAATACCCCCAAACTACAAACCACTGAAGTGAGAGAATTATATAGTTTGCTCTCTTTGCAGACTATAATTGACATTACCATGATTTACTAATTAAATTCAACTAGCTGCCTCATCACAAGCAGAGCCATTCGGCTAATCGGAATCCTCAGATTTGCAATTCTTACAACACCCTCAGAGGTTCACAGGTGCATACTAGGTTAACGACTACTAAGGCCCTTACAAGCTTAGTTGTGCAACCTAAATGTGACTCAATTTTGATTTATATGGGGGATGATTTACTGACTGCCTCTATCCATCAGAGACAGGCACCAGACCAGGGATGTACTTCCAATTACCCATCCACTGGTCTACTTTCCACTTAAATAGGGATAGAGAGGAATTCTGCTTTGCATAGATGGGGGAGCCTCCATGAAACATCGCTCTCCCCAACATGTCCTACTTATGTTGCAAGCAAAATGTAGGTCGTTTAATTTAGATCTGATGCAGTTTGTTTTGTGGATGCCAGGCAAACAAACTCTAAAGATCACATCTCAGAAGGAAACTTCCTCTAATGGACCAAAACTACTCTCTGGGAAGCTCCCAAGAGAGCACACATGTACTTGCCAGGCCTAGATTCAAATATACTATCAGTGAGGAGGCTTCTTCTAGAAATCAATATTCTAATGAAGTTAGAAACAAACTTTTCAATCCTTCAAGAAAATACTGAAAGAAATGCACTTGCTTCTGAGATGCAGATTAAGCCACTCACAAGCTTGTTATACCACTACAAGTTGCAACTTGTTTGACTGCCTCGGATGGAACATGTCCTTGCCTACTTGTATATAACATAGAAATGCATACATAAAATCTTTACAATGTCTAAATCAAAACGTTCTTTGTAACTGTAAAACTCATTTATCTCACCTTTAGGCTCAATTTTTTTTTTTCATAAAATCACCTACCTTTATCTGTTTTTCACATTTGCACTGTTTTGCATTCTGGTTATAAAAAAGGGTCTGTGGACCAGCTCACTTAGATTAAAAAACAAAGCTGTGAAACGTCTTTAAATGCAACACATACCAGCTGGTATGTAATACAGATGCACTGGTCTGTCATTCATGTAGTTCACGCCTTAAGAAGGGGACGGTTTTGCTAAAGGACACCAAAGATGAAGCGCCTCCCCACACATACACATTCTCTCAAAATAGCTCACTGACATCCAGAGTCACGGTTCTGAAGTCACAAGCTCAGGATGTGCGGATACATGCACCATGACCATGTAACAACTCAGTCCATAGTTGAACAGTTGCCTCAGGTAAGCTAGGCAGGGCTGCAAACTCAGTAACTATATTGTAAAAGTGTCCTTCCCCATCCAAACAGATTACCATTTTCATATGGCAGAATAAGTCAAGCAGACTTAAGCTACAGAGTGCAACAGAAAACATGACAAAAATAACATTTAAGAGAGAATATGTCCTTTACATTCATAAGTTGACAAAAGACCAATTAGTAGTATAACACAAAAAGAAACTATCTGAAGAAAGAATGGAGAAGGTGTAGTGGGGGAGGGAAGTGAAGATGAAACAGAGAACTAGTACAGTAGTAGAAAATGCTAAACCTATGACACTTTTATATTTCCTTCAGAGTATACACTACTAAACAGTTGTGGGATCAGTCAAGTAGTGACTGTGGATATGGGAACATTCAAGGAATGCAACATTATTTACTCTTTCAGGGGGTTGAAGAAAAAGACAGGTAGCTGACTACAGTGGCTCAAGAAAAACTGGTCAACTTAGGGATTAAGGTAGAGTCTATATGCACACTGACCTTATCTTTATGAAAGATCAAAAAGGTCTCTGCATGTTAAGTCTTGGATTGGATCTCTGAAATCCTTCTTGCTGAGGTTACAGTCAGCACCAAGGCCATATTCCAGGTAAGGAATACAAGCAGCTCTGTAGCCAGTTGCTCACTGGGCTTTGGTAAGCTTTTCTACACAAAGATGAGGTGCAATGGAATGGCATCTTTCCTGGGAGGATGCAGCAACCACCTTCCAAATGTGCCTAAATGCTAGTAGGCAAAAGCACTTGCAAGATGTGCTTTAAAAGAGGCAAATGACATACCAGAAATGAACAGCTTCCTTGGGCATTCTAAGATTACACACGCACCATTCCTGAAGTATGGATCTTCCATTTTAGCTACACAGGATTTCCTAACAGCAGGCATCCCTAACTTCCCACATGATGTTAAGCATATCCTCTGAACAAATGTCTCTTATTTTATAGAGTATTGCATCTCAAACTAAGAATTCCTCAACATCTAATCCCATCTCTGCCAAACAGCCATATATCGCGACATCCACTTTCACCTTCAAACCTGTTCCCACATCCTATATAAAAATACTCAAACTGCGCTCTTTTTCAGCTGATTACCTTCCAAGCGAGTACCTAAAAATATCACTCGGTAGCTCTGCCTACCCTGTCTCAATCCTTATAAATAGGTCGATCCAGGAATCCCACATTCCCTCTCTGGGGGGGAAAAAAAAAAAAAAAAAAAAAAACACATTATCCCTCTGTACAAAGGAGGAAATTCGACAGACATTAATAACTTTAGACCTATAGTAATCTCATCTCCCCTCATCAAAATACTTAAAATGTATTCAAAAACAATTGCTAGACTATCTCCAACTCTTATCCCTTACACAACATATAAGTGTGGCATTCACAGTGATGAAATGTGTTACCCCTCCCCATTTCCATAGGGGTTTCAAGGCAGTTACAGCTGAGAACCACTGCCATCATCTCTGACCAGGAAACATTTTCTTACTCAGCTGCTCCACTTGCCCTGCATGCTAAGTCTGAGTTATCCATGATTACGGTCTGTGGCTCTGTTTAAAAGGCCCCCCTTGATTCAAATGGATTTGACTTGTCAACAAAAACTGCTCCTGATGGACATTTAAAAAGAACAGAATAATGTGGTCTAGTGGCTCAAGTCCACATGAGACACCACTTCAGTTTCCTCATCTGCAGTCTTATGAGACAAACCAAAAGAATGGCAGATGCCATTCATCCCAGGACCTATACATACACTCAGTGATATGGAGATCTTGTTGGCTAAACAAAAAAAAAATGCCAGGGATTTCAATTTATCTTGGTACAAGAAGTACAACGGTCCAATCGCACCCCTGGAAGGATCACCATCCTTGAAGGGATGAAGTTCAAAAGAATATCTCAAGTTCTGAAAGCACTCCATGGGGATGTTCAGGGCCCATTCTGTCCTCTCCTGAATGGATGCTTGAAATAGACAAATTGTCCAGAGAAGGATAGATGTGTATTCCCTTGGTTTAGCAAGGAATGACATTGACAAAGGCAGCCCAACTTTTACTACAAATTTGAGAACTCTGTGGTCCTACAGAAGGCAAGGTGAAGGTTGGCACTGTTTAAAGAAAGAGTAACCATTACAGCCAGGGTGCGGGTGGGGACAAGATGGAAGAGCTTGCGTGTTCATAGGTTCATACTAGGCTATCTGCCCTAGGGCATTTATAAGTCTAGCCCAGAGTTTTTGTGGCTTACGCCACCCCTTTCGATTGAAGGATATTATGCCCATTATTTTGCTGTGCCACTGTCAAGCAGTGACACTGATGTAATCCCTGGGGTATACCTGTGATCTCCCATCCATTGGTCAAGATTTCTCTTGAACAAAGCCAGCAAGGTGCTCTGCCTCACATGTACCGGGATTTTGTTCCACAGCATAGGGAGTCTCTGGGTGATGAATCTGTCCCTCCAGCACGTCCTATTTATGACCGTGTCAAGGTTTAAGTCTCGTGCTCTTGTGGATCTGATGGATTTAGATTTTTTGAGGTGAAGCATGTTCATTAATTCCGGGTTGGACATGGCCTTGTATGTCAGGCACAGGTCACCTCTGAGCAGTGTGCGACTGAGTAGAGCTGGAGCTCCTTCAGTCGGGCAGCATAGGACATATTTTTGAGACCCTTTATCCTTTTGGTGAGGAACTTTTGGGGCCTTTCCAATTGCTGCAGGTGTCGGGTCAGATACATTCCAAATGGGGCGTACTCAATCATCGGTCTGATGAGTGATGAGTACAGGGGAATGATGACCTCCCTTGACCTAGATGTGAAACCCTTCATGATCAGGTGGGTAATGTAGAAGGTCTTCCTAACAACTTTGGCAACGTGGGTGTCAAATGAGAGGTTACTATCAACCTGGGTTCCCAGATCCCTGATGACCTCTTCTGTGCTTAGTGGATTGCCACCTATATGGTAGCTAGGGGTAACCTTGTTTTTCCCAAAGGGTATGACTATGCATTTTTTAGCATTTAACTTTAGGCCATGGCTTTGGCACCAGTTATCCGTTTCTATGAGACCCTTCTGAAGGATATCTGTGTCTGATGTGTTTTCAACTATGGCGCCCAGTTTGCAGTCATCTGCAAACTTTGTCAGCCATAATCTTCCTGTGCTTGCCTGTACTTCCGAAAAGTAGATGCCGAACAAGAGTGGACCCAGGACTGAGCCCTGTGGGACACCGCTTGTGACAGGCTTGGAATCTGACATGGCGCCAGCAACTCTAACCCTGTGGGTTCTGTCACTTAGCCAGTTTGCAACCCATCTTGTGACGTATGGGTTTACATTTAAACTGGTGAGTTTTTCTATGATGCCTGAGTGGGGTATCGTGTCGAAAGCCTTTGCCAGATCAAGGTAGGCTGTGTGGACTGCCTTGCCCTCATCAATGGCCTTGGTGACTGTTTTGAAAAAGTCAACCAAGTTTAAAAGGCATGATCTGCCCTTGACAAAGCCAAATTGGGTTTGATCCAATGTCTGCAGGTCCCCTATGTCTTTATTTATGAGTTCCATAATGATCCTCTCCATAGCTTTGCAGACCAGGCTTGTCAAGCTGATGGGACGGTAATTTCCAGGGTCGGTGGAGGCACCGCCTTTGTGTAATGGGACCACAGTAGCCGTACGCCATTCCTTGGGTACGTATCCTGAGGTGAGGCTAAGATTAAACAGCTGCCCTAACTGCGGGTTTAATTCCTCAATGAGCTCATGGAGCACACAACCGGGGACACCATCTGGTCCCATGGATGCTGTGTTTTTCGCCTTGGATAGAGCTGTTCTTACTTGAGCATTTGAGAAGTTTGGAAGGCTACAATCCTCTGGTATAGATATTTCTCCTTTTGGGGGGGAGAGGGGGGGGGGGAATTTGCACTGAACCTGTCAGCCAGTATGTTGGCAATGTCTGTAGGCTCAGTGATCTTTACATCATTTTGAACCAGTTCTGAACATATCTGGGAGTTTCCTCCCAGGTTTCTAACATAGCTAAAAAAGGCCTTGTGGTTGTCTTTTGAGTCCGTGGCAAATTTTCTTTCAAACTTTGCTTTGGAGGATTTTATGAGAGATCTTAGTTTTTTACTTACGATGATCAAGGGTGTCTTCCCTTTTGAGGATTTTGCTCCATCTTGTAGTAGCTTTCTCCTTTTGTTGTAGAGCTTGTTTATGGCTGGGGTCCACCAGACTGGACGCCTGCCTTTGGTACAAAGAGTCTTTGCTTTGTTTGGGATTGCCTGATCCATGCAGTCCTGGAGGTGCTGGTAGAAGGCATTTGTAAGTGATTCAGCGGCTTTAGTGATGGTTTCCGCTGGCTCATGGGCCTTGAAAGAGACCACACCAGTCCTAAAGTGTGAAGTCGGCTTTAGAGAAGTTCTTCACTGTGGTCTTTTTTATCTGGGGTGGCGGCAGGATGTGGACTTCCAGTGAGATTAGTTTATGATCTGATCTCACCAATGAAGGGTATACCTCCGGTGTTGAACATTGTGACCCCATATTCGTGATGATGAGATCCAGTATGTTTTCACCTCTTGTGGGCATGGTGACTAGTTGTTCCATGGCATTAGAGTTTATGAACTCTAGGAACCTTTGGGCTAGAGTGTTGGGGCTTGAGTAGTGATCCCAGTCTATGTTTGGATAGTTGAAATCACCTAGTATGGATGGTGTTTGGGGTTACATTTATCCCCTCCAGAGTTTTCAGGAATGCTGTGTGAGGTTCCCGAGTTTGAGAGGGTGGTCTGTAACATGCTACAAATTGTAGAGCAGTCTTGCCTACGGTTAATTGCACCTGGATGGTCTCCAATGCATCGTGCATTGCAACCAACCTGGAGGTGAGTGTCTTTGATGAATATGGACACCCCTCCTCCTTTCTTGGTGTTGTCCGGATTTTGGGGCCGAACGCATGATGAGGTAAAACCTGATAGTGCCGGGGTGCTCTCAGGAGCCTTGAACCAGGTTTCAGTCACAGCACAGACATCGATGTTCTCCATACTGAGAAGGGCTTCGAGTGCGTGCATCTTGAGGTTGAGACTTCTGGCATTGAGCAGCATTACCCTTAGTTTTTTTCCTTTGTTTTGTTCTAGGGTGGTAGGTTTAGAATTTGAGCCTGGCCTAAAAAAGGCACTATGGGGGTGGCAAGAGCCTTTGCCAATATCCGGAAGCCCAGGGGTGACAGGTGCAAGCCGTCCCTTGCGAAGCAACGTGGCTTGTCCAGCATGTCATCCCAGGCAGACAGACATTGGATCCCCTTTGAATGACACCAGTGATTAAGCCAATTATTAAAGCTGATCATCTTGTCTCTGTACTGTGGCATCATCTTGAACTGCAGTATGGTGAGGTGCTTGTTTAAGTTCAACAGATCTAAGACAGGACTCCATACACCTTTTCTTGGCATTAGGAAAAGTCCTCAAGTACAAGCTTTCTCAGAGTTCTTCTTGTGGAAAGAACAGTTGTGTAAAATCTTACCATAACCATAGATGTCCTTCTCTTCCATGTTGCAGTATTCTTAGTGTAGGATTCCCTGCCTCAGATGACCCAAACGTTGGCTCCTATACAAAAGCTTAAGCCTGGTTGCTGTAGCTGGGTGGGATGTCACACGTAGGGCCATAAACCAGGGATCTTAAATGTGACATCTGCATGCACAGACCTCAGAACCTGAAGTCAGACAGTCCCAATGAGTAACAAGTGATGTCAGCCAGAAGTGTCAAGTGTCATATGCTGGCTAGCCTGCTCTTGGTGAAGGGCAGAGCTTCCTAGTGACTAAGAGTTAAGTCTATAGTCCAAATTAAATACGGGGGGGGGTGGAGGGAGGGAAGAAATACTGCAACATGGAAGAGAAGGACATCTATGGTTATGGTAAGATTTTACACAACTATTCTATGTCCTTCTATTCCTATGTTCCACTATTCTTAGTGTGGGACAGTACCACAGCTTAATTACAAGGAAGGGTGGAGGTAGAATTGGAAGATTTCAGAAATCCCTGCAGGACTGCACTAGTAAAGCCTACCCTGACTCCGGAGACGTGGTCCAATTTGTAGTGTTTGGTGAAGGTGTGAATTGCGGATCAGGTGGCTGCTTCCAGAATGGACGCTGTGTCCATCCCTTTCTGGAAGGCTTTGAAAGTAGCCATGCCGCTGGTGGAGAGAGTTCTCACCCCTTGGGGTAAGTGCTTGTCATGGTGTGAGTAGCAGAAGGAAATGGATTTTCTGATCCCACAAGAAAGCTCGTTTGGAGACTGCCTTGCCCAGAGCCCTGTGATGGAAGGAGACAAATAGTTGGTTAGATTTTCTGAAGAAAATACTCTTGTCTAGGTAGAATCTAAGTTGTCTGTGTACATCCAGGGAATGGAAAATCCTCTCACTATTGTTAGTTGGAGAGGGGAAGAAGGTAGGAAGGTAAATGGATTGATTTAAGGACAATTCACTGACCACTTTAGGCATGAAGGAAGGGTTAAGTGCATACGGTCACCCTATCCTTGTGAAAGGTAGTGGGGGGGCAGGCCATGAGGGCCTGCAACTCTGACACTCTCCTAGCAGAAGTAATGGCCACCAGTAGTACAGTCTTCCATGTACATATTTGTAAAGTAGCAGTGCTCAGTGCTAGGTGGCTCAAAAGGAGCCAGTGTTAGCTTTTCCAGAACAAAGTTGAGATCCCATGGTGGTGGGATGGGTTTTCTAGGTGGTCTGATGTGCAAGAACCCTCTCAGGAAAAGTTTTACATCCAGCCCGGATAGCAAAGGGGATATAGAGGCAGGCAAGCTGAAATGGCTAAAAGGTGGACTTTAACAGAAAAGTAGGAAAGGCCATCCTTAATGAGTTCACACACACAAGCAAGGACTAGGAATGGGTCTGCCTGGCTGGGGTCCCTGTCTTTATGTAGACACAATTTGGAAAATATCTCCCATTTTGATAAATATGATTTACTAGTAGCAGGTTTCCTGGCCTCCCCTCAGGACTGTAAGTGTGTCCTCTGGGTAGTGGTGTCTGAAAGGAATTAGAAGTTTATCACCCAGAGTGTTGAGCCCAACATCTGTTGGTGAGGGTAAATTAAAGTTCCCTTTTGTTGTGTGAGTAGGTCCACCTTGTGGGGTAACTTGTGGTGATTGCCCTTGGTAATGAGAGACATAGGGGGATCCAGTGTTGCCTTGGCAAGTAGGGAGTCACCAGCAAGATTTTTGGTTAGTCTTTCCTGACTTTCAGAAGGACCTTTTGGATCAGTGGGAAAGGTGGAAAAGCGTAGAGAAACAGTCCCTTCCATGGAATGCTGAAGGCATCCACTCTCCAGGCAAGTGGAAAGTGATCCTTGGCGCAGAATTTATTCAATTGTCTGTTCTGGGAGGAGGCAAACAGATGCACTTGATGTGTGCCCCACCAGTGGACAATGTCTAGAAAAGTCTGCCTGTTTAACATCCACTCGTGCTGTAGAGAAGAATGTTCTGCTGAGAATATCTGCTTGTTTGTTGTCCTGAGAGGGGATGTACGAGGCCTGCAGGGTCAAGTTGTGCCTGGAGGCAAAGTCCCAAATTTGTAGCGTTATCCTGCAAAGGAGGTAATCTCGGTTCCCACCTTGTTTGATACCACGTTACGGTGGTGTTGTCTGGGAATATTTGAAGTGGGCCTGGTTGGAGAACAGGAAGAAAAGCCTCCAGAGCCAGGAGAACTGCAGTCATTTCCTTTACATTGATATGCTTCTTTTGAAGGGTAGGATTCCATGCCTCCTGTACCCTGAAACCCTTGCAGGTGGCTCCCCACCCTAGGTCTGATGCATCTGTATGCATAAGTTGGGTTGGGAAGGGGATTTGAAGTGGTAGTCCCACGTTGTGAAGGATATCCACCGCCTTAGTTCTGTGTTGAGGCAGGGCAGAATGGGAATTAATTGCTCTAGGGAGTGTTGGTGTGACCACACATTTACTTCCGCATGTGGATTCTTGCTAAAGGAAGCATAGGGATGGTGCCTGCCATCAATCCCAGGAGTTGCAGGAATCGTCTTGCAGATATCTGGGAGTTATTAAATGTTTCTGAAGTGACTGGAGAGGGACAGGACTTTGTCCTGGGGAAGGAAAGCCAGCAAAAGGTCTGTCCTGATCCTGTAGCCCAGAAAGATTTTGTCTTGCTGCGGGAGTAAGGAGGATTTAAGTTGAAGGTGAAACCCAGATTTTGTAGAAGGGAGGTGGTGGACCTGAGAGGAGTTTGGAGGAGATCTTCTGAGAGCAGCATCCAGTAAAACAATTTTCTGTTGGAGGGTTTTACGGAAATATGGAGATAAGCCTCCTTTAGATCTAGAGTGTGGCCCACGTAGGCCTGGGCTGGTATTTAAGGGAGAAGAGTATGAAGGGGTAGCATTCTGAAAGATGGTACTTTCAGGAATTGGTTTAGGAAGGATAGATCTAGCATTGGTCTCCAAGGCCCATCTTTTTTGGAGACCAGAAAGAGTCTCGAGTAAAATCTTCTTCCTTCCTGCCCTGGAGGGACAGGTTCCATTGTTCCTAATATTTGTAGGTCTAGCAGAATGGGAGAAAAGAAGTGAATTTGATTTTTGGGTTGAAAGAGGATGGGTCCTGGGATGGAGTTTTCCTTCCAGGAAAGTATCCATTTTGAATGATAGTCAGTACTCATTAGTCTGATGTGATTTGTTTCCAAAAGGGGGGCAGTGGGGTAGGCAGGCTGACAAAGGTAGATGGGCAAGGCAGTCACACATTGTTGGGTGCACTTCTATCCTGAAAAGGCAGTCTTGGAGTAGGTTGAAAGGTAGCAGGTATGGAGTAAGTTTGCCTCCTGGTTTCTCTCCTGTGCCTGGGTAGAGGAGGGGGTGCCAAAGGAAGGAGTTCTCTTGACAAAAGAAGTCTTTGCAGGATAATTCCTGTAATACTTAGGAATAAGAGACAAGCAAATGGTTGATGTCCTGCAGCTCCTTATTTTTCTCATGCAGATTTTTAAAAAGTTCTGCAGACTGTTTGCCAAACAAAAGGTTATAGTCTAATGGGGCGTCCATAATTTTAGACTTGAAAACCTCAGGGAGTGGTTGTAGGCGAAGCCAAGAGTATCTGTGCATAACTGAAGCAGAAGCAGCAGACCTTGCAGAGGCCTCTGCGGCATCATAACTGTGCCTAATGGAATGTCTGGCTACCTGAGAAGCCAGTGACAAGTTTAGATGCCATCTCAGATTTGGAAGGGCAGTTAGGAGTGGCAGCCAAGAGATTGGAGGCTTGGGGAAACTAGGTCCAGGGCATATTTTAGGCCAGGGTGGAGGAGATGTACACTTTTTCCCAATCCTGTCCATGCTTTTGTTATCCTTATCAGTGGGCAGAATAGATGCTGAAGTAATCAGTCTGGATGGCTTGTCAGGTGAGACAGCAATTACTGAGTCTGCCAGGGGAGGCTTAACTAAGAATTTTTGGTCATCAGCACTTTATAGAACCTGTCTGGTCTCTTAGGAAAGTACAGTTTTGTACCTACCATAAATGTAGATGTTCGCGTGTAAACACTGCTGCAGTCATTACACTTGGGTTATCCTGCCGTCAGGCGGTTCCCCCAGTCAGCCTGAGTTCCAAAGTCTTGGTCCGGTGTCGGTTGCTGTCACCTCCTCCCCGACGTCAGTGCGACAGGGGTATACAAGATGCAGCCGACACCATTTTCTTCAGTTTTTCTTGCCCTAGATGTCAGGTGCCCCCAAATAGGTAGGCAATTCAAATTGCTAGTAAAGTATACATAAGAAAAGCAAACAACAACTTTCAGTTACCAGCAAATACACCCATAGGTAGTAAAGGGTAGAAAACATGGGTGCGTACCAGCAAGTAAGAGGGGAAGGAGGGAGGGTAACCTGGACTGCAGCAGTGTTTACACTCTAACATCTACATTTATGGTAGGTACAAAACTGTACTATGTTCATCATGTTACACTGCTGCAGTCATTACACTTGGGTGGAATCCCAAAGCTGAGGTAGGGTGGCTGGTTCTATAAGGCATTAGGGGTGGTTATAAGGCCTTGCAGCACAGCAGTGGTGAAGCCAGCTCTGGATATGGAGTATAAAGGCAAATGGTAATTCTTGGTGAAGGTATGCACAGAACTCCATATTGCTGCTTCCAAGATATCCTTGGTAGGTACTCCTCTGAGGTAGGCAGTTGAAGTGGCCGTTGCCCTGGTGGAGTGAGATCTAATGCTGCTAGGTACAGGTTTCCCATGGTGTGTATAGCAGAAACGTATACAATGTCCTATCCATTTTGAAATAGTCTGTTTTGAAATGGCTTTTCCCTGTGCTCCTGCAGCATATGCTACCAATAATTGCTCAGATTTTCTGTAAGCTTTGGTTTTGTCCACGCAGAAGCGTAACTGCCTGTGAATGTCCAAAGAATGCAGTAGTTTCTCCCCTTTATTCTGTGGTTTTTGGATAAAAAGTTGGCAAGTGAATAGTTTGGTTTAGAGCCACACTTGATACTACCTTTGGCATAAACATAGGGTTAGTTCTTAAAGACACACTGTCCTGGTGGAAAATGAGGAAAGGTTCCACTGCCATTAGTGCCTGTAATTCTGAAACTCTTCGTGCTGATGTTATTGCCAGTAGCAGAGCAGTTTTCCAAGAGATACATTTTAATTATGCTGTGTTAGCTGGCTCAAAAGGAGGCAAAGTTAATTTTTCCAAAACAAAGTTGAGGTCCCAAGTTGGAGTAGGTACTCTACGGGGTGGTCTTATGTTTTTAGCCCCTCTGAGGTATTGTTTTACAAAGGATTAGAGAAAATTGGTGGATCCATGTTGCAATGAGCAGAAATGGCAGTCTCGTGGATCTTGATGGATGAAAAGGAGAGGCCTTGTCAGTTAAATATTGTAGTATCTGAGGAATGTTTGGGACAAGAGGTTCAAGGCTGTGAGCCTGGTTCCAGGCACAGAATTCTCTTCCATTTATCCGAATAGGCTTTCCTGGTACTAGGCCTTCTGGCCTCCAGAATGACATCCATAACAGCTTTGGAGAGAGGCGTTGCTTACTTGACTAAGGAATTTTCCATGCAGCTAGGTTTAAGGTCTTTAGCTGGCTGTGAAGTATCTGATTGTTGTGCCGAGTCAGCAGATGTGGGATTTGAGGCAAAATCCAGGGTGGTTCTTGTGCTAAGTTCTTTAAGATTGGGTACCAGTGCTGGCGTGGCCAGTCTGGTGCAATCAGGATCATCTTTGGCTCTTCTTGCCTGGCTTTTACGAGTACCTTTGGAAGAAGAGGTATAGATAGGAAAGCGTATACTTGTAGGTTTTTCCAGCTGAGAGGGCATCCACTTTCCATGCTTGTGGATGGTAACTCCTTGTGCAGAATTTCTGTAGCTGGCAGTTCTTTGGGGATGCAAACAGATCTATGTCCAGGCTACACCATTTCTGTGTTATCATTCTGAATATTTGTGGATTCAGTTCCCATTCGTGGGGATCCATGATGTTTCTGCTTAAGTCGTCTGCCAGTGTGTTCTCTCCTGGCAGGAATTGTGCTTGCAGATGAACTTGGTAGTGTAGGGCTGTGTTCCACAAGGTCATGGCTTGTCTGCAGAGGGGGTAGGAATGTGTGCCCCCTTGCTTGTTTATGTACCACATAACTGTGGTGTTGTCTGTCTTTAGTAATAGTTGTCCTGGATGCAGCAGGTCCTTGAAAGCTCTTTTTGGTTGATGTGAAGATGCCTTTGTTCTGCGGGCCACTTGCCCTGAATACATTTTCCTGCCATGTGTGCTCCCCAGGCGTAATCCGATGCATCTATTGTCAGTGTTTGCCTTGCTGTGGGTTGAGTAAAAGGCTGTCCCTTGTTGAGGTGACAAGCCTGAGCCCACCATCGAAACTCCTGTTGAAGGCAAGGAATTAGTGGTATAACGGTTTCCAAACTTTGACAGTTTGGAGACCATACACTCTTTACGTACCATTGTAGTTTCCTCATATGCAGTCTGGCATATGGAATTAGTAGTATGCAAGATACCATGTAACCCAAGGCCTGAAGAATTTTTCTTGCAGGGAGTTGGGTCTTTGTTGCCATTAACTGAAAGTATTGAGTCAGTTGTCCTTGCTTGTCTGGCGTGAGATAAGCCATCTGGGCCATTGTGTTCAAGCTGGCACCCAGGAATATTCTCTCTTGTGAGGGCACTAGTTTTGATTTCTTTTCATTTACTGTGTACCCCAGGCAACTTTTTTACGAATGCCAGATGCTTTAGAAGAATGTCCTTGCTCTCTGCTTGAATCAGGCAGTCGTCCAGATACGGATAAATTTGAATTCCTTTGTCTGCAAAATGCAATTACTGGTGCCAGGCACTTTGTGAAGACCCTGTGTGCAGTACATAAGCCAAAGGGCAGTGCAGAGAATTTATAGTGCATTGAACCAGCTATGAATCTGAGGTATCTTCTGCGGTTTGTCTGATAGGGACATGCAGGTATGCCTCCTTGAGGTCCAAGGTCACGAGCCAAGCTTCCTTGCCCAACATGGGAAGAAGCTGCTGTAGTGTCAACATTTTGAATTTCGGAACATCCAGGTAAGTGTTTAGAGAAGAAAGATCCAGAATGGGCCTCCAGGCATTGTCCTTTCTGGAAACCAGAAAGAGTCTTGAGTAAAATCCTTGTCCTTGCTCCTGTGGTGGCACCTTTTGAATAGCTCTCATGTCCATGAGTGCTGTAATTTGTTTTTGAGCCTCTGCCCATTGATTTGGTGGCAGATTTGGCATTTCTTTTAACCTTGGCAGAGTGTGAAAGTGGAACCTGTAACCTTGGATACAATGTTGAGAACCCATTTGTCTTTGGTGATCCAATGACAATTGCGACAGAAAAGTGCCAGTTTTCCTCCTAAGGGGGCTGCCAAGAGAGCTGTTTGGCAGCTGTAGTGGGAAGTCATTGAGGCTACTTTTTATATGGTTGGGGGCCTGTCTTCTTTCTGGCCTGGTGCACCCCATTGTCGAGGCCTGTAAGGACCTTGTGGTTGACCTCTACCTCTTGGACGTCTGTATCTGCCCCTTTGAGGTCAGTCTAACTGGAAAGGACCAATTCTTTGTTGGCCAATTTCTGCTAGATCGAGGAAGCTGAACCTGTAAGAAATCCTTCACCGTTTGCATAGATTTTGCCTTATCCTCCATCTTCTTTAATACCTCATCTGCCTTAACTCCAAATAACACATCCCGCTGCAAAAGTGCATCCAATAATTTTGCTTTAACATGATCTGGTAACGTATGTTTTTTTAACCAAGCATGTCTTCTAATGACAGAGCCTGTAACTGCTGCTCTACAGGAGGCCTCTAAAGAATCAAAACCACATTGCAAAGTATGTTTTTCCACTTGTTCAGCTGCATGCAATAAATCCTGCATTTCTTTAAAATTAGGAGGATCTGAATCTGGAAGCATTTTTTTGTTTCAACTGAGACATCAAAAATTGCTGATATTTTAGCATGTGGAACTGGCAATTTAAGGCTCTCATTGCTAAAGTTGCAGACATATATACTTTCTTCCCCCATCTGTCTAATGCTCTGGAATCTCTGTCAGAGGGAACTGGGTTTTTTGCTGATGAGGCCGTAATCCCTTTGGGTCCCTAAGAAACAGTTTCAGGGTCAGCAACAGGGCTTTTATACAGAAATTTGTGAGAGTCAGGAACTCTGTAATATCTGTCAAGTTTAACTGAGGCTGAAGGTAAGGAGTCAGGATTTAAGCTGGATTCAGTATACACATCATCCACAATATCTAACACTGGCGGAATAGCAAGGGGTCTGTGTTGAGGTAATAAAAGGAAGTCTCTGAGCCTTTTCTTGTATTCTGAGTAATTCTGGCCTTCCCAATGGAAATGCTCCCTCATGGTGTGTAAGGTTTCCCCAAAGGAGTAGTCCTCAGGCGGAGAGGCTAACGGAATAGATTCCTCAGCATCAGAATCCGCATAAGGGGGTAAGGAATATCCTAGGTCTGAGGATGAATCTGAAGAAATGGACACCTGGTCGGATGAGTCAGTCGGCATCCTGTCTGGGCCTTTTATCAGGAGGGGGATGGGACCCCCTTGATCAGGGTGATTAGGTCTTCGGCCATTTTAAGCATTTGTTTCTTAGGCATGGAGGCCTGTCCTGGAGAATGCTGTATTTGTTTCTTTGTTTTTAAGGGAGGCTTAGACTTAGCAGAGGGTGTAATGCTTAACTGAGTAGGTCTGAAAACACCCTCTGAAGTTGTGGATTGCTCAGCTACTTCGGTTCCCTCTGAAGGGTTAGTTTCGGTAGCGTGAAAAACCTGTGCGTCCGAAGGCCCAGCCAGCTCCACGTGTGAGTCGGAGGTGGCCTGTGGTTCTACAGAAGCGGTAGTCAGGGGCTGCGAATGCACCTCGCTGAAAACCAGAAAATCTGCGACCGGCCTAGAAGAGGCCTAGTCAGTTTTGGGCCTCTGATGCCTGTCCTTGTCTTTGCGCTTTTTATGTATTCTGGTCGTCGGAAGTTCTGACGGCATGGTGTAATTGCATTTTCTGCCAAAATAATGTCGAGCAAAATCAAACCAACGTTTAATAGTGCGCTCGTTAAACCTAGCACAAAACCGACAACCAATGACGTCATGGTCTGGGCCTAGGCATGGGATACAATAGGAATGGAAATCCTTGAGGTATTTGCTTCCAACAAGAAATACAATTATTAACTTTTACTGACATCGGTCTGAGGCAAGAAAAAGTTTCCCCAACGGGGTACTTAGCTTTGTAGAAGACTTCGGTTCTGGATTCGGAATGAAAATCTCAGGAGTCAGACGACTGGCACTTGCGAACTGCTTTTGCTTCGGGCACCACGTGGCAAGAAAGACTGAAGGAAATGGCGTCGGCTGCATCTTATATACCCCTGTTGCACTTACGTCAGGGAGGAGGTGACAGCAACCAATGCTGGACCAAGACTTTGGAACTCAGGCCGACTGGGGAACCGCCTGACGGCAGGATAACCCAAGTGTAATGGCTGCAGCAGTGTAACACGAACATCAGGTGGCTGTGAGTCTGGATTCTTGGATGCAGAGGTGAAAGCATCCAGACAGACGGGTAGGATGGCTGATGGCGAGAGTGATTCCACTTGAAGGAGTTCAATCTGGGTAGTGTCCCAATTGAAGCATTCTTTCATCTTTGTAATGGTTTCCCCAAAAGTAATATCCTCTGGTGGGGAATCCCCTTCAATGGCTTCCTCATCTAGTATTCCAGAGGAGGCAATTTGTGAGACATAAAAAACAGACTCATCAGAAGATGAGTAGTAAGTTCTAAATCCTCCTCTCCTCCTTGGGTAGTAGGCAAGGGGAGAGAAGTGGCACAGGCAGGCCTAGGGCTGAGCACTGGAATAGTGGAGGGAAAAGAGGTTGTGGGCCTAAGAGCCATAAAGGCCTGCATCAAGGAATTAGTAAAGGACTGCCAGTCTGGGACCTGTTCTGGGGTAGGAATCAGGTGTTTGTTTTTGCTTAGAAAGCATAGGTCTGGGAGAAGGCCTGGGTTCTGGGGCCTGGGCTTCGGGTAAGGTCATCTGAGTCATCCAACTGTTTCTGGTTCCCCTCAACATCGGTAAGGAGTCTGTGCCGTCTCAGAGGACGCATAGGCTGTTCAGTCTGAAGCAACTTCCTTGGTGGGAGCCTAAGTAGATTGTTCAATCATATGTCCCTCAACCCCTACATTGGAAGCTGGTGGCCATCAGATGGCAGAGAGGCAACAAAGGTAGCCCTGGAAACTTTGGCCTATTTCTGTGGTGGTTTTGCTGGAACGGCCAATTCACGATCTATCCTGAGCACAAGCTTTTTGAGACGTTGGTTCTCTAAATATAAGTTGAGGGTGGCCAGATGGCTACGAAGGGTCTTCAGAACAAAAGACTGGCAAACGTTGATTCTCTAAATATAAGTTAGAGGTGGCCAGACAGCTATGAAACGTCTTTGGAACAAAAGATTGGCAAAATGGAACAGTATGATTGTGATCCTTCCCTAGACAAAAGGCATAACGGTTGTGCACATCTTTATGCGGTATCGGATGCCTGCAATGGCATTTGCCCTTCTTAGCTGACAACGGCCAACGATGACTACAACTAACCAATCTCAAGCAAAGAAACAAAGTTTCTCCAACGGGGTACTTGGCTTTTTAGAAGTCTAGTGTAGGAGCAAAGCTATCAATGCGAGTCTGCGGCTGAAAAGTTCTGAGGTCTGTGCGTGCAGACATTGCATTTAAGGTCTCTGGTTTATGGCCCTCAGTGTGACGTCCCATCCACATACAGCAACTAGCTTAAGCTTTTGTATAGGAGCCGATGTTTGGGTTGGCTGAGGCGGGGAATCCCACACTAAGAATAGTGCAACATAGGAATAGGACATACTTTTCTACTGCTCCCCGCAAAAGCAGTTCCTCAGAATGGACTTCAACCAAGTGTCTTCGTTTGCTTGGAACTGAAGGCATACCTTGAAACTCTTTGCGAGAGTGATCCATGAAACACTATTATGAAAAAACTTGTCCAGGGTTATATTTCTCCCAACTCTGTAAACAAGGCTAGTCTGTCACAGATTTGTTTTACAATGGGAAGACATTACGGACTGGGGTGGGGCCTGCACACAGTACCACTACAGCCTTACTTTCTTTTACTGATACTGTAAACAAAGCTCTGGACTCTGGTCTATTGACAGCAGTAGTCTTATTAGACCTATCCAAAGCTTTTGACAGTATCACATACTAAACTACTTCAAAAATTTGCAACATTAGGATGCTCTGAACCTATCCTCACCTGGTTTACCAACTACCTGAACAGACAACAATCTGTCATACGACAAAACGATCTGGTTATTTGGTCATACGACAAAACAATCTGGTTATTTGGTTAATAAGACAGGAGTCTCCCAGGGGGGTCCATTCTTGGACCTTTGCTTTTTAATGCACTTATAAATCTCTACACTGTCTCCCTACAAATTTCACTCATCCAATATGCTGACGATTCTACCATCATATCCTCCTTTAGCAACTTCTCAGATCTCCTAAAAATAACACAAAATGCCTTCTCAACCATAGAAACCTGGCTAAAAGGAACACAACTACTACTAAAATCCCCCCAAAACTAAGCTACTACTATTTTCATTTAAACCACATCCACAGGACTTTAAAATTTACGCCCATAACAAGACTGAAACTGAAGTAGTGAAGACAGAAAAATTGCTCTGCATTGCTATAGATGACAAACTATCCTTCAAACAACATATTCTTAATACAATTAAACAATATATGAAGTAGTTAAATTCTACATGGATAAACCCACAAAAATAAAACTGGAAAATACCCTCCTACTCCCATCTCTCCTCTATGGTTCCCCCATCTTTACCAACCTTCACACAATAAATACACTACAATCATGCTATTATAAAATTGTAAAATTTGCCTCCAGCCTACCAACTTGCACACATCACTGCCAGGCTATAAATTAACTGAAATGGTTCGATTCCCCCACTATCTTCATTACACCCAACTAACTTGTGTGTCTAAACTAACATGAATCCCAGAAAACTGCCCTTCACTTCATTCTATCCTACATCCCCACCCGGAATCTGTGGTCTACTAAATAAGCAGCTTCTAAGTGTATCCAAACCCAACAAGAGAGCTGGACAAAGCTTGTACTCCCCCCCCCCCCCCACTCCACAGCAAAAGTATGGAATACCCTACCCTTCATTACACAATTTGATTCCATAAAAACCTTTCAAATTTGCCCTAAAAAGCCATTTTCTTAATCAAATCTGTCCTTTGCCCAGAACTGTAAACAAATGTAAACAAATTTTAAGATTTTGCTGACCAGTATGACTCTCTTCAATTTCAAGTAATAATTTGACATTTTCTACATCAGCTTTATAATCATTACTAGCCTAAATCCTAAACTTCCCTTGAAATGAAGTGCATAAATGAACCGTTTACTATGAACGTATCTTGTCATTTTTTACCTCCATAATACGATGAATGCCATTAAAAATACTGTATGTTTAATAACACCCAACCAAATTGTATAAAACTTTGTACTCTATTACTAATCACTAGGAAATTGTACAGATGTTTTGTACACCGTATTATTGCAAATATTATGTTGTAAAAATATCTGTAACTTAAGCTTTTCTCCTCGGGCCTCTACTGAAAATGGGTTCCTGACCCAGTGAACTTTCCCAGTCAACAAATGTCAAATACTGTAGTCATGTTTACTCCCCATCAGGCATTGTAGCCGTGTGGGATCCCAGCTTAAACTTTGTGGTCCCTGTGCCAATTTTGTTTTTCTTACGGCTTTCCTTTAATTTTATTTTTTACCCATTGTCTATCTTTCCTTTGATATCAGGAAATGCACCATCTTTAGTGGGAGTAATTCCTATAACAACTCAAGAAAGGCAGGTGAAAAAGCTGCCTAACTGAATGAAAGGGTTGTTCCTTCTCCTCCAGTGATTTAAATATTTCATATGGGCCGAAGGTTCAGGAACAGACCTTCATCTAATGTGGCATTAAGGATCTGCTCTTTAACATTGTCTGGCAGAGGCTATATATCCTGATCTCAAAGGCCATGGAACGTATTACATTGGAGCTTACAAAGACAGTGGCAACCTTCAAACACTGGACCCCACCCAATTTGGGTTTGTGAGGGGCCGAACTAGTCTCCTGAACCTGACTGACTTCTTCGAATCAGTCTCCAGAGCCGTGGACAAGGGTAAGGTGGTCCAAACAGCCTATCTGGACCTCTCCAAGGCCTTTGACACCATCCTCCACTCTGGAATCATAGATAAACTTACTAAGCTGGGCATTAATCCCTATGTCACTTGGGTTGCTCGTTTGGCATCTACTTCTCTGAAGTACAGGCCAAGACTAAGGGACTCTGGCTAACAAAGTTCACAGATGACTGCAAACTGGGAGCTATTATTGAATTCCCAAATGATGTGGATACTCTACAAAAGGGCCTTACAGAAACAGGTGCTTGGTGCCAGAGCCATGGGCTCAAGCTCAATGTCAAGAAATGTATAGTTATCCCCTTTGGTGAAAAACATGTACGTGTGAATTACCACATAGGTGGCAATACACTAAACACCGAAAGTGTGATAAGAGACTTAGGGACACAGGTGGACAGTGGTCTCACCTTCGATAACCACACCACCACAACAGTCAGGAAATCCTATGTGGCACACATCACCAAGGGCTTTTCATCCAGGAAAAAGGAGGTCACTGTCCCATTGTACTCATCCCTCATTAGACCCACTATAGAATACAATACCCCATTTGATATGTACCTCTCATGACATCTGCAACAACTGGAAAGGCCGCAGAAATACCTCACTAAAAGAATCACAGGCCTAAAGCAGATGCCCTACGCTGACTGCCTTAAAAAACTCCAGCTATACTCTGTTGCATATCGTCTACTCAGAGGCAATCTCTGCTTAACATACAAGGCCATGTCAAACCCAGAGCTGTTGGACATGCTACATTTAAAGAAATCCCAATCCCTCACAGACACATGCTCCAGGGATCTAAACCTTGTCATCACAATAAACAAAACATGCTGAAGGGATAGGTTCTTGACCCAGAGATGACTCAGACTCTGGAATAAACTGCCCATATACGTCAAAAAGAGCGCCTCTTTAGCCTTCTTCAAAAGGAACCTTGACGACTGGATGGGAGAAAGGAAATTCACCCCAGGGATCACGTCAGTCGCCCTGCTAGACAGGGGTCCAGGGAAGTAAACCGTGTGGGAAGAAATAGCCAGGGAATTGTTATGGCTAGGCTTGTATAGGCCCCTAGGGTCAATAGCTTAGTACCAACCTATGAACCCAATGGTATGGCTGCATGCAAAGGGGCTTTGCCAGAGGCCACAGGCAAGGTAGGTGCATAAGGAAATTTCCAGGACTTATCCAAGCTTCCCCTGCAACTTCGACCTCCTCCTCCTTAGAGCACTTCACCTTAAACTCCTTGAGGTAACAGTGCTCCCACGAGGTGTCACCCCTGTAGTGAACCACAGCCCCTCTATTCAGAATGGGAGCGCTGGAAACAGCTGCTCATTCCGATCCTCTCAGGCCATCTTCTGAACTCTGGTCATCTGCGGTACAAAGCACTGAATATGCCACAAAGGTGGCAGGACCACAGTCTTGCTCATCTTTGTGGCAAAACTTCAGGCTTTAACTCCATTTATCTTAGGGTCTTCTTACTAAAATCAGCACAGATACCATAAGTGGGGACATAATGGTCTGGGACAAAACAGAAAAACACTAACTGTGAAAGTCCTTATGTAGGACATACTGGTCACACTCGGACTTTATCCCATATGAACATATACCTCTTCACCACATACCATGCTAACATTGGAGCATTATCAAAAAAGCAAAGAAGGGGCCACGATGGGGGGTATACTTACCAAAAGACTATGGTCACCTAGGCCAGACCAAAGCACTACATGTTTCAAGCAACCAAACTTCAGAAAGAAAAGTGAAAATGGCACTCACAGAGGTTGGCTTTATATGGGAATGTAATGATGTACCAGAATATCATCCATCTAGCAGAAAGGGAGAAGGTTGCAAAGCCCTGACAACTGGGCTGGAATGCTGGGATGAATTATCAGAAGTGACAGTAGAACTGTCGAAGGAATTTAGTATCATCTGGATAACACAAGTCCTCATCTACCTATCAGTGATAAATTTCCATAGAGATATGGTGGGAGAAGACATATGATTACTTCCAGGAAGGAACAGACAAGTTCAGCTGAGGGCTGGCCATGGTTTCCTTGGCTTTGCGTCACTGACATTTGTGCAGGTTATGACAGTTACTGAGTTGCCTTCTCATATGATCAACACCCCCCACCTTCCCTACTATGTGCCATGCTTGAACTACATCTAGTGCTGGCTTCTCTGCTTCCTAGGAAGCTGTGAAGAGGTGGCTTGAACCTAATAACCATTGCAGTAATGGGTTTGCTCTGTTGTCCTCTATACTTTCATGATGTGCATTAACCACAGCACCAAACATAAATGGACTTTTGAAATGGGTGGCCATGAATGCTGCCTTTAGTGTCCCCAACAAAATATGCTAACTGACCCACCTGTGATGATACCCCCACAACGCCAGACGTCTCTGCTCTCAAAGAACCTTCAGTACCACTATACAAAATTCACATCATGAGGCTGGTCATGAACAATGCAGCTGAAGACTGGGAAAGAAGCCTGCTATAGACTAATCCATCCAGTAACTGCTCAACATTTTGCTGCATTTCAATGCAAACTGTTCATAAGGCAACCATGTGCAATTAGGTAGTTCAGTGCCTATAAGTATATATAAACCCATCTCCCAGCTTACACATTACTATAGACTTCTTGCCTGGTGAACAGGACTGTAAAGTTACAAAGGGTAAGCGCCTTCTTAAACATATGGTTTATTTAGTTATATTTTTAACATTCATTTTTTTTATACATATACTATTTAAAGTTAGTATATTAAGTATTATTTTAGTGATTCATATACTATGGAGCACGTATAGCTATTTAATACATACATTTCAATGGGAAGTTTGTATAGTGTAAGTTTTCTAAGAAAAATGTTTTTAAAATTACATTTTGGTGACAAATTTAGTATTTAATTGGTCTGCAGATTCTTTTACAACTGTTCTGATGAAGCCCACACTTAGAGGCTGAAAGCGCTCCACTTAAGTAATAAAGAAGATTTTTTCAGTATTGTTGCTGAACTGCCTGTTTTTTCATCTTTGGCAGAGTTCTTGACAGTCTGCGTTCGTATGTGGAGTGTGCCTTCTTACAGAAAATAAAGTCAGTCTTAATGTGACCAGAAAATCCATCCCTAGGGTGGAAGGGGGGGGGGGGCAAAGGATGTGGCTGGCTTTCTTAGAGATAGGGCCACTATGTTAAGGTTTCTCCAAGCTGGGCTGAAGGTATCCCTAAAGATACTCACCAATGGAGTGATTACCCAGGTGAACTACTGGGTAGAGTGACAGGTTTTTTACAAGCTCCTCTGTGGATAAAACACTGGGTCACTGGGCTATTTCCCTGATGCATTAGTTCTAGATACTACTTAAAGTTAAACTCACTGAGGGTAAGCGAGTGGATGCAGGAGAAATGACACCCTCCTCATCATCTACACTAGAGAAATTCAAGGTGGCTCTAACAAACTCTTGCATTCCACCTTCCTTGGTGGTGGTTGGGAGGGCACACTAGAGAAGTATAGGGCCTCGCTGACCTGCTGCATAACAGGTGGGAGGGCTGAGAGTTCAGGCAAAAGCTACTCTAGTCTTGAAGGTAATACTGCCATTGAATCGAGAATTGGTACTGAAGCAAAGGAAGTGATCTACTGTGGACAGACTGGGCACGGACAAGCTTGGCTGCTGGGAAGATCAGGTACAATAATAACAGCAAGAGGGCTAGGACTGACACTGATGTTGAAAACCCAGTCCATTACAGTGCTGAAAACATCACTGATGCCACTTAGCAATGGTGCTGATAATACTGATATTCAGTTAACACCCAAAGCTGGAAACTTCAGCACAAATCCAAATAGTGTTTATAAACACTTGAGTGATCAGCATTACTAGCCCCTGCCGCTGGGACTGAAACAAAGGTTTATATCTGCCAGCTTCAGAACTGGCTTCAAAAAACAGTGGTGCTAGTCGGGGAATTCTCAGTGTTTGATGCACTGATACAGAAAACATGCCAAGGAATCTAAGTCTCCAACTGGTGGAGCAGTGAGTTGGGCAATAAAACAACTATCTTGAGCCTTAAAAGGGCCTTTGCCAATCACAGTCTGCTAGGAGCAGCATAGAAGTGGGCAACCCTAGGACTTACAGGCCTTGAGACCAATTGAACAGGGAAAACACGCCTATTAGACTTTAAATTAGGAATCAGTTTATCTGGTTGAAATAAAGAAAATAAATTAAGTGCGTCAGTAAGAGTACTAGAAACTTTTTCCACTGACTTTTCCACAGTTTTTGGAACTTTTAAAACAAATGCATAAACCTATCAGCTTTACACTTCTGAAACTCCATGAAACCTTGTCATTCTAGGAAGGGATGGAGAACCCTGTTCTGTAGGCGGCTACTTTGGTGAAACAATAGAGAAGGCAAGTAAAGGTTTCCACCAAATCCTTAAGAAAAACAGATACAAGTGTAATCTCAAGTGTGTTCTTAAAAAGTAATAAAACACATTTCACTAGACAGTATACTTATGGGGACTCAAGAATAAGGTCAGATATTCCTCCTGCAAGCACAACTGAAAAATTATCTGTCCATATAGCTGCAGAAATGGTGGGCCAAAGCTCAGCAAAAATCAAAAGGATTAGGGAAAGGGAAATTACTCAAAACAGTGACATGGAGGAAAAAAAGAACTGACAGATTTTTTATATATAAAGTTAAGGTCTTTTTTTGTAAGCAATAAGGCAGATCTAGAAAATGAAATTAAAATATACAAGGTACAGACATCTGTTGGAAACAGTGCTGGAAGGTTAGGAATAAATTAATTTAATAGAATAGCCTTCGAACTTTCAGAAATGGCATAAATTAAGAAAAAGTAGCAATGTAGGTTTGGATCATTTTTCTAGGACCTCCAAGATATCTGGACAATGAAAACAGTACAGTTTTGTACCTACCATAAATGTAGATGTCCAAACTGGATAGCATCTGCAGTCATAACAACTGGGTTGTCCTGTCGTCAGGCAGCCCTTCGGTCAGCTGGATTCCAAAGTCCGGGTCCGGCTTCGGCTGATGTCACACTTCACCCGACGTCATCTCTGCTGGTCTTCGGGTATAAAGGCATCAGCCGACGCCATTTTCCTCAGTGTTTCTTGCCCCAGATGCCAGTTGCCCTCTTGGAAGGCTAAATTTTGGGTAAATGCCAATGTTTCCGAAAAGATAGAAGGCAAACACAAAAAATAAGCATGTATGTACATATATACAAACAAATACACCATAAGAGACTCCCCCCACCAGCTAGCTATTAGGAGGGTAAATACCCTAGGAGTACCACAGAGGGGAAGGAGGGAGGGTAATCCTGACTGCAGATGCTATCCAGTTCGGACATCTACATTTATGGTAGGTACAAAACTGTACTATGTCCTTCATGGATGCATCTGCAGTCATAACAACTGGGTAGAATACCATAGCCAACTAGGGGAGGAGGAAGAAGATTATGGTGTGGTTAGGATCCCTTGCAGTACAGCAGTGGCAAACCCTGCTCGGGATCTGGAATACAGAGGTAAATTATAATGCTTGGCAAATGTATGCACGGAGGTCCAAGTAGCCGCCTCAATAATGTCCTTGGTTGACACTCCTCGTAAGAAGGCTGTGGTAGTGGCTGTTGCCCTTGTAGAATGAGGCCTTATGTTCTGTGGAATTGGTTTTCCATGGAAGGAGTAACAGAATCGTATGCAATTTCCTATCCACTTGGAGATCGTCTGTTTGGAAATAGCTTTTCCTTCCCTTCCTGTTGCATAGGCTACAAAAAGCTGGTCAGTATTTCTGTTACTTTTTGTTCTGTCCAGGTAGTAGCATAGCTGTCTATGTACATCCAAGGTATGCAGCAGTCTTTCCCCTCTGTTTTGTGGGTTGGGGAAGAAGGTAGGTAGGTGGATTGCCTGGTTTAAAGACACTCTGGATACCACCTTAGGCATAAATGTAGGATTAGTCCTCATGGACACTATCTTGGTGGAAGATTAGGAAGGGTTGTACTGCCATTAGGGCTTGAAGTTCAGAAACCCTCCTTGCTGAGGTTATTGCCAGTAGGAAAGCAGTTTTCCATGATAGATGCTGTAGGTCTGCTGTTGCTGCTGGTTCAAAAGGCGCGAGTGTCAACTTTTCTAGCACAAAGTTCAAATCCCAAGCTGACAATGGTGGTTTCCTAGGAGGTTTTACATTCTTGATCCCTCTGAGGAACTGCCTGAGTAGAGGATGTGAAAAGACAGGTGGATCAAAGCTGTATTCTGCTGAAATAGCTGATGCGTGTATCTTGATGGAGGAATAAGACAGGCCTGTATGTAGAAGCTCTGCCAAATACTCTAGAATGTTAGCAATATCTATATTCGACACATCTTTTCCTCTTTCAGCACTCCAGATGACAAACCTTTTCCATTTTCCTGCATAGTTCCTTCTTGTTGAAGGTCTGCGGGCTTAAAGGATAATGTCTTTAACCCTTTGGGAAAGTTCTGGATTAGTTGCTGCTATGTGATGTTCCATGCAGTTAGTTGCAACGTTTTTAGGTTTGGATGTATGATGCTGTAGTTGTTCTGAGTTAACATCAAAGGCATCAGGGGTATTGACCACATTGTGTCCCGAGACATGCTCCTCAGCCATGGGTACCAGTGTTGTCTTGGCCAGTTCGGAGCTATCAGGATTATCCTTGGGCGTTCCTCCTTGATTTTTAGTAATACCTTGTGTATCAAGGGAAGAGGTGGGAATGCATATGCTGTCAGACCTTTCCAGCTGAAGGAGAGCGAATCCACTTTCCATGCAAGTGGGTGGAATGTCCTTGTGCAGAATTTTTTGAGCTGGTGATTGAGAGGGGAAGCGAATAGATCTATCTGTGGCATTCCCCATTTCTTTGAGATGGTCTTGAAGATGTCCGGGTGTAGCATCCATTCGTGAGCATCCGAGGTGGTTCTGCTTAACATGTCCTGCTAGAGTATTCTCCTTTCCCGGTACAAATATTGCCTGTAACTGGATGTTGTAGCTGAGTGCCAGGTTCCAAAGGTCCAAAGTCATTCTGCATAGGGGGTATGAATGAGTGCCTGTTTGTTGATGTACCACATGACTGTGGTGTTGTCTGTCCTTATCATCAAATGGCCTTCTTTGAGAAATGGTCTGAATTTTTGGATTGCCAGTTTTACTGCCAGCATTTCTTTTAGGTTGATGTGCAGGTGAAGCTGGTCCTGCGTCCACAATCCTTGTATGCATTTGTCCAGCATGTGAGCCCCCCATCCTAGGTCTGAGGCGTCTGTTGTGATGGTTTGGCTTGCTTGATAGTTGTAGAAAGGTAGGCCTGGGTTTGACTGGCATGTTTGAGCCCACCATTGGAACTCCTGCTTTAGGCATGGGATTAGTGGAATTTCTGCTTCTAGGCTGTGCCTGTGTTGGGACCATAAATTCTTTAGGTACCACTGTAGTTTTCTCATATGTAGTCTGGCATGTGGAACCAAGATTATGCATGATGCCATGAAGCCCAAGGCCTGCAGAACTTTTCTTGCTGTTAGCTTGTTCTGTCTTGTTAGTGCCAAGAAGTAAAGAGGGAGTTCTTTTTGTTTTTCTGCAGTTAGGAATGCCATTTGTTTTACTGTGTCCAATTCCGCTCCCAAGAATGTCCTTGTTTGGGATGGTATCAGCCTTGACTTTTGTAAATTGACTGTGTATCCCAGTGCTTGTAGCAAGTAAATGACCCTTTGTAAATCTGTTGTCAGCTTGCTTTTGTTGTCCCTTTGTAGCAGGCAGTCGTCCAGGTATGGATAAATTTGGATTCCCTGTAGTCTGCAGTGGGCGATTACTGATGCCAGGCATTTTGTGAATACTCTGGGCGCAGTAGATAAGCCAAAGGGCAATGCTGAGAATTGATAGTGCTCTGATCCTGCAAGAAATCTGAGGTATCTTCTGCAAATTGGTTGAATGGGGACGTGCAGGTATGCCTCCTTGAGATCTAGAGTTACCAGCCAACACTCCTTGCCCAGCATGGGAAGAAGTTGCTGTAGGGTCAGCATTTTGAATTTTGGGACAATGATGTATGTATTTAAGGTGGACAGGTCGAGAATAGGTCAACTTTTTTCCTTTCTTGGAACTAGGAATAGTCTTGAGTAGAATCCTTTGCCTTGTTCTGTTATTGGTACTCTTTCCACAGCTCTCATCTTTGTTAATTGCATTATCTGCTGTAGAGCTTCTGTTATTTGATTTGGAGGCAGGTTTGGCATTCCTCTTTTGACTGGTAAAGTGTAGAAGTGGAACCGGTAACCTTGGTCTATGGTTTGCAAAATCCACTTGTCTTTTGTGATATAGTGCTAGTTCTTCGAAAATAAGGTTAATTTTCCGCCTAATGGTGCTGCTATTTGTTCCCTGGTAGGCGGAGTTAGAATCAAGTCACTGTGATTGTGCTGTTGTAGTGGTAGTGGCTGTGTCTGTGCCCCTGTTATTACCTTGCCACTGTCGTCCTCTGTAGGCACCCCCTCTGGATTGATTTCTGCCTCTGGAACGCCTATTCCTGCCCCTTTGGGATCTTGTGGAGTCAGGAAAGGACCAATTTTTGGCAGGCCAGTTCCTGCTAAACCTTGGGGGCTGAACCTGCAAGAAATCTTTAACCGTTTGTACAGATTTTGCCTTTTCTTCCATTTTCTTCATTACCTGCTGGGCAGGTGTACCAAACAAACTGGCCTTATCCATAGGAGCATCTAATAACTTAGCTTTAACATGATCCGGTAAGACCTGTTCCTTCAACCATGCATGTCTTCTTATCACTGTGCCAGTCATGGCTGATCTAAATGAAGCCTCCAGTGCATCATAGCCACATTTTAAGGAATGGTTACTAACCTGTTGTATGTTATTTACCATTTCTAATACATATTTCTTATCTATAGAGTCATCAGAGGATAGCTTTTTAGTTAACTGATCAAGCATAAACTCTTGGTATTGTATCATGTGAAACTGACAGTTTAAGGCTCTAGCTGAGAGAGTAGCTGAGGTGTAGACTTTTTTGCCCCATCTGTCTAAAGACCTGGCTTCCCTTTCAGAAGGAATAGGGTTTTTTGCTGTGGTCGAGGCTACTGCCTTAGGCCCCTGGGATATAGTTTCGGGGTCTGCAAGTGGGGCCTTGTATAGGTGATGATGAGTGTCTGGCACCCTGTAAAATCTATCTGGTTTGGCAGGGGCTGGAGGCAAGGAATCTGGTGCAGTGCAGACATCATTAAATGCATCGTCCACAACAGAGAGGACAGGAGGTATAGCTAAGGGCCTGTGTTGTGGAAGGTGTAGAAAAGTCCTAAGTCTTTTTCTGGAATCTGAGAAATCCTGTTCCTGCCATTGGAATTGTTCTCCCATGGCATGTAAGGTTTGCCCAAAGGAGAATTCTTCTGGTGGAGAAGCAGCTGGAATGGATTCTTCAGCATCTGAGTCTTCATAATTGGAGAAAGGAGCCTCTGGCTGGTCTGTAATATCTGAGTCATCCGCAGAATCATCAGAGGACACAGGCTCGGGGGGCTCTGCTCTAGGTCTCTTTTCTGGGGGCTGAGAGGCCCTGTCTGGGTGAGATTGAGATCGCCTAATTAAGGATATTAAATCTTCTGCCAGAGTAAGCATTTGTGAACTAGAAGTGGGCCTGGTTGAGGGGGGTTTAACAGTTACTGATTTAGTAGATTTGGCTGCTTTAGCCCTGGCAAAGGCCTTAATAGACATGGCTGCAGGAGGCCTAGCAGCACCATGTGCTGGGGTAGAGACATCCAAAGGGATGGTGTCTGATAAGTCACTAGTAACCACTGTTGTAGGTAAAATTTCTGAGGTCGATTCAAGTAAGGTAGCAGGAACCTCAGTAGTAGTCATTGATTCAGCTGTACTTTGATCAGTTTTCTCGGTTTCGGCCGAAACAGAGACACTCGCGGTTTGCTTAACCATGGTTTCGGCCGAAACCGCGGACCGCGAGTGTCTGTCTTTTTCTTTGCGTTTTTTAATTTGGGTAGTCTGAGGATCCGACGGCATAATGTACGCAAGTCTGAGCCGAAAAACTGTTCAGCAAACTCCGACCGACGCCTAAGCGTTCGTCGGTTGAATGAAGCACAGGCCGAACAGGCTGCTACGTCGTGGTCTGGGCCTAAACAAGGCAAACAGTAAGAGTGGAAATCTTTATGAGGTATTTGTTTCCCACAAGTTAAACAGTTATTGACTTTTTCTGACATCGGCTGAGGCAAGAAAGAGTCCCCAACGGGGTACTTAGCTTTTAGAAGTCTTCGAAGTAGTATTCGGTAGTAGTAATCTCTGGATCTGACCGACCGGCACTTGCGAACAGCTTCTGCTTCGGGCGCCACGCGGCAAGAAAGACTGGGGAAAATGGCGTCGGCTGATGCCTTTATACCCGAAGACCAGCAGAGATGATGGGTGAAGTGCGACATCAGCCGAAGCCGGACCCGGACTTTGGAATCCGGCCGACCGAAGGGCTGCCTGACGACAGGACAACCCAGTTGTTATGACTGCAGATGCATCCATGAAGGACATCTGGGAAGGTTAGTTGTCAGTGTATTATGTGACAGGAAAGGGTGTCTGGCAGCCTGGAAGAGCTATTTGCTGAGGGATCCCAATGCCTGCTGGCCTTATTTAACTACAGTTTGAGGAAGACAATGCTCTAACCATATAGTGGAACTACAACTACCATCACCCACAATCGATAGGAGACCCCTCAAACAGCAGCAAGCCAGGAGGACAGCAAAGACTGAGGTTGCCAACAACCTCAAGAAACGCAGCATAGTATAGGCATGCATCTCTATATCTGCTCTTTTGACAACTGCTTTTTTTTTTTTTGGGGGGGGGGGGGTAACCTCAGGTAGTGCCTCAGACCAAGATCCAAAGGGGAGTAGAAATGTGAGGCAAGTTAGGTCAGATCCAGTTATTTCCATATTACATCATCCTTTGCAAGAGTTCGATGTTGTGGATGCTGGTGAGACATAGCTTCTCCTCAATTTCTGGCCATAAGTAGCGTACATTATTTCTATCTTGTGCCATGTTATGATTTTTAGCAACAAGTAGTGAAGACGACAGAAGATTAGAGCAAAAGACAGGCTTCCAGTGGATAGCCATTACTACATTTATCAGACTGAAGTTACCCCGAAGAAATAATTTTTGTTTCAATAAATCTGCAGAGGCAAATTGCCTGGCAAGTCTCTTCTGGGTGAGGAGTATGCTTAGCAGCCTATTCCATCTTACCATTCAGTGGTCGTTTTAAGGTGAGAAATGTGAACTCTCTTCTCAGACCTTTGCCACTTAGCCTTCCATCAAAGTCCAGTGTTGGTCTCTGTGTGCTTGCATGGGATTTCAGTAGTCAAAATGAGTGCGGACTCTCATAAGATTAAATTGTAGCCAAAAACAAATCTGTTTTCCAGAATGCATTTAAACACTTGTGGACTGGACCTCTTTCTAATAAAGCCTGTAACATCTTACATGAAGATGCACAGTAACTGACTACTCGGTCTCCAAGATGTCTAGGGAACAGAGTTTTTCCATCAGTATTAAAAAGAGAGATTTGGGTAACTCCTGTCCTTAAGTCGGCTTAGATGCTAATTATCTGAACTACAAGCCAACCTCATGTCATTTTTTTGGTAAGTTTCAAGAAATCATTCTGTATATGGAACCAAATTACTAATTAAGTGATAAATGTATGATACATTTAGTCTGGTTTTCAGTCCCGACATGATGCAGAGACTGCTTGTGAAGGTGTTTGTGCAGCCGCACAATCACAGTAATTCCATCTTGATCCTTTTACATCTCCCCTCAGCACCTTCAGTATCTCAGATGAAAGTACAATAGCCTCCTCTAGACTTCCTGGCTGTAAGTAGAATGTTGTGTCTAAAGTTAATACAGCCTTTCTCTTCCACTCTCGACTTGTGAGGTGTCAAAGGGTCAATGTTGGGAACATGATTATTCACTTAGATTATGCCACTTGAAGATGTTATCTGTGATGTTGATGGCTAAACTATTATGCAGACACTTCTTTCTCTTGGGTCTATGTGTGAGCATCGAATGACCACACAGATGAATGTATCATCTCATCAACAATGCAGGCTATCAAACCATTCTGAAATCACGTTACTGTGGGGATCAGGAAATTTGCCCCCCCCCCCACTGTAATGCAATCTTGGAGTTGGCATATATAATTAGCGTGAGGGGGGGGCACCGCCCCCTGATGGCCTGCACTGTTGACAAGATGATGTTGGCAATATGGCTATTCATTGGTCTGACAGACACCTTTTCTCCCTCCTATCCTCAAGGATGTATGTCAGCCCTAAAGAAACTTGATTTAGACTTTGAATGTAACCACAAATGGGTGGTCAAGCAGCTAAAACTCAATACTCAAAGCCAGTAGATAATGCCATTCATGCTGCCATTTTTAATTCTTTTGCTCTAGTTTTGTCCCCAGGTATTTGCAAGTGAAGAAAAACTGGAATTCCTGTGAACGGTGCAGAACTTTGTGGTGATATTTGATGACTGGCTTTAAATTAGGGCCTAATTATTTGCCATTCAGTTTATCACCAGGATAGCCTTGTCTAAATTAGACACCAGCTTAAATATAAACCCCTATGTCACTAGATGGGTTGCAAACTGGCTCAAGGACAGAACCCACATGGTTAGAATTGCTGGAGCCATGTCAGACTCCAAACCAGTTACAAGTGGCGTCCCACAAGGCTCAGTCCTGGGACCTCTCTTGTTCGGTATATATTTCTCGGAGTTACAGGCCAACACGGAAGGACTGTGGCTGACCAAGTTCGCAGATGACTGCAAACTAGGCGCCATAATCGACTCTCCAGCTGACACAAGCATCCTACAAAAGGGCCTCATAGAAACAGACAACTGGTGCCAGAGCCATGGCCTCAAGCTAAACGCCAAAAAGTGTATAGTCATCCCCTTTGGCAAAAACAAAGTGCCCACAAATTACCACATAGGTGGTAATCCATTAAGTACGGAAGTAGTAATTAGGGACCTGGGGACCCAAGTTGATAGCAATCTCTCATTTGAAAACCACATGGCCAAAGTGGTTAGAAAAACATTTTATATAGCTCACCTAATCATGAAGGGATTCACATCTAGATCAGGGGAGGTCATCCTGCCTCTCTACTCATCCCTCATCAGGCCCATAATTGAATACAATGCCCCTTTTGGGATGTACCTTACCAGACACCTGCAGCAACTGGAAAGACCCCAAAAGTACTTCACCAAGAGGATCAAAGGGCTCAAACAGATGCCATATGCTGCCCGGTTAAAGAAACTCCAGCTCTACTCAGTGGCATACCGCCTGCTCAGAGGCAATCTGTGCCTGACGTACAAAAGCCATGTCCAATCCGGAATTAATGGACATGCTGCACCTCAGAAAATCCAAATCCCATCGAGCTACGCGCTTGAGAGACTTGAACCTCAGCACTGAAATAAATAGGACCTGCTGGAGGGACAGATTCATAACAGAGACTCCCTTCACTCTGGAATAAAATCCCAGTCCAGGTTAGGCAGAGCCCCTCATTGACTCTCTTCAAGAGGAATCTTGAGGAGTGGATGGGAGATCGTAGGTTTACCCCGGGTATCACTTCTGTGTCACTGACAGAGGCACAGTATACTAACCTCGAAAAAGGCATAGCAAAATTCATTTAAAATGGGTGGGGAAAGCCAAACACACTCTGGCCAGGCTTATAAATGCCCTAGGGCAGATAGCCTAGTATGAACCTATGAACCTTTTTCCTTGAGCAGATTCATCTGTGGTAATACATACTTTGGCATCCTTATGGCTAGAATACTGCCATATGCTATACTTGCTGATGCTGACTCTTAGGCTTGGCCATCGACAATATCCCCTTAAGAGGTCACCACAGTCAAGGATTTGAGAACCTATGTAGATAAACTGTCCTTTGATCGCCGTGTATTCCCTATTGTAAGGAAGCCCTTTTTCATCACACAGCTTATATATCTAAAGGTATGGCATCCAGGGCAAAGGATGTAATCACTCCACTGTACTCTGCACTCATTAGATGTCAATCATAACAGTATAAAGCACCTTTTGGTAAGTATATATCCAAACATTTGTCACAACCAGAAAGACCCTAATTCTTTACAACTAAAAAAAAAAAAAAAAAAAAAAAAAAAAAGTATGCAGACCATCTGAAAGTCTTGTTCTTGGTTATGATATCGACTGCAAACATATAACCTCTGCATTACATACAGAGCCTTACTGACCCTAGCTTTCTGACCAATTGCACATTCACAAGTCTAACAGTAGCGTGAACAGCTCAAAGGATTCTCCACATCTTTCGCAACATAAACAGGACATATTAGAGGGACAATATCGGAGAGTATACAAGCTTCTATGAGACGGTCTTCCACTCCATATAAAGCAAGTATTTCTCTTGCTCTACTCAAATGTAATTTGAATGATCACTGGGAAATCACAAATTCACCCCCATGTGCATACACGTGTGTGTGTGTGTATGTACACATACCTCTATTGGTGAGCGTGCGCTGTGTATGTATATGTGCATGCATGCGTTGTGTGCACTACCTCAAATACAGTAATCTCTGGTGATAACAATGGTAACTAAGACATTTCTATCTGCAGCCTTGGATTTTTTTTCCAAAAAAAAAAATTTTCCTAGCAAAGAATCTGCAGACCAAAATCTGTTTCTTTGGGAAGCATCCCCGACCAGATTGCCAGGAATGTCATTAGTTGTTGAACCACAAAGCATTCTATAGCTATGTCAAGAAACTCAATGGAAACACTCAGATCTGCTCGGAGTTGCAGCACAATGGCATTAAATATACAGAACCAACTGATATTGCCAACATCCTGGCAGACAGGTTCAGTGCTAACTTTACCCCTCTCTCACCCCCCATAAAGGACCAATCTCTATACCGGAAGAATGCAAAGTTCCTGTAATCACGGCTGCAGAGATGAAAAAAAACTCTCCAAAGTCAAGAACACAGCATCCATGGGACCTAACAACATCCCAGGCTGCATTCTACAAAGAACTACAGAACGAACTGGCACCCCACCTAAGTACCATGTTCAATCATAGCCTCACCTCAGGCTCTGTGCCCAATGAATGTCACACAGCAATGGTTATCCCACTCCACAAAGGGGAGCCACCACGGACCCTAGGAACTACCACCCCATTAGTCTGACGAGCCTGGTCTGGAAGGCTATGAACGTATCATCATGGAACTTATAAACAATGACATTGGTAATCTCCAAACTCTGGACCCTACCCAGTTCGGGTTTGTAAAAGGCAGATCAAGTCTCCTAAACCAGCTTATCTAGATCTCACCAAGGCTTTCAACACCACCCCACATGAATTATAGATAAACTCAGTACACTAGGTATAAATCCCTATGTCACAAGATGGGTTGCCAACTGGCTCACTGACAGAACCTACACTGTGAAATTAGCAGACTAAATCCAACTTCAGACCAGTGACAACTGGAGTACCACAGGGTTCAGTCCGGGGTCCTCTCCTGTTTGGTATCTCCTTCTCTGAAGTACAGGCCAACACAGAAGGTCTCTGGCCAACAAAGTTCGCAGATGACTGCAAACTAGGAGCCATAATCAAAACTCCTAAAGATGTGGACATCGTACAAAAGGGCCTCACTGAGACAGATGCCTGGTGTCAAAGCCATGGCCTCAAGCTCAATGCCAAAATGTACATTATCATCTCTTTTGGTAAAAACTCTGTACCCATGAACTACCACATAGGCGGTAGTCTACTTAACACCAAAAGTGTGATAAGAGACCTTGGGACACAGGTTGACAGTAGTCTCTCCTTTGATAATCACATCGCCACAGTAGTCAGGAAATCCTATGTGGCACACCTCATCACAAAATATTTCTCATCAAGTTAAAAAAAGAGGTCATTGTTCCCCTCTATAATGGGTCTAATGAATGATGAGTAGAGTACAACGCTCCTTTTGGTATGTACCTCAATACATCTACAACAACTGGAAAGGCCACAGAAACACCTCACAAAGAGGATTACCGTCCTCAAACAGATGCCCTACACAGATTGTCTCAAAAAACTCCAGCTTTACTCTGTCGCATATCGCCTATTCAGAGGCGATCTCTGCCTAGCATACAAAGCTATGTCAAACCCAGAACTGTTGGACATGCTCCACTTAAAGAAATACCAATACCTCATAGCTACACGCTCTAGGGACCTAAACCTAGTCACCATAATAAAACAGAACATGCTGGAAGGATAGATGTCTGTCCCAGAGACTTCCCATACTCTGGAACAAACGTTGTTTGCGTCTTTCGGCTTTTCCCGGTTAGGGGTCACCACAGTGGAACTCCAGTCCGCTAACGATTGGTAGTTGACTTTTACGTGACGAGTTACCAGCCCTGACGCACAGCCTTCAACGAAGGCGTGCCCATTCATGCAGGTCTCCACGCAGAAGACGCTCTAGCTGAGAATCGAACCGGACAGCGTCTTACTGTGAGGCGACAACGCTACCGCAGCACCACCACCTGGAACAAACTACCTATCTATATCAAACAAAGCTCCTCATAAGCACTCAAGAAAAAAATTAATGATTGGATGGGAGATAGGAAATTCACCCCAGGGATCACTTATGTGGCTCTGCTTGACAGGGGGAACAGGAAAATAATTTTCTTGGGTGGCAAAAGCCAGGGTACTGTTTGGCTAGGCTTATATAGGCCCTAGGGCCAATAGCCTAGTAACTACCTATGAACCTATAACATTGGGTAATATTTTCATGGTACCCAGTGCCATACATGAGGAAGTCTTTTTTATAGTTTTTATTTTTTCATAGATTCTAGATTACTTCTGTAGATTCTACACAAAGATCTTCAGCTGTCAGGATACATTTTTGTTTGTCAATGTTCTCTTTACTGGGGGGACCTGCTTTTGGCCTGTAGGTCTACTATCAAGTTATCCAAAGGGGAGATTTTAAACATTAGTCCTCATGAGATCTCTTGATTCACTAGCTGTTGTCACACCACCAGCCATACCTGACCAGGAGTTGCTTTAGCTTTTTAGGAAAGGAACACACCATTCAAACTTGTTTTAGGCAGCAGCAATTTTCTTTCTTTAACCTACATACTTTTTGTGGATGGTGCTGGTTTTAATAGGTCTATGGATTAGTTTCAAGGGAGGCCATGGATGGCGTTTATACAGAGACATCTGGCTAGGACACTGGGGAACTGCCCCTGTTTTTCTTTCTCCAATTAAATGTTATGACATCCATTTCCACTTAAGCTGTTAGCAGCTCATTTCTTTAAAATGTTTTTAATATTCAAACTGTCATTAAACCCTGGACGTATGATGGCTCCTAACCAGAGTTGTTAAAACAGGTCTTTTATTTCAAGCAGTTAACATTGCCTTTAAAACAACCAGCTTCTACCCAGTCAAGCACAAAAAATGAAATCTATATATTTTATAGTGCATTTATACTAAGAATTCTTCTTGCCCTTTCTGATATTCAGTGCATGTTCTTATACCCAACATTTCCTGTTTGCCTTCCCTAGACATGCACACGTAGCAAAATACATATTGTACTACTACAGCTGAAGTGTTATCTGGTACCAAAGGATGTGTCACTCCCTTTTATAGTCGCATATGACTGTTAATTATGTTCATGCACATCTTACAAAACCTGCTGGAAAATGTTGCCATTTTATTTACTTAAACACCCCTGTATTCTCTGGAGTAATTTCTTAATGTTACTGTTTCTCCTAGAAGTGAAATTTGGGAGGTTCCCTACATTTTTAAGCAAATCAGTGTTGCCTCCACCTCCACACCCCAACCTCTAATTGTTGCTCAATGTGTTTGATAACAGAACTATCCAGGGAAAAGTCCACGCAAAATCTATTCATAAAGTTACTATTGCCCACATTTAGTCTGCTCATGTGGTGGTCTTACATAAATGGGTACATATACAGTCAATCTACCATCTCAACGTTTGATTATATTCTCTGTCTAAACATCTGTTGAAATGTTTCCAACCCCAAGTAAAAACATCTTAAGTGAGTCAGAAAAGATGGACAGCTTGGCCTTTTCTAATTTTCTTTTAAAATGGGTGAGGTGGATAGTCTGTGTATGTGAAAAGGTAAATGTTAGCTTTATATACATTTTGGATGCCAATCAACCTATAATTCTTGAATGAAACTTGTGTTCAGAAACATAAGTCTATCAGCTCCCCGAAAACCTTGGAAAATTGGTAGAATTTAATAGGATATGAACTCATTAATGGCCTATATTTCCACTCAACAAATAGAAAAGAGATGGTCAATATAGAAAACAGATGGTCAATATATTGGAGATAATCTGATGAAATTCCAGTAAGTACTATAATTGGAAAAGGCTTCTCATCTCCCAAGTATTCACTATTAAGTTGGTGAAAGTGGGGGCTATTGCTGGCCCCACTATCATCATATAAATCTAATGGTAAAATATGTTGCTGAATCTTACAGTATTTAGATGTCATGTGTAAATAGTCCTTAACTAGTTCTATACCTTCACTTCATGGAATTAAAGTATAAACATGTCAAAACAGAAGTCCTACTGATCACTGTTGCAATATTCCTTATAAGTGGGATATCCTGACACAGGTAAATTACAAAAAAAACAAGGAAAGAATATAGGTGTTCAAAAAATCCAAACTCTGCAAACAATTTATTAAGTGTTTTTGTCCACTGTAGAAAGAACATCAGAATCGAGGTAAAAATACTAACCTCCCTTAAATAAATCCATGACATATGATAGCCAACTTGTTCAGTATGCTATGCTTTGTTTTTAAAACAGGTGCAAAAGACAAATAGTCAAACTGAGCAGGACATCAGAATTCAGTAAAATTAGCAAGTACAGTTTTCTGTTTACTTAAAAGTAAAGTTTCCCAGTCCTCACTTCCACTGCATGTGTCTGACCTCTTTATTTATTTTCATTTTTTATTTATCTTTTGTTGACCGGGAAAGTCCGACTAGGTTCCACAGAGCCTGTTTTCAGCGGAGGCCCGGGGAGAAATGCTCCAGATGCATGTCTTTGGAATGTGGGAGGAAACCGGAGTACCCGGAGGAAACCCACGCGAACACAGGGAGAACATGCAAACTCCACACAGAAGGCACCCCAGCTGAGAATCGAACCGGAGAACCTCTTGCTGTGAGGTGACAGTGTTAACCACTGCACCACTGGTCGTTTCCACTCAAGTATAAAATAAAAACTTTAAATCTTTACACGAGATGGTGCTTAAATAGTGCCTTAGTGTTGTCATCGCTCCTAATACTTATAAGATGGTCATAAGTGTTTGTTCAGTATACACTCTTTTACTGACATAAAATGAACAATATGAACATAAGGCAATATAGAAAAAACAACTGAAATTACGGGCACATGGTATAAATTATGCACAACCACATTTGGTCCTTCACAAACTCCTCACTTAGCCATTCGTCCATTGCTTGTATACTTAGTATCAAATGGTTTGGTTAAATTTATGACACAGTGGTCTTTTTTTATTCCTGTTCCTGGCTCTGTTTTGGAGAACAAAGTGCAACAGGGGACAGAAACTTCACACTCTGCCCAGGAAATGGAATTTCAGTTCGAAATGGAGAGTTCACCCAGGGATTGGACTGACTCTTTAAATAAATGAAGGCCTGGATTACTGGTCGTTTCCACCCAAACCTTTAAAATGTGGGACTTCAAAACCTGGCAACAATACAAGTGAATATAATGGCAGTCTTCAGAAACAGATTGAAGACTTTGGTAAGAAACTCACTAAGATTAAAAACTTGAATTTGAAGTACACTTGCAAAACGGCTTCTTGCTAAAGGGACTGAGATCTCAAGTTTCCTAATGGCAGTATGCCTAATTCTAGTCTGCACAAACTATTGCTTTATTTCAATGGTCTAGCATGGAGTATGACACTTTAATCAAGTACATCCATGAAACTGTAGACAAGTTAAGTAAAGTGTCCAAACCTCATGTCAGTATTAACACAGATATTTTATTTGAGAGCAGAAAAACTATTAACTCATTCACTCCAATGGAGCTCAGGAAATTTGCACTGTAACTTCCAATGGGCAGAGCTTAAGCCTTTTGACAGAAACAAATTATCCCCATATCTCTGGAACCATACGAGTTATGAATGTATAAATGGCAAACTCTTCAGCACAAACTATTTTTTATAGTAGTAGTATGCTTTAGGTTCTAGGTCAAACAGAATTTTACAAGTCACATTAAACACAGTAACAATTATATTTGTAATATTTTGCAATGTACAATATCTTAGCAACCACTCAATTTATACACACACTGTCAGCCTATTTTATTCATCTGACTGCTTTCATACGAGGCTAAGGAGTTCTGTGTTGCTTGGCTTTTGATATATTTAGAAAAATTTTTTGATATATTTAGAAAATTGTGAACATTCTATCTATATAAATATCATAAAAATAAGTCAATATCTTATTTAGCTGCACTAGACAGAGGTCAAATATTAATGTAGGTGAGTTTGCCATTATGTAAGCTTTAAGATGAAATCTTTTAAAACCTTGTACATAACATGGTTTTAGAATTACTGATGCAGATATGAATAAGCAATATTTGATGCCTAGAGGCATCAGTAAGAGTTAACTGTAGATGCACTTGGAGCTGTTACTCGGATGTAATGAGTTAAAACATCTTATAAAATTAAGAGTGTAAAAGTGGTGAGACTTGAGAAGGAGAAAAACTTGAAAGGGACAGGAAGGGATACAATTTAGGGAAATTATACATTTCAAACAACGAGGTACTCAAATCATATGCTACAATCCCCCTGAGGTGGTTAGAAATTCTAATTAGCAGACAGCAGTGATTTTTTTAAGACTCTGACCCTCAAGTTGTCTGACAGGATCATCAACCAATGACCAGTGCAATACCATTTCGTCACAACTCACACAGGAGGAAGACTCAGAAGAATTATCGCTCAAAACAAGGGCCACCAGCAAGTGGTAATTTCTATTTTTACTCGGTCTTCTGAGTCTAATTTCCATACATACATAATTTCAGTTTTATAAACATTTCTTTTTTTTTTTAAAACAGGTATATTGTTTTAACACATAAGAGAAATATCATAACAATTTTATACAAGTAATTAAAAATAGGTATTATTATAATATTCAACAAAACAACTAAAGTATTTACAAAGACATCCACTACAATCAGATCAATTAATTAAACTAAAATACCGTGCTATTGAAATTAGAATTTTTTTAACAAATTTTGTAAATTATCCCATACAATATAATATGATGTTTTTCTAGTTGTTCTCATTCTAATTGTGCTTATTTCTATATGGCACATTATATTCATAACATTTTTAAATTCATTGAACGAAGGAGGTGTATCTGAAATCCAATTTCTAGTTATTATTTTCCTGGCCACTGCTAGGATAGACCATAACAAGGGAAGCTTAATCTTTTTAACACATTGAGGTACAGGTGTGTTGAATAATATAAGAGACTTAGAAATAATGAAATTATCTGTAAAAAGAGCCTGCAAAAATTCATTAATTGACTTCCAGTATTCTTTCAACTTCATACAATCATAAAACATATGAGCCCAGTCAGGATTAATTTCTACATTACATCTCTTACATAGATTATCTTTATTATTTATTTTATTCATCATCAAAGGTGTATAAAAAGATCTATGTAAAAATTTCCATGTATAAAATCTCCAGACAATGGAAGATGTAGTTCTATAAGCAGATTCCAATATATATTGTTTATCTTGTTGAGTTGGTGGGTCCCCATTAATAGAGGTGAAATAATTCCAGTATGAATCTACACTGTAAAAAGTTTGTCTGATAATTTTATGTATATATGAAAGTTTACCTTTATCAGAAACTTTATGCTGTAAATTTAATATCAAGTAATCAATCAGTTTTGGAACAGATTCTTTAACTGTTATAGACATTAGATCTATTCTATCAATGAGATGTTGTCTAAAGATCTGAACCTCTAACCAGCAAGTTTCTCTTAGATCAAATTCTTGTTTTAAGAAATCTAGATTTTAACTTTATTATCAGATATCAGCTGATACCAGTACTTTAGATCATTATCTATAGCTAAATGAGCTCCTTCAGAAGTAGATGACATAAGCATACCCTGAGTATACATTATAGGGAATACAATAAAATTCCATTCCCTATACTTAGGGTGTATGAATATAAAGTTACGATAACTAATAATAATATTTAATGGGTAACAAACCATATGTTTAGGTGTAATAGGTGAAGTACAAAATTCCTTTAGCAACCACAACATGGAGTTATTTACAATCATATTTTTATGTGTTAAGGAGATTTTCATGAAGTGCATACTAATTAGCTCCCAATAATCTTTCCATTTTGCGATATATGACTGATCTATTAATAAAGTAATAACTTTTATAATAGAAGAGATAATATTTAAATTAAAGTCTGGAAAAGAAATACCCCCTTGAGACCAGCTATTAGTATGTTTCTTTAATGCAATCCTAGGTCTATTAGGTGCCCATAAGAAATTTAACATTAGTGTATTCAGTTTCTTGATAATTATTTTTGTAGGTGAAAGTATTATTGATTGTATTAAGTATAAAATCTTGGGGAATATTATCATTTTAATAATTGTAAGTCTCTCCTCCATAGTATAAAACATTATTCCAGGTTTAAAAAGATTTTGTATATTAAGAAAACAGGTATTATAGTTATTATATATAATAGATTTAATATCTTTAGATAGTATTATACCTAGATACGTTATCTGACCTGAATTGGGTACATATTTAGTAAATTCACTAATGAGAATAATTTTTCGTGTATATATAGGTAGTATTTTAGTTTTTTCTTCATTGAATATTAAACCAGAAATACTTTTAAAATTCATCATTTTATCAAATAAAGACTGCATAGAAGAATTAGATCCTGCTGATGTAATTAGAACATCATCTGCAAAAAGTTGAATTTTTGATGTTGTATTTTTGTCTATTTCAAAACCCTCTATGTCAGTACTTTTTCTAATCAAATTAGCCCAAGGCTCCATTACTAAAGTGAATAATAGTGGAGAAAGTGGACATCCTTGCTTTGTACCTTTAAGAATGGGTATTTTTGTGAAACATATGTTCCTACCTTAATATAAGCCAGCGTTCCTTTGTATAAATGCTCAATTAAATTTACAAATGCATCAGAGAAGTTTGTGCATTTCAGTAAGGTAAACAGATAGTCCCAACTTACTGAATCAAATGCTGAACCTATATCAAGACTAATAAGTGTTAAATCTTTCTTTTTCCTATTTGCAAAATCAATTAATGTTAAAGTTCTTCTTATATTATCAAAAGTATTTCTATTTACAATGAAGCCTGTCTGATCTATATCTATAATGCCGGGGATGATTGTCTTCAATCTATCAGCAAAAATACTCAAACATTTTATAATCAACATTAAGTAATGAGATGGGTCGATATGAAGAACATCTAGTTGGATCTTTATTAGGTTTTAAAATTGGTGAAATAAATGTATATTGCCAAGATGGGGGGGTTAACTCAGTTTGGGCCAAAATAAAAACCTTATGTATTAATGAATATGTAGTTTTAGAAAGGATTTTATATATCTCTGGTATAATACCATCATTACCCGGTGCTTTGTTTGATTTAAGCTTATTTATTTGTGTAATAACTTCTGTATATGAAATACTCTTGTCCAATAGTTTAATCTGTTGTTTATTAAGCGTTTTATTCATGTTTGTGGTTATAAACTCCTTTATTTTATCTTTAGGTTCCATGTTAATGTTGTTATGGTTAATCTTGTGAAAGTGATTTCTAAATTCATCCAGTATTTCTGGTATACTAGAAACATTCTTCTTTTCCTTAGAGAAAAGATTTCTTTGATATGGTTTTGTTTATTCAATCTTTTTGTTTTATTTTTAAGTCTATGTAAGTATTTGGGGCTTATTGAATAAGACAAAAACTTATATTTCTCTAAAGTTATTTTAACTTTATGAGTTAAAATTTCTTTGTATTTCTCATTTAGTTTGTTTATTTCTTCAATAACTTTCTTGTCCATAATATTTTCTTTATTATTATGTTTATAAGAGTCTAATTTACTTTGAATATCTAACAATTCCTTATCCCAAGATTTCCTTTTATTATTATACCATCTGATACTTTGTCCATATAGATATGATTTTAAGGCATCCCAAACATAGACAATGGAGACTTCAGGAGTATTATTTATGTCTAGAAAATGTTGTACTTCTGAAAGTATATATTCTTTATAGTCTTTTAGCTGAGTTAAGTATGCTGGTATCCTTTTGATCTGAACATTATGAGTATTTTTTATCATGAATTCAAAAACAATTGAGTTATGATCAGATATAGGACATGAAATGATTTTGGAATTAATTAAATCTGTTACCATCTGGTTAGAAATAAAGACCCTATCTATCTTTGCATAAGTTTTGTATCTGTTAGAAAAAAAGGTGTATGGTAATGATTTTGAATCTGATTATTAATATCATTCAAATGATAAGAATTAGCAAAATCATTTAAATGTTTTGCATTAGATGTAATTCTTTTCCTTATAGTGGTAGTATCACTTTCATGTAGTATACAATTAAAATCACCAGCTAAAATAATATCCCCTATAGAGAATGATATGATCGTATCAATATGATGTTTCACTGTAATACCAATTCCAGGTATCCAATATACATTAAAGTGTAAGTCTTCCCATTAATTTGTATTGTAACCATACAAAACATTCCTTTGTCATCCTGATAAGACTTAATGGTTTTAGGAATGGGCATACTTTTATTCCATAAAATAGCCACTCCTCTTTTTTTCTGAGTGTGCTCTGAACTAACCAATACTGTATACTTATTAGTGGCTAGTTTATCAATATCTTTTTTCAAGAGATGGGTTTCTTGCAGGAAGACTAGATTGGCCTTGTGTAAATTAATGTATCTTATTAGGCTTGCCCTTTTACACGGATTATTCAATCCATTAATGTTTAAAGAAATTCCTTTTAAAGATGTCATTTGGCATTTTTAAAACTCAAGAATCTTATGATCGAAATAACAAATAACAAGATAAATAATGTTACATCTCCTCTTTTAGTTGTACCTTTAAATATAGCTGTATTTATTAAATCTCTTATGGGATTTTGTATAGGATTCAATTTTGTTTGTAGTGACAATGAGTGTACAAAATATATTGTGGATGTCAAAACTATATACATATAACAATGAACAAGTGAAAATAATGTAAGGATTAAACCTTGCATCCAGCCTGGAGTTGAAAACTCCAACTTAGAGTAGTATTTACTACTCATGTTAACCCCCTACCCTAAGCAGCAGTACCTCAGCTACCACCTTATCAATTTAATACTAGTTATATTTAACTGAGGTTAACAGTTTTCAATTCAATTATCTATCAAGACAAAACTACACATTTGGTAAAACAGCATCATATAAACTAAAATAAACTTTTTTTTTTTTTTAAAACTGTTCATACTACTATATAGATCTATGTAATATATAACACTTGTATTCAAATAGCATTCAAATAATCTTGATGTTAGAAATCAAGAGGAGAGAAAATTAGGTTCTAACATTCATTTAAATCAAAAACTTTGGCTAATATGATTCAGACATTACATATATTAAGATGCATCTATTTTCTGTCATGTGAATACTATTAACAGCTTCCAAAAAAAAAATCTTGAATTGTTTGTATATGAGCATTTACTTAACTCATTATTGTCAATAAAGTAAAATATTGTATTCATAAAAATTATTATAAATCATATTGCATAGTTATGCAAATTCTCAGAAACACTTGCATTATTTAAAAAAAAAAAAAGCCATCACACACACACACACACACACACACACACACATACATACACACACACATATATATATATATATCTGATCTCACTGAGTTGTGTCGTTGAGCACTATCCTACTTGCTGTCCCTAGAATAAATCTGTCTGCTTTATAGAAAATAATGCACAGCAAACACATTTTAGTAACCAGATTTTACAATCATGCTAACCTACTGCTTTAAAATATATCACATGACATTTCTTCCAGAATAGAATTATAAAATTGTTTATGCTTGTCAATCAGATGAATTAAATGAATTATAATAAAGTATATGTTTGGAACAGAAGTTTTTAACACAGATTATTATGCTGCTAAGTAGATTTTCAAAAACATTTAAATAAATGTTTCATTTTCTATGCCTTCTAAAATAAGACATTTACTTACTACAAGAAACTACATCATTTAAACTCATTATAACTGACATTTTATGAATAGAGTATTTTTCCTGAATCTGTGGTGTGTCAGTATGATAACTAGGTCAGAGTTTATACTAACTGCTTTCAGTTTCTCTGTGAGCATTCTGTGTGTTGAAGCTTTTGAAGTAGTTCATGGACACTGTGCATGAGACAGCCCACATCCCAGATTGTCTCCCTTAACATTTTGGCGGGAAACTTATTAAAACTTGTGACAAACATTCATTTTGTCAATAGAGTAAAATATTGTATTCATAGAAATTATTATAAATCATATTGGATAGTTATGCAGTTTCTCAGAAACACTTGCATTATTATATAAAAAAAAAGCCATCACACTCACACACACACACACACACACACACACACACACACACACACACACACACATATATCTGATCTCACTGAGTTGTGTCTTTGTTGAGCACTATCCTACTTGCTGTCCCTAGAATAAATCTGTCTGCTTTATACAAAATAATGCACAGCAAACACATTTTAGTAAACAGATTTTACAATCATGCTAACCTACTGCTTTAAAATACATCATATGACATTTCTTTCAGAATAGAGTTATAAGATTATTTATGCTTGTCAATCAGATGAATTAAATGAGTTATAGTAAAGTATATGTTTGGAACACAAATTTTTAACACAGATTATTATGCTGCTGTTAAGTAAATTTTCAAAAACATTTAAATAAATGTTTAATTTTCTATGCCTTCTAAAATAAGACATTTACTTACTACAAAAAACTACATCATTTAGACTCATTATAACTGGCATATTTTATGAATAGAGTATTTTTCCTGAATATGTGGTGTGTCAGTGTGATAACTATGTCAAAGGTTATACTAACTGCTTTCAGTTTCTCTGTGAGAATTCTGTGAGCTGAAGCTTCTGAAGTAACTCATGAACACTGTGCATGAGACAGCCCACATCTCAGATTGTCTCTCAACATTTTGGCGGGAAACTTATTAAAAACTAGTGACAAACATTCATTTAGCAGTGTAAATGCATCTAAACATGACAAAACCTTCACAATGTATTCCACAGATCATTACAGCCTCTATGTAAGTGAAATTAAGCCCAAAATTACCAACAAGCAATAAAACTCAACATTCTTCTCCCAACTCAATTTTCATACAAATCCTATTATTCACTGTGCCCACACAATCAAAAGCATTTCTATATATTAATAAAGAAAAGAAAAAGAGAGTAGAAAATAAAAGGGAGTGAGGCAGAAATAAAAAAATGTAAGAGAAAGCTGTAAGAAGTATACACAATGGAATGTTACTTACTGTTTATATTAATAGAGTTAAAAATAAAACATATTATTTACTCTTATTTAGGTTCTGATTATTATTAAAGCATAACAGATTATTTACAAACAAGCATAAGCAGTATAATCAAGAAAGTATAATTAGAAATAGCATTTGAAGAACTTATAAAAACTTTTACAAGGAATAAATATGTTATTATTCTAGTAATGATATTTTCATTACTGTTCACTCCCTGCCCTCCCCCACCCTTTACCCACTACATAATCTAAATAGAATGTCATTGTTTAAACAAAGAAAATAATAAAAGGAGAAGGAAAAAAAAGGTAAAGATAAAAAATGTATCAAATTACTAACCTTACTTCTTTTCAGAAAGAGAAACAAATTGAATCACAGCTTGCCATTAAATCTTCAGGTATTTTGACTGGTTATGAAACAAAACATTTCTTTGCACATAGAGAATAACTTTGATTAAATCTTTTCCAAAATATTTGTGGCTTTCTGGAAATGCAGGAACTATATTCAAAAAGATTAATAATGAACTAAAATGATGAGAGAGAAAAAACATATAACAAATCATTTGTTTTTAGTCTCTTCTTCTTCTCTGAAGTCTTCCACGAAGCTTCAGTTGCCAATCTCTTTAATGAAGAACTAGCCCATTCCATTTCTTCTATTTTATCCAAAATCCTTTTTCTTTGACAAACAGTAAAGCAGAGTCTAAATCATCGAAAACCTTAGGACCATCAGGAAGGAAGATTTTAAGCTTGGCAGGAAACAGAAGGTATGTTTTAAACTGTGCTTTTTAAGCTCCCTTATTAGTGGCAGAAAAACTTTTCTTTTAGCTATTACCATGGAAGAATAGTCATTGTCAAAACGCACAGTTGTCTCATTAATCTTAACAGGAGCTTTAGCCCAAGCAGATTTAAGAACCATCTCTATCAAAAGATGATAGAAATCTAACTATAACTGATCTAGGATATTTTTTGTTAGAGTTAGTATTAGCTATAGATCTATGTGCTCTTTCGATACCAAAAGAGAATGCTTCTGTTAAGTCTAAAGTTTTAGGGAGCCAAGTTGTTAAAAAATAAGTAATATTGTTACCTTCAATATTTTCTGGCAGTCCAAAAATCCTAATGTTATTGCGCCTAGATCTATTTTCCAGGTCATCCAGCTTTGTTTGTAAATGTGTATTTTGTTTCAGCAGAAACTCAATGTTGATTTCCTCTTCTTGGATTCTATTTTCCATGTCATTCACAGCTTCTTCTATGCCTGTCATCTGGATCTTCTGTTGTTGCAGGTCTGTATGTAACAGGTCTATTTGTTTTGTAGTTTTTTCTACAAAGGTGTCTATTTTAGTATCCATTTTATCCATTTTATCAGTAAGTTGCTGGATTATAATTATCAGAGACTGAAGTTCTTTCTTGATGCTGGAGTCTTGAGAATTTGTCTTACTGGAACTCATTTCAGACTGATAAACTGACAGGAAAATTTCCACAGTGATTTCTGACAGGAATATTGTTAAGATTTCCTTTCTTTTTTAGATATAGTTCAAGAACTATATAAAACAAACGTATTTAGAAAGAAAATTACTTCAAAAATTAATTTTTTAAGTAATTAATTCCTGTCAGTGTAATGAAATTGGTGGAGCTGAAGAAACCTGCTGCTATCCTGTGTTCATCCTTGGCCACGCCCCCTTTTATAAACATTTCTGAGGATCATATTAATTTGGTCAAGAAGGTGTTTAGCCAGAGTGTGTGGTTGTCAGTTTGGAACTTATGTTCCTATTAAGGGGTAAAACTTCAATATTTGAAGATGTACATAGTTTTGCACGTTTCATTGCTAGGTTTTGGGGGGGTATGTGTAGTGTGCGCACTTGAGGGTTTTCGATTCAACAAAAAATTCTGCAAGATGTGAAATAGGCTCAGATGGAGAGAATAAACAGTTGCATAAAAGATTAACCTGCCAAACAGTGCATGCATGTAACACAAAGGTTGGAACTAGACACTTAAAAAAAAAAAAGCTGTTACAAGTAAAAGGTGGGAAAAATCTCTCAAGAATATGATTCTTTCTACAATGCCTTTAAATGTTAATAGTTGCACAGATAAATCAAAAAAATGTAGAGTGCAAATAGCTATGCTAAAACAGCTATACTATAGGAAAGAAGTGAACATGTGAATTTGATAAACAAAGGTTTTCAGGATGGTTATTCAGTGGAATAGTTGGGGCAAAGGAAGAGAGGAGTACTTACATTAATTGCAAGAGGAGCTCCAATAGTAACAGAAGAGGAAACAAGTACAATAATGGTAGATTTGTAGTACCTAGAGGCTCACTGGCAATGGAGGATTGGGCTGGCATGCATTTATATTTCACAGAAAACCGCTATGAGAGCGCAAAAGAAAATTCTGGGAGAAAATCGGCTTTCAGCACGGAATATTACTTATAGGGGGGACTGGAATTTAAGTGAAGGTGTGTCTGAGGGGCCCTGAAAGGGAAATATAACAAAGGAGGGTAGATTTTTAAGAAATTTATGAAAACGTTTGCCATGGAAGATGTGAACTCAGTACTGGGAATTCAGAGTGAATTTACATATTACTCTCCAAGTTACAAGAACTGGGCTAGGCTAGACAATTTACATTTCACAGGAACATGTACATTTAATTGAAGGCCTTGATATGCATCCAAAAACTATTTCAGAGCAAGTGCCAATTACATATAAAATAAAAACTCGAGTAATGAAATAAAAATGAGACTGGTGATTTCCCACATACCTGTTGAAAAGGGGAATTTAAGGAATAGGTAGTGGAAATTATTCAGGATCTATAAAAGAAGATAGAAACTTCTGAAAATATAGCTAGGGAATGGGATAAAATTAAAATGAATTTAAAAATAGGGTGGAAATAAAAGAAAAGGAGATGTGGTTAAAAAGTAACACAGATTTAGAGGGACTGACAAATATTAACGTATTGTAAAATAAGGGGAATCTCACAGAACAAGAGAAGCAACAACAGAATGCTAAACAGAAAATAAGGGACTACACTTTGATAATATGCATAAGTTTAGAAAGACTGCTGTTAAGCAACTGTTTTTTGAAAACTCTAGAGCGCACAAACTTTTAACACAACTACTGAGACAACAGAGAGTAGAAAGAGCTGTCACCAAACTTAGAGGGCCTATTACAAAGAAGATAACTAGGGATCCTGTAGAAGTATTAGAAATATTTCAGAAATTCTATGAAAGTCTATATAAAGCAGATAAACACAGAAATCACGAAAACGAACAAATGGAAATGTTTATGGAAAAATTAAATATGCCAAGGCTAAAGGGAGAGGTACGGAAATCAAGAAAACGAACAAATGGAAATGTTTATAGAAAAATTAAATATGCCAAGGCTAGAGGGAGAGGGTCAATTACTAACAGGATAGGAGGAAATGAGATAAGTGTGATGTACAGCCAATCTACAGTAAAGTCCGGGAATAGATGATATTCCTGTGGAAGTCTGGAAGCTAGGAGGGAAAACTGAAAGATTTGGAAGGTTTTGTTTACAGATTTATAGAGGTTTACTAGGCTAACTACCACATGGGCCATTTTAAGTCTAGCCATGCATTCCAAATCTCTGACATATTCAGATACTCTTGATAAGTGTACGCAGGTGCTTGGGAGATGAAACATTACAAGCAAGTGCCTGGCAGATGAACCATTTACAGGGTGGCCTTTGTTCATTAGACATAGGTGCCAAACCAGGGATGAATTTCCTGTTCCCCATCCAACTGTCAAAGTTGCACTTGAACTGGAGTAGGGAGGAGCTCAGCTTCACATGGATGGGGAGCCTGTTCCATAGATAGTAGTCTCTAGGCTACACACCCATCTCTCCAGCAGGCCCTATTTATAAAATGGGCAAGGTTAAGCCTTTAGAAGGGGTAATTCTGGTGCAGTTTGTTTTGAGAATATGCAGATCATCCATCGAAGTGGGGTCTGATAATGGCCTGTATGCCAGGCATAGATCTCCCCTCAAAAGCCTGTAGGAGACTGAATACAGGGGATAGAGCCTTGAGGCAGTCTGCCTAGGACATTTTACTTAAACCCTGTATTCTTTTAGTGAGGATCCTCTGTGGATGTTCCAGTTGTTGGATATCCCTGGTTAAGTACATACCAAAGAGGGAATTGTACTCCGTGACAGGTCTGATGAATGCCAAATACAGTAAAACAATGACTTGCTTGGACTCCGATGCCATACCTTTGCTTATAAGTTGCGCAATATAAAATTCTCACTTACTGTATACACATGATGGTCAAAGGCTAGATTACTTTCTACGCATGTCTCTAAATCCCCGACTACTAGGTCAAAAATAAAGGGTGTGCTGGTCAATATGATGGTTATCAGGGGTGGATGACTTCCCAAAGGATACTATTATGCATTTCCTGGCATTTAGTTGTAGTCCATGGCTCTGACAACAGTTGTCTGTCAGCCCCTCCTGGAGAACATTTGTGCCAGTGTGGGGTTAAACAGCCCCTCCTAATTTGCAATCATTTGCAACTTTAGTCAGCCAGAGACCACAGACACTGGCCTTGACTTCAGAAAAGTAAACGCCAAAAAGAAGCGGTCAGACTTGATCCCTGAGGAACCCCCACTTGTGACTAGCCTCTTTGTAGAGGTTGACTCCCCAATTCTAACTTCCTGGGTCCTGTCTGTGAGCAAACTGGCTATCCACTGAGTAACATATGAGTTTGTACCCAACCTTTTCAGTTTATCAACAAAACCAGTGGGGTACTGTGTCAAATGCCTTGGTCAGGTGAACGTAGACAATGTGAACTATTTTGCCCTCATCTATTGCTTTGGTTATCTTCTCAAAGAAATCCACCATGCTGAGTAGGCATGACCTGCCCTTTATGAAACCAAACTGGGTTGGGTCCAGTGTCTGGAGGTTTACTACATCACTTTGGATCATTTCCATGACAATTCTTTCCATGGCTTAACATACAACACTAATGAGACTTGTGGGTCTGTAGTTCCCAGGGTCTGTAGATGGTCCACCTGCACTGCAGAGGGATGACTGTTGCTGTTCCTCATCCATGAAGCCTGTTTGGAGGCTACAGTTAAATAGTAATTCCACAGGACCTGATAGGTCATGTTTCATACTATTGAGAAGGCATCCTGGGATACTGTCTGGACCTACTGATACAGTGTTAATGGCCTTAGAGCATTAAGGACCTGTTCCCTAGTGATAGCAGGGGAAGCTGTATTTGATGGTACTTCCTGAAGGAAGGTTGAGGGGGGCAAGGGTTAAAGCTGGAGCTGAATTTATTGGCCAGTAGGTTTGATGCATCTTCTGGCTCAGTACAGGTGGCTCAATTTACAATGAGCTTTGTACACAATTGTATACTGCCTTTGAGGTTACACACATAGCTAAAGAATGCCTTGTGGTTGTCCTTGGCCTGGGAAGCCAAATGTACCTCAAATTTGGCTTTGGTAGACTATTTGTCTTCAGAGTTATTTGTTTAAATTGATTAGAGTGCTTTTATCCTGTTGGGTGCCGCACCTCCTTTTTGCCATGATTTTTTTCCTTCTGTTATACAGCCTATTTATTTTGCAATTCCACCATGGTGGCGTGTCTTTTTTTTTTTTTTTTTGTTAGTTCTGTACTTCTTCCTGGTGGGTACAGGTGCTTTTATGCAGCTATTAACATACTTGTACAGGATTTCTGTGAATGTTCTGCATAGGCAACAGAGTTCTGTGGGTTTATGGCGGCTTGAAAGTTTGCCAGGTTATCACATAACAGGAGGTTAGCCTTAGTGTAGTTCCAGAATATTCCAGGTTTAGCTGGGGGTCCTGGTTTTATTTTTATTTCAAAGGAGACCATTTTGTGATCTGACCTTACCACGGAAGACATTACAGTAGGGGGTGTGCAGAACTCTCCCTTGTGAGGACCAGATCCAGTATGGTTGCACCCCTGGTCTGTGTGTATTGACTATCTGGTCCAGGGAGTTTGCATTTACAAAATCCTGGAATCTCTGTGCCTGCACGTTTAGTGTCGTAAAGGACTCCCTGGGGTAACTAAAGTCACCCATGTGTTAGATGGCAAGCATTTCGAATAAGTTTAAATATAAGGTATGGGTTTCTTGGATCACATAGGGGGACCTATAGTTTGCAAGGAAGTGGTACTAGATTTTGTCTGTGGTGATTTGAACCTGGAGCACCTCAAGTGCATTGTCCTATTTAACCAGCATTCAGGTATATTTTTAATGTAAATAGAATCACCTCCACCTTTAGCCAGTGTGTAGTAGCTGGTCTAAATGTGTGGAAGGGATTATAATCTTGCACTGTTGGTGTGCTCCCAGTGGTTTTAAACCATGACTCTCTGACTGCACAGATGTCATCATTCTCTAGGGTGAAGAGAGCTTCTAGGGAGTGGAATTGTTTTAGACTTAATACTTTTAGATTTTTTTGGTTTTGATTTGCTATATCGGAAGTACTTTCAGTTTGGCATTGCCTAAAAACGGCACCAAGGGGAAGACAACGTTTTTGCTAACATTTGAAAGCCTAGAGGGGAGAGGTGAAGACCATCCCTGGCAAAGCAGCATGGTCTGTTGACCATCTCTTTCCATGCTGACAAGTACTGCACCCTCTTAGAATGCCACCAGAAACTAAGCCAATTATTAAAGTCAATCATCTTTTGTTCATATTGTGGCATCATCCCTAGAGAAGGTAAATTGTTGTTCAATGCTAGGTTCAAACCAGCCTGAGACATTGAGAGTTCCATGTCGTCTCTCTTCATATAGTCTAGGGAGGTACGTCTCAGGTCTTTTATTCCCACATAAACAGTATTTTAAGAGAAGTACCAACATCCTGGAAGAAAGCAGTAGTAGCTGTACTACCTAAAGACAGTAAAGATCCATCAGACCCAGCTTCTTACAGGCTGATTTCAATAATCACAATTAAAGTGTTTACGTCTATAATGGATAAAAGAATGGTAAAAGTGACGCCAAAATTGACAGATATGGAACAATGTGTTTTTGTGGAGGGGAGGCAAACATTTGACAGCATAAACAGAACAGCGATGATCTAGAGGGAAGCAGAAAATACCACTGCTGTTGGGTTTCGACTCACAGAAAGCATTGGACAGTGTTAGCTGGGATTTTATGCACAGAGCAATGGAAGCATTTGCATTCCCTGATAAAATTACAAGGTTGATTAGGAGGATATATGAAGGATTTGAGGTGAACATTAAAGTGGGTGGGGTCCTCTCTGATAATCTCTGCTTGAGCAGAGGAACCAGGTAGGGGTGGCCCTCTCTCTCCCCTTTATTTGCATTAGAACCATTGGCAAAGAAAATAGGGGACTCAGAAATTCAATGATATAATTGGTATGGTAGTCAAGAAAAGCTGGCTCTATTTGCATATGACATTATTTTATACCTGACAAAACCAGAAAGGGACAGTGCTGTGGAACATATCGACACAGTTTCAAACTTTTCGGGATATAACATTAATGAAGCAAAAACAAAAGCAACACAGTAAATTATGTACCTACACAAAAACTGGTTCAGCAACATCCATATTTATGGGGACATGATAAAATGAAGTATTTAGGAGTATGCATTAAAATGATACTGGTGTGGCAGCTAAGGATATGTGGGATGTAACTAAACCAAAGAGAATATAAAAACTGAGAAAATGAAAGCTCTGCCATATGGATATTGATAGTAAGATACATTTACTTAAAATGTTTTTAGTCCCTTTAGTCTTTTACAATGGTCAGGCATATTTTTATCAACCAGAGAAGTTGTGGATAGTAAATAATAAAGAGCTGAAGGATTGGTTCTGGGGGGGGGGGGGTATTAATAGTAAGATACATTTACTTAAAATGTTTTTAGTCCCTTTAGTCTTTTACAATGGTCAGGCATATTTTTATCAACCAGAGAAGTTGTGGATAGTAAATAATAAAGAGCTGAAGGATTTCATCTGGGGGGGGGGGGGATAAGCTTATTCTTCCAACAAAACAAGGCAGACTGGGATTACCGTTGAAGGGGTATTTCAGAGAAACATAGTTAAGGCTCCTATACATACCACAAGCAGAAAATTACAATCTAAAGAGGAAAGAAATGATGATAAAACAGGGGGAATTGCTCAACAGGGAGAGACTGGGATTTTGGATGCACACCTTCAAGGATAACAGTAACCATACACATTATGTTCATAATGTAGCAGGTGGTCTTCTAAGAATTAAGCCCACACAGGAATGGAGAAAAGAGAGTCTGCTGATACAGATGACTGCAACTAGGGATACAGACAATAGGCAAGAGGGGGGTGAGAACATATTGGAGAAAATTGGCAAAGGAACCATGGTACTTGGAGCAAATAACTAGAGAGGGAAAAGTAATAGAATGGGAAGATGCCAAGAACTTATCTGGACTGCAGTCAGAAAAAAATAGGGGGGTCCTAAACAAAAGACCTGCACTAGTAGAGTTTTTAGTAGAATCTAGAACATAAGTTGCCATTAAAAAAAGAATAATTACTAGAACATATAAAATATTGCATAATGACCATAAGAATCAGAGGCAGTTAGGAAGGACTGGAAAGAGATTAGATAAGCAATTCACAAAAACAATAGGAGGGTATATGTTATGTCCCCAAATATACAACAAAATCTAGAATATTTCTGATCTTTGCCTGGAAGTTTTTACATAGGTATTTTTATACCCCAAGGAGACTTCAAATAATTTTTCCTCAGGTAGACAGCAAATGACGAGTTGTGATGGGGCAGAAAGGGGCAACTGGGAACATATTTTCTGGGAGTATAAAGAGTTGCTACACTTTAAAGATTCCCTGCAGACTGTTCTGTTGGAGATGCTGGGTGAGCAAGTTGGAGTAACTGTATCACAGCTCAAAAAAATAATTTCCCTAAACTCGGAACTGCCTGGACACAAAGGCATTGCAGAGTAATTATGATGGCTGACAAAAACGCAATTACTAGAAAATGGAAACAGAAGTCTAAACCAACTGTACTACAAGTAGTGAAGATAGTACAGTGTTAAGACATCTGGAACTAGTATCTTTAAAAAAGGGTGAGAGCAAATTACATAGGAAAAAATGGGAACTGTGGGATCAATGCATGCAGAGGAGGAACTGGGTTTAAAAGAAGGCAGGATTTGAATGAGCTTTGTACTGGCTGACTGGATATGTTAAAAGTGATGTATAATGTTTACAGCTAGTTGCGTCAGCAATGTTTGGAATGTATGTTTTGCAAATGAGATTGTGTCGCTATGGTTTACAGTCATTTATATAAATGTAACATGGCCCATGTCATACAGGATAATTTAATAAAGATGTTTATATTTTTTAAACCAAGAAACTGTACAACACAACAATGCAATAATATGCCAGCATTCCATTGAAAAACATTTAATAAGCAGCTACACTTAAAAACAAAGGTGTTCACCCTTATTCCCTCCATGAGATTTAATTTGGTCAACACCATTACTGAATTTAAAATGCATTAAAAGCTGAATTTTCAGTTATTGTTTCTTCACAACTCTGGTAGCAATGCTACTATTTTCTCATTTGAGAAGATGGTCCAAGTGATTTCCCCCTTCCACCCACAAAAAATTAACCTTGTTTGTAAAGATTTGCATTAAGAAGTTTAGTAAGCTATTGTATGAAACACCCAAGACTTAGTACTACAACTTAAATTTAATATTTTAAAGAATTTGTCTAACAAGGATGTCAGGGTAATGAAACCTGCGAAAGGTGGGCATGTGGTTCTGATGAACATGGGAACTACACAAAGAATACTGAACAGGATATTCAGTGATGCACATTACCAGACTCTCTCTCTAAATGGAGATACACCACGTATACAGAGCCACTGACCTGGCATTACAAGACTGGTTGGGGGTGCTACTACTACTAATACGTTTCAAAACCACACATCCCAGTGATTTTTTGGCATCTATTAGATTTATAAAGACGTGTTGACCCTCAACTAAGATGGATTATTTCTGCTGGGGGGGGTCTAAAACAGGACAGTTTCCCATCTTTACTGACAAGCAATTGATTTCCTCATTTTCATGTACTCTTAAAAATCCCTGGGACTTTTGGGGAAAATTAGAGGACTGGTTTGTGAGAAGGGTGACTTGCTTGTTACTGGGGATGTCAAGGATCTTTTTAAAGTGATGTCCAAGAACAAAGGTTACAAATGGTTCTGAGACTGCACCAGCAACACAAAATCAACACAGGGATCAGTCATGGTCTGTTTATGGAATTTGTACTGAAAAACAACCTTTTCACCTTTCAGAGTGAATACTTTAGAGAGATTTCTGGGGTTGCAGTGGGGGCAGCTTGTGCCCTCATCTTTGCTAACACTGTTACGCTATCGGGAACAAGCCCACATTTTTGGCAGCAAAAACAAACCATTTCTCAAAACATAAAACTAGATTTCTGAATGACTTTTTTTTTGTTTGGTAGGGTTTAGGGACATTCTTACAGAGTTCCTGGAATATCTGGAGGATTCTACTGACTGAGTTTACATTATAAGTGGAAGATTTTGGTATTGCCTTTTTAGACTTTTTTCTTGTTCAAGAACGTAGATAAGAGGTGCTATGAATGTGACTTGCACAGGAAAAGTACTTTTTCTAACAGTTATCTGAATTTTTGGAGTGCATACACAATTGCTCAGAAAAAAAGTACTGTAAAAGGGTATAATATACTCCTCTTTAGGCTGATCTCAGAAAAGAAAAAAATTGTTCACAATGCAATCGCATCAGAACATGTTTGTCAACAGAATAGACCAATATAAACAGAAACTGACTGACTTCAATAATTGGTTTAGTTTCTGGTGTCAAGGGGATCCAGTTCCTGTTAGCCTGGATGACATGGTGAATAGACAATGCTGCTTTGCGAGACATGGTCTTCACCTGGCACCTCTAAGCTTTTCGTTGCTGGCTAAGGCACTTGCCCCCCCCCCCATAATGCCTTTTTAGGCAAGGTCACCACAACAAAATTCCTAATGTGAAAATATCAAACAAAGAAACTAAGGGTCATACTGCTAAACACTAGCAGTTTAAATCAGAAACTGCACTCTCTGGAAGCAGTCCCCTCCCTAGAAGATACTGAAGTCTGTGCAGTCACAGAAACCTGGCGCAAGGCTCGACCTTGCAAGGTTACAATGCCTTCCACACTTTCAGACTGCAAAATAAAGGTGTGAGAAACCAAAGTAGGTGGAATATCTATCTTCACTAAAGATAATTACACCTCTAGACTGGTTAGAAAAGAAAACTATGGAGCTACTCCAAGTCCAAATTACTGTGGGTGAGACCCCCCTTCAGGTCATCAATTACAGGTCCCCTTCCATGAACCAAGATGCCCACACAGCTTTAGACCTACTTGGGACAATTAAGGTACAACGTAACACCCTAGTCATGGGTGACTTCAGCTATCTTTCCATTAACTGGGAAACTTATACAAGCCCCAACTCACTTGTACAAAAGTTCCTGGAATTTGTTAACTCAAATACCCTGAAACAAATACTGCACCACCCCACAAGGGGCTCTAATAGTCTAGGCCTCTTCCTCACCAATACGAGTGACCGATGCAATGCCTCAAGTGTATGCACACACTGATTAAATCAGACCATAAATCAGTCATTTTTGAAGTAGCAACAGCACTAGAACTCCCAAAGGAGAAGTCAGGCTAAAAAACTTCACCAAAGCTAACTATACCCTCCTAACGGTCAGGCTAAAAAACTTCACCAAAGTTAAATATACCCTCCTAAGGGAAGGTATAATCAGCTTCCAAACTCCAGTTTCCACATATGGCACTGACAGCTATACTAAGAGATACACGGATGCCCTGTGTAAACATCTACACAAATGTAGAGACACAGCCGGATAGGATTAAAGCAAGATTCTCAACAAAAACAAACCATCATGGTGGACATCTAGCATTAATAAATTATAAAAAGTGAAAGAAGCTGTTGTCTAAAAACATCATGGTGGACATCTAGCATTAATAAATTATAAAAAGTGAAAGAAGCTGTTGTCTAAAAATACAAAAGTGAGATCCTAGAACTGAAGAGCACCCTCCTCAGCCTAAACAAGCAGATAAGACAAGACAACTTGTAAAATTTTCACAAAGTAACTATGAGAAATTTAGCAACCACAGCAAAGGATAACCATAAGGCTTTCTTCAGCTACGTCCGCAACTTAAAAGGTAGGACTCAGATGTCTGCTGACTTTTGGATGGCATCTCACACAGACCTTGCAGAAATTGCAAACCTGCTAGCAGAGGGGTTGGGTGAAAATCTCACCCCCCCATCCCCCCCAAGCATACTACAAACTATGTCTTCATCTCCTCCCTGCATCTCCAAAGAGCAAGTCATAAATGGTCTCTCCAAGGCTAAGAACACAGCCTCCATGGGACCAGATGGCATTCCAGGGCTGCGTTCTTAATGTTCTAAACCAAGAGCTAGTTACTCTATTAGGCACTCTATTCAACCAAAGCCCGAGTACTGGCCTTGTCCCCACTGAATGGAAAACTGCAACTGTCATCCCCATCCACAAGGGTGGCTCGGCAACAGACCCAGGTAACTACAGACCCATAAGTTTAACCAGGTCTATATCACCTAATCGAAACGTCTAAACATCGAACACAGTTTCATCGACCCCTTAAACATCAAACTACCATTTATGTGAACGGCCAATTCAGCAATTTTTTTCCTAGGAAAAAAAAAATCTCTTGGGCAACCAGGAACGACATCACTTCAAACATTGCAAACTTGGGGCTTCACCCCACACCCCCCTAACTAAATATACCAACTCAGACTTCGCACTACAGTGGGGAAAAGGACAAATTCACAATGACAGCCAAATATTTTTTCCCCTAAGAAAAAAAAAATTGCTGAATTAGCCATTCACATAAATGGTAGCTCGATGTTTAGGGGTCGATGAAAAGGCATTCGATGTTTAGCTGTTTTGATTAGGTAATGCAGACCCAGTTTAACCAGTCTCATCTGTAAGGCAATAGAAAAAACCATGAACCTCATAAATGACATAGGTGACCTCCAAACCCGGGATTCGTCCCAATTCAGTTTTGTGAAGGGATCGGTCATGCTTACTAAACGTGGTGGACTTCGAGAATGGGACCAGAACCATAGTTGAGGGCAAAGCCGTGCACACAGCTATCTTGACTTGGTCAAGACCTTCAACACTATCCCACATTTAGGTATCATTGACAAACTAACCATATTGAATATCAGTCCCTATGTTGTCAGGTGGGTTGCAAACTGGCTTACAAATCAAGTGAGAGACTTTACCTCTACCAGCAGACCTGTCACCAGTGGGGTCCCACAAGGGTCGGTGCTGGTCCCCTTCTTATTTGGCATATACTTCTCAGAAGTCCAAGCTAAAATGGAAGGGCTGTGGCTGCAGAGGGCTGTAAATTAGGTGCTACCACTGAATCGCTAACTATGTCAGTGTACTTAAAGTAGTTTACACAAACCAATGACTGGTGACAAAGCCATGGTCTTAAACCAATTGCTAAAAAAAATGCATAATCATTCCCCTTCGGTAAAAACAATGTCCCTGCTGACTATAAAATAAACAATACCCCCAAGTCCCAATTCAGCAGTGAGAGACTTGGGAACACAAGTTGAATGTGACTTCAGCTTTGACCACCACGTATCTACTGAGATGAGGAAGGCATTCTATGTCACTCACCTGATTAGCAAAGGCATCACCTCAACAGCAAAGAGGTTGTAATATCCTTGCACTTATCTCTCATCAGGTCTATCACTGAATATAACGCTCCCTTGGGTATGTATTGTACCACACTTCTGCAGCAACCCGACACCCCTGAGGGATTTCTACCAAAGAAAATTCAGGGTCGCCAGCACACGTCTTATAGAACAGACTGATGTCTGGCACTGTACTGAGTACATATAGACTAATTTAGAGGTGATTTATGTCTGGTTTACAGGGCTTTCAACCATATCTTATGGAAATGCTGCACATCCGTAAGTCAAATGGGTCTAGAGTCATTCGTTCCTAGCCTGTTAGAGACAGATAAATCTCTGAAGTTGCCACGCCTCTGGAATAGGCTTCCAATCCATATCAAGCAGAGCACCTCCATTACCCTGTTTAAGAGCAACCTGGATGACTGGATGGGAAACTGTACATTTTGGCTGTGGCTTGCCCTAGCTTCTCTCCTGGGCATGGGCAGTCCTTGCTAGAAAATCCTTGGGCATAGACGATAAATCCTAAGGTAATACTAGATGAGAGACAATGGCTAGGCTTATAAAGATCCTTGGTCAGCAGCCTAGTAGCATCCTATGAACGTATGATTGTACCCCCTCAAGCTGCTCGATGAAATGTTGGTCTTGTTTAAACCTAGAAGGGGTGACAAACATTTCCCTATTCCGAGTAAACCACAGGTAGTCAGATTTCAAGAATAAACTGACAACTTTTCCAGAACCATGGTTATGTAACATTTTGAGTCAAGGGGGCTACCGGACATTTTGGTAAGGAACTGGGAGTTGGTCATTAATAACCATCTCCAGAAACTGGTGTCAACTCAGTTTCACTTGCACTCAATGCCTTTCTTATAGGCTGATTTGTAACAATACTGACTATACGAACAATGGAAGAATGGCTAAATGTGGAGCTTGTTCCAACTGCCACTTTATATTTGAATGACCAAATGTAGTTGTGCATAATTATCTTAAAGATAATTTCAGTTGTAATACAAGTGGTGGTCTGTACATTGTCCTATATTCACTGTCCAGCATTTTACATCAGTAAATACTGCAGACTGAACAAACACAGCAACAATGCATTTTGCACTTCCTCTTGTGTAAAGATTTTTTTAAATGGCTTTATTTTTTTAAACTGGAGAGGGTAGACAAATGTAGTAGGGGTGGGGAATGGGAAATTATTTATAAACAGAGAAGTGCACAGGCAGATTTTACTGAATGATGAAGTCCTGCCCATTCTGAATAAGCATTTGTCGACTAGTACCTGTTTTTTTAAAATAAAGCACAACAGACTGAACAAGTAACCTATTATATGTCATGAATTTATTGTGCATTTAAAAAAACGGGTATGCATACTCTTTACCTTCATTCTGATAAAGTACTCTCTACAGGGAACAAAAGCACTCAGTTGTGGTTTTCTTTACATTTCCTGCAAACTGGTGTTTTTTTAGTATTGTGGATATCCTGCCAAGGGTAGCCATACATCCAAGCCAGTATACCAAAGCCTGAGCTCTTCCATGCACCTTACATCTGACATGTAACCAAAACCCAAAGGCAGGAAAGCCCATAAGGAATGTTAAGAACCTCAGAACACACTTGCCGCAGCAGAAAAAAACTAAGCAGAAGAGGCAACTATATACATATGTACAGGTCCATCAAGAAAAGAGGGAAAAAATGGCCACTGAAAAAAAGAAAAGGGGGAAGGAAGGAGGGGAGAAATACTGCAATTTTTGGCTAGGTAAAATCTCAGATGTCTATCCAAATCCAAGGGATGAAGAATTCTCTCACCCATATTCTGAGGTGAGGGAAAAAAATGAAGACTGACAGTTAATGATTTGTCTTTAAGTCAGTCTATCTTCAGCATAACAGATTAGTTTCAGGAGAAGCCCTGTCCCTAGAAAAAACAAGAAGAAAGGGACTAGCATAAGCATATGCAGTTCATAAACTCTCTTGGCAGAGGTCAGTGCCACCAACACCATGGTTTTCAAAGTAGAAATGTTAAGGAAGAACTGGTTGCAGGTTCAAAGTGTGGCTGGGTCATCTTTTCCAGAACATAATTCAGATAACAATGAGGAAGAAAGCACAGTTGTGTACACTTACCATAAATGTAGATGTTCAAGTGTCTTCACTGTTGCAGTCATGACTGTAGGGTTCTCCCCTGCCAACAGGCAGTCCTCGGTTGGCCAGAATCCCAAAGTCTGGGTCCGGCAACGGCTGCTCAGCCATGCTCCCTGACGTCAGAGCGCAAGGAGTATAAAGCTGACAGCCGATGCCATGTTCTCCAGTTTTTCTTGCCCCAGATGTCAGGTGCTCCAAAATGAGTAAGATCCCATACCCTTTGCAAATACACCTCAAACGAAGGGTGAAGGGAGCCACACAAATAAAAAAATAAGAGGGGACAGGAGGGAGGGAAACCCAGACTGCAACAGTGAAGACACTAACATCTACATTTGTGCTAAGTGTACACAACTGTACTATGTTCATCGTGTTTCACTGTTGCAGTCATGACTGTAGGGTTGAATCCCAAAGCAGAATAAAAGGGAGGTGGTCATAAAAAAGAGGGGGTGGCTAAAAGGCCCTGCAAGACAGCAGAAGCAAAGCCTGCCCTAGACTTAGAGTAAAGAGGTAGATTTGTAGTGCTTGGAAAAAGTATGCACTGAACTCCAAGTTGCAGCTTCCAAAATGTCTCTGGTAGGAACTCCTCTGAGGAAGGCAGCTGAAGTGGCAGCAGCTCTGGTAGAGTGAGTCCTTATACTCCCTGGGATTTGCTTTCCATGATGTGAATAACAAAATCTGATTCCATGAGCAATCCATTTAGAAATGGTCTGTTTTGAAATAGCTTTGGGAACTTGAAGCATAAGAAAAACAATTGCTCTGATTTCCTGATGTCCTTGGTTCTGTCCAGGTAAAAACATAGTTGTGTGTGTACATCCAAGGAATGCAAGATCCTTTCCCCCTTATTTTGAGGACTGGGGGAAAAAGTTGGCAAGTGAATAGTTTGATTTAAAGCCACTTTGGAAACCACCTTAGGCATGAAAGAAGGATTAGTCCTTAAAGACACCCTGTCGTAATGAAAAATAATATAAGGTTCCACAGCCATGAGAGCTTGCAACTCCGAAACTCTCCTGGCAGAGGTCAGAGCTAACAGAATGGCTGTCTTCAAAGATAAAAACTTGATGTCAGAAGTGGCAGCAGGCTCAAAAGGAGGTAAGGGGAGTTTTTCCAAAACATAGTTGAGATCCCAAGCAGGAATGGGAGGAGATCTAGGGGGCCTTAAGTTCTTAGCTCCTCTGAGATACTGTCTCATGAGCTGATGGGAAAAGATAGGAGGGTCTGTATTATAATGAGCAGAAATAGCAGAAGCATGGATCTTTATGGAAGAGAAAGAGACCCTTATGCAAGAGGTCTGTCAGGTAAAGTAAAATCAGAGGAATGTTAGGAATAAGAGGATCTGAATCCTGAACCTGTATCCAGGTGCAAAATCTTTTCCATTTTCCTGCATAAGATTTTCTAGTGCTAGGACGTCTGACTTCTAAAATGACATCCATAACCTGCTTGGGTAGGAGAGAATGAATCAAGGACCCTGGATTAACCAGGCCGCCAGGCTGAGAATTTTGACATGGGAGCGCAGAACCTGACCCTGGTGCTGGGACAGAAGGTTCGGAGTCTGTGGTAATACCCAAGGGGGCTCCAGACAAAAGTTTTCAGAGTTGGGTACCAAAATTGTCGAGGCCAATTTGGGGCCAGCAAAATTATCATCTTGGGCTTGTCCTGTCTGATCTTTAATAACACCCGTGGAAGAGGAGGTAGAGGCGGGAAGGCATAACCAGAGAGATTTCTCCAACTGAATGATAGTGCATCCACTTTCCAAGCTAGTTTGTGGAAAGTCCTGGTGCAAAAAATCTGTAGTTGATGATTGAGATGGGATGCAAAGAGGTCTATGTGAGGACATCCCCAGACTGCTGTAATCATCCTGAATATTTCGGTGTCCAGCATCCATTCGTGTGGATCAGACAGGTTTCTGCTCAGTCTGTCTGCCAGGAAGTTTTGCTTCCCTGGGAGAAATTGAGCTTGAAGGTCCAGTTTGCAAGCTAGAGCTGTGTTCCATAGATTCATGGCTAGTCTGCAAAGGGGATAGGAATGAGATCCCCCTTGCTTGTTTATGTACCACATAACTGTGGTGTTGTCTGTCCATATTAGTAGCTGTCCTGGTTGTAGAAGATTCCTGAAGGCCAGCAGAGCGTTCTGTACGGCTAACATTTCCTTTAAATTGATATGCAGGAGCTTCTGATCCTTTGTCCAAAGGCCCTGCAGACAGTTGCCCTGAAAATGGGCTCCCCATGCATAATCTGAAGCGTCCGTGGTTAGTATCTCAGTGGCTGGAGGCAGACTGAAGGGTTTTCCTATGTTTAGAATACATGCCTTGGACCACCAAAGGAATTCCTTTTGGAGACAAGGCAGGACGGTGATCTGTATGTCTAAACTGTGGCAATGCTGAGACCCATACACTTTTTAGGTACCACTGAATTTTCCTCACATGTAGTCTTGCATATGGTACGAGAAGGATGCAGGAGGCCATGTAACCCAAAGCCTGCAGGAATTTCCTTGCAGAAAGCCGAGTTAAAGTTGCCAAGGTTTTGAAAGTTGAAGCCAGCTGTAATTGTTTTTCAGATGTCAGAAATGCCATCTGAGTTGTGGTGTTTAGAAGTGCACCCAGAAAAGTTATCTGTTGTGAGGGTGTCAAATTTGACTATGTTTACAGAGAATCCCAGGAACTTGAGAAGGTTCTGAACAAATTCTAGATGCTGGAGTAAGACATCCTTGCTGTCTGCCTGAATTAGACAATCGTCCAGATAAGGGTAAATTTGAATTCCCTTGAGTCTGCAATAAGCTACTACTGGAGCCAGGCATTTGGTGAAGACCCTGGGCGCAGTAGACAATCCAAAGGGCAGCGCAGAGGATTGATAATGCCTCGATCCGGCCCTGAACCCGAGGTATTTTCTGCATTCCTGCCTGATGGGAATGTGTAAATATGCCTCCTTTAAATCCAAAGTTACCATCCATGCATTTTTGGTCAGCATTGGAAGTAGCTGCTGTAGAGTAAGCATCTTGAATTTTGGTATCTCGAGAAAAGTGTTCAAGACTGAATCCAGAATGGGTCTCCATGAGTTTTACTTTCTGGGGACTAGAAAGAGCCTTGAGTAAAAACCTTGTCCCATCTCTGAAAGTGGAACCAGTTCTATAGCTTTCATAGCCAAGAGAGCCTCCACCTGGTTTAAGGCCTCTAACCATTGGTGTTTTGGAAGATCCGGCCATCCGCTTGGTCTTGGTAGGGTATGAAAATGGAATTTGTAACCTCTTGAAACCACATCCAGAACCCACTTGTCTTGGGTTATAAGAGTCCAATTTAGGTGAAAAAGAGAAAGTTTTCCTCCGAGTGGGGCTTCCAGGCAAGAAGTTCCTGCAGCCCAACAGAGGGAGTCATTGAGCCTGTTTTCTATGAGCTTGCGACCTGTCCTCTCCTCCCCTAGGGGTGGAAGCAGTCCACTGTCTTGGTCTATAAGAGGCTTGCGTTTGAGGCCTTTCTCTGGAGCGTCTGTATCTACCTCTCTGAGGCCTGTCTGAATTGGGAAAGGACCAATTTTTTGTAGGCCAATTCCTACTAAATCTGGGTGGCTGTACTTGTAAGAAATCCTTAACCTTTTGCATGGATTTTGCCTTGTCCTCCATCTTCTTTATCACCTCTTCAGCCTTAGGTCCAAACAAAACATTATGCTCGACAGGAGCATCCAATAACTTAGCTTTTACTTGATCTGGCAAGTTTTGTTCCAAGCATGCCTTCTAATGACTGTACCAGAGGCAGCAGCCCTACAAGAAGCCTCCAAGGCATCAAATGCTTCCCAACTTGTTCAGTGGCATGCATTAAGTCATGTAAATTCCTAATCACCTGCACAGGCAGAAATGGAAGTTAGCTTTTGCTTCAAAACAGACAGAAGAAATTGCTGGTATTTCAGCATATGAAATTGACAGTTTAAAGCCCTAATAAAGTAGCAGAAGTGTACACTTTTTTGCCCCATCTTTCTAAAGATCTGGAATCCTTCTCAGTGGGAATGGGGTTTTTAGCAGTAGTGGTCTTAACCCCCTTAGGACCCTGAGAAATGGTTTCAGGATCAGCAGTAGGATTCTTGTACAAAAACTGGTGGGAATCAGGAACCCTATAATATCTGTCTGGCTTAGCAGGAGCTGGAGGAAAAGAATCCGGAGTGAAGTTAGCCTCCGAAAAGGCATCATCCACAATATCCAAAATAGGAGGGATAGCCAGGGGTCTATGTTGGGGAAGAAGAAGAAAATCCCTAAGTCTTTTCTTAGATTTTGAGTACTCCTGTCCTTCCCAGTGAAAATGTTCCCTCATTTCATATAAAGTTTCCCCAAAAGAAAAATCCTCAGGGGGAGAAGCTGAAGGAATGGATTCCTCAGCATCAGAATCCGCATAAGGAGGGAAAGAATATTCCTGGTCAGAAGAAGAAACTGAAGAAACAGAAGCCTGATCAGAGGAATCGTAATACACTTCCTGCCTTGGTTTTTTTTATCTGGAGGGGGATGTGAACCCCTAATCACAGTAAGTCCTCCGCCATCTTAAGTAACTGTTTGAGACTTGGGTGCCGGATCAGATGAGGCCTGACCTGTAGTCTTTGATTTGGAAGGAGTCTTTGCCTTTGTTAGAAGCTGAGTAGGCCTGAAAACCCCTTCGGAAGCCGGTACCTGCACAGCAGCTCCGGACCCATCCGAAGGAGCATTGTCCGAAGGTCCTGCAACAGAAATATTCAAAGGCCTAGTTGGCTCCTCGTGGGAGTCCGTTTCGGCCATCGGTTCCGAAATTTATTTTATTTATTTATTTTATTTTATTTTGCATTTGTTGACCGGGCTAGTCCAACTGGATATATTTCCATTTTCAGCAGAGGCCCGGGGAGAAAAGCTCCACATTTAAACAAAAAGTACAGTTTTGTACCTACCATAAATGTAGATGTTCGAAGATCCACATTGCTGCAGTCCTTACATATGGGTAGTCCGCTGTCCTCGGTCGGCCCGAATACCAAAGTATTAGGCTGACGTCGGTCAAGGTGCTTAAAACTGTCATCAGGACGTCAGGGTACAAAAGCGCATGACCGACGTCATTTCCTCAGTCTTTTCTTGCCCCAGATGTCAGAAGGCCCTAACAAGACAGGCCAAAGCCAAAAACCAGCAAAACCCAACCAACCAACCGTGCACTAACCATATTTACAATATGTACAACACAAACCACACCACCACCTTCAACAACAGAGGAAGGAGGAGGAGGGTGGACTGCAGCAATGTGGATCTTCGAACATCTACATTTATGGTAGGTACAAAACTGTACTATGTTCTTCATCTCACATTGCTGCAGTCCTTACATATGGGTAGAATCCCAAAGCAGAGGAAAGGGAGGATGGGAAAACTATAAAGCATTAGGAGCTGCCAACATGCCTTGTAAAATTGCAGTTGCAAATCCAGCCCTAGATTTAGAGTAAAGTGGAAGGTGGTAATGCTTAGAGAAAGTATGCACTGAACTCCAAGTAGCTGCTTCCAAAATATCTTTAGTAGCCACCCCCTTAAAAGCTGTAGAAGTGGCAGTAGCCCTAGTGGAATGAGGCCTAATCCCAGCTGGAATCTCCTTACCATGATGGGAATAACAGAAAGCAATACAAAAACCAATCCACTTAGAAATAGTTTGTTTTGAAACAGGTCTGCCCTGAGAACCCAAAGCAAAAGAAACAAACAACTGCTGAGACTGCCTGAACACTTCAGTTCTGCTCAAATAATATTGCAACTGTCTGTGTATATCCAAAGTGTGCAAAATCTTTTCCCCTTTATTTTGGGGGTTTGCATAAAAAGTAGACAAATGAATAGTTTGGTTTAAAGCCACACTAGAAACCACTTTAGGCATAAAAGAAGGGTTAGTACGCAAAGACACCCTATCCTTGTGGAAAATTAAGAAAGGCTCAACTGCCATAAGGGCCTGTAATTCAGAAACCCTTCTCGCAGAGGTAATGGCCAACAAAAAAGCAGTCTTCCATGATAAATATTTCAACTCTGCCGATGCTGCAGGCTCAAAAGGTTGTAGAGTGAGTTTCTCCAACACAAAATTGAGATCCCAAGCAGGAGTAGGTGCTCTACGTGGGGGTCTTATATTCTTTGCCCCTCTAAGGAACTGCTTAAACAAAGGCTGAGAAAATAATGGTGGGTCACAGTCATAGTGAGCAGAGATTGCTGCAGCATGAACCTTTACAGAGGAGAAGGACAAACCTTTGTCCAATAACTCAGTAAGGTATTGAAGCGCCACACTTAAATTAGGTTTAGAAACATCAAAGTCCTTTGCTGTACTCCAAAATACAAATCTCCTCCATTTATCAGCGTAAACTTTCCTTGTACTAGGCCTTCTGGCCTCCAAAATAACATTCAAAACTTGTTGTGGAAGCTGAGACCCTCCAGGGTTTAAACCAGAATATGCCAGGCTGTCAGATGAAGAGAATGAAGTTTGACATTGAGTAAATGACCGTTCTCCTGAGACAGCAGGTGAGAATCGAGGCAAAGGCCATGGAGGCTCCTGTACCAGACTTCTCAGTAATGGGTACCAGTGCTTTCGAGGCCAATCTGGAGCTATTAAAATCATGTTTGGCTTGTCCTGTCTGACCTTCAGCAGTACCTTTGGGAGGAGAGGCAGAGGTGGAAAGGCATACACGTGAAGATTGCTCCAATTGAATGAGAGAGCATCCACTTTCCAAGCTGAGGGATGAAACCTTTTGTGCAAAACTTTGGCAGCTGGTAATTTAGTGGAGAAAGGCAGAAGGTGGACAAGGGCATTTAACACAATTTAAGATTGGGGTCCAATTTTGAATGAAAGAAAGCATTTTTATAAAGTACCTAGGCAAAAGGGAGGAGTGGAGAAATACTGCAATCCTTTTGGACAAAAAAAGGGGTAAATTTGCTCAGACATATGCACAGGTCCATCAAGAAAAAGAGGGAAAATGGCCACTGAAAAAAAAGAAAAGGGGGAAGGAAGGAGGGAGAAATACGCAATTTTGGCTAGAGTAAAATCTCAGATGTCTATCCAAACCAAGGGATGAAGAATTCCTCTCACCCATATTCTGAGGTGAGAAAAATGAAGACTGACAGTTAATGATTTGTCTTTAAGTCAGTCTATCTTCAGCATAACAGATTAGTTTCAGGAGAAGCCCTGTCCCTATGAAAAAACAAGAAGAAAGGGACTAGCATAAGCATATGCAGTTCATAAACTCTCTTGGCAGAGGTCAGTGCCACCAACACCATGGTTTTCAAAGTAGAAATGTTAAGGAAGAACTGGTTGCAGGTTCAAAGTGTGGCTGGGTCATCTTTTCCAGAACATAATTCAGATAACAATGAGAAAGAAAGTACAGTTGTGTACACTTACCATAGGTGTCTTCACTGTTGCAGTCATGACTGTAGGGTTCTCCCCTGCCGGCAGGCAGTCCTCGGTTGGCCAGAATCCCAAAGTCTGGGTCCGGCATCGGCTGCTCAGCCATGCTCCCTGACGTCAGAGCGCCAGGAGTATAAAGCTGACAGCCGATGCCATGTTCTCTAGTTTTTCTTGCCCCAGATGTCAGGTGCTCCAAAATGCGTAAGATCCCATACCCTTTGCAAATACACCTCAAAAGAAGGGTGAAGGGAGCCACACAAATAAAAAAATAAGAGGGGACAGGAGGGAGGGAAACCTAGACTGCAACAGTGAAGACACTCTAACATCTACATTTGTGGTAAGTGTACACAACTGTACTATGTTCATCATGTTTCACTGTTGCAGTCATGACTGTAGGGTTGAATCCCAAAGCAGAATAAAAGGGAGGTGGTCATAAAGAAGAGGGGGTGGCTAAAAGGCCCTGCAAGACAGCAGAAGCAAAGCCTGCCCTAGACTTAGAGTAAAGAGGTAGATTTGTAGTGCTTGGAAAAAGTATGCACTGAACTCCAAGTTGCAGCTTCCAAAATGTCTCTGGTAGGAACTCCTCTGAGGAAGGCAGCTGAAGTGGCAGCAGCTCTGGTAGAGTGAGTCCTTATACTCCCTGGGATTTGCTTTCCATGATGTGAATAACAAAATCCGATTCCATGAGCAATCCATTTAGAAAAGTTCTGTTTTGAAATAGCTTTACCTTGGGAACTTGAAGCATAAGAAAAACAATTGCTCTGATTTCCTGATGTCCTTGGTTCTGTCCAGGTAAAAACATAGTTGTGTGTGTACATCCAAGGAATGCAAGATCCTTTCCCCCTTATTTTGAGGACTGGGGAAAAAAGTTGGCAAGTGAATAGTTTGATTTAAAGCCACTTTGGAAACCACCTTAGGCATGAAAGAAGGATTAGTCCTTAAAGACACCCTGTCGTAATGAAAAATAATATAAGGTTCCACAGCCATGAGAGCTTGCAACTCCGAAACTCTCCTGGCAGAGGTCAGAGCTAACATAATGGCTGTCTTCAAAGATAAAAAATTGATGTCAGAAGTGGCAGCAGGCTCAAAAGGAGGTAAGGGGAGTTTTTCCAAAACATAGTTGAGATCCCAAGCAGGAATGGGAGGAGATCTAGGGGGCCTTAAGTTCTTAGCTCCTCTGAGAAACTGTCTCATGAGCTGATGGGAAAAGATAGGAGGGTCTGTATTATAATGAGCAGAAATAGCAGAAGCATGGATCTTTATGGAAGAGAAAGAGAGACCCTTATGCAAGAGGTCTGTCAGGTAAAGTAAAATCAGAGGAATGTTAGGAATAAGAGGATCTGAATCCTGAACCTGTATCCAGGTGCAAAATAGTTTCCATTTTCCTGCATAAGATTTTCTAGTGCTAGGACGTCTGACTTCTAAAATGACATCCATAACCTGCTTGGGTAGGAGAGAATGAATCAAGGACCCTGGATTAACCAGGCCGCCAGGCTGAGAGTTTTGACATGGGAGTGCAGAACCTGACCCTGGTGCTGGGACAGAAGGTTCGGAGTCTGTGGTAATACCCAAGGGGGCTCCAGACAAAAGTTTTCAGAGTTGGGTACCAAAATTGTCGAGGCCAATTTGGGACCAGCAAAATTATCATCTTGGGCTTGTCCTGTCTGATCTTTAATAACACCCGTGGAAGAAGAGGTAGAGGCGGGAAGGCATAACCAGAGAGATTTCTCCAACTGAATGATAGTGCATCCACTTTCCAAGCTAGTTTGTGGAAAGTTCTGGTGCAAAAAATCTGTAGTTGATGATTGAGATGGGATGCAAAGAGGTCTATGTGAGGACATCCCCAGACTGCTGTAATCATCCTGAATATTTCGGTGTCCAGCATCCATTCGTGTGGATCCGACAGGTTTCTGCTCAGTCTGCCAGGAAGTTTTGCTTCCCTGGGAGAAATTGAGCTTGAAGGTCCAGTTTGCAAGCTAGAGCTGTGTTCCATAGATTCATGGCTAATCTGCAAAGGGGATAGGAATGAGATCCCCCTTGCTTGTTTATGTACCACATAACTGTGGTGTTGCCTGTCCATATTAGTAGCTGTCCTGGTTGTAGAAGATTCCTGAAGGCCAGCAGAGCGTTCTGTACGGCTAACATTTCCTTTAAACTGATATGCAGGAGCTTCTGATCCTTGGTCCAAAGGCCCTGCAGACAGTTGCCCTGAAAATGGGCTCCCCATGCATAATCTGAAGCGTCCGTGGTTAGTATCTGAGTGGCTGGAGGCAGACTGAAGGGTTTTCCTATGTTTAGAATACATGCCTGGGACCACCAAAGGAATTCTTTTTGGAGACAAGGCAGGACGGTGATTTGTATGTCTAAACTGTGGCAATGCTGAGACCCATACAACTTTTAGGTACCACTGAATTTTCCTCATATGTAGTCTTGCATATGGTACGAGAAGGATGCAGGAGGCCATGTAACCCAAAGCCTGCAGGAATTTCCTTGCAGAAAGCCGAGTTAAAGTTGCCAAGGTTTTGAAAGTTGAAGCCAGCTGTAATTGTTTTTCGGATGTCAGAAATGCCATCTGAGTTGTGGTGTTTAGAAGTGCACCCAGAAAAGTTATCTGTTGTGAGGGTGTCAAATTTGACTATGTTTACAGAGAATCCCAGGAACTTGAGAAGGTTCTGAACAAATTCTAGATGCTGGAGTAAGACATCCTTGCTGTCTGCCTGAATTAGACAATCGTCCAGATAAGGGTAAATTTGAATTCCCTTGAGTCTGCAATAAGCTACTACTGGAGCCAGGCATTTGGTGAAGACCCTGGGTGCAGTAGACAATCCAAAGGGCAGCGCAGAGGATTGATAATGCCTCGATCCGGCCCTGAACCAGAGGTATTTTCTGCATTCCTGCCTGATGGGAATGTGTAAATATGCCTCCTTTAAATCCAAAGTTACCATCCATGCATTTTTGGTCAGCATTGGAAGTAGCTGCTGTAGAGTAAGCATCTTGAATTTTGGTATCTCGAGAAAAGTGTTCAAGATGGAATCCAGAATGGGTCTCCATGAGTTTTACTTTCTGGGGACTAGAAAGAGCCTTGAGTAAAAACCTTGTCCCATCTCTGAAAGTGGAACCAGTTCTATAGCTTTCATAGCCAAGAGAGCCTCCACCTGGTTTAAGGCCTCTAAACATTGGTGTTTTGGAAGATCCGGCCATCCGCTTGGTCTTGGTAGGGTATGAAAATGGAATTTGTAACCTCTTGAAACCACATCCAGAACCCACTTGCCTTGGGTTATACGAGTCCAATTTAGGTGAAAAAGAGAAAGTTTTCCTACGAGTGGGGCTTCCAGGCAAGAAGTTCCTGCAGCCCAACAGAGGAAGTCATTGAGCCTGTTTTCTATGAGCTTGCGACCTGTCCTCTCCTCCCCTAGGGGTGGAAGCAGTCCACTGTCTTGGTCTATAAGAGGTTTATGCTTGAGGCCTTCCTCGGGAGCGTCTGTATCTACCCCTCTGAGGCCTGTCTGAATTGGGAAAGGACCAATTTTTTGTAGGCCAATTCCTACTAAATCTGGGTGGCTGTACTTGTAAGAAATCCTTAACCGTTTGCATGGATTTTGCCTTGTCCTCAATCTTCTTTATCACCTCTTCAGCCTTAGGTCCAAACAAAACATTATGCTCGACAGGAGTTGCATTAAGTCATGTAAATTCCTAATCATCTGCACAGGCAGAAATGGAAGTTAGCTTTTGCTTCAAAACAGACAGAAGAAATTGCTGGTATTTCAGCATATGAAATTGACAGTTTAAAGCCCTAATAAAGTAGCAGAAGTGTACACTTTTTTGCCCCATCTTTCTAAAGATCTGGAATCCTTCTCAGTGGGAATGGGGTTTTTAGCAGTAGTGGCCTTAACCCCCTTAGGACCCTGAGAAATGGTTTCAGGATCAGCAGTAGGATTCTTGTACAAAAACTGGTGGGAATCAGGAACCCTATAATATCTGTCTGGCTTAGCAGGAGCTGGAGGAAAAGAATCTGAGTTAAGTTAGCCTCCTAAAAGGCATCATCCACAATATCCAAAATAGGAGGGATAGCCAGGGGTCTATGTTAGAAGAAGAAGAAAATCCCTAAGTCTTTTCTTAGATTCTGAGTACTCCTGTCCTTCCCAGTGAAAATGTTCCCTCATTTCATATAAAGTTTCCCCAAAAGAAAAATCCTCAGGGGGAGAAGCTGAAGGAATGGATTCCTCAGCATCAGAATCCTCATAAGGAGGGAAAGAATATTCCTGGTCAGAAGAAGAAACTGAAGAAACAGAAGCCTGATCAGAGGAATCATAATACACTTCCTGCCTTGGTTTTTTTATCTGGAGGGGGATGTGAACCCCTAATCACAGTAAGTCCTCCGCCATCTTAAGTAACTGTTTGAGACTTGGGTGCCGGATCAGAAGAGGCCTGACCTGTAGTCTTTGATTTGGAAGGAGTCTTTGCCTTTGTTAGAAGCTGAGTAGGCCTGAAAACCCCTTCGGAAGCCGGTACCTGCACAGCAGCTCCGGACCCATCTGAAGGAGCATTGTCCGAAGGTCCTGCAACAGAAATATTCAAAGGCCTAGTTGGCTCCTCGTGGGAGTCAGTTTCGGCCATCGGTTCCGAAATGGCCGACGACAGGGGCTGCAAAAGCGCCTCACTGACGGCCGAACCTGAAGCTGGCTCTGATTGTACAATATCATCCGATTTGGACCTCGGAGGCCTGTCTTTATCCTTGCGTCGTTTGTGAACTCCGGTAGCCGGAACCGAATCAGACGACATTTTGTAATTAAAGCGCCTACCGAAGTAATGAAATGCAAAATCGTACCTTTGTTTAATCGTACGTTGATTGAATCTAGCACAAAACCGACAACTAGCTATGTCGTGGTCAGGGCCTAAGCAAGGAATACAGTAAGAATGAAAATCCTTATGAGGTATTTGCTTCCCACATGAAATACAATTATTAACTTTTTCTGACTGGAGCAAGAAAAAAGTTTCCCCAACGGGGTACTTAGCTTTGAGTAGAAGAAAGTCTTCGGACTGAAATACGTTTAGCAAAAATTGTCAGGAGTCAGCCGACTGGCAAATGCAAACTATCACCGCACGGCAAGAAAGACTGGAGAACATGGCGTCAGCTGTCAGCTTTATACTCCTGGCACTCTGACGTCAGGGAGCATGGCTGAGCAGCCGACGCCGGACCCAGACTGTTTTGTTGGAAGCCTAATGTGAAGGATGCCTTTCAAAAATTGCTTCGCTCAAATCTAGAAGAAAGTGGTGGATCTAAAGGCAAATAAGGAGAGACAGCTGACAAATAGCACTTGACAGAAAAGTTAGACCAGAGTGGGAACACCCACAACAAAGGGGTCCTGCTTCAGATTCTTGCACCAGAAAAAATATTTTTTTTACCCCATTTAGAAACTCCTTCCTTAGGCAAAGCAAAAGAATAAACTGGATGCCTAATAGATGGTAATGTTAGTTTATTTTCTAGCCTCCTTGAGCATGTCCTCAGAAAAACAGTGCCTGAAAGGAATTAATACCCCATCACCCAAAGTGTCAACTGCAGGATGAGAAAATGAGGGTGAATGAGAAAGCCCTTGTGTGAGCAAGTTCATCCTGTGAAGTTACTTTGATATCTGCCTTTGGCTAGGTGCAAAAAGGCAAAACCAGTGCTGTCTGGCCAAAAAGGAGTCACCGGTAGGATTTTGGGCATGTCCAACAATCTTGTTTAGGAACTTGGCAGAAGGAAAAGAGAAAGAATGCATAAAGAAACATCCTTGTCTAACAAAAGGATATGGCATCCATTTTCCATGACACTTAGCTTGGCACCCCGGAATAGAACACAAAGAATACCACAGTGATGAACAAAGTCCAGGAAAAACTCTGCTGAACAGTCTACTGTAATATTTCTGTCTGGGGGAATACAGACGGTCTGAATTATCAAATTGTGTTGAATTGCAAATGACCATGCTATCATGGTAAGTCTGTAAAGGTGGTAAACAAGGGGGACAAAAGTCTTATGTACCACATGGCCTTGACTTTGTCAAGACTACTGAGGGGGCTGGTAACCAGCGAGAATGCAGGCATTAAAGAGCTAGAATAAATGCCCTTGGCTCCTTGATACTGATGTGTTCAGTTATCTCTTGGGGAGGCACGAGTCTGATAGCAGATGTCTCAAGGCCAAAGCAGCAGAAATATGCACTTTTGCCATACCTTTCCATGGCTCTAGCTTTACCAGTAAGCAAGACATTAGAAGAAGAAAGCAACTTAGTAGGCTTGTCTGCAGAAACAAAGTCAGAAGGATTCATATAAAGGAATTTCTGATTAGGCATCTTACAAACCCTCTCTGGTTTCTTAGCAGCAGAAGGCTAAGAATCACGAAGCTGAGAAGCAAAATAAAATATCTAAGAGCTTCCAAGATTGGGGACAGCAGAAATGGGAGTCTCCATATGAAGTAAAGCATAGTATTTCTGCTGTACCTCAGACATTTTAGTACTTTCCCACTGAAGTGTTGCATCACTTTGACTGCAGTATTTCCAAAAGAAAGTTCTTCCTTGGAGGGAATAGGGGAAAGATTGTTCTTTTACCATTGGCTGTAGCCCTCTGAGGAGGATTCTCTTTTTTACTCCTCTCACACTCAGAGTTTTAAGAGTCTCTGCATAAAGTCCTGCCATTCCTTTTTGGTTACCTACCAAAGGAGAGACATGCTTAGTCTTGATTTTTTATTTTTAGCGGGGACATCAGCCCACACAAATCTTGAAAGGTCAAAACTCTGACAAACTTCAATTAATGAGTTCAGTACTTCACTGACAAGGAGGTGAGGAATGACCACCCCCCTCCCCCAGCCCTTCTGAAACAACCAGTCTAGGTTCTCTGTTCTCACCAGCAATAGTCATCAGATCAGCCTCAGGGGACTTGTGAGTGGCTTGCCCCATATCTGCCTCTGAGGTTGGGATAGAGGGGGCAGTTGTAGGAACCAGATGACCATCATAAGTCTCATTAGACAGCAGTGATATCTGGTTAGGGCTGGACAGCTAAATTCTTAGACTTATATTTCTTAGACAAGTTTTGCTGTGGCTGGACATCAGGGCAGGAAGACTACACAAACGTCATGCCGTAGTTGAGGAGGTCGAGACACTGGTTTTCCAAATAAATTTGCAAACAGTTGGTTGCGCAGTGTCTTGCGGATGAATGATTGACAAATCAAACACTCCCTGTGGTTATACCCTGCTCTCAAGCAAACACTCATCATGATGGTCTTTTTGGAGAATCTGTCTCTCGCAATCATTTCTCTTTTCTGGTTGACATGTACTTAAATATAAGGCAAACCAAAAGGAAAAGGGTACCCAACAATGTACTTATCTGCCCAAATGGCTAGGTAATCAACTGAGACATAACCCACAGACTAAAGACAGTTCTGTGCTCAGATTGGCAGCAAAGAATTTCTGAGGTTCTCATGTACTCAAGTCCCTTATGTACCTCCCATCAGGCTTTTCAGGCTTGGGTCATACTTCAGATGTATGGCATGTACAAGGTCGAGACTTTGTTACACTGGCTGGATGTATGGTTACCCTTAGCAGACTATCCCACTTGTATAGAAAAAACTGCAACAGTGGTCTTGGAAAAACATCTCACTGATGTCTAAAGTGACAAATTAGAAGTTTTTCCCCAAAGTCTAGATCTCTAAGGATTTGTAGCAAATGCCATTAGTGCTTCAGACAGGACCGACCTAGCCTTGCAAGTTCCATCAGTAATAGATCAGTGAATACGGCTATAGGTTCAGTTTTACTACATTTGGCACTTACGAGGAGTGTTGATGGATTTATGAATTACTGGTATTCCAAAAGACGGACTTCAAGAAAACAGAAATCTGAAGAAATTGTACCCAACTCCCTGTCTGTATGCAATATCATACAATGACACTTCACTGTAAAGACAGGCATCTTTTAACAAAACCTCAACAAAATTTACACAATCCTGTGTGTCCATCAAAAATGACCCCCCCCCCAGTCTTTTCAGCTTTCATTGTTCAGTGTTATCTGTTAGCACAAATCTCCATCAGGCCAGAGGGTGCTCTCGCCATTTGTTAATTTGTAGAATCTCGTGTGGACTCACCCCCCCCCCATAAGTTTTGCTACAACTCGATTACTTCACAATGTGACTTAAGTTTTACGTGAACTGCTTTGCGGGAGGTCATGTTCTGAAACTGAGCTGTACATGAAATGCAATAAAACCCTTTTTGAAGCTCTTTTCTCCATACTGAAGTCAATGTCACTTTACTTAGATCGTACAACTCTAATACTGATGGCTTGTTTCTTAATTTCATTTTTTGAATTCCCTCGTTTCATTCTTCCTTGCTTACCATAGTGCCTTGCTCATCCCCGAGTTTACAAGCCTCTTCCAAAGCCCCTGGACTAGCTATATTCTAAGGCTGCAACCTATACGGAACCTAAGGGTATCCTGGTGGGGGGTTCTTCCATTGACTGCTTCCACCAGGGGATTTTCTTTTTTAATTTATAAACCTTACCCCATGACCCTCCTTCTCTGCTTTTACCTGTTTTACATCTGAGGGCTACTGCGGCTCAATGGACCATACCTCCCTACACCCATCCCTCCCTGTCATCTCAGATGCAAAGTGGTTAATCAAACCCAGCTTGCCTGGGCAGTAAAGTACAGTTTTGTACCTACCATAAATGTAGATGTTCGAGGATTCCCTTGCTGCAGTCCTGACAATTGGGTATAGTCCGCGTCCCAGTCGGCCCGAATACCAGAGAGGCTGACGCCGGTCATGGCGCCTTAGACTGACGTCAGTACGTCAGGGTACTAATGCGCATGACCGACGTCATTTCCTCAGTCTTTTCTTGCCCCAGATGTCAGAAGACCCAAAAAGACAAGTCCCAAAAACAACCTGCACCAAAAAACATGTACAATATATACAGTAATATATACAAAAATATAAGCATGTAAACTCACCTACACAACCACCCTGAAACACAGAGGGGAAGGAGGGAGGGTAAATTGGACTGCAGCAAGGAATCCTCGAACATCTACATTTATGGTAGGTACAAAACTGTACTATGTTCTTCGCCTTCCCTTGCTGCAGTCCTGACAATTGGGTAGAATCCCAAAGCAGAGGTAAGGAGGCTGGCAAATTATAAAGCAGCAGGAGCTGACAACATGCCTTGTAAAACAGCTGTGGCAAACCAGCTCTAGTCTTAGAGTATATAGGCACGTGATAATGCCTAGAGAAAGTATGCGCTCAACTCCAAGTAGCTGCTTGCAGAATATCCTTAGTTGCCACCCCTTAGAAATGCTGTTGAAGTGGCAGTAGCCCTAGTGGAATGAGGCCTAATCCCAGCTGGAACCTCTTTGCCATGATGGGAATAACAAAATGCAATGCAAAAGCCAATCCACCTAGAAATAGTTTGTTTTGACACAGGCTTGCCCTGTGAACTTAAAGCAAAAGAAACAAGTAACTGCTGAGACTGCCTAAAATCTTTAGTCCTGCTCAAATAATAACGCAATTGCCTGTGTACATCTAAAGTGTGCAAAATCTTTTCCCTTTATTTTGAGGATCTGCAAAAACGAGGCAAATGAATAGTTTGGTTTAAAGCCACACTAGAAACCACCTTAGGCATAAAGGAAGGATTAGTGCGTAATGATACCCTGTCCTTATGGAAAATCAAAAGGGCTCTACTGCCATAAGGGCCTGCAACTCAGACACCCTTCTTGCAGAAGTAATAGCCAACAGAAAAGCAGTCTTCCATGACAAATATTTCAATTCAGCAGTAGCTGCAGGCTCAAAAGGTTGTAGAGTAAGTTTTTCCAACACAAAATTGAGATCCCAAGCAGGAGTAGGAGCTCTACGTGGGGTCTTATATTCTTTGCCCCTCTAAGAAACTGCTTGAACAAAGGATGCGAAAACAAAGGTGGGTCACAGTCATAGTGAGCTGAAATTGCTGCAGCATGAATCTTTATGGAAGAGAAAGACAAACCTTTGTCCAATAATTCAGTAAGATATTGAAGAGCCACACTCAAATTAGGCTCTGAAATCTCCAAATTCTTTGCTGTACTCCAAAATAAAAATCTCTTCCATTTTTCTGTACACTCTCCTAGTACTAGGCCTTCTAGCTTCCATAATCACATTTAAAACTTGTTGAGGAAGCTGAGACCTACCATGCTTCAACACAGAATATGCCAAGCTGTGAGATGAAGAGATTGAAGCTTGACATTGAGCAGATGACCGTCCTTCTGAGATAACAGATGAGGAATCAGAGGTAAAGGCCATGGAGGCTTCTTTACAAGACTCCTTAGAAGTGGGTACCAGTGTTGCCGAGGCCAATCTGGAGCTATCAAAATCATCCTTGGCCTGTCCTGTCTGACCTTTAGTAATACCTTTGGAAGAAGAGGTAGAGGTGGAAAGGCATAGACATGAAGGTTTTTCCAACTGAAAGACAGAGCATCCACTTTCCAAGCTGTGTGATGAAACCCCTTTGTGCAATACTTTGGCAGCTGGTGGTTTAGTGGAGAAGCGAACAGATCTATGTCTGGAGTTCCCCATGACACTGTCAATTTCTGAAATACATGAAGATCCAGTTTCCACTCGTGGGGATCCATGATTTGTCTGCTTAATACATCTGCTAGGAGTTCTGTGCTCCTGGCAGAAACCTTGCCTGAAGAGTCAGTTGCAGGCTTAACGCAGTCTCCCATAAAATCATTGCTTGCCTGCATAGAGGATAAGAATGTGTTCCCCTTGCTTGTTGATGTACCACATGACAGTTGTGTTGTCTGTCAGAATCAACACCTGCCCTGGAAGAAGTAATTCCTTGAACGCCATCAATGCAAACTGGACTGCTAACATCTCCTTCATGTTGATATGTAGATGCTGTAGTCTGGCAGGCCACTTGTCTTGTATCCACTTTCCATTTAGATGAGCTCCCCAAGCAGTGTCCGAGGCATCTGTCGTTAAAATCTGACTCGCCTCTGGCCGGGTCACAGAGAGTCCCTTGTTTAGGTGACATTCCTGAGCCCACCACAAGAATTCCTTTTGAAGGCAAGGTATTATTTGAATGACAGTGTCCAAATCTTGGCAGTGCTGTGTCCATACATTTTTGAGATACCATTGCAGCTTCCTCATATGCAGTTTGGCATTGGGAAGCACCAGAATACAAGATGCCATGAACCCTAATGCTTGAAGGACTGTCCTTGCAGTCAGCACGGACTGACGAGATAGTTGATGGAAGTAAAGTGACAGATTCTTTTGTTTGTCCGGGGTTAAAAAGGCCATCTGGGCTGCTGTATTCAGTCTCACACCCAGAAAGCACATGTCTTGAGAGGGTACTAGACTGGACTTTATTTCGTTCACAGAATACCCTAGGCATCTTAGCACTGCTATGACATATTCCAGATGCTGTAGAAGGTGTTCCTTTTCTTGAGCCAGAATCAGGCAGTCGTCCAAGTAAGGATAAATTTGAATGCCTTGAAGCCTGAAGTAAGCTATCACTGGAGCCAGAACCTTTGTGAATACTCTCAGTAGATAAGCCAAAGGGCAATGCAGAGAACTGATAATGAAAATCTCCAGTTCGAAACCGCAGATACTTCCTGCAACTTAGCCTTATGGGCACATGAAGGTAAGCTTCCTTGAGATCCAAAGTTACCATCCAGTGATCCTTGCCCAGCAGAGGTAACAGTTGCTGTAACGCCAACATCTTGAACTTGGGAATGTCCAGATAAGTGTTGAGGATAGATAAATCCAAAATTGGTCTCCACGTGTTCCCCTTCTTTGGCACTAGGAACAGGCGAGAATAAAATCCAAGCCCCTTTCTGACACAGGGACTGGCTGAATAGCCCCTATCTGGAGTAACTGAGAAACTTGCTTGTGAGCCTCTTTTCTTTGTGGAGGAGGAACATCTGGCATGCCTTTGAAAGGGGCATTGTGTGGAAATAAAATCTGTACCCGTGATGAATGATATCCAGCACCCATCTGTCTTGAGTGATTAAATCCCAATTTTCTTTGAAAAGAGACAATCTTCCTCCCAAAGGAGCTGCCAGACGAGAGTCCACTGGCAGCTGAAAAGGCAGGTCATTGGTTCTGCTTACGAAAGGACTGACCCCTGCCTCACCAGAAGTCTGAGCAGGTGAACTGTCTGATCTAGGCCTAAACGAACCTTGAGCCCTGCCCCTACCACGCCTAGACCTACCCCTAGACTGGGAACCATAAGCAGGATATGTCCACCCCTTAGCAGGCCAATTTCTACTAAACTCGAGGCTGCACCTGCAAAAAATCTTTAACAGTCTGCATAGACTTAGCTTTGTCCTCCATTTTCTTTAAAACTGCTTCCACAGGCGGTCCAAACAACAGATCAGACTGTAAAGGAGCATCCAAAATCCTGGTCTTAACATGCTCAGCTAAATTCTGATCCTTCAACCATGCATGTCTGCGAAGAACAGAACTAGTAGCAGCCACCCTCGAGGAGGCCTGAACAGCATCAAAACCACACTGCAAAGAATGCTTACCCACTTGTTCAGACACATGAACCAAATCCAGCAATTCTTTACACTCAATACCTTCCGCCAAAGCATCCACCTTAGATTTCAATTGTGAAAGGAGATAATTCTGATATTTCAACATATGAAATTGACAATTCAACGCCCTCATGGCTAGAGTGGAAGAAGTATATACTTTCTTACCCCACCTATCCAAGGCCCTTGCCTCTTTATCAGAGGGTACAGGATTTTTAACCACAGAAGCTTTAACACCTTTAGGCCCCTGAGAAACAGTTTCTGGGTCCGCCCTGGGACTCTTAAACAAATACTTATGAGCTTGGGCACCCTATAATACCTATCAGGCTTAACAGGAGCAGGAGGCAAGGAATCAGGGTTCAGAGAAGCCTCTGCAAAACATCCTCCACCACATTCAACACAGGAGGAATAGCTAAGGGCTCAGGCTGGGGCAAAACAAGAATTCCCTAAGCCTTTTCTGGAGTCAGAGTAATCTTGGCCTTCCCATTTAAAGTGCTCCTCATGGAGTGAAGAGTCTCTGAAAATGAAAAATCCTCAGGAGGAGAAGCTGAAGGAGTGGAATCATCCACATCAGAATCAGAATAAGTAGGAAACTCTTGCAAGTCTTCCACAGAAGACTCTGAAGCCTGTGAACACTGTTCAAAACTATCAAACTCCTGTTCCACCCTAGGCCTCTTATCAGGTGGGGCATAGAACCTCTAATCAGAGTAATCAAATCTTCTGCCATTTTAAGCATATGTTTCTTAGGCACAGAGCCCGAAATGCTAGGAGAAGCCCCTACAGAAGCTGAACTTGGCCTTCCTCTAAAAGAAGCTTTGGCAACAGAAGGAGAGGCCCTAACTACCTTGGGAAGAGAGGGAAGAACAGTTACCTGAGAAGCCCCTCAGCCTGGCCTACCTCCTGAGAGGGCACATCCTGTAACAGTAAAGTATCTGCCTGAGACTCCATAGAGACTCCTGGCAAAACCTCTGGCTCCCCTGAGCCTTCTAAAGGACCGACGTCCGGGACTGCCGGTTCCTCACCCTAGACTTCACTGTTTTGTCCTTGCGCTTCTTAGATGAAGCAGGCCGGAGCATCCGACGGCATAGTATAATTGCAACGCTTCCCAAACACTAACCTAGCACAATCAAGCCTCCTCTTAATAGTGCGCTTGTTAAATCTAGCACAAGAGCGGCAACCAACAACGTCGTGCTCAGGCCCTAAACAAGGTATACACAATGTATGATAATCCCTATGCGGTATCTGCTTCCCACAAGAAATACAGTTATTCACTTTTCTGACATCCGTTAAATACTGAGGCAAGAAAAACCAAAATGTTCCCCAACGGGGTTACTTAGCCAACTCTGTATTCGGTCTGAAACTCCGGTTTCGGAAAATCTCAGAACGCCAACCTGCACTCGCAAAATTGCTTCTGCATCGGACCATGCGGCAAAAAAGACAGAGGAAATGACGTCGGTCATGCGCATTAGTACCCTGACGTACTGACGTCAGTCTAAGGCGCCATGACCGACGTCAGCCTTATACTCTGGTATTCGGGCCGACTGGGACGCGGACTATACCCAATTGTCAGGACTGCAGCAAGGGAAGACGAAGAACATCTAGAGCTGGCCGCCTTACTTCACTGTTAACTGAAATGTTCATGAGATATGTCCTAATTTACTATTCACAATTTCCTTACTTGCTGAATGCAGCTGAATCACAATAGCATCATTACTCAAACTGTTAATGAAAACTTTAGAACTGGGCAACTCCTCCCCTTTGGGAAAGGACTCTTCTCCTTAACACTGCTGTGATGCCCAAACCAGATGCATAAAATTTGTAAAAAGTCTATTATCGACTTAGCTCTGCCATTATACATCCTGTTTTCATTGTGGTGGTTAAATCCTGTATTCTATATAAAAAAAAAAAAAAAAAAAAAAAAACAACTGCATTCTGGACAGCTTCAGTGTAGGTTTGTTTTGTGCAATCTTTTTAGATTTTCTATGCAATGTGTTGCTGTTTGGATTGTCCACAGGAATTGCTAGGTTTACTTTAGCTCCTGTGCTTCTATAAGGTCCTTCTGTTAATGTTTGAAATGAGCATTTTGATTGAAAAGAAAAAAAAAGACCAACTCTGGAATTACATTTGCAGTCCCTTTTGCATATTCATCCAAGTTATGCTTGAACTTCTTATTCCTGCAGTAATTAGTCAGTGAAGAAATAAGTCACTAACTTGAGAGATCATTACTGGACAAACATGCCTGATGATTTTTTCAGATCTGTTTACTTAAACTCCGATACGTATCACTGTATCTGATGAGAATAAAACTGACTTCCTACATAAAAATCAATCCGTTCACAATGCATTTCGGAATTTAGATTAGAAAACTAATGTGAATGAGAAATTGGCATAATGGTTAAAGTGTTTACATTATAGACACAAGGTGCAGGGTTTAATTCTCAAATTAAGGAACTGGCTAGACTTAAAATGGCGTGAAAGGGCAGTTAGCTTAGTACTAACCTATGAGCTTATTACCAGATCCTGTTAGTTGCCTCACCTATTGCTTGATGTAGTAGAAACTAGTAGTTTTAAAGGAGATGTTAAACTTGCTTAAAAACTGCTGGCAACAGGTTAGAATAAAAAAAGATGTTATGTACTCACCATAACGTTCCATCTTGTGTTGTCCACTTTCATTCTTCAACCTGTGGGTTCAGACCTGAACCTCTGATCTGACTTGGCCACTTTCTATAGCCCTAGGATCCAATTCTTGAGCTCCTCCCATACCCAATTATGCCTCATTCCCCCAGATTACCTCAGATCAACTTTGCTGCTAATATATTCATAATATATCTGTATTTACAGATTTAAAAAAAATACTATGTCGTTCAGGGGTTCAAACAGCAACAGAGTTCCTAAAGGCACATCAGTCTTTCAGTCAAGGACAGGGGGAAGGGATTGGGGGGGGGGGGGTTGAGGAAGATTGAAAACTGACAACACAGACGGAACGTTATGGTGAATACACAAATTCATCGGATGTTGCCATTTTCATTCATTCTTCAACCTGTGGGACAGAGTCCCCAGCTACAATAACCTCAGGTGGCTCTCATGGAAGGATATTCCGGAGCACTGTGGAACCAAAGGCAGCTCTATTTCTAGAAATAGAATACCCAGTTTGTAATGTGTAACAAAGGTATGGGAGTTTGACCAAGTAGCAGCCGCACAAACGTCCTCAATCGAAACTCTGGACCAGAAGACTTGAAATGCAGACACAGATCCAGTAGAATGAGCTTTCACATGTTTAGGTAGTGGAATACCTTTACAAGAATATACATGAGATATGCAAAATGGAATACCTTTAGAAGAATATACATGAGATATGCAAAAGTGACTTTGGAAACTGGCTTTCACATTCTAACATTTGAGGAGGAGACAAACTGATCAGTTTTTCGGAAAGATTTTATTCAATCTAGGTAAAAATGCAGCTATGAACAACTACAAGATGATTATATTCACCTTTGTTTTGGAAATTGGGAAAGAAAACTGGTAGGTTGATTACCTGAAATTGTTTTCAAAGGCGACTTTGGGCAAAAAAGGACAGACTGGTATGCAAAGTCACTATATTTGGATTTTGGATGATGGCGGTTGCAACTGAGATACCCCTTCTAGCTGAAGTGATGGCTACTAAAAAGCAGTCTTCCAGGAAAAGTATTTTAAATCTACTTTGGCTGATGGTCCAAAGGGGGATTGAATGAGAGCTTTTAAAATTATAGTTAAGTCACAAGGAGTGGGTCCTTTATAGGAGGCCTAAGTAAAAATGTATCACTGTGGAAGGTCTTACATAATTTAGATGAAGCAAAAGATGAATTTTCTCTACTGTGGTAATTTGAGATGGCTGCCAGTTGCACCTTAACAGTAGAAAAACTTGCCCCATCTTGGAAAATTTAACCAAGTCCGTCTAACTGCAGGGGTAGGAGCTGTAAAAAGGTCTACACATTTTTGATAAGCCCATATCAAGAACCTCTTCCATTTACTTTTACAGATTTTTCTGACAAAAGATTTGTGTGAGGAGATTAAAAACCTTTAAACTGGAAAGAAAGCCTGGTATTTCGAGCCATCATCGGAGATGGAGAAACCATGCAGTTAGTTTTAATTCTAGAAGATCTGGGTGAATGCGCCCTGATGAATGGGACAGGAAACCTGGATACAACTCCAGTGTCCACAAAGGGCATATTAAATGAGACTAAAGGAAGGGGAACCAGACCAGTTGAGGCCAAAAGGCTGCAATGAGGATCACTCTGCTCTTCAACTTCTGTGCTTTCTGAAGAAATTTGGGTATGAGGGGTAGGGGAGGATAAGCATAGAGACCGAAGGGCCAAACATGGACTAGAGCTTCTCTCAGACTGTCCCTGAGGAGGGTTAAGGGCAAAAACTCACTGCATTTATTGAAGGGGGGATGCAAAGAGGATGCAACAGTGTTTTCCCCATTTGCAGAAAATCAGGTTTGCCACGGACTGATTTACAGACAAGAGGCATCAGGATAACTCTGCTAAGCCTGTCTGCCAGAATGTTGGACCTCCCTGAAATGTGCACTGCAACTAGGAAGTGGCTGGAAGAGATTGTTCATTGCCAAACTCTCACTGCTTCTCGACAGAAGGGGGAAGATCTGGTTCCTCCCTGCTTAATGATGTACCATACCATGTTGTCCATTTGTATTGCAATAGTCCCCAGAGGGAGAAAGCTCTGAAGTGCTTGGAACACTAGAAGCACCACTCATTTCTGGGACAATGATATGCAAATTTGTCTTGTGCTGACCACATGCCTTGGACTGTCCAACCCAGGTAATGGCCCCCCTGCCCAAGCTGGGAAGCATCTGTGGTCAATGTGGTATGGGGGAGAGAACAAAGGGTCATCCTTGTTGGACTTCCTCAGAGTGGAGCCACCATAGAAGTGAGTCTTTGCACACTCGGGACAACTTGACAGTGCGATTCCACGGATAAAAATATAAAGACTGGACCGCCAGAGTCCACTGAAGGATTCTCATGTTCATAGGTTCATACTAGGCTATCTGCCCTAGGGTATTTATAAGCCTAGCCAGAGTTGTGTGGCTTTCACCACCCCTTAGGTTGAAGAATACTATACCCATTAGTTTGCCGTGCCTCTGTCCAGCAGTGATACAGAGATGATCCCCGGGGTAAATCTACGATCTCCCATCCACTGGTCAAGATTCCTCTTGAACACAGCCAGCGAGGTGCTCTGTCTCACATGGACCGGGATTCTGTTCCACAGCATAGGGAGTCTCTGGGTGATGAATCTGTCCCTCCAGCACATCCTATTTATATCCGTGTTGAGGTTTAAGTCTCTTGCTCTTGTGGCTCTGGTGGATTTGGATTTTTTGAGGTGGAGCATGTCCATTAATTCCGGGTTGGACATGGCCTTGTATGTCAGGCACAGGTCACCTCTGAGCAGACGGTATGCGACTGAATAGAGCTGGAGTTTCTTCAGTCGGGCAGCATATGGCATATTTTTGAGCCCCTTTATCCTTTTGGTGAGGAACTTTTGGGGTCTTTCCAATTGCTGCAGGTGTCGGGTAAGATGCATTCCGAATGGGTAATGTGTAATGCATGCTGTTGGAATTGGAATCAAGGTTATAGTGGCAGCCATCAAACCTAATGCTCTGTGGACTACACTTGCTGGAGGTTTTAGAAAGGCCAGAATTGGTCTGATATGCGATCTTAAAGTGGAAATCCTGTCCGGAGGCAGGTAGGCTAGACAGCGGTCTGTGTCCAGACATGCTCCTGTAAAGTCTATCAACTGTACAGATTGTAGCAGAGATTTCTGCATACTGATCGCGATGCCATAGGTAGGAGACAGATGTACTAAATAGTTCCTGGATTGCAGTAGTTGATATGGTTAGGAGCCAGTCATCTAGGTAAGGAAACACGCTGAATCGATTCAGTCTCAAGTGAGCTTCTACTATTCTCCATGCATTTGAACACCCTGGGGACCGTGGTGAGGCTAAAGGGGAGTACTCTGAACTGATCATGACTGGCCTCCAGCTGGAAGCAGAGAACCCTTCTGGAGAGCCTGTTCATTTTGATATGATAGTATGCATCCTGAAGGTCAATTGAGCACATCCAGTCACCCTTCTGCAACACTGACAAAATGGACTGAACCGTGACCATCCTCAACTTCGAATTGTCTACTGATCCGTTTAAGAATGTTAGCTCCAAGATTGGCCTCAGGTCCCATGTCTTCTTTGGCACAAGAAAGAACCTCGAGTAGATCATGGATCCGAGTTGGTCTGGTGTGACCTCCTGGATGACTCTTTCTAGCAGCTTTGTAATTTTTAATGCTGCTTCCTCCCTCTGATTGGATGGAACCATGAGGGAGATTATTTCCTTGGTTTTGGTATTTGAAAAAAATGGAATATTCTCTAGATATGATCCCTTGCACCCAACGACTTTGTGATGCCTAACCAGGTATCTGGGTGCAAGGACAAGTGCCCTCCAACTGCCTCCAGAGAGGGGACAGTTGGGAAACCTTTCAGGAGCACTGAAAGGATCAGAGAACAAATCTCCTGATCCTTGATAGTGTGGAACCCCCCCCCCCACCATGTGGGCGCCATCTACCATTATAGTTTTCCCCCTCTGCCTCAGAGAAAAAACTCCCTGTAATTCCTTAAAAGGAACTTGAGACTTTTGAACCACTTTTTTTTACCACCGTGCTAGTTCTTGAAGAAAGGCGTCTGTGGGGGTAGGAAAACAGAATCAGATGGCAGACGAGGTCTTTCCATCTTTCTCACTAAGGGACAGAGCCTGTAACAGTGGGGCCAAACAATGATGATCCATCAAAAGGAGCACTGATGGACACCTTGAAAGGTTCCGTGAAGTCATAAAGCCGCATTCAAGCATGACGTCTTATAGCAATACCTGAACCGGCAGTCCTTGAGGTACCCTCTGCGGCATGCAAAATTAGCCTCATGGACACATTAAAGACAAAGGTGAGCAAGTCTGGAGGAAAGGGTTCTCTGTTCCACTGCAAACATGGACCCTGGGGCAGAGCTAGGGAGTTCCCAAGTCCCTCTGTAGTCTGGTGAATTGTACCAAGAAGTTCAGTGACTGCAATTCAAATGTTGCTGATGCACAGACCTGCTTTCCAAACCTCCCCAAAGCCCTAGACTCCCTGTCATGAGGATGGACAGTGGAGCTTAGCTCTGCTAATTCCTTCTTAGCGGCTGCCGCAACAACCATGGCATCTACAGGGATACCTTTTGTCCAATACTGTCTTTCAGTAGGAGCACTGAGGATCTTGCTGGGTCATTTAGAAACAGTTTCCACAGCATCCAGTTCCTTCCATGCCCTGTGGGAGACTAGGTCAATAAAGTCATCAGCATGGGTCGGGGCCTCTCCCATGAGGTAGATGGGCCAGACACTAAGGCTTCCAAAAACAGTAATTACTCCTCAGTAGGGTTTTGGGTAGACTATCCATCTTTATGGTGAAGAATTTCAAGAATATCTCCAAACAAGACATCTTCGGCTGGAGATCTTGGGGACCCTTCCCCTTCATCGAAGTCTGTTGTCCTCAGTGATGGATTCCTGGGGGAATCTAGGTGCCTACTTTTGCACTTTTATGAAGAACCTCCTCAGTGGGATGCTCTGGGAGGTATTGGATGAGACAGGGAGCTCCGAAACTGGAACTGATTGGAAACTTTTCTGGGATGGCTATCCTGGAGGTGATAGAAGAGAGGACTTGGGCACAAGATCCAAAGCAAGGGTGAGACACTGATCAGAGGACGGGACAGTCGGGTCTTTTCTAGGTAAAGAGAGAACCCTCTGCCACCTTGAAGGCAGAAAGACCCGCAGAGGTCAAAGGTAATCTCTCCAAAGCCGAAACTCTGAGCAGACAACCCATGAGGCCCAGAGATCTCCTGCTCTGAAGGGGGAGTCAGCACTGAGCTGTCAAACTCAAGCTCAGAGGAGAAACAGCTCAGAAAACTTAGGAGTTAAAATCAATACCTCAGATCAGACTTCAAGGCTTTGGCTCAGAGCAGTTTTGCACTGACGCAGTCGGAGCCAAAAGTGTCAGGGAAATGGCTGGAGTCTGAGTAATAGGCACCGCCAGACCAGATGTCTTTACTCTCACGGCCTTCAGATCCAAGGGCTCAGAAGCAGGTGGTTAGACAGGAGAAGCAGCAACTGGAATAAAGGCAGTTTGATGGCTCATGGATCCGGAGGGGACAGAGCTGGTAAAACCCCCATTCTGGAAATGTGTCCTAAGAAATTTCTTCATTCCATCAACCTCTGCTTCCAAAAGACTACAAGAAGACCCAATGGACGAGATGGTGGAGGAAGGCCTGGAAGTGCTTTTTGGCGACTGCAACAGCCCAGGGGATCCAGGAGTCAGAGGGACCGGCTCTGTGGAGGTCCTGATAGTAATGACTGTTGGAGTAGTCACAGTCTGTGTAGGATCCAAGGTCTTCTGAATCTTTTTCAGCAGTTCAGCCAAAGTTAGTGAAAGACCTTATCCAGGGAATGCTTACTGTGTTCCCAGAGTATAAATTTCTTGGGGGGGGGGTTGAACCCCTACAGTAGAAGTACCTACAGAGGAGGCAAAACAAGGCAGAAGGCCTCTGAGAATCAACTTATTTCTCCGAACACTAATAGCATGTTGATTAAAACCCATGCAAACAGAGCAAGAGGACTCAAATGTTTAGGCCATAAACACTCCCTGTGGGCAATGGATTGAGGGACCTTGGGCCTACAGAAAGTGCATTTTTTTTAAACCAACTGGTTTATCAGACATGTTCTCCAAAGAAAGGACAAAGGAATGAAGCGGAAGAACCAATGAGCTAGGAAAAATGATTAGCTTCAAATTCTAAGAAATCTATAAGAAAGTTTTTTTTTAATTTTTTATATATTAGGGAAAGGAGGGTTGAGTAAAAAAAAAAAAAAAAAAAAATTTAACTAACCACAAAAAACAGTCACAACCTACCAGGAGCTCAAGAAAGTCACAATCCCTGGGGCAATGAGACATTATGGGTAAGCAAAGAGATCAAGAATTGGATCCTAGGGCTGTAGAAAGCAGCAGAGTCTGAAAATGGCATCAGATGTATTTAAAGAACAGTGTTGCTAAATTACACACCCAGCCTACTAGCTTTACATGTGATCAAGTATCCATGTTAAGCTATAAACAGATGTTTGTAATGAATGTTCCCTTCTGAAAAAGTCATGACAATAAAGTTGGTAAATTATACATCCTGCCTACTAGTTTCACATGTGATCATGTACCTAAGTTGAGCTACAAATACTTTTTTGATAAATGTTCATTCTGAAGAAATCATGACAATAAGACTAGAATGATTAATTTGTGGCTTCAGTGGCTCAAAGGAGTGCCTGGTTAATATTGACTCATTGCGAGAATGGTGCTTTCTTTTTTGAGGTATGTCATCATCAACCCTCCTTCCCCATTTTCTAAATGGGGTTGAAGTATCACATCAACTGTCACCATCTTTTCCTTCCCATTTTACATGTATGTAATTTGATGTAAACACAGAATATTTACCCAAAATAATTCAAAAGAAAAAATCAAAAACATTTTTTGCAGGGTAAGCCCCCTAACTTGTATGCAACTCCACTGTTACTCTAATGGAAGAAAGAAAAGCACTTTACATGTAACCACCAGCTCTCACAAACAAAAAAAAATCATACATTTATAAAACCTACAATTAGTAACATGTACAACAGACTATACAAAAACATATATACAAATATAAATACACAAAAAAATGTGCAAGCACATATAGTGTACAACCAACAGTAATGATTTAACAGTTTATACTATCAATTTTTTTTTTCAGTTCAACTTAAGACTCCACTCCTGTTTTAGTGTCAGTCTGAATAAGACTTAACTGGATGCCCCTTTCTCGGAAAGCCACTATTTTTTTTTGGGGGGTAGGCAATTTAAGTGTAATATAGTAGTAATTGTGAGGGCACCAAAGTAAGGCTGGCATTGTCCCACCTTGAATCAAAAAAATGTCCTGACAGTGGAAAAGACATATGCCAGTATACATCACAAATCTAAAGTTAGCACTCTGGCTTTACAAAATAGAAAGGCAACAACTGACCCAATGGACACAGTCCTAAATATCTGCAATTTCAAATGCCTACTCACAGATACATTCACAAGGGGTCTTCAGGTTCCAGATTCTTTGTCAGGATGAAAGTGACCTTTAGTAAAGTCTCCTACTTAAATACGGACAGCACTGTTGGTATCCTGCCTTATAGATGCCTGGTTCTTAGCACAAAGGACTGCCAAAAAGGACACAGCAAGACACGGTCATGAATGACGTCTTACAACCTATTTTCATAAACCTTTTCAGACATATGCTTGTAATAAAACTGAACCTATAGCCATATTCAATTATCTAGAACAGAGCTGCCCTCTACCCAATTTAAAGCAAAGGATGAATGGTGGAAATACATTACCTACTGCAAAAAAAGGATACCGAAGCAGTCATTTATGTGAACAGCAATTTTCAGAGGGGGAAAAATGGCATCCTGGGAACTCTTCTGATGTCTGGACTGCAATCTTAATTTTTTTTTCCAACATTTACAACAGACTTTGACAGCAGCTTCAACAGGAACACAAGTACGGCATACCAGCCTTCCTGAACAATGGGAAAACACAATTATGCAGGCACCTTGCCATAAATGTAGATGTTATATTGTGACCACTGCTGCAGTCACATTTTAGGGATATTTGTAAGCAGTCTGGCATCTGGCTTGACTTTCACATTTTAGTATCATTCCCTTCTGGTGAAGTTAGTATCACATTACTTATAAACCTGGTTTACAGGTGGCATCCACTGGCACAGTCATTGTTTTTTTCTCCTTGCACTCAAGCAAGGCAGAGCCATGCTCGAGTCTGGTCTGCTAAGAACAACCACACATATGTCAGTGTAAGCAGGTTTGGCTTACCGATGGATGCAGTCTACAACAGAATATAACCCCACTTTATGGAACTTGAGAAAGGAAAGAGGGGGATCACATTACAAGAGCAAAGGAGGGAAGGGTTTATGGCCCCTTATGCTTCCAATGGTGTAGAAGGGATGGATGGGAGGAAGCAACACAGTGACCACATTCATGAACCACTGTTGTCATAACCTCTAGCATAGATTCTCAAAGTTTTTCCAGTCAAAGTGGATGGCTGAATAAGTGATTGGATTAATACCCTTCAGAATAACAAAGGCAAATCCAGCCCTACTCAAGATATATCACATCAAGCCTACTGTGGTTAGAAAAGGTTAAAAAACGAAGATTATATAGTTGCTTCTAGGATGTTTCGGGAACTAACCCCTTTCAGGAAGGCTGCAATAGCTGAAGTGCCCATTGATCTTGCCATGGATGAACGCAATTGTCACTGGCACACTTTGCTTAACTTTTACAAAGATGATGAATGGATGACCTGATTTTCTGGGAGGCTTAGTTATACTGATGTAATGTACTTCAACTGTCTATAACACACCCAAGGAGAGAAGGATTCTCAGTTATTTTGGAGATTAAGGAAGAAAGCTATGAACTAAGCTATTCAACTTCCAGTTAGGCCTACACTGACTTTTGGCATAAAGGAGGAGTTAATACGCTGCCTTTACTGAACTGCTGTAAAGTCTCTTTGCACAGGAGGACTTGTAGTTCAGAAACCCCACCAAGTAGAGGTAACAGCCAATGGAAACTTTTTCAGGCAAGAAATTTCCAAGGTGCAGAAGCATCTGTTTCAAAAGATTGTAAGAACAGTTTTCTTAAAACAAAACTGAGGCCACAAGCTGGGAGCACTCTCCTCTTAACAAGGTTCAGGTAGTTTATGCCCTTCAGGAATTGCTTCACTAGAGGGTCTGGATGCAAGGGGAAAGGGGCATCAAAAGGGAGGCATGCAGAAATAGCCAATAGAGGTACCCTTAAGAAAGCATGGGCTAAAAGTGACGAGAACAGCTCAGACAAAAACTGGACAAATAAAGCCATGCTCACTTGCTTAAGATGTTGGCCCCCACTAACACCAGAGGCAGAATCTTTTCCATTTAGCAGAGTACAATCTCCTTGTTCTTGGTTACCTCATGATTTTTAGCACATCAGAATAAAGATGATCAAAAGGAAGCAGTCTTCCAAGCTGCTAGCCCAGCAATCAACAGTTTTGGATGTACTATTAAACCTCTTAGCACGTCAGGAGGTTCACACACTGAGACGGAACTGAAGTAGCACCCCACCACCATCTTCTGAATCAGGACAAACACCAACTGGGATAGAATGGAGAAATCAAAATCATTTTTGACCTCTCATCATCTAATTTCTGAGCTACTGCAGAAGTAAGGGTGTGGAAAGTCAATCCCAGAGAATCAAGCCCTTCCAAATCTAGGAAGAAAACATCCACTGTCCAAGCCCGTTGGGAGATTTTCAGCACAACTGTGTTATTTGCTTGCTGCTCAGATAAGTAAACAAGTCTAGATCTAGTACACTGCCATCTGCTGATGAGATTTAAGAATGTGCTCCTGTGCAGTATCCACCTTTGTGGGTTTACTCTCCCCGTTTCACCTTAGTGTGTGCTATCTCTAACTCTGCACCCCACCTTAAAAAAAAAAACAAAACTTTATATAACACAACCACTAGACGAGACAGCTCTAACACTCACCAAGCGCGTACACACACACACCACCAAATCACCCTCCTCACATAACCTTAACTTACACAAACTTGCACACACTAATCCTATCTCCTAACTTAACCCTTACCCTAAAACACAAGCAAACTCTTGGCCTTACCACACTATCACTTAACTTTGTCAACCAACCTAAAGACATCCAATCCGCAGCTCACACAAATGTACTATACAGCTCACATAGTCCCACATATGAAAGTCAACAATGTCAACTGTAACCATATACAAGACACATACACTCATAATACATTATATACATGCGTATTATATATATATATATATATATATATATATATATATATATATATATATATATATATATATATATACACACACACACACAAACACACACACACATCCCCATATGGGTCTACTTTGTTTCATTGAAAGCTCATTTCAATGAATTTGAATTCACCCTGTGTGCAAGCATGCACAGACGCGCCCGCGTGCACAGACAGATGCGCCCGCGTGCACAGACAGATGCGCCCGCGTGCACAGACAGATGCGCCCGCGTGCACAGATTTGGAAAGGGGTCATTAGAACTCCATTATGGGTAAAAGGGGAGGATCAAGGCGGCCTGGTAAAGTTTATGCTGCTGGGCTGATTAAGCAAGTCCTGATGCTTTTGTGTCCTGCTGGAAATGAAGAAACCAAACTCTAATCCCAGATATAGTGATTTCAGGTACATGGTTATATTTGAAAGCAGAATCTTGATTAAAGATGCTGAATTTCATCTGAAGTATGTCCAACCAATGACAAACCAAGGATGGTTCCATTTCAAGATGGACACTGCAGCTAGCTAGAATACACTAGCACAAAAAAAAAACTAATGGTGTGAACACACTGTGATCGGTCATCTATATACTCCTTGATCTAACCAATACAAAGCATCAGCCGTGAAAGCCACAATATCTAGAATATGCTGTAATGGCATGGACCAACAATAACCTGCCACATTTGTCCAAACCATAATTAACCCAGACACCTTAATACCATTAACTGCAATGGAAGTATATCAACAGGCAGGGCAAATTTTTCTTTCAGTAAAATGGCTAAAAAATTAACTGGATTTTGCTGCCAGATATGGGTCACTATCAGGGAGATAGTCTTCCAACCCCAAAATACAGTAATTTCAAAGTTAATCATAATGAGCAGCGGGGTGAATGGGGTACAGCAGATCCTACCCATCCCATAGAAAAACAATTATAAAACTTTTAAATACTCTGCTACTGTACCATACCATCCTGGAGAGCTATATCCAATTGACCCAGATGCCCTGTATGTCCAAGACGAAGAACTAATAGATCTCTACAAGGGGCTTAGAAATCCCTCATTAAAAAAAGTTAGGCAGACATACCTTTATCTCTTCTGGGTAATTTATGCATCATTTATTCATTCTGATGCTCACTATTTAATTCAAGGTTACAATGGAGTTGGAACCAATCTATGCAAGCAGTGAAGATAAAGCACAGCCACCCCTGGATGGACCACCACACCACTGCTGTATGAAAGCACAGCTACCCCTGGGTGGACCACCACACCACTGCTGTATGAACAAATCAGCCAGAAAATAGGGTACCATCAGAGTTCCGTTTTCATCTGACGGAGACAGGATCTTGGCAGACTCTGATCACTAGTGCAGAACAAGGCAGTAATGTGCACATTTCAATTCACACAAGTTGCTATACCTTGCCATAAGATTCAAGGTCTCTCACCACAACCAATGTTGTGTATGTTACAGTAATTTGTCATGGATGGAAAAAGTTTTTTTTATCCTTCGACGGAAATGTTATCTGGTGGGCAGACATTTTTAGTTGTAATGTCTTACAAACTACTTTGAAAATAACTATATTGTAAGGATTTTTTAAATCTTCAAAACCATGGTAGTGGTGCCCTACAGCAGTGCCAAGATAAAGCATTTCATAAAATCTAACTTGCTCCTGATACACAACACAAAAAGTACAGTTTTGTACCTACCATAAATGTAGATGTTCGAAGATCCACATTGCTGCAGTCCTTACATATGGGTAAGTCCGCTGTCCTCGGTCGGCCCGAATACCAAAGTATTAGGCTGACGTCAGTCAAGGCGCTTAAAACTGACATCAGAACGTCAGGGTACAAAAGCGCATGACCGACGTCATTTCCTCAGTCTTTTCTTGCCCCAGATGTCAGAAGGCCCTAACAAGGCCACAGCCAAAAATAACCAGCAAAAACGAACTAACCACATTTACAAAATGTACAACACAAAGCACAACACCACCCTCAACAACAGAGGGGAAGGAGGGAAATGGACTGCAGCAATGTGGATCTTCGAACATCTACACTTATGGTAGGTACAAAACTGTACTATGTTCTTCATCTCACATTGCTGCAGTCCTTGCATATGGGTAGAATCCCAAAGCAGAGGTAAGGGAGGATGGCAAAACTATAAAGCATTAGGAGCTGCCAAAATGCCCTGTAAAATTGCAGTGGCAAATCCAGCCCTAGATTTAGAGTAAAGTGGAAGGTGGTAATGCTTAGAGAAAGTATGCACTGAACTCCAAGTAGCTGCTTCCAAAATATCTTTAGTAGCCACCCCTTAAAAAGCTGTAGAAGTGGCAGTAGCCCTAGTGGAATGAGGCCTAATCCCAGCTGGAATCTCCTTACCATGATGGGAATAACAGAAAGCAATACAAAAACCAATCCACTTAGAAATAGTTTGTTTTGACACAGGTTTGCCCTGAGAACCCAAAGCAAAAGAAACAAACAACTGCTGAGACTGCCTGAACCCTTTAGTTCTGCTCAAATAATATCGCAACTGTCTGTGTATATCCAAAGTGTGCAAAATCCTTTCCCCTTTATTTTGGGGGTTTGCATAAAAAGTAGGCAAATGAATAGTTTGGTTTAAAGCCACACTAGAAACCACTTTAGGCATAAAAGAAGGGTTAGTACGCAAAGACACCCTATGCTTGTGGAAAATTAAGAAAGGCTCAACTGCCATAAGGGCCTGTAATTCAGAAACCCTTCTCGCAGAGGTAATGGCCAACAAAAGCAGTCTTCCATGATAAATATTTCAACTCTGCCGATGCTGCAGGCTCAAAAGGTTGTAGAGTGAGTTTCTCCAACACAAAATTGAGATCCCAAGCAGGAGGAGGAGCTCTACGTGGGGGTCTTATATTCTTTGCCCCTCTAAGGAATTGCTTAAACAAAGGCTGAGAAAATAATGGTGGGTCACAGTCATAGTGAGCAGAAATTGCTGCAGCATGAACCTTTATAGAGGAGAAAGACAAACCTTTGTCCAATAACTCAGTAAGGTATTGAAGCGCAACACTTAAATTAGGTTTAGAAACATCAAAGTCCTTTGCTGTACTCCAAAATAAAAATCTCCTCCATTTATCTGCGTAAACTTTCCTTGTACTAGGCCTTCTGGCCTCCAAAATAACATTCAAAACTTGTTGTGGAAACGGAGACCCTTCAGGGTTTAAAACAGAATATGCCAGGCTGTCAGATGTAGAGAATGAAGTTTGACATTGAGTAAATGACTGTTCTGAGACAGCAGGTGAGGAATCGAAGGCAAAGGCCATGGAGGCTCTTGTACCAGACTTCTCAGTAATGGGTACCAGTGCTGCCGAGGCCAATCTGGAGCTATTAAAATCATGTTTGGCTTGTCCTGTCTGACCTTCAGCAGTACCTTTGGGAGGAGAGGCAGAGGTGGAAAGGCATACACGTGAAGATTGCTCCAATTGAATGAGAGCGCATCCACTTCCCAAGCTGTGGGATGAAACCTTTTTGTGCAAAACTTTGGCAGCTGGTAATTTAGTGGAGAAGCGAACAGATCTATGTCTGGAGTTCCCCATAACACTGTCAATCTCTGAAATACATGAGGATCCAATTTCCACTCGTGGGGATCCATAATTTGTCTGCTCAACACATCTGCTAAGGAGTTCTGTGCTCCTGGCAGAAACCTTGCCTGAAGATTTAGCTGTAAACTGAGAGCAGTCTCCCACAAAATCATTGCTTGTCTGCATAGAGGATAAGAATGTTCCCCTTGCTTGTTGATGTACCACATGACAGTTGTGTTGTCTGTTTGAATCAACACCTGCCCTGGAAGAAGTAAATCCTTGAAAGCTATCAATGCAAATTGGACTGCTAACATCTCCTTCAAGTTGATATGTAGATGTTGAAGTCTGGCAGGCCACGTGTCTTGTACCCATTTTCCATTTAGATGAGCTCCCAAGCTTTGTCTGAGGCATCTGTCGTTAAAATCTGACTCGCCTCTGGCCGGGTCACAGAGAGTCCCTTGTTTAGGTGACATTCCTGAGCCCACCACAAAATTCCTTTTGAATGCAAGGTATTACCTGAATGACAGTGTCCAAATCTTGGCAGTGCTGTGTCCATACATTCTTGAGATACCACTGTAGCTTCCTCATATGCAGTTTGGCATTGGGAAGTACCAGAATACAAGATGCCATGAACCCCAAGGCTTGAAGGACTGTCCTTGCAGTCAGCCTGGACTGATGAGACAACTGGTGGAAGTAAAGAGAAAGATTCTTTTGTTTGTCCGGGGTCAAAAAGGCCATCTGGGACGCTGTATTCAGTCTCACACCCAGAAAGCACATGTCCTGAGAGGGTACTAGACTGGACTTTATTTCGTTCACAGAATACCCCAGGCATCTTAACACTGCCATCACATACTGTAAATGATGAAGTTTGTCCTTTTCTTGGGCCAGAATCAGGCAATCGTCCAAATAAGGATAGATTTGTATTCCTCTTAGCCTGAAAAAAGCTACCACTGGAGCCAGAACCTTCGTGAACACTCTGGGTGCAGTAGATAAGCCAAAGGGCAATGCAGAGAACTGATAATGTGAAGTCCCAGCCCGAAAACGCAGATACTTCCTGCAACTGGGCCTGATAGGAACATGAAGGTAAGCTTCCTTGAGATCCAGAGTCACCATCCAGTGATCTTTGCCCAGCAGAGGTAAAAGCTGTTGTAACGTCAACATTTTGAACTTGGGAATGTCCAGATATGTGTTGAGGATAGATAAATCCAAAATTGGTCTCCACGTGTTTCCTTTCTTTGGTACTAGAAACAGGCGAGAATAAAATCCTAGGCCCACTTCTGGCAGAGGGAGCCGTTGTATGCGCCCTATTTGAAGTACTAGAGAAATTTGTTTGTGAGCCTCTAGTCTTTGCTGAGGAGGAACGTCTGGCATGCCTTTGAAAGGAGGCAAGGTATGGAAATAAAACTTGTAACCCTGGTGTATGATATCGAATACCCATTTGTCTTGGGTAATCAACATCCAATTTTCCTTGAAGAGTGCTAACCTTCCTCCCAAAGGTGCTGCCAGGCAAGAAGGATCTGGCAGCTGAAAAAGTAGGTCATTGGGCCTGTTTACGAAAGGACTGGCCCCTGCCTTCACCCGAAGATTGTGCAGGTGAACTCCCTGTTCTAGGCCTGAAAGAACTCTGAGCTCTGCCCCTACCACGTCTAGATCTACCCCTAGACTGAGAATCATAAGAAGGATACGTCCACCCCTTAGCAGGCCAATTCCTACTAAACTTGGAGGCTGAACTTGCAAAAATCTTTAACAGCCTGCATAGACTTAGCCTTATCTTCCATTTTCTTCAAGACTGACTCCACAGGTGAACCAAACAACACATCAGACTGCAAAGGAGCATCCAAAATCCTTGTCTTAACATGGTCAGATAAATTCTGATCCTTTAACCAGGCATGCCTGCGAAGAACTGAGCCAGTGGCAGCCACCCTAGACGAGGCCTGCACAGCATCAAAACCACACTGTAAAGAATGCTTACCCACTTGTTCAGAGACATGCACCAAATCTTGCAACTCTTTACACTCAATGCCTTCCGCCAGAGCATCCACCTTAGACTTCAATTGAGAAAGAAGAAAGTTTTGATATTTCAACATATGAAACTGGCAATTCAAAGCCCTCATAGCTAAGGTAGAGGATGTATAGACCTTCTTTCCCCATCTATCCAAAGCTCTGGCTTCTTTATCTAGAGGAACCGGATTTTTACAACAGAGGCCTTGACACCCTTAGGTCCCTGACTAATAGTTTCTGGGTCCGCCCTAGGACTCTTATAAAGATATTTATGAGCCTCAGGCACCCTGTAATACCTATCCGGTTTAACAGGAGCAGGAGGCAGAGAATCAGGATTAAGTGAAGCCTCTGCAAACACATCTTCCACAACATCCAGAACAGGGGTTATAGCCAAGGGCCTATGCTGGGGTAACAGCAAAACCCTAAGCCTTTTCCTAGAATCAGAGAAGTCCTGACCTTCCCACTTAAAATGTTCCCTCATAGAATGAAGTGTCTCTGAAAAGAAAAATCCTCTGGAGGAGTAGCAGAAGGAGTGGAATCATCTGCATCAGAATCAGAATAAGGAGAATACTCCTGCAAGTCTTCAGCTGAAGACTCTGAAATATCCGAAGCCTACTCAAAACTTCCCAACTCTGGCTCCACCCTAGGCCTCTTATCAGGAGGGGGCATGGAACCTCTAATCAGAGTAATTAAATCTTCTGCCAATTTAAGCATGTGCTTCTTAGGCACAGACCCTGCTGAACTAGGAGTGACACCAACAGAAGCTGAAACTGGCCTGCATCTGGGAGAAGCCTTGGAAACAGAAGGAGAAGGCCTAACCACCCTAGGAAGGGAGGGGAGTACAGTAACTTGGGAAGCCCCTTCAGCCTGACCTGCCTCCTGAGAGACCACCTCCTGCAAAATCAAAGTCTCCCCCTGAGACTCCAGAGAAGCCTCCGTCGGACCAACCGGTTCCACTACAGCCTCTAAAGAACCGGCGTCCGGAACAGACGACTCATCTTGCCTGGGTTTAACTGCTTTGTCTTTTCGCTTCTTCGCAGAAGCGGGCGCCGGAGAATCCAACGGCATATTATAATTGCACCGCTTCCCAAAGACCAGCCTAGCACAATCCAACCTTCGCTAATAGTGCGCTTATTGTACCTAGCACAAAGCGACACCCAACAACGCCGTGCTCAGGCCCCAAACAAGGAATACACAAAGAATGATAATCCCTATGCGGTATCTGTTTCCCACAAGAAATACAGTTATTCACTTTTTCTGACATCCGGTAAAATACTGAGGCAAGAAAAAAACAAAATAATCCCCAACGGGGTACTTAGCCAACTTGGATTCGGTCTGAAACTCCGAACTCGAAAAATTTCAGAACGCCGAACGGCACTCGCAACGCTGCTTCTGCATCGGACCATGCGGCAAAAAAGACTGAGGAAATGACGTCGGTCATGCGCTTTTGTACCCTGACGTTCTGATGTCAGTTTTAAGCGCCTTGACCGACGTCAGCCTAATACTTTGGTATTCGGGCCGACCGAGGACAGCGGACTACCCATATGTAAGGACTGCAGCAATGTGAGATGAACATCATTTAATCTGTACAAATGTTGAAACTCAAAAATCAGGTTGCAAAGAAACAAAACTTCTAGAAACACAACTGATGTCTAAATTAAATTAAGTCAATGAACAGGAAAAAGGATATAGGTAGGGAAGCACCAATCATTGAGCAAGATGTAGTTAAGGAAAATCATATTGCTGACACATTCAAGACTTCTCTTCAATAGATGACCTTCAAATGTTTTGCCCTTTTCATTTTCACAATTTTTGTTACAAATACTGACTGAACTGTGAAGATGCATCTCAAAACATAAAAAAAAAATAAACAAAACTCTCATACCATAAGCTTCTTCAATAAGGGCACAATATGGATTGATGTCTGTTCCACTTCGTTTGGCTTCTAGGTCTCCTAATCTTAAGATGTTTTCTAATCCATTCAAGGCAACTTGCACTATTTTAGAATCCATCACTGTCAGCAGATCACAGAGAGGTTTGATGCAACCCAGTGCTACTAGATATCTTAGAAAAAGAGCAAAAAACAATATTTGAAATCAAACATTTTAATTTAACTGTTGCCATTTTCTGTAATCAATGCTGCTCATGCAACCTGGCTAATTTACACACTGAAAGTTAGGCCTTCACCACAACACTATACATGCATGGCACATCATTTTTCAAACTTCTTCACTACAGAGAGTCAGATGGATGAAAATTATGCATGGAAAGGTGTGTGTGTGTGTGTGTGTGTGTGTGTGTGTGTGTGTGTGTGTGTGTGTGTGTGTAGGGAGGTTAGTGTTGGATGGCAAACTCCATTACATCAGTTGATATGCAAGGGGGACTCCTGCACAGGTTTACATATTGGGCTCTGCACAGTGGTAAACAAAGTGCTACAATGGGGTGAACTGGGACTGCGTGCCTAACCCCTGAGGCTCTAGTTCACCCTAAGTGGGGGTGAGATCCCTACAGCTCAAGAGAAAAAAAAAGACGCAAGTGTGATGGTCATTATTTGTAAACTGCGCACCAACAATATACCTGTTCAACTTAGAGACAGTCCGAGCACAGGGAATAGCAGGAAGGTACACAGAACACAACAGGAAGGGTCCTTTCTCAAATATCAACTGATATTTTAATAAGTTTTCTGATATATGACAGTATGAACCCCTCCTTGGTGGGTCTCCAACTATGCTGAATCTCACTCAACTAAATACAGAGTGGAATGAGGCCAGCCAAAGGATCAGATGATTGAGATGAAGTATGAGAAAATATCCAAGTCCTAGAGTTTGAGATGAAGTAACAGTGAAGGTATGATGGGAGGACAATAACAAGAGATTAAAGTCTAGAATGGAGATGTTCTTATATTCTTTCATTCTTAAAAGGAAGCAACAATGGCTTTTTTCCCCCAATACTTGGCAAGTCATCCAAGGGCAAAAAAAAGTAAGTGGCTATATGTCAGCTTGAAAAGGGCATAACTTTACAATAAAGGAAACTGCACTCCTCGCCTTGAAGCAAGTGTGATGACTACCTGCTTGGACTCGCTAAGCTTGTGTACCTACTTCAATTATAACCAGAGTTCATATGAAGGGGGTCTCTCCCTCTCTCCTAGTTTGGTGCCCGTCCAAAAAAAAAAAAATGAATGAATTAAAGCAGATAAAGTGTTTAACATCAAAACTTCACCACCACTGACTAAACCAGTCTGAATGAAGGTCAGGCCAGTTAACAGTCAACCATGTAGTTCAAACAAATGTCACAGTTGGATTTAGGTCTTCAAAGGTGGAGAGATACAAAACAAATACAAGTATCTGTCTGACTAGCCATGACTTGTTCAAAACCTTCCACTTCACAGTGAAGATGGCCAGAAATGGCTGACATATGCATCCTGATGAAAGTAAAACAAAGGTCCAAATCAAATGGGTGACTGAGAAAGTCTACAATTACCAGTTTTATGACCAAACAGGATTGTACTGGGTACCATTACATTCAAATGGATATTGGCAGACTGTTCGCCAAGTGAAAAGCTTCCTTGAGGATCAATCGCTTGTGACAAAACCGTGGACAGCAAAGTACAGCTATAATCTACAGCAAAAAAACACAGCTGTGTAAGTAAACGTATAACAGTAGATGCACTGCTGCAGCAGCCTAAACCTATTTGGGTTATATATTGCCCAGCTTTTAAAGCTCCAAGACATCTTCCATGAATTCTAACTGCCAGGGGTCAAAAGTCAAACTAAACTGTCATTTAGAACTAAAGCCTAAACGAAATTTCGTGCATCAGCTCAATTTGAGATTACAAAGGAAAGTGAAAACACATACAAGTACAGGAATAAACATAACTAACATACAACTACTCCCAATACACGCAAGAAAGAGCAGAAACATTTACCAACACTGCTACAAAAAGAACATCCTCTCCCCCAGAGTTAAACTACCCTATTTAAAGTAAACCACTCTACAGATTGAAATGGCTAAGTTGTTTGTCTAATATTGCACTTGAATTAAATACTATGAATACAATAAATATTTCACTTACTTAGAATATATGCAAGTGTATATTGCATAAATAAATAAAAATTGATTGATGATGTGTCCAGACCTCTAGGACTAGTGCCAGAATTCAGAAATCTAATCACTTGCAATTGTACGTGTAAGCAGAGCCACAAAGTGGCAGTTTGGGCATCAAAAACTCCAGGGCTTTCTTAGTACTGAGATGTGCTCCCTCTGTTGGCTTTGCATAACTGACGGTCAAGCTGGTGATCCATCAGGTTTGGGCAGATAAGTACCCTAACTGGGGAAAATTTCCACAAATTCTTTTTTTCTGAGAAAAAAAAGCAGCATCTACTATAAATTTTATGCTATCAAAAATTATTTTAATGGAAAGTCATGACTCTGTATGCACTTCAATGATTGTGTTTTAGTGCAGGATATTGTGTTTTTTTGGGGCAGTCTTAATTTTTTTCTACTTTAAACCCAGCAGTGTTCTGTCAGGCAGTGTACAGTCTCTCACAGGCCATGCTACCAGTCTTTAGGCTTCTTTTTTTGGCTAGACCACTGAGCAGTTCTTTGTCTCCTCGATTCTTCCTTCTCCAGTTCATAAGAAATTTGCTAGGGAGACTTTGGGTTCCAGGAGCTCCTTCACTACCTCAGCCAGTGTGGGAGTGACTCTGCACCGGCCAGACTTGGCAGCTCATATTACTCCTTGATATTTCTCAGTCCCTCTGGTATAGCTTGTTGAGAAGTAAAGTATTCAGAATTAGACGAGTCTTCTGCAGCTGTAGGGCTGTCCTCTCCAAACAAGGAAGGACTACTCTTTAGGCTCGAGGAAGAATCAGATGAGCACCATGAATACCTGTGGTGTTAACATAGCCAGGAGCTTTTGCAGGGTTAGCATTTTACACTTTGGAAATAGTGATCTTATAAGCTGGAAAGGTCTAATATTGGTCTCGGTGTTCCCTTTCTTAGGAACAGGAATAGTCTGAAGTGATAGCCTTTTCTCCTTTCTGGGGGGGGGGGGCACAATTTCGTTGGACTTCTGTTGCAGCAGCTACTACCTCCCACTGCTTGGGCTACAGCCTCCCAAACTATTTTCTGGAACAGAGGGAAAGCCTGAAGGCTTTGGCAGAGAGGCGAAAGTTATTTTGTAACCTGTTTGCACAATGGCCACTACACATTTGTCATGGGTGCTATTAGTCCATTCATATAGGAGGAAATCCTTCCCCCACAGATTTGCAGACGAGGTAATGGGTTTGAGAGAGATGCAGGGGGTGGGTGCGAGCAGGAGGATGTGTGTGGGGAAGGGATCAACTAAGTCATAAATTCCTGGGTTTTGGATCCACCCTTTGTTGTCTTTGTAGTCCCATCCCTTTTGAATGTTCCCCCTCTATGCCTATGTTTGAGCGGAAGAAAACTAGGTATTTGTGGGATAATTTCTGCTAAACCTAGGTGACTGACCCACAGGGTTGTTTTTCAGTTTCTGAAAAAAGTTTCAGCCTTGGGTCCAAACAAAAACAAAGTCTGCCCAGAGATGCATCTAGAATCGGACTTGACATGCCCTAGAGGAGGTTGTCCTTTAAACAAGCACGTCAATGGATAACCGATCTTGAAGCGGCTGCACCCACTTAACACTTTCAAAGCATAAAAGCCACAGTGCAAATAATGCTTTGCAGCTTGGGAAACTGAGTTGCACATGTCCAGCAATTCTTTGGAGAGTGCCCCGTCCTCCATCCCCCAGTTTTTCCTTCATGTAGTCAGCAGTTTCTGGATACCTGACCATATAAAACTGGCAATTGTGAACTCTCAAGAGCAGGGTGGCAAAAGTATACATTTTCTTGCCCAATCTATCAAGGGTTCTGCCACCTTTATCATTTGGCAAGGGGTTTCTAGGAGTGCTAACTCCCTTAGGACACAGTCACCAGTTCACAGTCGGCAATACAATTCTGAAATATGAGGGAATCCAGAACCCTTCAAAAACAGTCTGGTTTTCTAGGGGCAGGTGACTGAGTAAAGCTGCAAGAAAGTCTCCTAAATTATGCCATCTACAACTTCTAGCAATGGAGGACGAGTCTTCAAAAATTTTCTAACCCTCCCAGTGGAAAAACACCATTTTATGGAGCATCACCACAGAGATGAAATCCTCTGGTGGTAAAGCTGAGGAAAGGTTATAATTGAACTCAGAATTGGCATACGAGCCAGTAGAAATTTGGTCTACAAATGCCAACTCATCCTCAGGGACAAAGAATCCAGAGGTATTCTGGGGTAATGGTATCTAAAGAACTGGGACTAGAAAGCAAACAGGTGGCCTTAGCCTACCCATGGTTGACTGACAATCCAACAGTACATTTGAGGGACTCTGCACCATCTATCTGAAGGCCTAGCTTGGGAGTTGGAAATCAAGGTCTGTGGAGTAGACCCAAGTAGCAACATGCCCCTTGACTCAAGTGGACATTGAGGGGAGTTGCAAGCATATCAGACTCTGTGTACTTGACAGATGCCTCCACCCAGGTTGTCAGAAGGAAAGTACAGTTTTGTACCTACCATAAATGTAGATGTTCGAGGATCCACATTGCTGCAGTCCTAACTATAGGGTAGTCCGCTGTCCAGTCGGCCCGAATACCAAAGTATATGGCTGACGTCGGTCAGGGCGCATTAGACTGACGTCAGTACGTCAGGGTACTAATGCGCATGACCGACGTCATATCCTCAGTCTTTTCTTGCCCCAGATGTCAGAAGACCCTGAAAAGATAAGGCCAAAACCAAAAACTCCAAACATACCTGCACCAAAAATATGTACAATATATACAAAATTACCAGAATATAACCTCACCTACACAACCACCCCTAAACACAGAGGGAAGGAGGGAGGGTAAATTGGACTGCAGCAATGTGGATCCTCGAACATCTACATTTATGGTAGGTACAAAACTGTACTATGTTCTTCATTCCACATTGCTGCAGTCCTAACTATTGGGTAGAATCCCAAAGCAGAGGTAAGGGAGGCTGGCAAATCATAAGTAAGCAGGAACTGACAACATGCCTTGCAAAATAGCTGTGGCAAAACCAGCCCTAGACTTAGAGTAGAGAGGAAGGTGATAATGCTTAGAGAAAGTATGCACTGAACTCCAAGTAGCTGCCTCCAAAATATCCTTAGTTGCCACCCCCCTTAGAAATGCTGTTGAAGTGGCAGTAGCCCTAGTGGAATGAGGCCTAATCCCAGCTGGAATCTCCTTGCCATGATGGGAATAACAAAATGCAATGCAAAACCCAATCCACCGAGAAATAGTTTGTTTTGACACAGGCTTGCCCTGCGAACTCAAAGCAAGAGACAAACAACTGCTGAGACTGCCTAAAATCCTTAGTCCTGCTCAAATAATAACGCAATTGCCTGTGTACATCTAAAGTGTGCAAAATCTTTTCCCCTTTATTTTGGGGATCTGCATAAAAAGTAGGCAAATGAATAGTTTGGTTTAAAGCCACACTAGAAAGCACCTTAGGCATAAAGGAAGGATTAGTACGTAAAGATACCCTATCCTTATGAAAAATCAAAAAAGGCTCTACCGCCATAAGGGCCTGCAACTCAGAAACCCTTCTTGCAGAAGTAATGGCCAACAAAAAGCAGTCTTCCATGACAAGTATTTCAATTCAGCAGTAGCGAGGCTCAAAAGGTTGTAGAGTAAGTTTCTCCAACACAAAATTGAGATCCCAAGCAGGAGTAGGAGCTCACGTGGGGTCTTATATTCTTTGCCCTCTAAGAAATTGCTTGAACAAAGGATGAAAACAATGGTGGGTCACAATCATAGTGAGCTGAAATTGCTGCAGCATGAATCTTAATGGAAGAGAAAGACAAACCTTTGTCCAATAACTCAGTAAGATATTGAAGAGCCACACTCAAATTAGGCTCAGAAATCTCCAAATTGTTTGCTGCACTCCAAAATAAAAATCTCTTCCATTTTTCTGCGTACACTTTCCTTGTACTAGGTCTTCTGGCTTCCATAATCACATTTAAAACTTGTTGAGGAAGTTGAGACCTGCTGTCTTTCAAAACAGAATATGCCAGGCTGTTAGATGAAGAGAGTGAAGCTTGACATTGAGCAGGTGACCGTCCCTCTGAGACAACAGGTGTGGAATCAAGGGTAAAGGCCATGGAGGCTTCCTTACCAGACTCCTCAGTAATGGGTACCAGTGCTGCCGAGGCCAATCTGGAGCTATTAAAATCATCCTTGGCTTGTCTTGTCTGACCTTTAGAAGCACCTTTGGGAGAAGAGGCAGAGGTGGAAAAGCATACACATGAAGATTTTTCCAACTGAAAGAAAGAGCATCCACTTTCCAAGCTGTGTGATGAAACCTCTTTGTGCAAAACTTTGGCAGCTGGTGGTTTAGTGGAGAAGCGAACAGATCTATGTCTGGAGTTCCCCATGACACTGTCAATTTTTGAAATACATGAAGATCCAGTTTCCACTCGTGGGGATCCATGATTTGTCTACTTAACACATCTGCTAAGGAGTTCTGTGCTCCCGGCAGAAACCTTGCCTGAAGAGTTAGTTGCAAGCTGAGCGCAGTCTCCCATAAAATCATTGCTTGCCTGCACAATGGGTAAGAATGTGTTCCCCCTTGTTTGTTGATGTACCACATGACAGTTGTGTTGTCTGTTAGAATCAACACCTGCCCTGGCAGAAGTAACTCCTTGAAAGCCATTAATGCAAACTGGACTGCTAACATCTCTTTCATGTTGATATGTAGATGCTGTAGTCTGGCAGGCCACTTGTCTTGTATCCAGTTTCCATTTAGATGAGCTCCCCAAGCAATGTCTGAGGCATCTGTCGTTAGAATCGGACTCGCCTCTGGCCGGGTCACAGAGAGTCCCTTGTTTAGGTGACATTCCTGAGCCCACCACAAAAATTCCTTTTGAATGCAAGGTATTATTTGAATGACAGTGTCCAAATCCTGGCAGTGCTGTGTCCATACATTTTTGAGATACCATTGCAGCTTCCTCATATGCAGTTTGGCATTGGGAAGCACCAGAATACAAGATGCCATGAACCCTAAGGCTTGAAGGACTGTCCTTGCAGTCAGCCCGGACTGAAGAGATAGTTGATGGAAGTAACTGGAAAGATTCTTTTGTTTGTCCGGGGTTAAAAAGGCCATCTGGGCTGCTGTATTCAGTCTCACACCCAGAAAGCACATGTCTTGAGAGGGTACTGGACTGGACTTTATTTCGTTCACAGAATACCCTAGGCATCTTAGCACTGCTATGACATATTCCAAATGCTGTAGAAGGTCTTCCTTTTCTTGAGCCAGAATCAGGCAGTCGTCCAAGTAAGGATAGATTTGAATTCCTTTTAGCCTGAAGTAAGCTATCACTGGAGCCAGAACCTTTGTGAATACTCTGGGCACAGTAGATAAGCCAAAGGGCAATGCAGAGAACTGATAATGAGAATTTCCAGCTCGAAAACGCAGATACTTCCTGCAACTTAGTCTTATAGGCACATGAAGGTAAGCTTCCTTGAGATCTAAAGTTACCATCCAGTGATCTTTGCCCAGCAGAGGTAAAAGCTGTTGTAACGTCAACATTTTGAACTTGGGAATGTCCAGATAAGTGTTGAGGATAGATAAATCCAAAATTGGTCTCCACGTGTTCCCCTTCTTGGTACTAGGAACAGGCGAGAATAAAATCCTAGGCCCCTTTCTGGCACAGGAACTGGCTGAATGGCCCCTATTTGGAGCAACAGAGAAATTTGCTTGTGAGCCTCTGTTCTTTGTAGAGGAGGAATGTCTGGCATGCCTTTGCAAGGAGGCAAGGTATGGAAATAAAACCTGTAACCGTGGTGAATGATATCCAGAACCCATCTGTCTTGGGTAATTAAATCCCAATTTTCTTTGAAAAGAGACAGCCGTCCTCCCAAAGGTGCTGCCAGGCGAGAATGAACTGGCAGCTGAAAAGGCAGGTCATTGGGTCTGCTTACGAAGGACTGACCCCTGCCCTCACCAGAAGTCTGAGCAGGGGAACTCCCTGTCCTAGGCCTAAAAGAACCTTGAGCTCTGCCCCTACCACGGCTAGACCTACCCCTAGACTGGGAATCATAAGCAGGATAAGTCCATCCCTTAGTAGGCCAATTTCTACTAAACTTGGAGGCTGCACCTGCAAAAATCCTTAACAGTTTGCATAGACTTAGCCTTGTCCTCCATTTTCTTTAAAACTGCTTCCACAGGCTTAACCAAACACATCAGACTGTAAAGGAGCATCCAAAATCCTTGTTTTAACATGCTCAGCTAAATTCTGATCTCTCAACCAGGCGTGCCTACGAAGAACAGAACCAGTGGCAGCCACCCTCGAGGAGGCCTGCACAGCATCAAAACCACACTGCAAGGAATGTTTACCCACCTGTTCAGACACATGAACTAAATCCTGCAACTCTTTACACTCAATACCTTCCGCCAGAGCATCCACCTTAGATTTCAATTGTGAAAGGAGATAATTCTGATATTTTAACATGTGAAACTGACAATTCAACGCCCTCATGGCTAAAGTGGAAGAAGTATACACTTTCTTTCCCCATCTATCCAAAGCCCTTGCCTCTTTATCAGGAGGGACAGGATTTTTAACAACAGAGGCCTTCACACCTTTAGGCCCCTGAGAGACAGTTTCGGGTCTGCCCTAGGACTCTTAACAAGCTACTTATCAGCTTCAGGCCCCCTATAGTACCTACCCCGTTTAACTGGGGCACGAGCCAAAGAATCAGGATTCAGGGAAGCCTCTGCAACATCTTCCACCACATTCAGAACAGGAGGTATAGCTAAAGGCCTATGCTGGGGTAAAACAAGAATTCCCTAAGCCTCTTCCTGGAATCCGAGAAATCTTGACCTTCCCATTTAAAATGCTCCCTCATGGAATGCAGAGTCTCTGAAAATGAAAAATCCTCAGGAGGAGAAGCTGAAGGAGTAGAATCATCCACATCAGAATCAGAATAAGGAGGATACTCCTGCAAGTCTTCAGCCGAAGACTCAGAAGCCTCGAACATTGCTCAAAACTCTCAAACTCAGGTTCCACCCTAGGCCTCTTATCAGGAGGGGGCATAGAACCTCTAATCATAGTAATCAAATCCTCTGCCATTTTAAGCATATGTTTCTTAGGCAAAGACCCTGAATCACTAGGAGAAACCCCCACTGAAGCTAAACTTGGCCTGCCTCTCAAAGAAGCCTTGGAAACAGAAGGGGAGGCTCTAACCACCTTAGGAAGAGAGGGAAGAACAGCCACCTGAGAAGCCCCTCAGCCTGGCCTACTTCCTGAGAGGATACATCCTGTAACAGTAAAGTCTCTCCCTGAGACTCCAAAGAAACTCCTGGCAGAACCTCCGCTCCACTGAGTTTTCTAAAGAACCGACGCCTGGGACTGTCGGTTCTTCCACTCTAGGCTTTGCTGCTTTGTCCTTGCGCTTTTTGGTCGGCGGGCGTCGGAGCATCCGGCGGCATTTTATAATTACAACACTTCCCAAAACTAACCTGGCACAGTCTAACCTTCTCTTAATAGTGCGTTTGTTAAATCTAGCACAAGAGCGGCATCCAACAACGCCGTGCTCAGGCCCTAAACAAGGTATACACAAAGTATGGTAATCCCTATGAGGTATCTGTTTCCCACAAGAAATACAGTTATTCACTTTTCTGACATCCGGTTAAATACTGAGGCAAGAAAAAAACAAAATATTCCCCAACGGGGTACTTAGCCAACTTTGATTCGGTCTGAAACTCTGACTTCAGAAACTTTCAGAACGCCAACCTGCACTCGCAAAATTGCTTCTGCATCGGACCATGCGGCAAAAAAGACTGAGGATATGACGTCGGTCATGTGCATTAGTACCCTGACGTACTGACGTCAGTCTAATGCGCCCTGACCGACGTCAGCCATATACTTTGGTATTCGGGCCGACTGGACAGCGGACTACCCTATAGTTAGGACTGCAGCAATGTGGAATGAAGAACATCTGTGAGTGTTTCATAGCTTCTTATACTGTTAACCAGGCCGATGACCCAAGGGCCCTTTCTAAGCCTAGCTAATTTTTCCCGAAAGAATAATGATGACCTGCATCCAAATAGGATACAGAGGGCTAGGCATTTATAAGCTACCCCTGTCCATAAGGGACATGGGTGCCAGGCCTGGTGCAAATTTCCTATTCCTCATCCACTTGTCTAGGTTGTGCTTAAACCAGGTAATAGACTAACTCAGCTTCACATGGATGTTCCATAGGAGGGCCAGTCTCTGGGTCACACCTCTCCAGCATGTTCTGCAATTCAGACAGAATTCAGGTCCCCAGACCTCGCTATTTTTGGCACTTTATGACTTATGAATATGTAGAAGATTCATAAGTGTGGAGTTTGCAGATGCCTTGTAAGCCAGGCATAGATCACCTTTCAGCAATCTATAGGAGTAGAGGGAAAGGGCTTTAAGTCACTCTGCATAAGGCAGATTTGTTATTTGTAAGGAAACTCTGAAGTCACTCTAGTTGCTGAATATGGAGAGCACTGTACTCTATGATTGGTCTGATAAGGGTAGAGTACAGTTGGATAATGACCTCTTTGGACCTAGATGCCATGCCCTTATAAAGTTATACAATATAAAAGGATTTTCTCACCACTGTGGCCACGTGGTGGTCGAACATAAGGCTGTGTGTGTACCCATATCCCTGACAACTGGGTCGTCTCTTAGGGGTGTGATATCAACATGATAATTAGATGGGATGGTTGATTTCCTAAAAGGTACAATTATGTATTTCTTAGCACAGAGTTTAAGACCATGGTTGTAGTACTATTAGTCAGAGAGAGACAGTCTTGAAGAATGGTCGTGTCTGCAGAGGAGCTGATAACCCCCAGTTTGCAATCTTAGTCAGCCATAAACCTTCAGCATTTGTTTCCACTTCAGACAAACAGATTCCAAAAATGAGCGGGCCTAATACCAAGCCATGTGGACTCTCTGCTAGTGACTGGTATCTTGGTGGAGGTAACCTCGGAAGTAGCCTCACCTATTTTGACCAATCAGTTAGCCAGTTGGTTATCGAGTGAGTGATAAAAGGTTTTATACCTAAATTAGTGAGTTTGTCTACAATGCCAGAGTAGGGTACTGTATCAAAAGCCTTGGCCAGGTCAAAGTACGCTGTGTGCAGTCTTAACTTCATCCAATGCTTTGGTGACCCTTTCAAAAAAACCCCTCCAAATTAAATAGGCATGACCTTCCTTTAACAAAGCCAAACTTTGATGGGTCCAGCATTTGCAGATTACCCACATCCTCATTTTTGTCCACAATGATTCTTTCCATGGCCTTATATATGAGGCTAAGACTTATGGGTCTGTTACCAGGATCAGTGGTTGGAACTCCTTTGTACAGGGGAATGACTGTAGCAATCTTCCATTCCTTGAGCACAAAATCTAACTGAAGGCTACAGTTGAAAAGTGATTCAAGTGAACCACAGACACATTTCATGCTATTTATTAAACATCCCAGTATGTTATCATGGCCCATCGATGCAGTGGATTTGGCCTTGGAAAGTGCATTAATGACCTGCTCTCTAGTAATGGTTGCAGTGATTGTGTTATGTGGTATTTCCTTTGGACTATCAGGTGGTAGTGGGTGGAGAAATTTGAGCTGAATCTGTCAGTCAAAAGGTCGGCAATGGCCTCTGGTTCAGTCTGGGTGATGCCACTTTAAGTTCTGCGCATTGCTGAGTATTTTCTCTGAGGTTACAGACAGCTGTAGAAAGCTTTGTGGTTTTCCTTTGCCTGAAGCTATTTTTTCTTCAGATTTGGCCTTTGAAGTATTAATTACCCCTCTTAGCTGCCTGTTTAGATTGTCAGGGGGCTTTTAGTATATATGACTTTGTTCCTCCTATGCTTGGCCAAGAATATTTTTCTTTTGTATAACCAGTTGATATTCCACCAGGGTGGATTGTCTTTTGAGTTTGTCTTGTTCTTAATGACTGGGCACAGCTCGGCCTATAGAGCTATCAGTATGGCTGTACATAGATACATAGATAGTAAATAGCTCAGTGTATTCAATGGTGTTTACTGGGTTTGGGGGTGCTTGGAATTTAGCCAAAGTGTTGCTTTTTAGAGACAGATTAGTCTTTGCATAGTTCCTAAAGGTTTTTGGTTTTGCTGGATCCCTGGATTTAATTTTTATTTCAAGTAATACTGCCTTAAGGTCAAGATCTGAACAGCAAAGAAATTACACTGGGTGAGTAACACTGCCACCCCCCCATGTTCGTGAGTACAAGTAATGTGGAGGGGGCCTATATGCTGCAAAGATGTGGTACGGCAGATTGTTTATGGTGTGTTGCACATGTAGGAGTTCCAGTGGGTCATTCACTAACTAGCGTGGATGTGAGATTAGTCTTCAGACACTCCTCCGCCTTTAGGTCCCTCTTTTGCAGTAGCTGGTTTAAAGGTGTAAATGGCATTAATAACCTTGCATTGCTGGGGTAGTCTCAAAGACTTATGGACGTGTCTTGTGTCCTTCAACAATCAGTCTAGGTGGATTGACTGATGGGAAAGCGGTTACCTGCCATGCACGAATGTTTTGGATGCTTCTCCCTACACTTCTGAGATGGGTTGAAACCAGAGGTATAGACAGATGCTATATTGTGTAAGAATCCCCAATGCCCTTTTTTCTAAAAACTGAGCTAAGAATTTGGCCTGATGTTATGTTGAATGAAGTTAGTACAGTGGAGACAGTTGGGTAAATTGTGATGTGGGCCTACGCAAAAAGTACAGTCGTGTACACTTACCAATAATGTAGATGTTGTGTATTCACTTTTACAGTCATCACACTTGGGTTATCTGCCTGCAGGTAGCCCTCAGTCGGCCCGAATACCAGAGTCTTGCGATTTCTGTGTTGGATGCGGTCACCTCTTCCATGACATCAGGTTGTCAGGGGAATAAAACATGCAGCTGACGCCATTACATCAGTTTTTCTTGCCCCAGATGTCAGGAGCCCCCAAAATAGGAAGAAATTACATGGTGTGGAACACCTCCAGTAAAAAGTAAATACCACAGCCTTAAGATATGGTCAAAAAGAGTAAAGATAGAAAAAGCCAAGAGAAGTCAGGGAGCTGGAGGGAGGGTAACCAGGACTGCAACAGTAAATACACTTGAACATCTACATTTATGGTAAATGTACTCAACTGTACTATGTTCTTAATGTTTCGCTGTTGCAGTCATCACACTTGGGTTGATTCCCAAAGCTGAGTAAGGGTGGAGGCAGTCAAGAAGTATTAGGGCTGGCTAGCAGGCCTTGTAAGACTGCTGTGGCAAATCCAGCTCTGGATTTAGAAGAGACAGCTAAGTGGTAATGATTGGTGAAGGTGTGTACAGAACTCGTGTTGCAGCTTCCAGGATGTCCCTGGTAGGGACTCCCCTGAAAAATGCTGTAGAAGTTGAGGTAGCCCTAGTGGAATGAGTTTTGATCCCCTGTGGGATAGGTTTTCCACAGTGTTTGTAGCAGAAATGGATGCAGTGTGCTATCCATTTGGAAATGGTTTAGTTTGAAACGGCCTTGCCCTCTGCCCCTGTAGCAAAGCCGACTAGAAGCTGGTCAGTTTTTCTGAAAGGCTTAATCCTGTCAAGGTAGAACCGGAGCTCTCTGTGCACATCCAAGGAATGCATGATTCCTTCACCTCTATTCTGAGGATTAGGAAAAAAGGTTGGTAAATGGATGGATTGGTTTAAAGCCACACTGGATACCACCTTGGGCATAAATGATGGGTTAGTCCTGAGGGAAACCCTGCCCGTATGGAAGATAATGAAGGGTTCCACAGCCATAAGAACCTGCAACTCAAACACTCTTCTTGCTGAAATGATGGCAATTTTAACTCGGCTGTAGCAGCAGGCTCAAAAGTGGAAAGTGTGTGCTTCTCTCGTACAAAGTTAAGGTTCCTGGCAGGAGTGGGAGCTCTCCTCGGGGGTCTTAAATTGTTAGCTCCTCTCAGGAACTGTTTGATCAGAGGGTGAGAGAAGAGGGGCGGCTCAGTATTGTAATGGGCTGAGATGGCAGAGGCATGAATCTTAATTGATGAGGATAGGCCTTTTTGGAGCAGCTCTGCTAGATAATCTAGGATTTGAGGTGAGGTGGGCACGGCTGTGTCCTTTCCTTGAGACTGGCTCCAAGAACAGTATCTTTTCCACTTTTGTGAATAGGATTTCCTAGTACGTTGCCTCCTGGCCTCATGGACGACATCCAGCACCTGTTTGCTGAGGGTTACTGGTGATGTATTCAGGGAATAAGCCAGGCTACAAGGTTCAGGGTTTGCAGCCGAGGATGCAAAATCTGTCCCTCCTGCTGGGACAGCAGGGGGGGGGGGTGGTCTGATGTAGGTGCCAGGGTGGCACTGCTGTTAGACTGCATAGGAGTAGGTACCAGTGCTGGTGTGGTCAGTCTGGTACAATAAGGATCGTCCTTAGCCTGCCCTATTTGATCTTGAGTAGTACTTTTGAGAGGAGGGGGCAGAGAGGAAAGGCATAGATTGAGAGGTTTTCCCATGTAAAGGATAGGGCGTCCACTTTCAATGCTTGGCTGTGGGGAGTTCTGGTGCAAAATTTGCTCAATTGATGGTTTTGGGGGAAGCAAAGAGGTCCACATCTGGTGTCCCCCACCTGTGGATTAGAAGTTTGAATGAGTTGGGATCCAGTTTCCACTCGTGTGGGTCCAGTAGATTTCTGCTTAAGTAGTCTGCCAGTGAATTTTGTTTGCCTGGCAGGAACTGAGCTTGCAGGTGCACCCGAATGCCCAAGGCTGTGTTCCACAGAGCCATGGCTAACCTGCAGAGTGGGTAGGAATGAGATTCCCCCTGCTTATGTACCACATAACTGTGGTGTCTGTCTTTATCAAGGGCTGTCCTGGAAGGATAAGGTATTTGAAGGCTGTCAGTGCATTCTGTACAGCTAACGCTTCTTTTTGATTGATATACAGGTGAATTTGCCCTGGGCGCCATTTTCCTTGAATGCATTTGCCTGCCATGTGAGCCCCCCATGCATAGTCTGATGTGTCTGTTGTCAGGGTTTGGCCAGTGAGGGGTTGAGTTAAAGGGAGTCCCTTGTTGTGGTTGCAAGCCTCTGCCCACCAAAGGAACTCTGTCCTTAGGCAAGGAATGATAGGAATCACTGTTACCAGGTCCTAAGAATGTTGAGACCAAAGACTTAAGTACCATTGAAGTTTCCTCATATGAAGTCTTGCATATGGAATTAGGAGAATGCATGAGACCATGAACCCTAGGGCTTGCAGTATTTTTCTTGCAGATAGCTGGGTTTTGGTGACTAGTAGTTTGAAGTAATTTGTCAAATGAACCTGCTTTTCTGGAGTGAGGAATGCCATCTGGGAAGTTGCGTACAAGCTTGCTCCCAGGAATACAATCTTTTGGCTGGGTACCAGATGTGATTTCTTTTCGTTGATGGTATACCCCAGAGAAGTTAGGAGTCACTTTACAAACGTCAGGTGCTGACGTAGCAACTCCTGACTGCCCGCCTGAATCAGGCAATCGTCCAAGTATGGGTAAATTTGAATATTTCTCTGCCTGCAGTATGCAATGACTGGAGCCAGACACTTTGTGAATACCCTGGGCGCAGTAGATAAGCCAAAGGGAAGTGCAGAGAACTGACAGGGCATAGAGCCTGCCCTGAAATGTAGATTTCCTGCAAGATTCCCTTATGGGGATGTGCAGACCAGCTTCTTTTAAATCTAAGGTGACCAGCCAGGAGTCCTTGTCCAGCATAGGAAGCAGCTGCTGGACTAAGCATTTTGAATTTTGGTACCACCAGGAAGGTGTTGAGAATTGACAGATCCAGGATAAGGCACCAAGAGTTCTCTTTTCTGGGCACCAGGAACAGTCTGGAGTAGAAACCCTTGTCCCCTTTGCTCTGTTGGAACAGGTACAATAGCCCTGATACCGAAAAGAGAAAGTACTTGCTTTTGTACCTCTGCCCACTGGTTTGGAGGAAGGTCTGGCAACCCACTTGGGGTTGGCAGTGAGTAGAATCTGTATCCCTGGGATAAAGTTTTTAAGGTCCAGTGGTCCTGGGTAATGTACTTTTTTTTTTGCATGTAGGGCGAGTTTTCCTCCTAGGGGTGGCAAGTACTTGGGAATGGCTGGGAAGGATGAAAGACAAGTCAGTGTGAATTTCTTTTCCCATATGGGGGTGGCTTACCACTCCCTGTTTTTGAGGTGGGAGCACTCCATTTTTTAGATTTGTGCATACGCTGAGACTGTAGTCTTTGTGGTCTGTTGCCACTGGGTTTGGACAGAGGTCTGGGAGGGATTGGAAAGGACCAGTTTTTAGAAGGCCAATGCCTACTGAATCTAGGTGGCTGTACCTGTAAGAAAACTACTTCTGCTTTTGTGCCAAACAAACATTCTTGGTTTAAAGGAGCATCTAGTAATTTTGCTTTGGCATGGTCCGGCAAGATTTGTTCCTTCAGCCAAGCATGCCTTCTCAAAACAGACCCAGTGACAGCAGCCTTGCAAGATGAAAAAGTACAGTTGTGTACACTTACCATAAATGTAGATGTTAGAGTGTATTCACTGTTGCAGTCATTACATTCGGGTAATCTGCTGGCAGGTTGCCCTCAGCCTGAATATCATGTCTTGGGTACTGCGTCTGTTGCTGTCTCCTCTTCCATGATGTCAGGTCGTCAGGGGTATAAACATGCAGCCGATGCCATTTTCTTTAGTTTTTCTTGACCCAGATGTCAGGTGCCCCCCAATGGGGAACAAATATATATCAAAATGCAATCGTAACAAACTTTACCTTCATCTAAAAGCAAATACATCACAAAGGCTGTAGAATGTAGTGAAGGAAAGAGAAGCTCTAGAAAAAAGGGGGATGGCGGGTGGGTAACCCGGACTGCGACAGTAAATACACTCGAACATCTACATTTATGGTAAGTGTACAGAACTGAACTATGTTCTTAGTGTTTCACTGTTGCAGTCATTACATTTGGGTAGAATCCCAAAGCTATGGATGGGAGGCTGGAACTAAATAGCATTAGGAGCGGCTATAAGGCCCTGCAGAACTGCAGTGACAAAGCCTGCCCTGGACTTGGAGAGGCAAATGATAATGCTTTGTAAAAATATAAACAGAGCTCCAAGTAGCAGCTTCTAGAATATCTTTGGTTGGCACCCCTCTGAGAAAAGCTGCTGAGGTAGATGCAGCCCTGGTGGAATGTGACCCGATTCCCTTGGGCACCGGTTGACCATGATGCAAAGAGCAGAAATGAATGCAGGCACTTTGAAATAGCCTGCTTTGAAATAGCCTTTCACTCTGATCCTGCAGCAAATGCCACCAGCAGCTGCTCAGACCTTCTTAGAGATATGGTCCTGTTTAAGTAGAATCTTAGTTGTCTGTGTATGTCCAAGGAATGCAGAATCTGCTCCCTCTTGTTCTGCGGATTTGGATAAAAAGTTGGCAGGTGAATAGATTGGTTAAAAGCCACACTGGATACCACCTTACGCATAAAGGAAGGATTGGTCCTGAGGGACACCCTGTCTGGGTAAAATATAATGAAAAGCTCCACGTCCATGAGGGCCTGTAGTTCTGAAACCCTTCTTGCTGAAGTGATTGCCAGAAGGAAAGCTGTTTTCCAAGATAAAAACTTTATATCTGCAGTAGCTGCTGGTTCAAATGGAGGTAGGGTGAGCTTTTCCAACACAAAATTGAGGTCCCATGCAGAAACTGGTGATCTTCTTGGAGGCCTCAAATTTTTGGCCCCTCTAAGATACTGTTTTAGCAGAGGATGAGAAAAGATGGGAGGATCTGTGTTGTAATGAGCCGAGATGGCAGAGGCATTTTTATTGATGAAAAAGATAGGCCCTTGTCAAGCATCTCAGTTAAGTATTGTAAAATTCTGAGGAATATTTGGCTTTGCTGTGTCAGTCCCTTGTGCCTGATTCCAAGCACAGAATCGCTTCCATTTATCAGCATAAGATTTTCTAGTACTAGGCCTTCTGGCTTCTAAAATGACATCTATCACAGATTTACTGAGAGGTGTTGTTTGAATAATTACATGATCAGCCATGTACAGAATTTGATTGTTCTGCTGAGACAGTAGATTAGGTATTTGAGGCAAGTACCAAGGAGGGAGTTGAGACATTCTTTAGAATTGGATACCAGTGCTGGTGAGGCCAGTCCGGGGCAATTAGGATCATTTTTGGTTTTTCTTGTTTGACCTTTAGTAGGACCTTGGGAAGAAGAGGCAGAGGAGGAAAGGCGTAGACTGATAGTTTTCCAACTGAAGGATAGGGCATCCACTTTCCAAACTGAAGGATAGGGCATCCACTTTCCATGCTTGTCTGTGATAAGTCCTTGTGCAGAATTTGTCCAGTTGATAGATCTATTTGCCTCCCCCCAGAATTATGTCCGGGCTCCCCCATTTCTCTGTTATCATGTTGAAGACTTGTGGATCCAGTTTCCACTAGTGAGGGTCCATAGGATTTCTGCTTAGGTTGTCTGCCAGAGTATTTTGTTTTCCTGGCAAGAATTGAGCTTGAAGATGTACTTGTAAGTCAAGGCTGTCCCCCACAATGCCATGGCTAGTTTGCAAAGGGGGAAGGAATGTGTACACCCCTGCTGGTTTATGTACCACAACTGTGGTGCTGTCCGTCTATCAGTAGTTGCCCTGGATGAAGTAAGTCCTTGAAGGCTGTCAGGGCATTCTAAACAGCTAACATCTTTATGGTTGATATGGAGATGCATTTGTATTGGGGTCCATATGCCCCGAATGCATCTCCCCGCCAGGTGGCCCCCCCCAAGCATAGTCTGATGTGTCGGTACCTAGGGTTTGGTTGGCAAGGGGCAGAGTGAAAGACCGTCCCATGATCTGGTGACATGTCTCTGCCCACCAAAGAAACTCCTGTTGTAGGCAGGGAATGAGAGGAATCATTGTTTCCAGACTGTGACAATGTTGACTCCATAGATTTTTTAGATACTACTGTAGTTTCCTCATATGCAGTCTTGCATATGGAATTAGTAGAATGCAGGATGCCATGAACCCCAAAGCCTGCAGAATTTGTCTTGCAGATAACTGGGTTTTTGTTGTCATCTGTTTGAAGTAAGTAGTCAGTTGCCTTTGTCTGGTGTAAGGTAAGCCATCTGGGCAGTTGTATTCAAGCTTGCACCCAGGAATGTAATCTTTTGAGAGGGTACCAGTTGTGATTTGTTTTCGTTTGTGTACCCTAGGCATGTTAGAAGCCTTTTTACAAACGCCAGATGTTGAAGAAGAATGTCCTAGTTTTCTGCTTGAATGAGACAGTCGTCCAAGTATGGATAGATTTGTATGCTTCTTTGTCTGCAAAATGCAATTACTGGTTCCAGGCACTTTGTAAAGACCCTGGGCGCAGTAGATAAGCCAAAGGGCAGTGCAGAGAATTGGTAATGCATAAAACCAGCCTTGAAGCAGAGATCTTCTGCACGATTCCCTTATTGGGATATGCAGGTATGCCTCTTAAGTCTAGAGGCACTAGCCAAGCGTTCCTGCCCAGCATGGGCAGAAGCTGTTGCAAAGTCAGCAATTTGACTTTTGGGATGTCCAAGAATGTGTTCAAAATAGATAAATCCAGTATTGGGTGCCAGGCATGGCCTTTTCTGGGTACCAACAAAGTACAGTTGTGTACACCTACCATAAATGTAGATGTTAGAGTGTCTTCACTGTTGCAGTCATAACTGTAGGGTGCTCCTGCCGGCAGGCAGCCCGAGGTCGGCCAGAATCCCAAAGTATAGGTCCGGCGTCGGCTGTACAAGCTGGTACCCTGACGTCAGTACGCTCTGGTACATAGCCCTCAGCCGACGCCATCCTCTCCAGCCTTTCTTGCCCTAGATGTCAGAAGTCCCCAATAAAACAAAAATGAATCCAACAAGGAAACACAAATACACCACAAAAGAGAAAAAAGAGGGGATAGGAGGGAGGGAAACACCGACTGCAACAGTGAAGACACTCGAACATCTACATTTATGGTAGGTGTACACAACTGTACTATGTTTTTCGTGTTTCACTGTTGCAGTCATAACTGTAGGGTGGAATCCCAAAGCAGTGAAGGGGAGGAGGCTTTAGACAGAAGAAGGGGAGGCAAGAATACCCTGCAAAACAGCAGAGGCAAAGCCTGCCCTGGTCTTAGAATACAGTGGGAGATTGTAGTGCTTGGAAAAAGTATGCACAGAACTCCAAGTGGCAGCTTCCCAAGATATCCTTGGTAGGAACTCCTCTGAGGAAAGCTGTAGAAGTGGCAGCTGCTCTAGTAGAATGACTTCTAATGGTACCTGGAAACTGTTTCCCATTGAGTGTAACAAAATCGGATTCCATAAGCAATCCATTTGGAAATTGTTTAGAAATAGGTTTTCCAAGAGAACTGGAGGCAAAAGAAACAAACAATTGATTAGACTTTCTGAACTCTTTAGTCTTGTCCAGGTAAAATCGTAACTGTCTGTGTACATCCAATGAATGCAAAATCCTTTCCCCTTTATTTTGATGATTAGGAAAGAAAGTAGGAAGGTGAATTGTCTGATTTAAAGCCACTTTCGAAATCACCTTAGGCATAAAAGTAGGATTGGTCCTCAAGGATACTCTGTCCTGATGGAAAATAAGGTATGGTTCCACAGCCATGAGAGCTTGTAACTCTGAGACCCTTCTGGCAGAAGTCAATGCTAATAAAAGAACAGTCTTCCAAGATAAAAACTTAATATCTGAAGATGCAGCAGGCTCAAAAGGAGGCAAAGTAAGTTTTTCTAAAACATAATTAAGATCCCAGGCAGGAACAGGAGGGGTCCTGGGAGGCAAATTTTTTGGCCCTCTCAAGAATTGTCTCACCAAAGGATGAGAAAAACAGGAGGATCAGAATTGAAATGAGCAGAAATAGCAGAAGCATGAATCTTAATGGAAGAAAAGGAAAGTCCTTTAGATAAAAGATCCGAAAGGTAAAGCAAAATAGAAGAGATCAGGTACCAGAGGATCCGAGCCTCGGTCCTGCATCCAAATACAAAACCTCTTCCATTTAGAGGCATAGGATTTCCTAGTGCTAGGCCGTCTAGCTTCCAGAAGAACATCCAAAACTTGTTTGGGAAGACTAGAGGAAATCAAATTCCTTTGAAGAGCCAAGCTGCCAGGCAAAGGGTCTTGAGATTGGAATGTAGTAACTGACCCTGATGCTGGGACAGAAGAGAAGGGTTCAGAGGGAGAATCCAAGGAGGCTCCAAGAACAGGTGCTTTAAAGTTGGATACCAAAACTGTCAAGGCCAATTTGGAGCAATCAAGATGAGGAACTTGGGCTTGTCCTGTTTTATCTTCAGTAATACCGAGGTAGTAGAGGAAGAGGAGGAAGGCATATCCTGAAAGGCTTCTCCAGCTGAAGGACAGGGCATCCACTTTCCAAGCTGTTTTGTGGAAGGACCTGGTGCAAAAGCGAGGCAGCTGATGATTGAGATGGGATGCAAACAGATCTATCTGGGGAAATCCCCAAACTGCAGTAATCCTGTTGAATAAGTTGGTGTCTAGCATCCATTCGTGAGGATCTGAAATGTTTCTGCTCAGGCTGTCTGCCAAGAGATTCTGTTCCCCTGGAATGAATTGAGCCTGGAGATGTAGATTCAAATTTAGAGCTGTGTCCCATAAAGCCATAGCTAGTCTGCAAAGGGGGTGAATGAGAACCCCTGCTTGTTGATGTACCACATGACCGTGGTGTTGTCTGTGCGAATTAGCAGAGGCCCTGGTTGCAAAAGGTTCTTGAAGGCTAGAAGAGCATTTTGAACTGCCAACATTTCCTTCAGATTGATGTGCCAGTGAAGATGGTCCTTTGTCCAGGTTCCCTGCTGGCAATTGTCTAGAAAGTGTGCTCCCAAGCATAATCCGAGGCGTCCGTGGTTAGGATTTGAGTAGGTTGAGGTAGAGCGAAAGGCTTTCCTTCGTTTAAAGCACATGCCCTGGACCCCCAGTGGACCTCCTCTGGAGGCAGGGGATCAGAGGAATCAGAATATCCAGATCGTGGTAATGCTGTGACCATACACTTTTCAGATACCATTGAAGCTTTCTCATATGAAGCCTTGCGTTTGGAATCAACAGAATGCAGGAAGCCATGTAGCCCAGAGTCTGCAGGAATTTCCTTGCAGTGAGCTGAGATAGAGTTGCCAAGGTGTTGAAAATAGAAGCCAGCTGTGTTTGTTTTTCTGGAGTGAGGAAGGCCCTTTGTAAGGTTGTATTTAAGAGGGCTCCCAAGAATACCATTTGTTGAGAAGGGATCAAATGTGACTTTTTTGTGTTCACTGAGAATCCCAGTAGGAGGAGAAGACGTTGAACAAAGTCCAGATGTTGAAGTAGAAGATCTTTGCTGTCTGCCTGAATAAGGCAGTCGTCCAAATAGGGGTAAATCTGGATCCTCTGAAGTCTGCAATAAGCCACTACTGGTGCCAGGCACTTGGTAAAGACTCTGGGCACAGTAGATAAACCAAAGGGCAGTACAGAGAATTGAAAGTGCCTCTAACCTGCCTTGAACCTGAGGAATTTCCTGCGTTCCTGCCTGATGGGAATGTGTAAGTAGGCTTCCTTTAAGTCCAATGTCACCATCCAGGCGTCCTGAGAGAGCATTGGAATTAGTTGCTGCAGAGTAAGCATCTTGAATTTTGGAATTTCCAAAAGGTGTTTAACACAGAAAGGTCCAGAATAGGTCTCCATGAGTTTTGTTTTCTTGGAACCAGAAACAGTCTTGAATAAAACCTTTTCCCATCTCCGAGTGGAACAGGCTATATGGCTCTCATGGCCAGAAGAGCATCCACTTGATTTAAGGCCTCTGACCATTGATGTTTTGGCAGATCTGGCCAACCGTGAGCCCTTGGCAAAGTATGAAAGTGGAATTTGTAACCTTTTAAAATCACGTCCAATACCCATCTGTCCTGGGTAATACGAGTCCAATTTCTGTAAAAAAGAGACAGTTTTCCTCCGAGAGGGGCATCCAGGTGAAGGGGTCCTGTAGCCCAACCGAGAGAGTCATTGAGTTTGCTTTCTTTGAGATTGGGATCTGTCTTGTCCCCTTCTAGGTGAAGAAGCAGTCCATTGTCTAGATCTGTAAGAGGCCTGGCCTTGACCACGACCTCGAGCGTCTATATCTTCCCCTTTGAGGCCTGTCAGACGTGGGAAAGGACCAATTTTTAGAGGGCCAATTCCTGGAAAATCTAGGAGGCTGAACTTGCAAGAAATCTTTTACAGTCTGCATAGATTTTGCCTTTTCTTCCATCTTTTTAATAACTTCCTCAGCCTTAGATCCAAAAAGAACATCATGTTGAACAGGGGCATCTAATAACTTAGCCTTAACCTGTTCAGGTAAACTTTGTTCACAAAGCCAGGCATGTCTCCTGATAACAGTACCAGAGGCTGCAGCCCTGCAAGAAGCATCCAAAGCATCAAAACCACAATGTAAACTGTTTGTTCACTTGTTCAGTAGCATGCAAGACATCCTGAAGTTCCTTATCCTCTGCACATGCAGGAAGGGAAGCAAGCTTTTGCTTTAAAACAGACAAAAGAAATTGCTGATACTTAAACATATGAAACTGGCAATTTAAAGCCCTTACAGACAGGGTAGCAGAAGTATATATCTTTTTTCCCCACCTGTCTAAAGCACGAGAATCCTTCTCAGAGGGAATAAGATTTTTAGAAGTAGCAACCTTAGCAGCCTTAGAGCCCTGAGAAATAGTTTCAGGATCCGCAGAAGGGTTCTTAAATAAGAATAAATGAGAGTCAGGAACCCTATAAAATCTATCAGGCTTAGAAGGAACAGGAGGCATGGAATCAGGATTCAAATTAGCCTCAGAAAAAGCATCATCTACAATGTCCAAAACAGGAGGGATAGCTAAAGGCCTATGCTGAGGAAGAAGAAGAAATTCTCTAAGCCTCTTCTTGGAAGCAGAATACTCCTGTCCTTCCCAATGAAAATGTTCCCTCATCTCATGCAAGGTTTCCCCAAAAGAGAAATCTTCAGGCGGAGAGGCCGAGGGTAAGGAGTCCTCAGCATCTGAATCCTCATAAGGAGGAAAAGAATAGTCCTGATCTGAGGAAGAGACAGAAGATATAGAAGCCTGGTCAGAGGAATCCAGAGGAACATCCTGTCGAGGCCTTTTCTCAGGAGGGGGGTGAGAACCCCTAATCATTGTAAGCAAATCTTCAGCCATCTTTAATCATTGCTTCTGTGTCCTGGGAGTAGATTCAGAAGCAGCTTGAGCAGGAACTTTAGACTTAACAGGAGTCTTTGCCTTTGAAATAGTGATGTGAGTAGGCCTGAAAACCCCCTCAGAAGCCGGTACCTGCACAGCGGTTCCAGACCCATCTGAGGGAGCGACGTCCGAAGGTCCTGCAGCAGTTAAAATAGTAGGCCTTGATGGCTCCCCATGGGAGTCCGTATCGGCCATCGGTTCAGAAGTGGCGGACGACAGGGGCTGCAAAAGCGCCTCACTGACGACAGCCGAACCAGACGCTGGCTCCAGCTGCAACGAGTCTTGTTTGGACCTCGGAGGCCTGTCTTTGTCTTTGCGCTTCTTTTGAATTCCGGTAGTGTCCGACGACATTCTATAATTGAAGCGTCTGCCAAAATAATTTAGAGCCCAATCGTACCTGCGCTTGATAGTACAAGAGTTGAACCTGGCACAGAACCGACAACAAGAAATGTCGTGGTCAGGGCCTAAGCAAGGTAGACAGTAAGAGTGGAAATCTTTGAGGTATTTGTTTCCCACACGTTATACAATTATTAACTTTTTCTGACATCGGAGGAACAAGAAAAAGATTCCCCAACGGGGTACTTAGCTTTGAGAATAGAAGTAAGAACTTCGGACCGACAACAACAAAATACGCTGTTCGAAAATCGCCAACGACTTGCGAGCTGCTTTCCACCGCACAGCAAGAAAGACTGGAGAAGATGGCGTCGGCTGAGGGCTATGTACCAGAGCGTACTGACGTCAGAGTACTAGCTTGTACAGCCGACGCCGGACCCAGACTTTGGGATTCTGGCCGACCTCGGGCTGCCTGCCGGCAGGAGCACCCTACAGTTATGACTGCAACAGTGAAACACGAAGAACATCAGTCTTGAGTAAAACCCTTGTCCTTTTTCTAGTTCAGGTACTGGCTGAATAGCCCCCATATCCATGAGGGACTTAACTTGTTTCTGTGTCTCTGCCCATTGATTTTGTGGCAGATTTGGCCAACCGTTTGGAACTGGCAAGGTATGGAAATGAAATCTGTATCCCTGGGATACTAAGTTTAATACCCACTTGTCCTGGGTTATTAACTGCCAATTTTGAGCATAAAATGCTAGTTTTCCCCCTAAGTGGGCTGCCAAAAGATAAGTGCTTGCTGATGGCAGAGGAAAGTCATTCAGACTGTTTACTGTAGGGTTGTGCTTTGTTTCCTCCAGATTTGGAGGTAGAGGCACCCCACTGCTTTGACCAGTAAGAACAGTGTCATTGGTATCTAGAGCTTTTTGAGCGTCTGAATTTGCCCTGTGAGGCTCTGTCGGACACAGGAAAGGACCAATTTTTTGTAGGCCAGTGTCTACTGAATCTTGGTGGCTGCACTTGCAAGAAGTCTTTTACAGTTTGCATAGACATAGCTTTGTCTTCCATTTCCTTTAAAACCTCTTCTGCCCTATTACCAAACAGAGTAGCATGCTGTAAAGGTGCATCCAACAATTTAGCTTTAACATGATCAGGCAGATTTTGCTCCTTGAGCCAGGCATGCCTTCTAATCACAGATCCAGTAACTGCGGCCCTGCAGGAGGCCTCCAAGGAATCAAAACCACATTGCAAAGTATGCTTTCCAACCTGTTCTGCTGCATGCAATAATTCCTGTAATTCTTTATTTTCCACACATTCAGAAATAAACAATTTTCTGTTTCAATAATCCCATAACATGCTGTTGATATTTAAGCATATGAAACTGGCAGTTTAAGGCCCTAATTGCCAAGGTTGCAGACATATAAAATTTTCTTTCCCCATCTATCCTGCGCCCTGGAATCAGAGGGGATTGGATTCTTAGCTGTTGAGGCCTTTACACCTTTGGGACCCTGTGGAGAGTTTCAGGGTCAGCAGCAGCAGGATTTTTGAATAAAAATTTGTGGAAGTCAGGAACCCTGTAATATCTGTCTGTCTTGCTAGGAGCCGGAGGTAGGGAATCTGGAGCCATGCTTGATTCCAAAAACACCAACAATGTCTAATACAGGAGGTATGGCCAAAGGCCTATGCTGAGGGAGAAGAAAATCCCTAAGCCTCCTTTTTTGATTGAGAAATCTTGACTCTCCCAATGAAAATGTTCCCTCAAGGTATGCAAGGTTTCTCCAAAAGAATAATCTTCAGGAGGAGATGCAGTTGGGATAGATTCCTCTGCATCTGAATCTTCATAGGGTGGTATAGAAAATTCCTGATCAGAAGAGGAATCAGACGAAATAGAAACCTGATCTGAATATTCATAATCAGTGCCTTGCCTAGGCCTCTTATCGAGGGGGGGGGGGGTTGGGAACCCCCGATCAAGGTAGTCTTCAGCCATTTTAATAATCTGTTCCTTGGGCATAGAGGCCTGACACGTGGCTCATGCGTCGCTTTTTTTTAGCCTTAGAAGTTGCTTTTGTCTTTGAAGTTGACATCTGTTTAAGAAATGCCAAGTCCTGAAAACACCCTCAGAAGCCGGTGCCTTCCCAGTGTATCCGGACCCATCCGAAGGAGAGACATCCGCGGGTACAATACTTTGAGAATCTCGCAGCATGCCAGACTCCACATGGGTCTCAGTAGAGGCCTGCGACTTGAAAGTAGCGGGTATCAGGGGCTGCGAAAGCGCCAGACTACCGGCGAACCAGCAACTGGCTTAGCAGAAGCTTAGTTGGTTTTGGACCTAGACCGTCTGTCTCTGTCCTTTCTTTGCGTTTTTTTGTGTACTCCTGTAGTCGGATTGCTATCAGACAACATTTCAGGGTAGTTAAATCAGTTTCCAAAATATTTTGAAGCAAAGATATACCGACGCTTAATAGTGCGTTGGTTACATCTAGCACAAAACTGACAGCAAGGCACGTTATGATCTGGGCCTAGGCAAGGAATATAGTACAAATGGAAATCCTTGAGGTATTTGCTTCCCACAAGTAATGCAATTATTAACTTTTACTGACATCGGTATGGAGGAAGAAAAAGTTTCCCCAATGGGGTACTTGGCTTTAACTGAAGATTCGGTTCTGAAACTCGAATGTGAAAATTTCAGTAGACGGCCGACTGGCACTTGCCAAGTGCTTCGGCTTCGGGCACCATGCGGCAAGAAAGACTAAAGAAAATTGCGTCAGCTGCACATTTTATACCCCTGAAGTCATGGAAGAGGTGACAGCAACCGACGCAGGACCCAAGACTTTGATATTCAGGCAGACTGAGGGGAACCTGCCAGCAGATTACCCAAATGTAATGACTGCAACAGTGAAACACGAAGAGCATCCACACTGAAATGTAGGTTTACCAACTTGGTTTGCAGAATGCATTAACTCTTGTAAATCTTTATTTTCTGCACAATGAGGAATCAACATTTTCTTTTAATTAGTTCCATAATATGCTGCTGGTACTTCAACATGGGAAACTGGCAATTTAAAGCTCTAATGGCAAGAGTTGCAGAGGTATATACCTTCTTACCCCATCTGTCTAAAGGCCTAGAATCCCTGTCTGAAGGGGTAGGGTTTTTGGCTGTAGTAGCCTTAATACCTTTAGGTCCCTGGGAAATGCTCTCTGGATCCACAGTGGGATTTTTAAAGAGAAATTTGTGAGAGTCAGGTACTATAGTACCGGTCAGGCTTTCTAGGAGCTGGTGGTAAAGTATCAGTGGTAAGACTGGATTCCATAGAGACATCATCTACAACACCAGGACAGGGGGTATAGCTAGAGGCCTGTGCTGAGGCAAGTTGAAAAATTCTCTGAGTCTCTTTTTGGACTGTGGGTAGTCCTGGCAGTCCAGCGGAAATGCTCTCTTAGGGTATGCAATGTTTCACTGAAAGAAGTGTCCTCTGGAGGGGAGGCAGAGGGAATGGAATCCTCTGCATCTGAATCCTCATAGGTAGATAATGGTATGTCCTGGTAATCAGAGGGGTCAGAGCAGTCGGTCTCATGGTCTGTAGAATCAGAAGGAAAATCAATTCTTTGTCTTTTAGAGGGGGAAGGTTGGCTTCCCCTAATTAAAGTAATAAGGTCTAAGCATTCTAAGCATTTGTTTCTGTGGCATGGGAGCTTGAGAACGCGCTTTGGTCATTGGTTCCCCAAGCATAGCGTGAACTCTGGGCCTGAGAAACTCTGTAGATGTAGTCAGAAATGAAGTAGTCTGTTTAATATGAACATCAGGTGGTCTGAATACACCTTCAGAAGCCTATGCCTGCACAGCGGCTCTGCACCCATCCAAAGTAGTGACATCCGCAGGTTCCATAATCGAAGCATCTCGCGGCATACTGGACTCCAAATGGGTCTCAGTAGGGGCCTGCGAATCTGTAGAAGTGGGTATCAGGGACTGCGAAGGCACCTCACTGAGTACCAGCAGATTGGCAACTATCTTAACGGAAGCGTCGTCGGCAGTTTTGGACCTATGCAGTCTGTCTTTATCCTTACATTTTTGGAAGATCAGTAGTCGGATAGCTTATTGAAGCTATTTCAGAATACGGAGAACAAGAGCGAAAGAATTTAGCAACAAAGATAGCCCAACGATGAATAGTTCGGGTGTTGAACACGGCACAAAACCAACTGCGAGGAACGTCGTGGTCTGGGCCTAAACAGGTGACGCAGTAAGAATGAAAATCTCTGAGGTATTTGCTTTCCACAGGTAAGTCAATTGTTAACTTTTTCTGACATCTGTTAGAGCAAGAATAAAGGATCCCCAACAGGGTACTTAGCTTTAGAAGACTTCAGGTTTGAAACTCGAAAAACAAAAATTTTAGGTAGCGGCCAACTGGCACTTGCGAACTTGCTTCTGCTTCGGGCTCCCACACAGTAAGAAAAGCTGATGTAATGGCATCGGCTGCATGTTTTATACCCCTGATGACCTGACATCACGGAAGAGGCGACAGCATCCGATGCAGAAAACCCAAGACTCTGGTATTCGGGCCGACTGAGGGCTACCTGCAGGCAGACAACCCAAGTGTAATGACTGCAACAGTGCAACACGAAAAACATCAAACAGTACGTGAAAGAACGGATATGGAACCAGTCTTCCACAAGACAAAGTCCTATTACTCATCTAGCAGTAAACAAAACTGAACAAACAATGAAAGGTTTCTCAACGTAGCACATGGCTTTAAGAACCCTGGTATGGACCAACAGGAAGACTACAGAAATGAAAGCTTTGGGCTCCGAAGGAAAGAAAGCAGAAAAATGGCAATGGCCAAGAACCCTTAAACTAAGGCATCCTGAAGTTGAGAGCAAGGCGTCTGCCAACCCAGGAGTCATCTCTGGTATTCAGGCCGACTAATGGGCTACTACAGCAAGAATAATCCACACTGTTACCACTGCAATACTGAAACATGAACATGGACTAGTTTTCTTTGTCTGAGCTTTGCAATAAGTCAGAAATCAACAGGGAATACACGGAAGACAAGAAGTCACCTTTCTTGTTATAGGATGGAAAATGTATTGTGGGTTCTATATTACAAAGTCGAAACGTCATAATATCGAACACCTAAACATAGACTCATTCACTGAAACACATTTACGCAAATCGATGAATACTTCCAGGGCAAAGATGTAGTTGGCCAACTACATGGTGTTGCCCTTTTCTCTATAGTGTGATCTCGGAGTTGGCATATTTAGTTGGGGGGTTGTGGGGGGCACGAGCCCCCATGTCGGGGGGTGCGGGGGTTGTTTTAGGTTAGTTACGTGGGGTTGCAGGGCAAGTGTTTTTTTGCACTGTAAGTATTCGATTTGCGTAAATGCGTTCCAATGAATACAGGTCGATGTTTAGGTGTTCGATATTACAATGTTATGACATTGTAATATAGACGCTTATGAACCATCTCTCCTCTTCCGCTACAATGCACAGGAGGGAGGGAAGACTGCATTCTTCAAACTCATGAAGAGGGAGAATTACATTCTCTGAAGCAGTTAACTGATCGATCTCCAGAGCATTATAAAGAAAAGCAGACACCCACAAGGTGTTCATTATCGGACTACTCTGATCTTGATGCAAAAAAAAAAAAAAAGCCTTCCATCAATATCACCAAAAAGTCCTAATTTCAAGCATTGATGTACAGTTCAATAAAATACTTTTTGGTTATGTTAAATGCTGGATTTTTTGCAGTGCATCTCTAGAGAACCCCACTTCCAAAAGCCTTTCTTCAAATTTTTAGATCAAGAAATTACTGCAAGACAAGTTTAGGGAGTAGGAAAGGGCACTCCCTTTACACTGGTATGTGTAACACCATAACTGTAATGTCTCTGTGTACAGTATACTGTTAGATGAGCACTGCTATTTTGCACAGGATATATGACTGCATCACCCCTCTCTTGTTTTGGCAATCCATGGACTATAGTCAATGATTTAGGTGGGGTTCAGGAAGCAGCTTTTCCTCCAAGACAGTACACCTGTGTAAGTAAAAAGTACAGTTGTGTACACTTACCATAAATGCAGATGTTAGAGTGTATTCACTGTTGCAGTCCTGACTATTGGGATTTCCTGCCATGAAAGCACTCAGCTGGCCAGAGTACCAGAGAAAATTCTTTCCAGCTCCCTGGCTGGCGGATGCCCTGACTGACGTCAGTACGTTCAGGTATAAAGGTAGCCAGCCTGTGTCATAACAAGTGCTTTCTTGCCCTCAACTAGGAGTCCTAAGCAGATGGGAGGTATCCAAAGGCAAACCGGACATAGGAAGGGAGCCAACGAGGGATCCCTTGGCTGAGTAGCAAATCAGGTTCAACCTACATAGTAGACTGAGGGGACTGGTGCGAGGGAAAGACTGCAACGGCGAATACACTCAAACACCTACATTTACGGTAAGTGTACACAACTGTACTATGTTCTTAGTGTTTCACTATTGCAATCCCAACAACTACTGGGAAGATTTCCAAAGCTGAAAGGAGGGAGGAAGGTGCCTAAGGGGAAGAGGATGCCCTGCAGGACAGCAGTGGCAAAGCCTGCTCTAGACCTGGAGAAGGATGCCAGGTGGTAGTGCTTGGTGAATGTATGCACTGAAGACCATGTGGCAGCCTCCAAGATGTCCTTGGTGGGGGCACCCACTAAAAAGGCAGTGAATCGCAGATGACCTGGTGGAATGAGATTTTATCCTAACTGGCAGCACTTGGCCATGTGAGCTATAACAAAAGCAAATGCAGTGAGAAATCTATTTGGAAATAATTTGCTTACAGGCAATCTTGCCTTCTTTTCTAGAGGCAAAAGTAATGAAAAGCTGATCAGTCCTTCTCAATAATTTGTCTTGTCCAGACGGAAATGTAGCTGTCTGTGCACATCCAAGGAATGCAAAATTTTCTTCCCCTTTGTTTTGTGAATTCAAGAAGAAAGTAGGGAAATGGATGTCCTGATTCAAAGAGGTGTCAGTGACAACTTTATGCATAAAGGTCAGATTGGTTCTGAAAGTGATACTATCCATATGGAAGATTAGGAAAGGTAACGCTGCCATGAGGGCCTGCAACTCAAGAAACCCTCCTAGCTGAGGTGATAGCCAGAACCATTTTCCACGTCTGGAACTTTATGTCCACAGAACCTGCTGGGGGGAAAGGTCAGTTTGTCTTGTACAAAATTAAGGTCCCAAGGAGGGTAGGTCTAATGTGGATTACTCCCCTAAGAAATTGCTTTAAGAGTGGAAGGGAGAAAAGGGGAGGATGACAGCGCACATATGCAGAGATGGCAGATGCATGGATTTTAATGGAAGAATTAGATAATCCTTGATTTAGCAGGCCAATCCGGTATTCCAGGATGCTAGAAAAGTGATGACTTGTTATCTAGGTGGTGACCTTTGCACCAAATAGAAAATCTTTTCCACTTAGCCAAGTGGAATTTCCTGGTGCTAGGCCTTCTAGATTCTTTGAAGATGTCTGGCATCTGTTTACTTAGGCAAACCCCATTGTGCTTTATTGTGGGATCAGTCACACTGCAAGGTCGAGGGTCTGCAGATTGGTGTGTATAGTTTCTCGCATTTTGGGTGAGGAGATATACTCTCAGAGAGCAGCCATGGGCCCTGGTTGGTGAGTTTGAGAAGGAAGGGGTAACCAATGCTGTCTGGGCCAGTCCGGAGCTATAGGAATTGCTCTTGAGCCCTCTTATCTTGAGCAGAACCTGAGGAAGACGTGGTAAGAGGGAAATGCATAAATGAAAAGCAGTGACCAAGGGAAGGAGAAGGCATCTGTTTTCCAAGCTGTCTCTTGTTTGCTCCAGGTACAGAAATTTTGGAGGTGTGCATTCTCTTTGGATGCAAAGAGGTCCACCTGTGGAATTTCCCATGTTTGGGTTATGGACTGGAAGATCTTTGGGTGCAGATGCCACTCGTGAGGGTCCATCAAGTCTCTGCCGAGATGGTCTGCCAGAGCATTTTGAACTCCTGTAAGGTATTGCACTATCAGGTGCAAACCCACATACTGAGCAGTTTCACAGATTTGCATTGCTAGATGGCACAGGGGGTAAAGAATGTGTCCCTCCATGTCTATGTACCATATAACTGTGGTATTGTCTGTTTTGATTAAGGACACCTGGGGTCCATTTTTCCTTGAAGGCTAACAGGCCCTTTAATATTGCCATGAGTTCCTTCCAGATGATGAGTCTGTTCCTTGGATCCAGAATCCCACTTCACCTGGGTTTGGCGGTTCTGGAAACGAGCCCCCCATGCAGTCTCTGAGGTATGTGTGGTTAGGGTTTGAGCTGAGGGGAGATTCTGAAGGGGAGGCCCCAATTCTGGGAGCAAGCTTGCACCCACCATGCAAATTCTAGTTTTAAGACAGGGAATCAGGGGGATCTTGGTCTCTAGGGACTGTAGGCTCTGGCACAAGACACTCCAGGTACCACTCTCCAATTTCCCTCTTACTTTCGTACATGAAGGAGAGAGATTACTCTGTCAACTGCAGCCCTTTCAAAGATTTCCAATACACAAGTGTCTGAAATAATTTCAAGGCACAAATATGGGAAGGTCTTACAGGATTGCCAGGGTGGGGAAGGGGAAGACCAACAACGGGCATAAATTAACCAAATGACGAGCGACAGGCAGGTAATCTAACACTGAAGACCAACAGGCAGGGTTTTCGTTTAGATGCTTTAATACAGAAACATCAGGATGGATAGCATCATCATTAAATACGAACAAATTAGTTAACAGACAGACTATATATATATATATATATATATATATATATATATATATATATATATGCTTACATCTCAACAGCTAACTAGACAATGGCAGTCTAGCTTGCATGTGCTAAGTATTTATACACTTGTGCAAGCCCTTGGATAGCTTCTTAAAGGTGTACATACACATATAGATTTACATCCTCCTTCTTAAAAAGATTGACCTTTATACAAAACAATGTCAGAACAAGACATGCATTACCATATACACTGGAAACAAAACACAATGTTCATGTCCAAGCTGCTTCACATCTGCCAAAGGGTTTAGAGATGCGACCGTATCACGTAACATTAACAGTTAGGACCAAATTTAGCAAATGAGAGTCTGCGGTGCACAGCTCTCATCAGGAACTTCTGGATTCTTCACAGGAACAGTAATGTCCTCAAAACTTCCTCTGGAATTGGAACGCTGGACAACTCACTCAGGTAAAGAGAGAGTCTCTCAAGCCGTGTGTTGTGGTATAGGCTCGTACACTGGTCTGAAATGCTTCCGATTCCACCTAAAGATTGCTCCTGATTCTACAATGTATGATCTCGGCTCTGACCCAATATTCTTCACACCAATCCGATCATAACTTTTGGATGTTTGCATCCTTATCACTTCTCCCTCTTGTAATGGACTGAGCAGTTTACTGGTCTTATCGCAGTAGGACTTCTGGGTTAAATGCTTCAACAGATTGGCTTTCAATAACATGTTCTTGACACATGGAACTACCAATTGACTACTGACTGGTAATGTATTTCTGGTTTGTCTCAACAGAAGTCTCTGAGCAGGTGAACCAAGATGTTTACCACAAGGAACATCTGAGATTTCAGGAGACTCATTTTGCCTTCTCAAGTAACTGTTTTGCACTTTGAACTGCATTGTTCTACCAAACCATTTGACTGAGGGTATTCAGGACTACTTGTGACATGAGTAAAGTCCCATTCTTCAGCAAATCTTTTGAACTGTTGCCTTGTAAACAAGTGCCATTATCAGAAATAGCTGTGTGGGCTACCATGAACAGCAAAATGATGCTTCATCTTAGTAATGACAGTACTGGATACTAGGCTAGGAAGCAAGTCAATCTCAAACCAATTGGACTAAGTCTACTGTCAAAAAATAGATCCCAAGAAATTTTGGAACTCTATAAACCAAATCCTGAACCCTGACAACCCTTCCTCTCCTAACCCCTGCCCACACAACTCGCCAGAATGAACAGTTACCTCATTCAATTCTTATTTCATTGAATCCATATCCAAGTTGATAAATTCCTTCTCTACTAGCAACACAACAGTTTCCAAATCCTCTCCTACTCTCAACTCCTCTACCACTTTCTCTCTTACAACTGTACCCACTAACTATATAAAAATCTTTGTTCTCTAAACATAAACCTTGCTCTTTCTCTGACAACCTGCCTCCTTATTTCCTACAAATTTCTGCTGAATCCCTTGCCCTCCCTGTATCAATCCTAATAAAATTGCTCCATCTCAGAATCTAAGGTCCCATCTGGAAAGAATTCTACACCATACCCATTCACAAAGGGGGGACTCCACTGACATTACAAATTTCAGACCCATCGCAATATTCTCAACACTCAAAAATACTGGAAAAATATATACACAAGCAAATCATGAAATACCTTCTTCAGGAAAACTTGCGCACTCGCACCTACACAGCATGGCTTTCACCCTAAACACAGCATAACTGCCCTTATATCCCTTCAAAAATACTCCCTCTGTAGCCAGAGACAATAATAAGCTGGTCTTCCGTCTATTCCTTGACCTGTCAAAAGCCTTTGATACTGTCTCTCACCCTCTTCTGCTGAACAACTGAGCTAACCTAAACTTCTCTGCCTCTATTACCTGTTTTTTCCAGCTATCTCACTGACTGTCTGCAATCAGTGAGATGGGCTCTCAGCTCTCTCCTCTCCCCTTCCTGTCAAAATGGGCATCCCCCAAGGATCTATCCTTGGCCCATTAACAAATATATTCACTAATTTACTCTACACTTCCTGTCCACAGTCATCCCTTGTACAATATGCAGAGGACTCCACAGTCATTACCATCGCAGATACTCCCCTCTGACCTTATCTCTGCAACTCAAGCATCTTTTAACTCAGTCGAATCCTGGCTCTGTGACAACCAGCTAATTCTTAACACAAAAAAAGACAACTATTTCTCCCAAAATTTTACCCACTTTAAATCTACATTTTCTGTACTTAGTGTCAACTTTGACATACGTGCAAACAACTGCATCAAAAAGACACCAAAAACTGCCTTTATTGAAACAAAACGTTTCTAACAAAACAAAAATAACTCTCTCGTGCATACCGCCTCCCTAGCCCTCTATATAGCTGCCAAATTCTTACCAATCTTATGAAGCAGATAACACCCAGTGGAACAAATGCCTTGCTACTGAGAGAGTAGTAGTAACCAAATAATCCAACCAAAATGCAGTAGCAAAGGCAACCATGAAACATGGAAAGTAGCCAAACTCGCGTAAAAAGTATTAATACAGTCCTTTATTAGTGCACAGAGATAAGCTCTTTCACAATTCGCTTCATCAGACCATAAAAATCCCTCCATTGTAGACTTCCTTATATACCCACCATACAGATAACTTACAATAATTCAACAAAAATCTTAAAGGCAAAGTATGCCATCTAAGCTTCATGATTCTTAAAAGCACTAACAAAACCCGCATAAAGCTTAAAATGCATATGTATGGGAACACACAAAATTATCTAAGCTAACATTATAGTTACTGTGTACATATAACCATACATAAAATCTCTACACCTAAATAACGGATACTATAAGACTGGCATAATGTCCAGTAGATGTAAAACATATATCAGCCTGTGTAACTGGCAGATACTATAAAAATAGCATGGTGTCACTAAAGACTATCCAATATATACATATATATATATATATATATATATATATATATATACATATATATATATATATATATATATATATATATATAGTAAAAAAAGGTAAAATTATAGAGGCTGTAATGAGAAATAAGAAAAAATATTTTCAACAATCAGTACCCAATAAACTGACAGTATATCAAATCTACATGTCCTATAACATATTCTAAGCTACCATCTAACACGATCAGCGGTGGTGGTGCTGCGGTAGCGTTGTCGCCTCAGTTACACGTTGCTCGTTCGATTCTCAGTTAGAGCGTCTTCTGTGTGGTGACATGCGTGAATGGACCTTCCTTCGTTGGAGGTTGTGCATTAGGCCTGGCAAGCCAACACGTAAAACTCTACTGCCAATCATTAGCGGACCGGAGTTCCGCTGTGGCGACCCCGAACCGGGAAAAGCCGAAAAGACACAAACATGTACAACACAAATAACAGGAATAATATGCCAGTAACATTCCCAGATGTAACATCGGATAAATGGCATAAAGTCAAATATGGTCAACATCATATTAAGACTTTCCAAGAGATCCAACATATATCCAATGCTTTTATTGTTGTGTGTTGGGAACTTTGCTTTATATAAATTGTGAATTACTTTTTTATATATATATATATATATATATATATATATATATATATATATATATATATATATATATATATTACAAAAAAAAAATTTTTTGCTATATTTATAGCTTTGTTTACTTTATATTTGGTCACATGACAGTTACTATCGGTGATGTTTTTTCATATCTCTTGGACAATCTTAATATGATGTTGACCATCTTTGACTTTATGCAATTTAACCAATGTTAAATCTGGGTATGTTACTGGCTTATAATTCCAGTTATTTGTGTTGTACATATGCATGGTAATTATGAATGTGGTAGATGGTAGTTTAGAACATATTATAGGACATGTGGGTTTGACAGACTGTCAGTTTATTGGGTACTGATTGTTGAAAAAACTTTTTCTTATTTCTCATTACAGCTTCTATAATTTTACTTTTATATATTTTTTGGATAGTCTTTAGTGACACTATGCTATTTTTGTAGTATCTGCCAGTTAGACACAGGTTGATGTATAGTTTTTACATCTACTGGACATTATGCCAGTCTTATAGTATCCGTTATTTAGGTGTAGAGTTATTATATATGGTTATATGTACACAGTAACTACAATGTTAGCTTAGATAATTGTGTGTGCTCCCATACATATGCATTTTAAGCTTTATACGGGTTTTGTTGATAAAGTGCTTTTAAGAATCATGAGGCTTAGATGGCATACTTTGCCTTTAAGCTTTTTATTGAATTATTGTTTAAGTGATCTGTATTGGTGGGTATACAAGGAAGTCTACAATGGAGGGATTTTTATGGTCTGATTAAGCGAATTGTGAAAGCGCTTGCCACTGTGCACTAATAAAGGACTGTACTGGTACTTTTTACGCGAGTTTGGCTACTTTCACATTTCATGGTTGCCTTTGCTACTGCATTTTGGTTGGATTATTTGGTTACTCTTACCTATCTTAACTACACACTACAGTCTACCTACAACAAGGTTGCCAAATTTGCTGCACACCAAATTTATAAATCACAGTGTCTTTCACCAAGATACCTAAACTGGCTAGAATTACCTCACCAGCTTCTACTCTACAAAAATGCACTCTGTACTATACCGGAAATCCCTCTGCCCTAGCCCATCTCCCCTCATCTCTCAATATACCCCCACCAGGTCCCCACGTAGCTCTGACCTTAACCTACTACAAATATACAAACCTAAGACTAAACTCAGCCGCAACCTCTACGGCTACAATCCTACCATATCATGGAACAAATTACCTCCAAAAATCAGGTCCCTCAAACATCCAAATAAATTCAAAACTGCCACTAGAGTACCTACAAACTCACAGGTCCTGCCACTGCACTCATCCTCCCTGATCTAGCCCATTAATTCATATGCAATCACCTATACTTCAAACCTTTTTAGCTCGTAAACCTCTTCAAAGTATCACTCATCATCTCCATCACTTATTTCCATTTCTAAGGTCACTTCTCATGAAATAAGAGCATACACTATAAACTTTTCCCCACTATTTATTGTAATATTGTTGGTATCGAATAACTTTATACATTTTTTTTCACTTTTTTTTCTGATAAAATGTATTTCACTGTATGTATACGTTGTAACCTGCTGATACTGTTAAATTTGTAAAACTGTGGAGCTTTTCTCCCCGGGCCTCCAATGAAAAAGGGCTACTTAGCTCAGTCAGACTAACCCGGTCAACAAATATAAAATAAACACCACCAAATAATGTTGACCATTCCACTCGAAGACATCAGTGACGGTCGACCAAGGTAGTTCTGGAATCTGGTTAAGCTGAAGTGGTTCCTTCTGTTGATGTGGCCTTGTACTATTACACACTTAAGATAATTCCTCTCTCAAGATCTTGGGACATAGAAGGCCAAAATACTAGCCCTCTCGCCCTCCTTTTGGTAGATTCAGTTTCTGGGTGGCCACGATGCAAAACTGTAATGTATTCTGATTGCAAGGACTTCAGAACAATTACTTTCGTACCTTTCATAAGGATACTTTTGTCAGACAATCTCTGCATGGAAAATAAGGTTGCACTTCTTGGATAAACTAGATTACTTTGATGGTCATCCTTGACTGAAAGTTGTTGAGCCTCTGTAAAACTGGATCTGTAGCGGTGTTCTCATAGCTCAAGACGTGTGGAAGAAAATTCACTTCCATGGCTTCAAAACAAGAAGTTATGTACACACCATAACATTCGATGTATGTAGTCCATCTCGCCTTACATTCTTACCTGTGGGTTCGGAGCTGAACCTCGGCTCCGACTCTACCATACTCTAGCTTGAAGTCTTCAATTGGCTCATGGCTAAGAGGTACCCCATCATGCAACAGGTCTATTCCCCAGATCTTGTTTGCTGCAAGCACACACACACACACACACACACACACACACCTCAACAGAAAGAACTACTGACACCTAGAGACTATACCTCCAGGTCCTCCAGGAGGGGGGTAAGGAGGGAGAGTTAGTAAGAATGTAAGGCGAGATGGACTATACATTGAACGTTATGGTGAGTACATAACTTCTTGACATTGTGTAGTCCAATCTCACCTTCATTCTTACCCATGGGACAGCGTCCCTACCACCTTGATCTTGGGTGGCTCAGTGAAAAATACTCTTGTGCACTGTGGAACCAAAGGAAGATTTGCCTCTAGAGACCAGATCTAATTTGTAGTGACTAATAAAGGTATGAAGCGAAGCCCATGTTGCTGAAGCACAAATATCACCCATAGACATCCTAGCCTGAAACGCAGTTGAGGTAGCCACAGATCGTGTAGAATGAGCCTTCACTTTAAAGGGTAATTCTTTGCCATTGGAAGCATAAATAAATGAGATGCAATCGGAGATCCAGCGAGCCAAGGTTACCTTAGAAGCAGGAACCCCAAGTCTAGCATCTGAAAACAAGACAAATATTTGATCTAATTTCCTGAAATCTTTTGTCCTATGTAAATAGACATGCAAAGGTCTATAAACATCTAGCTGATGAAACTTAAATTCTGGCATACAAGGCACGCACGAGAGACTGTTGGTGCTCGGTCCGAACCACAACAATGAAACAAACAGAAGGGACCAGCACTCGAAGACAGCAGTTTAAAATATATTTAATTAGATTGTAACAACAACCTAATGTGAAATGCACATACCGGTTTCGGCCAACAATGCCTTTCTCAATGTGTCTTATCCAAATAATTTAACTTCAGCCCATAATGCATTCAGCTAACAATTTATACTGCCTTCTTAAAGTGGTATGTTCCACATTCATTCTGTATTACTGACAGTTTAGCTAAACACAGATACTCCATATTTTACAAATAAATTCACCAAAATAAATCTGTTAAATACAACAAAATATAACTTCAATATTAATTTTGTAATCAACCTATAATTTATATTCATTTATATGGTGAAATCCATTTATAACAGCAATATTAAACCAGATGCGATTAATGTAAATTATATTTTATCAATGAAAATCTGTAAAATATTCAGCATATTTTTAACGTTTTTTAGGATACATCTGCTAAATGACAGGTTATATGTCCAATGTGAATCATGGAAAAATGCAAGAGATGTGAGGAATAATGATAGGATACTGAAAATTATAAATAAATGAAGGTAATCATGCTATATCTGAGATGACATATCACATTTAGATCAATATTACTCCACTGTGAATATCACATTATATACCATTTATCCTTCATGTACATGATATTCATTGAGTCCGGGTTTAAAAAGGGCCCCAAGTGTAGTGATCCATCTTTCTTCCATATTATTTAATCTATTGTGCCAACCCATTTTAAAATTCCTGTGTGATTGTATTCTGTCTATAATAATGAACTGAAATGAAGCTGTAGTATGTTGTCTAGTGTGTTTATATAATGCATTGGTAATATGCCTATTTCGAATGGCGCTTAAATGTTCACTAATTCTGATCCTCATTGGCCTAGAAGTCTGGCCTACGTAAAAAGCAGAGCAAGAACATTGTGCCAAATATGTCACCCAGTCTGAACTGCAGTTACCAAAGATTTTGATGTTAAAAATTTTTGGTGTATTTTTGCTGGTGAATTCTTTTGTTTTGCGAATATGTTGACATAAACTGCAGTGTCCACATGGATAACAGCCAACCAGTGTGTCTCCAAATAATGTGGTTTGGTGTTGTATACCAGGAAGGTGACGTTTGTAATGTGCAAAATTGGACTGTATATTCCGTCCTCTTCGATAAGAAAATGAACAAGTTTCAGGAAGAATATCCCTAAGAAAAGAATTGGACTGTAAGGTTCCCCAATGTTTTTCAACAATTTGCCTGAACCATTTGGTATTATTACCATATGTAGTGATTAACCTAATCGGTTGTTTGGCTGGCTGAAGCCCTTCTGTAGATTTATTGTATTGAAGTAGATCCTCACGTCTTTTTTGGTCAATTTGTGCAGCTGTATGTTTAAGTCGGTTGATGTTATATCCTCTGTCTGTAAATCTGGCAGTTAATTCACTAGTTTTTTTGTGATATTCTGTATCGGATGAACAAATCCTTTTTAGGCGTATATATTGTGATTTTGGAATGTTGGTAATGATGTGGCGGGGGTGGGAACTGGTTGCATGTAAAATCGTGTTGTATTGCGGAAATTTCCGATGTATTGTTGTTGACAAAGTATGGTCTGCAAGTCTGTTGATCAATACATCCAAAAACACAATTTCTGTATATCTAATGTTGATAGTAAATTCTATATCCCATGGATTTTTGTTAAGATATGCCACAAACTTGGTGAGGACATCTCGGCTGCCTCGCCACACCAACCAACAGTCATCTAAATATCTCCGCCATATATCCATATGTTCCAAAAAGATGTTTCGTTGGTTGTCATAAATAAGGTATAGTTCCAAATACCCCATGAAGAGATCAGCATAAATTGGAGCAAAGGAAGCACCCATCGCTGTACCCTTAATTTGCCAAAATGGGATCCCTTCAAAATAGAATATATTTTTTTGTAAAACAAATTTGGTAAGTTGGATAAGGAAATTGTTAAATCCAGTGGAATATAATTTTGCTTCTGAGAGCCAGTATGTTACAGCTTGAATACCTGCTGAATGTGGTATACTTGTGTATAGAGATGTTACGTCTAACGTGCACAAAAGCCAATTTTCCTCCAGTTGGGAATCTTCAAGGATGTTTAGGAATTGTGTAGTGTCTTGAATTCTTGATCGTACCATGGACAATAGTGGTTTAAGATATTCCGTTAAGAAAGCGGACAGTGGTTCAGTTAAGGACCCATGACCAGACACTATAGGTCTCCCCCGAGGGTTATTTAAATTTTTGTGTGTCTTTGGTATTAAATAGAGAAATTGAGGCATGGGTTCTAGTACTTTTAGTTGGTTCGCCACCTTAGATGTAATGATTTCTTCGTCCGCTAAATCCAGAAATAAATCTATTTCAGATTTAAAATTGGAAGTGGGATCTATTGCCATCTTGATGTAAAACCTAGAATCAGATAACTGTGTCATTGCCTCTGCCTTGTATTTAGTATAATCCATGACAACAATGCCGCCTCCTTTATCTGCATTGGTAATGACAATGTTTTTATTTTGTTGTAATTGTATTGATGCTTCTCGTTCTTGTTTGTTTAAATTGTTACGTACGGTTTCAAGGTTTTTCGAAAAATGTAGATCCCTTAAAACACATTCCTTGAATGTCGATACATATTTATCCATTGGGGGCATGAATGAAGATTTGCCAAATTTGAAACCTGTAGATCTTTGAGAGTTATTAGTGTCTGAAAAAAATAGCTTAAGGTTAAGATTTCTGCAAAAATTGTTAATGTCTTCTACAAATGAATGTTCTGACACCGATGTTGTGGGTACAAAATTTAGTCCTTTATTAAGTACTTGGTATTGACATTCTGTTAATTCTACTGATGAGATATTCAAGACATTATTTATTGTGTTGTGACTTGTTTGAGTAGTGTCTGTAAACTGGTGGTACCTCTGTCCTTGTTTGTGCTTCCTGCCTCCTCTACGTGTCTGCCCCCTAAAGGGATAGATTGTTTTCTTTTGGCCACTGGGGACGCCTGGTTGGAGGAAACATCTCCTTCTGTAGTGGACGAGTAGTCATCATCTGTGGTGACAACATTTCTATTATCTGATTGTTTTTTTAATATGGATCTTGGTCGTTTTCTACCTCTAGAAAATTTGAATGTATCATCATTAAATCTGACATTTTTTGCCGTGACAAAGGGTATACCTTGTTCATAATCACCTAAGTCTCGATTGAATTTATGTAGCTTCCTTTTCTTCAGGTCTGTTTCAATGTGCTCTAGTTCTTTAGATAGTTGTGTCAACTGGTCTAAATAATAAGTGGTAGAAGAAAAACCTTCAACCTCAGAACAAGTTTTGTATAGTTAGGGTCTCAATATTTCTTTCATAATACTTAATAAGGCAATCTATAAGTAACATTGATGCCTGATGTTGTGCCTTGGCCCAGTCTTGTCTTAGTTCTTCATCAATATTGGGAACCAAAGGTTGTAACTTAATACGAAGCCCTCTGGGAGTTATATCCTTGATTTTGTATGCTTTAAATGATTTCAAGTGCCAAATATTAGTTCTAAAGGCCTTCATTTGACGTTGTAACTTAGAATTGATATTGCTATCATTCATAGGTGTATGGTCCAAATTAAGCCCAAAGACTTCTAAATTATCCTTATCCGCAGTCAAGCCTTTTAAAAGGTCATTTAAATCCACGTTTGCTATGATGATGTCCAAACCCTTCTATTAATCCAAATAAATATATGTAGTTTTTAGTATAAATTTTTGGATATATCCAAAAATATTTATAATGTGTTTAAATTGTGTAATGTCAAATTGCCTGACCCAATTATTATTAGGTTGTTTTGTATTTTATTGATTGTTGGTGCATAAAGCAACCTGTGGTTGAACATAATCAGTCCACCTTAGCCAAACTTTCTAATCATAATATGTTTCTAATATTTAGATCCTTACAATAAGTGTAGTTAAATTTAATGTGATCTCATAATCAACCACCGTAAGGATCCCAAATTTTTATAATCTTCACCTTCCCTTACAATCAGTGGAACCACCTTAAGAGCAATGGTTGTAATAACAACTATTTGTAAGAAATGCCACCGTAAGGGTATATTTGGGTCTAGTGTTATTTACTCACTTAAAATATTTATTATTTTGAATTGAATTCTCTCACTTCTAAATAATATTGGGTTCAGGTCAATACAAACAATATGTGTAACAAACACCTTTCCAGATCTGAAAAATCAAATTAGGATATGTCCAAAAATTACGATCTCATTTTTAACCCAAGTAAATGTGAAATAACCACATCTAAGATAAATATTTGTTTTGAACAGCCACAATGCAACCATTAACTGTATATTATTGGAAATAGTGACATGTATATAGAACACATATGGTTTAGTTCTGATCAAATTTAAACGCTCAGTATAATAAAATATATCTAAAATATCTGGACCGTAATCCAATTGTAAAGGAAAGATTTTTTTTGGATATATTATTTCTATTAATATAAGAAATATATATGTTACAACCAGGTGCCCAAAAATTCTTATTATTTTTTCTTATTACTGCCAGTGCCACATAAATTCTGTGTATATTGTGTCACATATATTGTGGTGATTTTGACCTGCCACAAGATCTTACAAAATTATGATGAGGGGACCACCTATAGTGTTGGGGTATAATCCACCTTGTTTCTGTATTCATAAAAATATTAAATGCATAGCATTCTACATGTGTTGGAAACACTAATAATAATGGTGTTGAGCCCCACCATATAGTTTTGTAAATATTAATATAAAAATTAAGTGAATCCTTGTGTCTGGTCCAAATTGTTGGCTATACCTTGTATCAATAAATTTACACACAGTGTGGTTTGACAAGTATTAACAGACTGTCATATATATTTAAAATGGGCTAGATGAGACTTCCACAAATTATGATGAAAAAAATATATATATAGTTGACATTGAACCTGAATATTTTACCAGTGAAAGTCTGCCATTAATCCAGGATAATATTAAATATTGTTAATAGTCTAGGTTCACAAACTTGGAAAAAAGGAATATAAAATTTTTCAAACCCCATTCAATGTACGTCGACAGAAACCAACAATTATTGTGTTATCAGTACAATATAAAACTAAGTCAGTAAATCAGTGTCCTTCCTTCAAATATGTTCATGTATATTCATTCATTATCCTAAACACATGTTATTATCAACTTTTTATATGAGCACTTTGCCACTTGAACTTTATCCTTAAATGTATTGATGTTAATAAAAATATATCAAAAATAGTGCTTGGATTGTGGTTTTTCAATATTAAATGTTATACAAAGATACAATATTAAGAGAATATATGCAAAGAGAATATATGCAAAAACAAATACTGTTAATGATCTGTTAATCCGATTTTAACAAAGTGAAAGATCCACAAAAAATGTCTTGCATTCTTATAATGTTGTACCTAATATTTAGTAAAGAACAGAACAAAGTTTAGTAAACATTTGCTGCAAATTTTCCAAGCACCCTTAAATTCTGCCATGTTGAAGAATTCAGGAAAAAACACAGGCAACTCTGGGCCGTTGTATTCAAGCTGGCACCCAGGAATATTATGTCTTGTGAGGGTACTAGTTTTGATTTCTTTTCGTTTACTGTGTACCCTAGGCAACTTAGGTGTGTGACAAATGCCAGATGCTTTAAAAGAATGTCCTTGCTTTCTGCTTGAATAAGGCAGTCGTCCAGGTATGGGTATATTTGAATTCCTCTTTGTCTGCAGTATGCAATTACTGGTGCCAGGCATTTTGTGAAGACCCTGGGAGCAGTAGTTAAGCCAAAGGGCAGTGCAGAGAATTGATAATGCGTTGAACCTGCAATGAAGCGGAGGTATCTTCTGCAATTTTGTCTGATAAGGACATGCAGGTATGCCTCCTTGAGGTCCAAAGTGACTAGCCAAGCATTCTTGCCCAGCATGGGAAGAAGCTGCTGTAGTGTTAGTATCTTGAATTTTGGTACTTGCAGATAGGTGTTCAGAATTGAAAGATCCAGAATGGGTCTCCATGCTTTGTCCTTTCTTGGGACTAGGAAGAGTCTTGAATAAAATCCTTGCCCTTGCTCCTGTGCAGGTACCTGTTGAATGGCTTTCATGTTCATGAGAGTTGTAATTTGTTTTTGTGCCTCTGCCCATTGATTTGGTGGCAGGTTTGGCATTCCTTTGATCCTTGGTAAGGTATGAAAGTGGAATCTGTATCCTTGGGAGACTATGTTTAGAACCCATTTGTCTTTTGTGATTATGTGCCAGTTGTCTGCAAAAAATGCTAGTTTTCCTCCCAAGGGAGTTGCCAGGAGAGATTTGCTTGGTAGTTTGAGGATAGAGTCATTGTGCTTGTCTTCTGCTAGCCTGGGGCCTGTCTTCTCCTCCTTTCTGGGTAGCAGAACCCCATTGACGAGGTTTGTAAGGGCCCTGTGACTGGCCTCTGCCCGTTGGGCGTCTGTATTTGCCCCTTTGTGATCTGTCTGAAGCTGGAAAGGACCATTTTTTTGTTGGCCAATTTCTGCTGAAACGAGGGGGTTGTACCTGCAAAAAATCCTTGACCGTTTGCATAAACTTTGCCTTATCCTCCATTTTCTTTAAAACCTCATCTGCTTTGACACCAAATACATCCTGTTGTAAAGGTGCATCCAATAATTTTGCTTTAACATGGTCAGGGAGGGTTTGTTCTTTTAACCAAGCATGTCTACGTATGACTGAGCCAGTAACAGCTGCTCTACAGGAAGCTTCCAATGAATCAAATCCACATTGTAAAGTATGTTTGCCCACCTGTTCAGCTGCATGCAACAGATCCTGCATTTCCTTGAATTCAGGCTGTTCTGAATGTGTGCTCATTTTTTTTGTTTTAATTGAGTCATTAGGAATTGCTGATATTTCAGCATGTGAAACTGACAATTTAATGCTCTCATAGCCAGAGTTGCTGAAGTGTAAATTTTCTTTCCCCATCTATCTAGGGCTCTGGAATCCCTTTCAGAGGGCACAGGATTTTTAGCCATAGAAGCTTTGGCTCCCTTAGGACCCTGGGACATTGTTTCTGGGTCAGCTACAGGGCTTTTATAAAGGAATTTGTGCGAGTCAGGTACTCTGTAGTATCTGTCTGGTTTGGCTGGAGCAGGAGGTAGAGAGTATGGATTTAAACTAGACTCCAAGTAAACATCATCCACAATATCTAAAACAGGAGGGATAGCAAGAGGTCTATGCTGGGGTAGTAAAAGGAACTCTTGGAGCTTTTTCTTAGAATCTGAGTCATCCTGGCCTTCCCAGTAGAAATGTTCCCTCATGGTATGCAAAGTTTCCCCAAAGTAGTAGTCTTCAGGAGGAGAAGCAGAGGGAATGGAATCTTCAGCCTCAGAATCCTCATAAGGTGGAAAAGTGCAATCCTGTTCCTCAGAAGAATCTGAAGAGAGAGAAACCTGGTCAGAGGATGCATAATCCTCCTCTTGTCTTGGTCTTTTTATCAGGAGGGGGATGGGAACCCCTGATAAGGGTAATTTAATCTTCAGCCATCTTAAGCATATGTTTCTTAGGCATGGGGCCTTGAACTGTAGCCTGTACAGTTTTCTTTGGTTTTAAAGGAGTTTTAAGTTTAGCGTAAGATTTAATGGCGAGTGTAGTCGGTCTGAAGACACCTTCTGCACCCGAAGGTGTTTCCGTTGCACCGGTGTCTAGTTCTGCTCTGGTGTCGGTAGAAGGCTGCGTCGGCCTAGTGGACTCTGCTTGGGAGTCCGCAGCTGTCTGGGGTTCCAGTTCTGCGGTCGTCAGGGGCTGCATAGGCACCTCACTGAAAACCGGAGAACCGGCAACAGGCCCCACTGAGGCCTCGGAGTCTGGCTTATTCCTAGGCTGCCTGTCCTTATCCTTGCGTTTTTTATGAGTAGCGGTCATATTCTACTCCGACGGCATGATATAATTAAATTTTCTACCAAAGTAATGCCGTGCGAAGTCAAAACGGCATTTGATAGTTTATTAAACCTAGCGCAAAACTGACAACCTGTGACGTCGTGGTCTGGGCCTAGGCAAGGAATACAATAGGAGTGGAAGTCCTTATGAGGTATTTGCTTCCCACAAGAAATGCAATTGTTAGCTTTAATGAAGACTTCGGACTGAAATTCAAATCGAAAATCTCAGGTGTTGGCCGACCAGCATTTGCCAACTGCTTCTGCTTCGGGCACCGCGCGGCAAGAACAACTGAATAAAATGGCGTTGGATGCCTCAAATACCCCTGGCGCACTGACGTCAGGGAAGAAGCGACAGCTACCGATGCCGGACCAAGACTTTGGAATTCGGGCCGACTGCGGGACCGCCTGACGGCAGGATAACCCAAGTGTTATGAAACAGCAAAATCCACAACTTCCGAAACAAGTTTATTCTCTCCTTGAAGGCTACGGCTGAGACGTCAGAGCGAGAGAATAAACTTGTTTCGGAAGTTGTGGATTTTGCCGTTTCATCTCATCTTTTGCTGGTTTTGGTTGTTTATATACATAACCCAAGTGTTATGACTGCAGCAGGGTAACACGATGATCACCACTACCACACACACAGAGCTATGAAAATAGCTTTTTTGAACAAGTCAAAAGTTTATAAAAAGTTTATAAACAGTATACTTAGCCACGGCCAAAAGCGAGACCACATCTGAGCGTAACGAGCGGCAAACGAGATCTGGGGAATAGACCTGTTGCATGATGGGATACTTCAGCCACGAGCCAATTGAAGACTTTGAGCTAAAGTATGGCCAAGTCGGAGCAGAGGTTCGGCTCCGAACTCACGGGTAAGAATGAAGGTGAGATTGGACTACATAACATTCAAGGTTTTATTTCTCATGCTATTCTGTGGTGCTTCTAGGCAATCTGGATAAAGTATCAACAAGATAAAGAAGTTTGCCTTCCTTGTAAATGAGGCTCAAATGGCACTTTTGCAATCTTAGCATCATACATTGCTGTCGGACTGGAGCTGAATGCATTGGCTTTCTCAAGATAGCGACTAGAAGTTGGTGGTCTGTTTCAATCTGGATAGGTTTACCATAAACAATCATGGAACTTCGAACATGCAAACAATTGCCAAAAGCTCTTTCTCCAGCTGGGCATACTGCATCTCTGTTTGGGTAAAAGTTCTTGATGCATAGGCAACAGGATGATCCTCTTGTAGAATGACTGCACCAAGACCAAATTTCAAAGCATCACAGGAAAGTTAACTGGTCTGTGAACATCATAGTATCAGTTGGTGGACTAGCAATGCTTTGTTTCAGGACATCAAATGCTCTTTGGTGTTGCTCTAACCAAGACCAGGATACATTTTTACATGTTAGCTCTCCAAACGGTGCTGAAAGTTGGCTCAAATTTGAAATGAACTAGCCTAGGTAGTTGACCATGCCAAGAAAATGTTGCAGGGCTTAAATTGTCTGGAGCTGGCATATCGAAAATGGCTGTTTGCTTAGAAAGGTCTGGTCATAGGCCTGTAAGGGTAAATAAGTGACCAACATAAGTAACTTCTCGTAGCCTAAATTTGCATTTGTGTGGATTGAGCTTAAGATCCACTTCATGTGCCCTTTGTAGAACTTTTCTGAGGTTTCTGTCATGTTCTGCTTCAAGGGAACCTCCTACTAGTACGTAGTCTACTATAATAGCACAAGGATTCCCAGAAAAAATTTGCTCCGTTGCTCACAAAGACTTCACTTGCAGAATTTATCCCAAATGGGATTCTCAAAAATCTGTACCTGCCGAACAGAGTACTGAATGTAGTGAGCAATGATGATTTCTTGTCGAGCTGAATTTGCCAAAATGAACTCTTTGCATCTAAGACAGAAAAAATAGTGGCATTTAGCATCAAGGCTGCAACTTCAACTGTGTGCATTGGATGATGAGGTCTCTCTAGCTCTTTGTTCAAATCTTGTAGATAAATACATATTCTGATGTCATCTGAGCTTTTCTTATGAGCTACCACCATGGAAGATACCCATTCGGTTGGAGTTTCAACTGGAAACATCACACCTTGTCGTTGCACCATTTTATCCAACTCAGCTTTGACTCTGTCCTGCATGGCTAGTGGAACTTTATGTGCTGGCCTGATGACTGGACTGACCTCGAGTCTAACTTCATGGCGTACACAAACTGCAGCTTGCCTAGTTTGTCTTCAAAAAGATCAGCACAGGTAGAAAAAATGTACTGGGCAAAATTATAGTAGTGGTCTTTAAAGCGGACACTGTGGACTTCCTTATTAAATGAAAGCAGTCCCATTTTCAAACCGTCTCTGAGCTCTAACAATGACTGGACGTGTCTCGACCATATAAAATAAGTCATAGCTTCTTCCAGCAGAGTTAACATGAAAGCACTACTGAGCCTTCAGTTTGAATTTCTTCACTTCCATAAGCAACAAGCTTCGCACACCTTGCAAATCATGCCTTTCACCTTTACACACACTAGCAAATGTTTCTGACATAACATTGCACTTGTAACCTGTATCAAGTTTTGAGCTCTATGGGTTTGCCATTTACCTGAACAGTACAAAATACTTTGTCATTGCAGTACATTTAAGGGCAAAGAATGGTTTCATGAAGCACTTACGCACCATCAACAAAGAGTTGGGTTACAGCTTTCTAATTGATTAACTTGTTTCTTAAAATGTTCCCTTTTAATAAAAGAATGTGGGCTTTTGATTTACAAAGCCTTTTGAAATGTTTCCACTTACTGCATTTGTGGCATTGCTGAACAAAAACTAAACACTTTTCCCTTTAGATTCATGACTTCCACCACAATTGACAGTTGGCAATGAGACTAGGTTGGTGCCCATGCTTTGAGTTTGCTGACTCACGCTTATATGCTTCACCGAGACTGAGAACTCTGGAATTTACTGGAAAGTTCTGGGGTTTACCACCAAGTGCTGCAGGGGTTACAGTCGCTGCCATGTGTTTGAGCCTGTTTATTTTAACCATGTGCGGCATACGATTAACATCAGCTTTATCACTGTGCCTTCTAGATCTGTTCTCATTTGTAAGTATATTTGTGCACTTTTCTGTGAGCTCGAATATCTGACAAATCTCAATGGCCTTATTCAAAGTTAAATCACTGTCACAAAGCAAAATCTTTCTCACAGCATCATCTTTAATACCACACACACAAGTGTTATATCACCTCATCCCCTAAATCACCAAATCTGCACATTTTAGCTTTATTTCTCAGGTCAGTTATATATGCTGCAAAAGTTTCATCAGGTTTTTGATCCCCTGTATAAAATAAGTGCCTTTCCATTGTAACATTTGTTTGGGGGGTTACACATTTCTCTAAATTTACATTTCAAGCACTCTGGGTCCTCCCTTAACTCAGCCGGTACAACTATATGATGGCTTTTCCCCCCTCCTGTATAGACACAGCAGGTGCATACACAAATGAACACTCCCTTTCTATGGCTTCTGACCCAGCTAAATTAAGCAGAATATATGCCTTTGTACAGTCATCTATCAGAAAAATGCAGACTGTATGAAAATGTCATACGCTTGCTCAAACACTCTCCAGTTCTCAGCATTACTGTCAAACAAGAGCACTGAATTTTCGAAATCCATCTGCCATGCCCACAAAGTATGCACAAACACACTGAAAATGTGACCTTGTAATTGTGTATGAACAAATAGCTCTGTGAGCTTGTAACATTCAAATACACAAACTCTTCAAAATAATGTACTTTGTGAAATATGCCCTGTAATGGCTGTACTTTTGCAAAATATGCCCTGTAATGGCTGTACTTTGCAAAATAGCCTTACGGTAACACTTCACAAACATGCAAACACTTTATACACTTCTGATAACTCTAATATTTTTGCTTAATACGCAGTAGTTTTCTTTTATTTTATTCATTTTATGCAATTCAGACTATTTCTAATGTTTTCCATAGTTGCTGTTGTGTCTTTCGGCTTATCCCGGTTAGGGGTCGCCACAGCGGAACTCCGGTCCGCTAATGTTTGGTAGTGGATTTTTACATGCAGAGTTACCAGCCCTGACACACAACCTTCAACGAAGGCACGCCCATTCTCGCATGCCTCCACACAGAAGACGCTCTAGCGGAGAATCAAACGCGACAACGTCTTGCTGCGTGGCGACAACGCTACCGCAGCACCACTACCGCGGATCTAATGGTTTTCCATAGTAATTTGAATATTTTTATCAATATCATACACAGTGGTTTATGTGAATATCATTTAGAACATTCTGTATGTCTTGTTTCATATTTTGTGAAAAAGAAATGTGCTGAGCAGGTTTTAACATCTAAAATCCGTTTCTGACCTGTTTTACGAAGTATGCACATTTTAAGGAGGATTCCCTCTTGTATATTAGCTGCACGTCTCTCGGTCTTGCTTCTGGATCCCATTCTGACACCATGATGCTTACCCTTCTCTATCACTGAAGACGAGCAAGTGATGGGTTCATTTAAATGCTTTAATACATAGAAACATCAGGATGGATAGTAGCATCATTAAATACGAACAAACTAGTTAGACAGACCTTACATACATACATGCTTGCATCTCAACAGCTAACTAGAAAATGGCAGTCTAGCTTGCATGTGCTCAGTATTTATACACTTGTGCAAGCCCCTGGAGAGCTTCTTAAAGGTATTACACACATTGATCTACACTGCCTAACACAAGTTGAGAGGAACTGGTCTTGCCTCATGATTGGAAATTAATCTCTGAGGTTTACTGTGTGTTTGTTTACAGTCAACAAGCACAACTGAATTCAGATGCCAGCAACCAATTTTTACAAAAGGTCATATTTTACTCCACAAAGTCGAAGTCTACATGGGAATTGCCAAAGGGAAATATCAGATAAGCAGATATCAGAATTTGTAGAATCATGCGTTACCTTCTGACAGTAACAGACCTGGAGGTAAAAAATCTTCCAGTAACAACTATCCAAGTGTCTTTAGTCCCTAGCCATCAATATAGAAAACATTTTTCTTAAGTACAAAAATGTTAACCTAGGAAACATACAAGAAGCCTGGGATAAATGTTGACAGAAAAAGATGTCTGAAAAGTAGATAATCAAGTGTTGAAAAGTAGGTTTTGACCCCCAACCGAAATTAAGGGCAAAAAGTCCCTCAAAATACATTCCAACAAAATTAATACACTTTTCCTCACAAAACAAATTGCTCATTTAGAAGGGGAATTCCTTCAGAGACTTGGACGTGTATCAGAAGAAAACCGTATCTGACATGTGGATAGAGCCTAAAGTCTGTGATACCTTCCATAAAAAAATTATGGCTAGAGGTAAAAAGTTTAATTACAAGCACCACAACAGCCCTCCAGTCCCTCACGACACATTGCAAGGAAAAGTGTAACACTTGTGCACAAGTCCACAGGGACCAAAGATCTCCTGACAGATGACAATATTACTGATAAGTGGTTTGGGGACTGTAGTCAAGTTACTAAGACATTCTGACAGGAACTTAAAAGTTCTGAAGTAAAGGTTTTAAATGATGACCTTCAAAACCAAACAACCAAGCCTTGAACAATAAAGTCTGAAGTAAAAATTTGTATTTTCTTGAGAAAAAACATGATTCCTCTCAGGGAACCATAAGCCAGCATACAAGCCACTGGAGGTAAAATTAGTGACAACCATTAAAACTCCACAGTAATGTAAAAATGATTTTTTGACTAAATAAAAATAACCATCAGAAATATAAATACTGGGGAAGGTAATTCTCAACTGGAAATGCATGTCCACCATTGTAAAAGTGGAAGCTCACAGTTGATCTCCCAAGGACTGCAAAGGAACAATCTTTGGCAGAAAGTTCTGGGTCTTGGGCACCTTAGCCACCATGTTTCCTACTTCCCACATGCAGGGCAATGGCTAAGATGTGCAGAATGTCACTTATAGCACTGGAAGCTTGCTGGTGGGTCCGAACCTTGGCAAGATGCATCATACAACTCAAAGCACATACCATTTCAGCTTAAGCGTACTGCAGCAATGATCTAAATAAGTGTAGATCAATGTGTGTAATACCTTTAAGAAGCTCTCCAGTAGTAATAGCATAAAACAGCTAAAAACAGACTTCTGGGTTGGTAACTATTTAAAAGATAACAAAAGCCTGCAAACTGTTAACAGAAATTAGTAGCCAAAGTATCCAGGACGTCCAGAAGGTCAGCAAAGAAAGTACAGTTGTGTACACTTACCATAAATGCAGATGTTAAGAGTGTATTCACTGTTGCAGTCATCACATCTGGGTCATCTGCCTGCAGGTAGCCCTCAGTCAGCCCTAATACCAGAGTCTTGGGATTTCCGTGTCAGATACTGTCGCTTCTTCCATGATGCCAGGTCGTCAGGGGTATAAAACAAGTAGCAGACACCATTACATCAGTTTTTCTTGCCCCAGATGTCTGAAGCCCCTACAATAAAAAGCAATTACATTGTGTGGAACACTCCCAAAGTTAAATACCACTGTTATAGGATATGGCCAAACAAAAAAAGAATAGGTAGAAGTATAGAGAAATCAGGGGACTGGAGGGAGGGTAACCAGGACTGCAACAGTGAATACACTAACATCTACATTTATGGTAAGTGTACACAACTGTACTGTTTTTCATGTTTCACTGTTGCAGTCATCACATTTGGGTTGATTCCCAAAGCTGAGGAAAGGTGGAGACAGTCAAGAAGCATTAGGGATGGCAAGCAGGCCCTGTAAGACTGCTGTGGCAAATCCAGCTCTGGATTTAGAAAAGATAGGCAAGTGGTAATTCTTGGTGAAGGTGTGTACAGAACTCCGGGTTGCAGCTTCCAGGATGTCCCTGGTAGGGACTCCCCTGAGAAATGCTGTAGAGATTGACGTAGCCCTAGTGGAATGTGTTCTGATCCCCTGTGGGTTAGGTTTCCCATGGTGATTGTAGCAGAAATGCATGCAGTGTGCTTATCGATTTGGAAATGGTTTGCTTTGAAATGGCCTTGCCCACTGCCCCTGTAGCAAAGCTGACCAGCAGTTGGTCAGATTTTCTGAAAGGTTTAGTCCTGTCTAAGTAGAATCCAAGCTGCCTGTGCACATCCAGGGAGTGCAGGATCCTTTCCTCTTTATTCTGAGGATTAGGGAAGAAGGTTGGCAAATGAATGGATTGGTTTAAAGCCACACTAGATACCAACTTGGGCATAAATGATGGGTTGGTCCCGAGGGAAACCCTGTCTGCATGGAAGATGATGAAGGGTTCCACAGCCATAAGGGATTGCTATTCAGACACACTTATTGCTGAAGTGATGACTAGAAGTAAAGCTGTTTTCCAGGAGAGAAATGTTAACTCTGCTGAGGCAGCAGGTTCAATGGGTGGAAGCACAAGTTTTTCCAATACAAAGTTAAGGTCCCAGGGTGGAGTAGGAGCTATCCTGGGGGGGGGTCTTATATTTTTGGCTCCTCTCAGGAAGCTGTTTGACCAGGGGATGAGAGAATTGGGGTGGCTCAGTATTATAATGAGCTGAGATGGCAGAGGCTTGAATCAGAATGGATAGGCCTTTGTGGAGCATTTCTGTTAAGTAATCTAGTATACGAGATAAGCTGGGCACATTTATGTCCATTCCTTAAGACTGGCTCCAATCTTTTCCACTTTTCTGAATAGGATTTTCTAGTACTGGACCTCCTTGCCTCAAGGATGACATCCAGCACCTGTTTACTGAGGGTTGCTGGTGATGAGTTCAGAGGATGAGCTAGGCTGCGAGTTTCGAGCTGAGGATGCAAAATCTGGCTCCCCTGCTGGGACAGCAGGGAGAGGGTCTGAGGCAGGTGCCATGGTGGCAGTACTGTCAGACTGCACAAAAGTGGGTACCAGTGCTGGCGTGGCCAGTCTGGTGCAATCAGGATTGTCCTTGGCTTGTCCTGTTTGATCTTTAGTAGAACCTTCGAGAGGAGGGGCAGAGGGGAAGGCAGAGATGGAGAGGTTTTCCCATGTAAAAGACAGGGCATCCACTTTCCATGCCTGGCTGTGGGGAGTTCTGGTGCAATATTTGCTCAATTGATAATTCTGAAGGTAAGCAAAGAGGTCCACCTCTGGTGCCCCCCACCTGTGGGTCAAATGCTTGAATGATTTGGGTTCCAGTTCCCACTCGTGTGGGTCCATTAGATTTCTGCTTAAATCATCTGCCAGTGAATTTAGTTTGCCTGGCAGGTGCATTTGATTGTTCAATGCTGTGCTCCACAGAGTCATGACTAGCCTGCAGAGTGGGTAGGATAGGAATGGGTTCCCCCCTGCTTGTTTACGTACCACAACTGGTGTTGTCTGTCTTTATCAATAGTTGCCCTGGAAGAATACGACATTTGAAGGCTGTCAGAACATTCTGTACAGCTAACATTTCTATTTGAGTGATATGCAGGTGCATTTCCTTTGGGCTCCGTTTGCCTTGAATGCACTGTCCTGCCATGTGAGCCCCCCATGCATAGTCTGATGCGTCTGTTAGAGTTTGGGTGGTAGGGCGTTAAGTGAAAGGGAGTCCTTTGTTGTGGTAGCAGGCCTCTGCCCACCAAAGGAACTCTGCCCTTAGGCAAGGAATGATAGGCATCATTGCTTCCAGGTCCTGGCAATGTTGACACCAGAGACCACTGAAGTTTCCTCATATGCAGTCTTGCATATGGAATTGGTAGAATGCAAGAGGCCATGATGCTTAGGGCTTGTAGTATTTTTCTTGCAGATAGCTGGGTTTTGGTGGCCAGTAGTTTGTCAAATTTGTTTTTCTGGCGTGAGGAACGTCATCTGGGAAGTTACGTTCAAGCTTGCTCCCAAGAATACAATCTGTTGGTTGGGTACCAGATGTGATTTCTTCTTGTTGATGGTGTAACCCAGTTCGAAGTCTCTTTACATGTGTCAGGTGCTGGAGTAGCAATTCCTGACTGTCCGCCTGAATCAGACAATCTTCCAAGTATGGGTAAATTTGAATTTTTCTCTGCCTGCAATATGCATTGGCTGGAGCTAGGCATTTTGTGAATACCCTGGGCTCAGGAGATAAGCCAAAGGGAAGTGCAGAGAACAGATAGTGCATAGAGCCTGCTCTGAAACAGATATTTCCTGCAAGATTCCCTTATGGGGATGTGCAGATAAGCTTCTTTAAGTCTAGGGTGGCTAGCCAGGAGCCCTTGGCTAGCATAGGAAGCAGCTGTTGGAGTAAACATTTTGAATCTTGGAACCACCAGGAAGGTGTTGAGAATAGACAGACCCAGTATAGGGCACCGAGAGTTTTCTTTTCTGGGTACCAGAAAAGTACAGGTGTGTACACTTAACATAAATGTAGATGTTAGAGTGTATTCACTGTTGCAGTCATCACATTTACGGTTATCTGCTTGTAGTAGACCTTGGTCGGCCTGATTAACAAAGTCATGGATCCCACGTCAGTTGCCGTCTCCTCTTCCATGACGTCAGAGGTATAAAACATGCAGCCGACGTAACTGCATCAGTTTTTCTTGCTCCAGATGTCAGGTGCCCCCCTAATGGGAAGCAATTAAATCTATAAATATAAAAGGTTATACCTCCAACAAAAAAGCAAATAAACCAAAAAGCTTTTAAGCATTGTAAAGGAGAGAAGAGGTATAGCCAAAAGAAGTCAGGGGGCTGGAGGGAGGGTAACCGGGACTGCAACAGTGACTACACCAACATCTACATTTATGGTAAGTGTACACAACTGTACTATGTTCTTCATGTTTCACTGTTGCAGTCATCACATTTGGGTAGATTCCCAAAGCTACGGATGGGAGGAGGAATTCAGATAGCATTAGGACCAGCTATAAGGCCCTGCAAGACTGCAGTGGCAAAGCCATCCCTGGATTTAGAGAAAATTGGCAAATGGCAATGCTTGGTGAAAGTATGTACAGAACTCCAGGTAGCAGCTTCTAGGATGTCCCTGGTAGGTACGCCTCTGAGAAAGGCTGTAGAGGTAGATGCAGCCCTGGTTGAGTGGGGTCTGATCCCCTCTGGCATAGGTTTTCCAAGGTGCTTACAGCAGAAATGAATGCAATGGCGTATCCATTTGGAGATGGTTTGCTTTGAAATAGCCTTCCCCTCTGTCCCTGCAGTAAATGTCACCAGCAGTTGTTCAGATTTCCTTTATTTAGTCCTGTCCAAGTAGAATCTAAGTTGTCTGTGCACATCTGAGTGCAGTATCCGCTCTCCTTTGCTCTGTAGATTAGGAAAGAAGGTTGGCAAATGAATCGACTGGTTAAGGGACACACTGGATACCACCTTTAGTATGACACAGGGATTGGTCCTGTGGGACACCCTGTCCGCATGAAAAATGATGAAAGGCTCCACTGCCATAAGGGCCTGTAATTCAGATAACCTTCTTGCTGAAGTGATTGCTAAAAGGAAAGCGGTTTTCCAAGAAAAGAATTTTAAATCTGCAGTAGCAGCTGGCTCGAAAGGAGGAAGGGTGAGTTTCTCCAATACAAAGTTAAGGTCCCAGGCTGGAGTTGAGGCTCTCCTGGGTGGTCTTAATTTTTTGGCCCCTCTGAGAAACTGCTTGAGCAGTGGTTGAGAGAAGAGGGGAGGTTCTGTGTTATGAGCTGAAATGGCTGAGGCGTGATTTTTTTATTGAGGAAAAAGACAGGCCCTTGTGAAGCATCTCAGTTAAGTATTGTAAAATCTTAGGTAAATTGGGCACTGCTGTGCTCATCCCTTGAGAATGGTTCCAGGCACAGAATCTTTTCCATTTTTCAGCATATGATTTTCTAGTACTTGGCCTCCTTGCCTCTAAAATGATATTCATCACTGGTTTACTGAGGGATGATAAAGGAGAGATTAGGTAATTAGCCAGGCTGCTAGGGTCAGTGTTTGAAGCTGAGGGTGCAGAATCTGGTTCTCCTGCTGAGACAGCAGGGTAGGAGTCTGAGGCAGGTGCCATGGGGCCTACAGTGACACTGCGCAGGAGGGGGTACCAGTGTTGGCATGGCCAGTCTGGTGCAATCAAAATCGTCCTTGGTTGGTCTTGGTTGATATTTAGCAGCACTTTGGAGAGCAGAGGCCAAGGAGGAAAGGCATAAACTGTTAGGTTTTTCCAGCTGAAGGGCAGAGCATCCACTTTCCAAGCTTGTCTAGGAGGAGTCTTGTGCAAAATTTTCCAATTGATAGTTCTGGGGGGAGGCAAACAGTTCTATATCTGGGCTCCCCCATTTGCTTGTCAACATGTTGAAATCCTTGGTTCCAGTTTCCACTCGTGTGGGTCCATGAGATTTCTGCTTAGTCCGTCTGCCAGTGTACTTAGTTTTCCTGGCAGGAATTGAGCTTGTAGATGCACTTGGTAGCTCAAGGCTGTGTTCCACAATGCCATGGCTAGTCTGCAGAGGGAGTAAGAATGTGTACCCCCCCGCTTGTTTATGTACCACATAACAGTGGTGTTGTCCGTCTTTACCATTAATTGTCCTGGAAGAATGTGGTTCTTGAAGACTGTCAGAGCATTCTGGACAGCTAACATGTCTTTTAGATTGAGGTGCAGGTGCATTCGACTTGGGTTCCATTTGCCCTGAATGCACTTCCCTGCCATGTTCGCCCCCCCCCCATGCATTGTCTGATGCGTCTGTTAGGGTTTGGGCGGCAGGGGGTAGAGGGAATGGCAGTCCCTTGTTTTGGTGGCAGGCCTCTGCCCACCAAAGGAACTAACTGTAGGCAAGGTAATGATAGGAATCATTGCTTCTAGATCCTGAGAATGTTGACACCATAGGCTTTTTAGATACCACTGTAGTTTCCTTATATGCAGTCTTGCATATGGAATTAAGAGAATGCAGGAGGCCATGAACCCCAAAGCCTGCAGTACTTGTCTTGCAGATAGCAGGGTCTTTGTGGCCATTAGTTTGAAGTAAGCTGTCAAATGAACTTGTTTCTATGGCGTGAGGAAAGCCATCTGGGAAGTTGTGTTCAAGCTTGCTCCCAGGAATACAATTTGTTGGCAGGGTACAAGACGTGATTTCTTTTCGTTTATGGTGTACCCCAGAGAAGTTGGCACCTTTTGTACAAACGCAAGATGATTCAATAATATGTCCTGACTTTCTGCCTGAAATAGACTATCGTCCAGGTATGGGTATACCTGAATACTTCTTTGCCTGCAAAATGCAATGACTGGAGCTAGGCAATTTGTGAACACCCTGGGTGCAGTAGATAAGCCAAAGGGTAGTGCAGAGAGCTGATAGTGCATGGAGCCTTCTTTGAAACGTAGGTATCTTCTGCAAGATTCCCTGATTGGGATGTGCAGGTAAGGCTTCCTTTAAAATCCAGTGTTGCCAACCAGGCATCCTTGCCTAGCACAGGAAGCAACTGGTGAAGAGAGTTAGCATCTTGAATTTTGGGATCACCAAAAAGATGTTTAGGATAGAGAGATCCAGGATAGAATAGGATAGGATAGGACGCCAGGAGTTGTCTTCTTGGCACCTGGAAAATTCTTCAGTAGAAACCTTGTCCCCTTTCCTCTTCTGGGACAGTTTGAATAGCCCTTATGCTTAAGAGAGCGCTTGCTTTTGAGCCTCTGCCCAGTGATTTGGGGGTAGATCTGGCCAACCGTTTGGGGTTGGTAAAGTGTGGAAGAGGAATCTGTATCCTTGGGAAACTATATTTGAAACCTATTTGTCCTGGGTAACTAGTTTCCAGTTTTTTGCCTGCAGAGCAATCTTTCCCCCTCAAGGAGCAGTCAGTTGAGAAGGGCTTGAAAGTTTTAAAGTTAAGTCATTGAGACAGTTTACCATAGGGGGGAGTCTTACTACTCCCTGCTTTGGAAACAGGAGCCCCCCCCACTGCTTAGTCCAATGCGTACCTTGGGACTAAAGCCTGGGTGTTCTGCTGGTTCTGGGTTTGGACTGAGAAGGCCTGGAAGAGGCAGGAAAGGACCAATTCTTAGAGGGCCAATACCTACTAAATCTTGGAGGCTGTACTTGCAGGAAATCTTTAACAGTCTGCATAGATTTAGCTTTTTCCTCCATCTTTTTAAGTACTTCTGCTTTGTTGCCAAACAGGCAGTCCTGGTTTAAGGGAGCATCCAGCAATTTAGCTTTAACATGATCTGGCAAATACTGTTCCTTAAGCCAAGCATGCCTTCTAAGTACAGACGCAGTGACAGCAGCCCTGCAAGATGCCTCTAGTGAAACAAAACCACATTGCAAAGTATGTTTTCCAAATTGTTCAGCAGAATGCATTAAACCCTGTAAATCCTTATTTTCAGGACAGTCAGGAATCAACATCATTTTTTGTTTATGCACTCTAATATGCTGCTGATACATTAACATATGAAACTGGCAGTTTAAGGCCCTAATGGCCAAGGTTGCAGAAGTGTATACCTTCTTATCCCATCTATCCAGCGCCCTGGAATCTCTATGAGAGGGGGTAGGATTTTTCGCAATAGTAGCCTTAATGCCCTTGGGTCCCTGTGTAATGGTCTCAGGATCCGCAGTAGGATTTTTAAAAAGGAACTTGAGTCAGGGACCCTGTAAAATTTATCTGGTTTTCTGGGAGCAGGAGGTAAGGAGTCAGGGGCCAAGCTAGATTCCGAAAAGGCATCATCAACAATGTCCAGTACAGGGGGGAGAGCTAAAGGCCTGTGTTGGGGCAGGAGTAAGAAATCCCCAAGCCTTTTTTTAGAATCAGAATAATCCGGGCTTGCCCAGCGAAAATGCTCCCTAAGAGTATGCAAGGTTTCACCAAAAGAGAAATCCTCTGGAGGGGAAAAAGAGGGAATAGAGTCCTCTGCATCAGAATCTTCACAGGTAGATGAGGGCAAATCCTGGTAAGAGGAAACAAATTTCAGAATTCTGATCAGAAGAATCAATCATATTCAGTCCTAGGTCTCAGAGGGGGAAGGTTGGCTTCCCCTGATTAAAGTAATAAGGTCTTCAGCCATTCTTATTTGTTTTTTAGGCATAGAGGCTTGACCATGCAGTCTGGGCATCTGTTTTCTAGGCATGGATCGGGTTTTAGGCCTTGAAGAAGATGGCGTCAGTTTAATATGCAAGTCAGTAGGCCTGAATACACCCTCAGAAGCCAGTGCTTGCACAGCGGCTCCGGACCCAACCAAGCTAGAGACATCCGCAGGTGCCACAGATGAAACATCTCGTGGCATACCGGACTCCGAATGGGTCTCAGTAGAGGCCTGCGAATCTGAAGTAGCGGGTATCAGGGGTTGCGAAAGTGCCTCACTGAGTACTGGCAAACTGGCGACTAGCTTAGAAGCGTTGTCGGCAGTTTTGTACCTAGCTGGCCTGTCTCTGTCTATCTTTGCGTTTTTTCAGAAAGTCGGTAGTCAGGTGGCCTACCGAAGCCATGTCTGGGTAATTGAACCAAGCACCATGTCTGGGTAATTGAACCAAGTACCAAAATATTTAGAAGCATAAATATACAGACAACCAATAGTTCATTGTTTAAATAAGGCACAAAACAGACAGCGAGGTATGTCATGGTCAGGGCCTTGGCAAGGAATACAGTACGAATGAAAATCTTTGAGGTATTTGCTTTCCACAAGAAATACAATTGACTTTTACCGCCACTGGTTTAGAGCAAGAAAAAGTTTCCCCAACGGGGTACTTAGCTTTAGTTGAAGACTTCGGTTCTGAAACTCTAAAACGAAAATTTCAGGAGTCTGCTGACTGGCACTTGCCGTGTGGTGCCCGAAGCAGAAGCAGTTAGCAAGAAAGACTGGTGTAATGGCGTCAGCTGCATGCTTTATACCCCTGACTACCAGACGTCATGGAAGATGAGACAGCAACTGATGCAGGACCCAAGACTTTGATAATCAGGCCGACTTGAGGGCTACTGCAAGCAGATAACCCAAATGTGATGACTGCAACAGTGAAACACGAACATCATCTGCGAAGTGCTTGCAACGTGTATAGCACTGCTCATCTCCAGAGCATTTATGTGCAAATGGTTCTTGTGATCCTGCCAGATACCTTGGACCGTCATTTCCAGATAATGTCCCCCCCTTATTTGGGAAGCATCTATAGTCAAGACTGCATTTTGTTGAGGGAGAACAAGGGGATGACAACCTAGATAAAGCTGATCTCTATGTAACCACCGTATTAGATCCTTCTTGCAGGAGTTTGTAATGAGTATTTGGTGGGACAAGGGTAGATCCTGCACTGACCACTGGGGAAATAGTAGCCACTGAAGCACTCATGTGTAGACGGGCTAGGGTAACTAACAGAATGGTGGATGCCATAGTACCTAGAACTTGAACTATCCTGGCCTGTACAGTGTCTTTGGTCAGCAAGAGTCTGACTTGGTTGGGCAACGATTCGATTCTGGTGTCAGATTTGCTGTCATGGTGGTTGAGTCTATGTCTGAGCCTAAGACGACAATATGCTGCAACGGAGATAAGGTGGATTTTTTTTTTTAGATTTACTGTAATTTCTAATCTGGCGCACAAGGAAAGAGTCTCATCCCTGGCTCGGAGTAGTTGGTGCTTGGTGGTAGCAGTGAAGAGCCAGTCATCCAAGTACGGAAACACCCAGAATCCCTGATGTCTCAGGTGAGTCGTGACCACCGCCATACATTTGGTGAACACTCTGGGGGCTGTAGTGAGGCCAAAGGGCAGTGTTCAAAATTGAAAAATGACTGGCTCCCAGCCAAAAGCGTAGATTTCTTCTGGAGCACCTGTCCATTTTGATATGGTAGTACGCATCCTGAAGATCTATGGAGCACATCCAATTGTATTTTCCGATGAACAGAAAACCTGACTGAAGAGTGATCATACGGAACTTCAATTTGATTACAGACTTTTTTAGCTTGCTGAGATCTAGAATTGATCTCCAGTCCCTAGTCTTTTTTAGGACTAAAAAGAATTGTGAGTCAGTTCCGGATCCTACTTGCTGCTCTGTGGGGACTACTTGGATGATTCTTTTTGAAGCAATGAAATAACCTCTAATGTTGCACGGTCCACTTGATTGGGTGGTACATCTGGTAAAGACTGATTTGTAGGGGGATTGGAAACAAAAGGAATGAGGTAACCTCTGGAAATTATATTTTGTATCCATCATCTTCTTTCGGCTGTTCAAGTTAGGGATCGCCACAGCGGATCATCCGTTTCCATTTCTTACTGTCATCTGCATCTTGCTCTGTCACACCAACCATCTCTGCATGTCCTCTATCACCACATCCATAAACCTTATCTTAAGGCCTTCCTCTTTTCCTGTTACCTGGTAGCTTCATCCTTAGCATCTTTTTCCCAATATACTCAGCATCCCTCCTCAGCACATGTCCAAACCAACGTAATCTTGCCTCTCTGGCTTTGTCTCCAAACTTTCCAACCTGGGCTGACCCTCTAATATACTTATTCCTGATCCTGTCCAACCTGGGCTGACCCTCTAATATACTTATTCCTGATCCTGTCCAACCTCATCACACACAGTGCAAATCTTATCTTTAACTCTGCCACATCCAGTGCTAACTCCTGCCTTTTTGTCAATGCCACTGTCTCCAACCCATACAACATAGCTGGTCTCACTACCCTCTTGTAGACCTTCCCTTTCACTCTTACTGGTACTAGTCTGTCACAAATCACTCCTGACACTTCACCCAATCCATCCTGCCCAATCCATCCTGCCTGTACTCTCTTCTTCACCTCTCTTCCACACTCACCATTACTCTGAAAGTACAGTTTTGTACCTACTATAAATGCAGATGTTCAAGTGTATACACTGCTGCAGTCATTACACTTAGGTTATCCTGCCGTCAGGTGGTTCTCCAGTCGGCCTGAGTTCCAAAGTCCTGGTCCGGCGTTGGTTGCTGTCACCTCCTCCCTGACGTCAGTGCAACAGGGGTATACAAGATGCAGTCGACGCCATTTTCTTTTGCCCCAGATGTCAGGTGCCCCCAAATAGGTAGGCAATTCAAATCGCTAGTAAAACATACATAAGAAAAGCAAACAACAACTTTCAGTTACCAGCAAATACTCCCCACAGGTAGTAAAGGGTAGAAGACATAGGTACGTACCAGCAAGTGAGAGGGGAATAGAGGGAGGGAGGGTAACCTGGACTGCAGCAGTGTATACACTCGAACATCTACATTTATGGTAGGTACAAAACTGTACTATGTTCATCGTGTTACACTGCTGCAGTCATTACACTTGGGTGGAATCCCAAAGCTGAGGTAGGGTGGCTGGTTCTATAAGGCATTAGGAGTGGCTATAAGGCCTTGCAGCACAGCAGTGACGAAGCCAGCTCTGGATTTGGAGTATAAAGGCAGATGGTAATGCTTGGTGAAGGTATGCACAGAACTCCATGTTGCTGCTTACAAAATATCCTTGGCAGGTACTCCTGAGGTAGGCAGTTGAAGTGGCTGCTGCCCTGGTGGAGTGAGATCTAATACTGCTAGGTACAGGTTTCCCATGGTGTGTATAGCAGAAAAGTATACAATCTCCTATCCATTTTGAAATAGTCTGTTTTAAAATGGCTTTTCCCTGTGCTCCTGCAGCATATGCTACCAATAATTGCTCAGATTTTCTGAAAGCTTTGGTTTTGTCCAAGTAGAAGCGTAACTGCCTGTGAACGTCCAAAGAATACAGTAGTCTCTCCCCTTTATTCTGTGGTTTTGGATAAAAAGTTGGCAAGTGAATAGTTATACCACCTTTGGCATAAACGTAGGGTTAGTTCTTAAAGACACCCTGTCCTGGTGGAAAATGAGGAAAGGTTCCACTGCCATTAGTGCCTGTAATTCTGAAACTCTTCATGCTGATGTTATTGCCAGGAGCAGAGCAGTTTTCCAAGAGATATATTTTAATTCTGCTGTGTTAGCTGGCTCAAAAGGAGGTAAAGTTAATTTTTCCAAAACAAAGTTGAGGTCCAAAGTTGAAGTAGGTGCTCTACGGGGCTGTCTTATGTTTTTAGCCCCTCTGAGGTGCTGTTTTAGCAAAGGATTAGAGAAAATTGGTGGATCCGTGTTGTAATGAGCAGAGATGGCAGCGGCGTGGATCTTTACGGATGAAAAGGAGAGGCCCTTGTCCAGCATCTCAGTTAAATAGTGTAATATCTGAGGAATGTTTGGGACAAGAGGGTCAAGGCTGTGAGCCTGGTTTCCAGGCACAGAATCTCTTCCATTTATCCGAATAGGCTTTCCTGGTACTAGGCCTTCTGGCCTCCAGAATGACATCCATAACGGCTCTGGAAAGAGGCGTTGCTTGCTTGACTAAGGAATTTTCCATGCAGCTAGGTTTAAGGTCTTTAGCTTGCTGTGAAGTATTTAATTGTTGTGCTGAGTCAGCAAATATGGGATTTGAGGCAAAATCCAGGGTGGTTCTTGTGCTAAGTTCTTTAAGATTGGGTACCAGTGCTGGCGTGGCCAGTCTGGTGCAATCAGGATCATCATTGGCTCTTCTTGCCTGGCATTTATGAGTACCTTTGGAAGGAGAGGTAAAGGTGGGAAAGTATATACTTGTAGGTTTTTCCAGCTGAATGAGAGGGCATCCACTTTCCATGCATGTGGATAGTAACTCCTTGTGCAGAATTTCTGTAGCTGGCAGTTCATTGGGGATGCAAACAGATCTATGTCCAGGCTCCACCATTTCTGTGTTATCATTCTGAATATTTGTGGATTCAATTCCCATTCCTGGGGATCCATGATGTTTCTGCTTAAGTCGTCTGCCAGTGTGTTTTTCTCTCCTGGCAGGAATTGTGCTTGCAGATGAACTTGATAGTCTAGAGCTGTGTTCCACAAGGTCATGGCTTGTCTGCAGAGGGGGGTAGGTGTGTGCCCCCTTGCTTGTTTATGTACCACATAACTGTGGTGTTGTCCGTCTTTAGTAATAGTTGTCCTGGATGCAGCAGGTCCTTGAAAGCTATAAGGGCATTTTGTACAGCTAGCATCTCTCTGATTGATGTGAAGATGCCTTTGTTCTGCGGGCCACTCGCCCTGAATACATTTTCCTGCCATGCGTGCTTGCCCAGGCGTAATCCAATGCATCTGTTGTCAGTGTTTGCCTGGCTGTGGGTTGAGTAAAAGGCTGTCCCTTGTTGAGGTGACAAGCTTGAGCCCACCATCGAAACTCCTGTTGAAGGCAAGGAATTAGTGGTATAACTGTTTCCAAACTTTGACAGTGTTGAGACCATACACTCTTTAGGTACCATTGTAGTTTCCTCATATGCAGTCTGGCATGTGAAATTAGTAGTATGCAAGATGCCATGTAACCCAAGGCCTGCAGAATTTTTCTTGCAGGGAGTTTGGTCTTTGTTGCCATCAATTGAAAGTATTGAGTCAGTTGTCCTTGCTTGTCTGGCGTGAGATAAGCCATCTGGGCCGTTGTGTTCAAGCTGGCACCCAGGAATATTACCTGTTGTGAGGGCACTCGTTTTGATTTCATTTACTGTGTACCCCAGGCAACTTAACTTTTTTACGAATGCCAGATGCTTTAGAAGAATGTCCTTGCTCTCTGCTTGAATCAGGCAGTCGTCCAGGTACGGATAAATCTGAATTCCTTTCTGTCTGCAAAATGCAATTACTGGTGCCAGGCACTTTGTGAAGACCCTGGGCGCAGTAGATAAGCCAAAGGACAGTGCGGAGAATTAATAGTGCATTGAACCAGCTATGAATCTGAGGTATCTTCTGCGGTTTGTCTGATAGGGACATGCAGGTATGCCTCTTTGAGGTCCAAGGTCACGAGCAAAGCTTTCTTGCCCAGCATGGGAAGAAGCTGCTGTAGTGTCAACATTTTGAATTTCGGAACATCCAGGTAAGTGTTTAGAGAAGAAAGATCCAGAATGGGCCTCAGGCTTTGTCCTTTCTGGGAACCAGAAGAAGTCTTGAGTAAAATCCTTGTCCTTGCTCCTGTGGTGGTACCTTTTGAATAGCTCTCATGTCCATGAGTGCTGTAATTTGTTTTTTAGCATCTGTCCATTGATTTGGTGGCAGATTTGGCATTCCTTTTAACCTTGGCAGAGTGTGAAAGTGGAACCTGTAACCTTGAGATACAATGTTGAGAACTCATTTGTCTTTGGTGCTCCGATGCCAATTAGGTTCATAGATTAGTACTAAGCTAACTGCTCTTGCGAGCCATTTTAAGCTTAGCCAATTACCCCTTGTGAGACTTGAACCTTGCACCTTGTGTGTTTGTAAGGCAAACACCTTAACCATCAGGCCACCCTCCCAACCCTCCCAATAGAAAAGTGCCAGTTTTCCTCCCAAGGGGGCTGCCAAGAGAGCTATTTGGCAGCTGTAGTGGGAAGTCATTGAGGCTGCTTTTTATATGGTTGGGGCCTGTTTTCCCCTTCTTTCTGGCCTGGTGCACCCCATTGTCAAGGCCTGCAAGGACCTTGTGGCTGACCTCTACCTCTTGGATGTCTGCCCCTTTGAGGTCTGTCTAACTGGAAAGGACCAATTCTTTGTTGCCCAATTTCTGCTAAATTGAGGAGACTGAACCTGTAAGAAATCCTTCACCGTTTACATAGATTTTTGCCTTATCCTCCATTTTATTTAATACCTCTTCTGCCTCAACTCCAAATAACACATCCTGCTGCAAAGGTGCATCCAATAATTTTGCTTTAACATGATCTGGTAACGTATGTTCTTTTAACCAAGCACGTCTTCTAATGACAGAGCCTGTAACTGCTGCTCTACAGGAGGCCTCTAAAGAATCAAAACCACATTGCAACGTATGTTTTGCCACTTGTTCAGCTGCATGCAATAAATCCTGCATTTCTTTAAAATTAGGAGGATCGGAATCTGGAAGCATTTTGTTTCAACTGAGTCATCAAAGATTGCTGATATTTTAGCATGTGAAACTGGCAATTTAAGGCTCTCATTGCTAAAGTTGCAGATGTACATACTTTCTTTCCCCATCTGCCTAATGCTCTGGAATCTGTCAGAGGGAACTGGATTTTTTGCTGATGAGACCTTAATCCGTTTGGGTCCATGAGAAATAGTTTCAGGGTCAGCAACAGGGCTTTTATACAGAAATTTGTGAGAGTCCGGGACTCTAATATCTGTCAGGTTTAACTGGGGCTGGAGGTAAGGAATCAGGATTTAAGCTGGGTTCAGTACACACATCATCCACAATATCTAACACTGGCGGAATAGCAAGGGGTCTGTGTTGAGGTAATAAAAGGAAGTCTCTGAGCCTTTTCTTGGATTCTGAGTAATCCTGGCCTTCCCAATGGAAATGCTCCCTCATGGTATGTAAGGTTTCCCCAAAGGAGTAGTCCTCAAGAGGAGACGCTGATGGAATCGAATCCTCAGCATCAAAATCCTCATAAGGGGGTAAAGAATATCCTAGGTCTGAGAATGAATCTGAAGAAATGGACACCTGGTTGGATGAGTCAGTCTGCATCCTGTCTGGGCCTTTTATCAGGAGGGGGATGGGATCCCCTGATCAGAGTGATTAAGTCTTCGGCCATTTTGAGCATTTGTTTCTTAGGCATGGAGGCCTGTCCTGGAGAATGCTGTATTTGTTTATTTGTTTTTAAAGGAGGCTTAGACTTAGCAGAGGGTTTAATGCTTAACTGAGTAGGTCTGAAAACACCCTCTGAAGCTGCGGGTTGCTCAGCTACTTCGGATCCCTCTGAAGGGTTAGTTTCGGTAGGCTGAAAAACCTGTGCATCCGAAGGCCTAGCCAGCTCCACGTGGGAGTTGGAGGCGGCCTGTGGTTCTGCAGAAGCGGTCGTTAGGGGCTGCGAAGACGCCTCGCTGAAAACCGGAGAACCGGTGACCGGCCTAGAAGAGGCCTAGTCAGTTTTGGGCCTCTGATGCCTGTCCTAGTCTTTGCGCTTTTTATGTATTCCGGTCGTCGGAAGTTCCGACGGCATGGTGTAATTGAATTTTCTGCCAAAATAACGTTGGGCAAAATTAAACAAATGTTTAATAGTGCACTTGTTAAACCTAGCACAAAACCGACAACCAGTGACGTCGTGGTCTGGGCCTAGGCATGGGATACAATAGGAATGGAAATCCTTATGAGGTATTTGCTCCCCACAAGAAATACAGTTATTAACTTTTACTGACATCGGTCTGAGGCAAGAAAAAGTTTCCCCAACGGGGTACTTAGCTTTGTAGAAGACTTCGGTTCTGGATTCGGAATGAAAATCTCAGGAGTCAGCCAATCTGCACTTGCGAACTGCTTTTGCTTCGGGCACCGCGCGGCAAGAAAGACTGAAGAAAATGGCGTCGGCTGCATCTTATACACCCCTGTCGCACTGACGTCAGGGAGGAGGAGACAGCAACCGATGCCGGATCAAGACTTTGGAACTCAGGCCGACTGGGGAACCGCCTGACGGCAGGATAACGCAAGTGTAATGATTGCAGCAGTGTAGCACGATGAACATCTATTGATCCCAAGTATTTAAACTCATCCGCCTTTGCCACCTCTACTCCTTGCATCCTCACCATTCCTCTATCCTTCCTCTCATTCACACACATATAGTCTGTCTTAGTCCTGCTGACCTTCATTCTTCTTTCTAGAGCATATCTCCATCTCTTCAGGGTCTCCTCCACCTGTTCCCTACTCTCACTACAGATCACAATGTCATCTGCAAACATCATAGTCCACGGGGACTCCTGTCTGATCTCGTCTGTCAATCTGTCCATCACCATTGCAAATAAAAAAAAGGGCTCAGAGCTGATGTAATCCCACCTCCACCTTAAATGCATCAGTCACTGCCACCGCAGACCTCACTGTTGTCACACTACCCTTGTACATATCTGGCACCACTCTTACATACTTCTCTGACACTCCCGACTTCCTCATACAATACCACAACTGTTCTCTAGGCACCCTGTCATATGCTTTCTCTAAGTCTACAAAAACACAATGCAACTCCTTCTGACCTTCTCTGTACTGCTCAATGAACACGCTCAGAGCAAATATCGCATCTCTAGTGCTCTTTCCCGGCATGAAACCATATTACTGATCACTAATCATCATGCCCCTTCTTAACCCAGCTTCCACTACTCTTTCCCATAACTTCATGCTGTGACTGATCAATTTTAATCCCTCTATCTTGAGAAATTTGTAGCCAGGCGCTTGGGTACAGTGACTGACAACCCCCGACTGCTTCCAGAGACAGACAGTCAGGCAACCCCTCAGGGGTGATGAAAAGGTCGATCAGAGAATGCATCTCTATCACCCTGGTGTTGCGGACCCCTCTCTGTCGCGAGCGGGGCACCTTCCATTATAACCTCCCCCTCTGCTCAAGGGGAGGGATGACCCTGTGCTTGAGGGAAACCTTTTTGGGATTTACGGAACGACATTTTCCCTCCAGTTTGACCCTTCGGATAGGGTCTGGAAGGACGGGAGTAATGGACTCGCACAGCAGATAAGGTTTTCCCTTCCTGCTCGCACCTGGTCAAAGTCTTTTACCCAAGGTCCAAAAAGAGTTAAACCATCAAAGGGGACGCTGGTAAAGGAAGACTTGAAGGATTCCGTAAAATGCAGACACGCATCCAGGAATGTCTCTTAAGAGATCCCTGATGTGGCCGCCCTGCTCGCTCCATCACCTGCGCAAGAAATCAGCCTCATGGAGGAGTTATCAACAGAGGTAAGGGTGGAGAGCTGCGAAAATATCTAGTCAGTGAATCCCAAAGCTAGTGAACCCTGAAGGGCATCTCCCAACTTCTTTAGGAGATCCCTTTGTAGCCTAGTAAAATGGGACAGGTAGTTCAGCGATCATAAGGTAAAGGACACTGAAGAAAAAGTACGCTTTCCATACCTATCCATCGTCCTATACTCTATTAGGAGGATGGATATTTGAGGATGTCTCAGATAACTCCTCCTTTGTGGCTTATGCTACCACCATAGCATCCACAGGTACTCCCTTGGTTAGAAAGGTTTCGTCTTCTGGAGCAGTAATACATTTTAGGCCTCCTCGGGACAGGCTCCACTGTGTTCACAGAGGTCCAAGCTTTCCGGGATAATGACCCCTAACAGTTGGTCATATGGCAGTGTCACCCAGGGGTGGAAGGTCGGGAACCAAAAGCCTCAAAAGCCTCAAGGTACACAGATTTGTCCTCAGTATGGTTAGAGGTCTTCCAATCACCCCTCTAAGGATTTCTAGGATGTCCACAAAAGAGACATCCTCAGAGGGGGATCTTGGGGACCCTTCTGACTCATCCAAATCAGTGTCAGAAGTAACAGACTCTGGTGAGTCAATACGCTTCCTCTTACGAACTCTCTTCCTAGGGACCTCTCCAGTGGTGTAATCTGGGGAGGTTTCGGAAGAGGGGACACCTACTATGGGGGCTCCTTGGGGTTCTGGTCCCCTACGCTTAGAAGCAGGCAGGGGAGAAGAGGCTGCAATTGGCTGCTGGAGGGATGTCAGGTCCAATGGCAGGGCTCTAGTACCTGAAAAAGCTATCACCTCAAAAGCCTTACACCCTACTGAGACCTCCACTCCGAGGAAACAGATGGTAGACTCCGAACCGGAGGAGCAGGCTCCGATGCGGAAGTGGGAGCAGAGCTCATGTGAGCCAAAGCACCGACAGGGAGAGTCTGATCCAAAGAAAACCCGGGGCGACTATCCCTTCCGGAGTCTACCAGAGAAGCATCAGCTCCCAGACCCCTCGGTTCCAGACTTAGCCGATGAAATTAAGAGTCATCGGTTCCAAGGAAGCAGGAAGAGTTCTCAGAACGGAGGGTTCTAGCACTATATGACCCGAAACATTAGACTCTGAGTGAAGCTGTCGAAGGAGGTAGAGTAGACTAAGCAAAAAGGCGAACGCTGACACCACACTATGTAGCTTGAGAAACTGATAACAATGAAGCAAACTCGTGCAAACCAGCAGGACTAAATAAAACCACTTTTAATAACAGTTGATAACAAAAGGTGAGCACTTTCACCTGTTACAATACAGGCTTCCTCAGAACAAAAAAAAACATTCTGAATTGCAGCCCTTAAACAGATGTTTTGGCTCCAAAAATTTTAAAGCAACATACTCCACTAAAACTTTCTGCATAAACAATAAACAAAAACATTCCAAAATGAATAGGTAACAGAAATAAACAATTATATTATAAATACATATGTATCCTATAACATGTAATACACAAATTCCTCTGAAACTCATATTTGTTAAAAACATGTGTTTCTATAAAAACACTGACTCAACTTATTTATAAACAATTTGACACTAGCGTATTTTGTATAGCAGAGGTTTAATAGACAGTGATTCATTCAAACCTGGGGGTGAGGCAGCATCAGTAAAAATTTGCCACCACATTTCTCTATAAGACAGCCAACTCTTATAGTCTCCCCCCCTAGGGTCTATTTGAATAAGGTCAATAATACTAAAAGTGAATTTGTGTTCAGAACCCTCTTGTTTAATGTGCTAATATAGGGCATTCTTCTCATCTCTCTTTCTAATAGAGTAAAAATGACTGCATATTCTTTTGTTCAGCTGTCTCTCGGTCTTCCCAATGTAGAAAGCGGGACAAGCTGAACATAATGCGATATATATGACAAGTTTAGTAGTACAATAGCCTGCCTTGAATCTAATAGAAGTGTTGGTAGTGTTACTTAACCTAGTGCCTTGACTGTTGTTAATAGCAAAGCACCAGTTGCATCTACCACACTTCTGTGGAAGTGTTAGAAGTCAGAAACATCGTATTTTCTAACAACCTTTTCAAGTTCATACCCATTTAACTCCACTTGCATTCCTAATGGACAGGGAGTGGGACGTACACTCTGTAACTGTATTGATTTGCCTTTGGAGCAAGGACATAATGAACTTAAAAATAGTGTTGAATTAAACAGTAGTAGAATTGTTTTTTTTGACTACACATTTGACTTCTCTTTAGTGGATGTACAGGAAGATGGTAAACGGACAGGGGCCGTCCCCAAGAGGAAGTTGCCTAATAAAACTTATGCACAAGCAGGCACAGAACCTGCAAGAAAAGGTACTGAGCTGTTTTCAAAAACTGACTCAACTTCTAACAAAATTGACAAATTTAAAATGTTTATGAATACTAATTGTTTTTTAGATAATGATGCTTTTAGTGGAAAAAGTAAAGATCCTGTTATTTCTAACTGTTCACTTACAGACATGATTTATTTGGTAAAAAAACTGAATAATATTAATACACTGAAGTTAGAAAATGCTTATTTATCTAAGTGTTTGAACATCAATGTCATTCCTAAAGGCTTGAGATTTTTTAAATTTCCTATGGGCATAGATGTGAATGACAACACAAAAAAAGAATTTAACTTGTTTTTTGATAAATCTGGCATTGAGTTTATGAAGCTGTTAATTAAATGTAATGATGAGAAATCAGACTAATGGATGAAACAGAAAAACTGAATGAAAACATTTTAAGTGATTTATTATTCGAACAATGGGAAAGGTTATATAATAAACAATTTGTTACAGCTGATTTAAATATGAAAAAATCCCTAGAAAGGAAAAATTCTAAACTTACTAGGGATATTCAGCAGTATGAGAGAGGGGCTATATATGGGTGGAAAGAAGGACAGTTTAAAGCTGTCGATAATTTATACAATCGACAGCAGGTCCCCTCAGATTATGAATACAATTCTCAGGTTCAAAGTAATTCCCATTTTTTCAAGGGCAGAGGTCAAGACAGAAGAAGGGATTGGAAATGGGGGGGGGGAATTGGAAGAAACCCCATCAACAATAGCCAATATAAATAATATGAATCTAGAGTTAGTTACTAATGTAGATTTGCAGACTACACAGCAGACTGCTACTAAACATGACGTACATAATACCACAAAGTACTGGGAGATTTCTTCCACAGATGGTGTGACTTACAGGTACAAGAGCTTTAACATTTTAACTATACAGATGTTAAGCTCGATGTCTTATTTTAATTTACTTTCCAAGGGCTTGAAATACATACCAACTACTAAATTTGATGTGGTTGATAATATTTGTCAAGTTAAATTGTATACTAGGAAATTAAACTTGGCAGTAATGTTTAATAATCCTATTAATAATGTTACTGGCTCTAATAAAGACTGTAAAATCCTGAAAAAGAAAAGTACCTTTATACCCCCATGCCATCCAACGATTGGTTTATTTGAAAAATGTATTGTTAAGCAGATTTATGAGCTTAACAACAAAAATAAGTTTAGGAGAATGGAACATAATTTATCTAGAGAAGAACAGGATACCCTACAAATGTTGAGGAAGAATAGATCAATAAGGGTGATGAAACCTGACAAGGGTGGGGGTTTAGTTCTTTTTGATCAATTTACATATACCTCTAAACTTCATGACATTTTATATTCTACTGACAGTTATGAGATCATATGTGTCAATGAACTTAATATAGCCTATAGAAAAATTGACCGTCACCTCGAGGACTTTCTTAGACAGGTGAATTAGTTTGGATACTTACAACTTTGTCAAAGTGGAATTTCCTGTGTTAGCCAAGCTAGTTGGCCCAAAGTTCATAAGAATGTGTCTGACCCGCCTTTTAGACCAATTGCGTCTGGCAGCAGATCTAAAACATCCCCTTAGGGTGTGGTCATCGACCATACTTTGAAACGTGTACGAAAAGGTATTTCATCTTGCCAAGGATTCTTGGTATTTTTTAGCTTATTTTCCTACACATTTATATAAAAAAGATTTGTTATACGTAACTATTGATGTCATAGACCTTTTCTCCTGCATCCCCAAAAGTGAGGGGTTAGAAGCATTTAATCGTAGTATTACTAAATATGCAGGGTTGGATTGGGATAAGATATGGTTGATTACAGATATGATGAGTATGGTATTGGACAACAATTTCATCTTTTTTGAAGGAGAGATTTTTAAACAAACAGCTATGGGTGCTGCGTGTGCTCCCATTTTTGCTAATATGGTCATGCTCGACTGGGAGGAGTCTGTAGTGTTTACCAGTGACTTCTATCTTCACATCAAATATTATACTCGCTACCTTGACAATATATATATATATTATGGGATGGTAACACTGAGACATTGACTGAATTTATAGAATTCATTAACACCAGTAGTTCTTATTTGAAATTTACACACGCATTCAGTCATGATGGTCTGGCATACCTTGACACCCTCGTCTCTCCGGCTAATTTTGGGTTTAATATCTAGAATATACAGGAAACCCACTTTTTCTAACTATCTTGAATATTCTAGTAATCATCCAAAAAGTCTTTTAAGGAACATCTATAAGGGACAGTTGATTACAGCAGTTAGAATGACTTCAGACTACATAGATATGATAGCTGAAGTTGAGTATATTACGGCTATGTTCAGTGATAGAGGTTATGACCTTGGTATGATGCAAAATGTAAGTAAGCAGGTTATTCAAGGCTGGGGTTCTAGGTACACACCTTTGTTAGGAATAAATTCTCAAGGTAATAATGTTGTTTCCCTTGCTAGAGTTAGTCGTAGTGATTTAAATAAAGCTTGTGTAATCGAATATGGTCCTTGTAGTTATAAGATGAGGCAATTGGTTAATAAAAGTTGGTTTATTATTACGGCGGATGCTTCTATATCCAACATTTTAGGGGATAAACCCCACTTTGTAAATAAAATGGGTATGAACTTGAAAAGGTTGTTAGAAAATACGATGTTTCTGACTTCTAAATCTACACAGAAGTGTGGTAGATGCAACTGGTGCTTTGCTATTAACAGTCAAGGCACTAGGTTAAGTAACACTACCAACACTTCTATTAGATTTAAGGCAGGCTATTGCACTACTAAACTTGTCATATATATCGCATTATGTTCAGCTTGTCCCGCTTTCTACATTGGGAAGACAGAGAGACAGCTGAATAAAAGAATATGCGGTCATTTTTACTCTATTAGAAAGAGAGATGAGAAGAATGCCCTATATTAGCACATTAAACAAGAGGATTCTGAACACAAATTCACTTTTAGTATTATTGACCTTATTCAAATAGACCCTGGGGGGGGGGGGGGACTATAAGAGTTGGCTGTCTTCTAGAGAAATGTGGTGGCAAATTTTTACTGATGCTGCCTCACCCCCAGGTTTGAATGAATCACTGTCTATTAAACCTCTGCTATACAAAATACGCTAGTGTCAAATTGTTTATAAATAAGTTGTCAGTGTTTTTATAGAATCACATGTTTTTAACAAATATGAGTTTCAGAGGAATTTGTGTATTACATTTTATAGGATACATATGTATTTATAATATAATTGTTTATTTCTGTTACCTATTCATTTTGGAATGTTTTTGTTTATTGTTTATGCAGAAAGTTTTAGTGGAGTATGTTGCTTTAAAAGTTTTGGAGCCAAAACATCTATTTAAGGGCTGCAATTCAGAATGTTTTTTTGTTCTGAGGAAGCCTGTACTGTAACAGGTGAAAGCGCTCAACTGTTATTAAAAGTGGTTTTATTTAGTCCTGCTGGTTTGTACGAGTTTGCTTCATTGTTTTCAGTTTCTCAAGCTACATAGTGTGGTGTCAGCGTTCGCCTTTTTGCTTGTTTTATGGTGTACTTTTAATGCTTGGATTATCTTGTAGAGTAGACTAAGGATGGGATGGATCCGAACCCTTTGGGTCCAGAGAAGCTAAAATTTTTGCCAGCACCGGGTATAAGAGCAGCCTCTTCAGCCGCTCTACATCCTCATCAGACAGTGTCCTGGAGGAATGGGTGGAGATAGATGGAGATCTCCTTTCCAAAATAGGAGATCTTAAAAGTTGGTGAAATTGGTTCCAAGATCGGTGAATGTCTCGACAGAGATGATGGTCTCAGAGCCGATGAAACAGATGGCACAGAGACAGAAGAAACAGAATCTGAGCCAGAAATCTTTGGCTCCGTTGCTTTTGATTTTTTTCTGTCTGTCTGAAGCAGGAGCCAATGGAGATTCCCTTTTGTGACTTTTGGAGACAGTCTGACCTTGTTCCAGCGGTTCTTGGTAGGAACTTGTCATAAGACCCCTATCGATAAGTTTCCTTTTACGTTCATTAAGAACTCTGGTGCTGAACGCATGAAAGAAGGCACAGGGTTCTTGCAAATGAAGCTCCCCAAGACAGTACACAAGTGGTGTGATTGTCAATGACATTTTCTGAGAACATTTATCACACTTTTTAAAGCCAGAAAGGCAGTGTTCTGTGTGTTCTCTATCTTTATCCTTTGAGATTTTGCTTTTTAAGAAAAGAAACAAAACAAATACAATAATACAACTACAGATATATATATATATATATATATATATATATATATATATATATATATATATATATTTTTTTTTTTTCCTTTTATATAGGAGGAAAAAAACTAGCACACAGAGAGGAAAGACTTTCTAATTTAAACGGGCAACCATGACTCTCTAACTTAAACGGGCCGTACAATCCTTAAAGAAAGGGACAGGGATGCTAACACTCACACAATCACTCTAGATAAGGGTAAAACTTAAGAAAGATTAAGAAATATATTCAAAAATATCAAAAATTCCACTTAGCCAACAAGCCAGTAAAGAAGACAACCTTGAAGCTTTTGCGGCAAACGAGATCGGGGGAATTGCCATGGTGCACCATGGGATAGGGGATAGCCTCGAGCCAGTAAAAGCTCTCGAGCTTTAGTATCGGCAGAGTCGGAGCTGAGGTTCAGCTCCGAACCCATTCAGCAAGAATTATGACGAGATAGGACTATATAATATCAAATGTTTTTCCCCCTCCAACTTTAACATTTTGTTTGAGAACTGGCCAAACAGTCCTTTGCTTAGGGGCACACATTAAGACCTACTCTGACTGCCGCAGGCAAAAGCTGAATACTTAGCCAAGCATGCATCAGCACAAACATTTTTAGTACAGTAACCATATTTGATGGCACATTTACTACACATAAAGGCAGACTGCACTAGCACTGAAAACTGTTGCTTCAATGCTAAATTAGGAATTTCATCAAACATATTTTCAGTTTGCTTATGATATCCCCTTGAGACCGGAGCATAAGACTTTTGCAGTTTGCAGCCCCAATACCCAAAGCAGGAAATGTATCCAGTTTAACAGATTTATCCACTACATAGTGCTGCCACTGTGCAGTACAGCACACTGTTACAGAGACCCTCACAGACACAGTGAAGTAACACTAGGGTCAGCTGCAAGAATTTTATAGAAGTATTCAGCATTTTTTTTCCTTCTTTAACCCTAAGGAACCATGTCTCAAAGGCCTTCTCGAAAGCCTAAATTACTGGAGGAATGTCAGCCAATTTACATTCTTCAATACTTGCACATCTAAATATCAAGTGATAGTACATCTAGGTTGAGAGGGCCAAGTCCTTGTACTCAATGACATCTGATTCAAAGGACTGCTTTGGACATCGCTGTCTCCTACTCATAAAAGGAGATGCAGACTTCGAGGTGGGTGGCTTATCTGGTAGGGGAGTATGGATATACATCTTTTGTCTCTTCCTCTCATTTGTTATTGACTACTCTTATCTAAGAAGCAACAAGGGCCACAACAGGAGTTGGAAGGATGAATGCTCCATAGGGAATTGCCAGGCCTTCCAGCTGTAAACAGAGTTGGTTCAGTGACTCGAAGTTTTTTTTTCCCTAAAATAGGGAAATGTCACCCTCTCTTTGGACCCCACAGTTTCTTGGAAGAAGTTGGGTTATCTTAAGAGTGGGGGGGGGTTTGAGAAATCTGCCACTCTTTGTGAATACTCAGGAACTCAGTAGAACTGCTGAAATTGCAAAAGGACTCAAACACACTGCATGTGAAAACTTTAGCAGCTATCGTCCTGTCCATTTTCTTTAAGGTCCCTAGATGAATGCACTTCTGAAGATCTCGCACTCAGAAAACTGGTCATTAGGAATTTCCCCAAGACAAAAAGCAATGGAAAGTCTGTCATTCAGTGGTATATACGTCAGCTACAAGCAGACTTGCTGACTGCCTTGGTAAGATCTCCAAATCACACTCAGTAAAACTTAAAGTAACACAAACCACAAATAAAAGACAAAAAGATTCCCAAACCGAATACTTAACACAGTTGAGGAAGTCACCTTGATGATACTGATGGACTAACGTCTGATCTCAACGCAGCAAAAAGAAAAAAAAAGACTTGCAATCTGCAACATAGGGGATGTCCCAAACTTCTGGGAGTTAAGTTATAGTTGGATGTAAACCTGCAGTATACATTCCACACACACAATATAGGATAGTACGACAGTGGATCCTTACAGTGGACATTACAAAATTTGAAGATTTGGTAATACAGGAAGACATGAAACAGGTTTTCATACAAAAGCCTTACTGAAGATAAAGGTCAAAAACAGTGGTGAAACACAAAGTTAGAAAGTAACTAGCTGGATGTACCAGGGGACTGCACTGCTAAGATTCAAAAGGCTTAACAAGTCTATTGTTGAGTAGCAAAATATGACCCTATGACATGAGGCAGTCATAAGGAGGTGGGTAAACCAAAATTAACTGAATACAGACACAATGTGAGTAAACGCCAATTGTCCAGTACAACATTCAATAAAATGCATTCAGTGGTTACAGAATGACAATATTTGGGGATAACTGATGAAACACTGTAAACTGCCTACAATAAATCTTAAAAACTGCAGAAAACCAAAACTTGACATGGATGACATCCTTCTGCATGTCTGGTTTTCACTGGTATGAGATGAATGACCAATTAAAAAACAACAAAAAAATTATATACATGGATCTACTTCTAAACCTTTATAAAGAACTACAGTAAAATCCCCATTATCCAGGACTCAAGCAACTGCATTTGATTTGACTTGTATGCCAGCACATGAGCCAATCAAAAATTGCAAGGTAGAGCCACTTCTACTCAATGCAGATAAGGTCTGCATTGAGTAGAAGTGGCTCTGCTTTGCAATTTTTGACTGGCTCAGATGACGGCATATCAGCCAATCAAAAATCCCAAAGGGGAGCCTCTTCTGTTCAATGCGGAAAAGCCCACTGTTTCGTACTGAACAGAAGAGGCTCTGGTTTGCCATTTTTGATTGGCTTATACACCATCATACGAGCCAATCAAAAATCACAAAGCATATTTCAAGCAACCAGGACATGCACTTAATTGGCATCTACCAATCCCCATGGGTGCCAGTTAACAGAGACTTTATGTTGTTGGAGTACATGAAGTGTGAGGCTAAATATACCTGTGTGTGTCAGTCATCTATATAGCTTTCCCTCCCTCTCTATATTATTTATATATATATATATATATATATATATATATATATATATATATATATATATATATATATATATATATAACTTGGGGATTGCACTACAGTGGAGAAAAGAGCATGTTGGGCAAGTATTTACTTACCCTGGGAAAAATTCACCATTCGGGTATTTCAGCTTACGTGATTTTCATCTTGTGAAAATGAAGTTAGTTTATATGAGGTTCAAGGTTTAGAAGAGCCATTATATAGTATATACACACACCACACACAAACACATCAATATGCACACAGGGATACTTAAACTCACACTTCATACCACAAAAATCTGCACAGCAGAAATGTACTCCAACATAGTTCTGTCTAAAGACTCACCTCACGGATTTCCTGCATAAAAGAAGCCTCATAAGTTTTCTCCAAGGTTTGTTTAAAGATTTAAAAATACATCAGTCAGTTGAAGAATAAAACTGGTTGGAATAACAGATGGTGTAGAATGAATATACAAGCCAGTGAGGAAACCAAAGTTATCCCAAAGCAAATGAAGTGACCGGAACTCATCAGAGCATAGTAGCACAGCAAAAACTCCATCTGAAAATGTTACTTAACTGCTATGCACAACTGCTTCGCCAAATTGTGAATTATGGGGATCAACAGCTACTTAGCAGTTACCTTATCTGTTCAGGAATCCCCCCAGATGTTGCATTAGTGATGGCCCACGCTGCTTCTTTTCTTGTGCGAAACTCTGCTTTCTGAAGAATTTCAATCAGGACTGGGAAAATATTGGCATCTATAACAGCCTAAAACAGAATCAAAGAGGACACAAGATTTACTGCAGACTTATGTCGGCGCAATTTTAGTAGTTACTTCTGAAAAATAGGAAAAAGGAAAGAAAAACTGGCTGAAAAAAAAAAAAGCTGTAAGTGCTTGCTGCAAAAGTTTTTGTCAGAGTGAAGACACTGTAGCATGCAGCACTTGTCACCAGAGGCTAGGAATAAGAACAGTGTCCCAAACAACATATCATTGCAGTATGCAAGACAATCTTTCCAGCTTGACTCAATAAACCAACAAAATACTTGCATAAGGCATATTAAAAAGCACATAAAACCTCAGGACAGCTGAAGCACAACCAAAAAGAATGTCAGTGGAAAAAGGAGGAAGCAGAACACAAAAGAATGTCTACTGTCCTGCTTGAGCACATAGCATTAGAATTCATTTGCATGTGAGCAAACAATCATACTAATCATGCTTCTGGGGGATAATTATAGCACATGCATGAACTGTTACACTTATGCACCTTAAACATGAATGCCAATGCACTGAATTTGTCACCAATTACACAAGGGATAACGGGTTCCTATTACCTGATTGAACGTTTAGGTTAGCCAATACCTAAACTTTGATCTGGTAATGGCAAAAACAAAAAATGCGAACGGCCAATTACGCAGGGAAAGAATTCCCTTGGCTGATGTGCAGATTTTGCCCCTTTCCCCATTGTAGAGTGATCTCGGAGTTGGTATATTTTAGTTGGGGGTGGGGTGTAGGGGCAAAGCCCCACACTTCATTTTGGTTTATTTTTTATTTTTTGCAGCCAAGGGAATTCATTCCTTACATTAAACTGGCCGTACACAGTTTGGTTTTTTCAATATCACCAGTTCGACATTTAGGTATTCGCTCACCTAAATGTTCGATCGGGTAATATAGACACGGGATAGCATGTGACATTTCTTCTAAAGAAATATTAGACTGCATTGTAGATCCAAGTTAGAGCTTTATAATCATTGCTTTTGCACTGCTGCTTCAGTATTGTATTGTATTGCATTTCTTACAACCTGGAAGAACAACCACCCCTGAAACAGAGGCAGTGGTACCTTAAAACAGCATAAAAAAAGTCTGAAGACTGCAACAGACAGAAAAGTAGTCAAGAAGCTAGTCACTTTCAAATAACAGGCTAGCAGCCAATGCAATGACATTACTCAAGGGTGAACTAACCACAGACACTGGCAGTTATAGACTTCAAATGCAAAGCTATGGAACAAATCAGACCATAGTCTGGTAATACAGACATTGAAAGTCGCTTAACCTGGATCCTCAAGCATTCAACTTTGTCAAAGGAAGGCCCTACGCCTCTTTAGCCCCATTCATTTTTTTTAAGTCAGCAAAGTAGTGCTTAGAAGTTACTTAGTACATATAACATATCTGGACCTGGCCAAACCCCTCCCCAAGCAGGCATTGCTGACAGACCTGTAAATCTGAATATAGATGTTTAGGGTGTGTGATGGTTAGCTAAACGGTTTGGCTGTCTGATAGACCCAATGTGGTTAGAGTGGAAGGTGTCACTTCTGAAAAAGTTACAAGTGGTATACCACAGGGCTCACTTTTTGCCCTCTTCCTGTTTGGTATCCATTTCTCAGACCTCCGTGTCAACACTCCTGTTTGCAGAAGTGTAAACTGGGCTTTACTTTCCACTGAAAGTACAGTTGTGTCTACTTACCATAAATGTAGATGCGAGAGTATTCACTGTTGCAGTCATCACCTGTCGGTTATCCCTGCTGTGGTAGCCCTCGGCTGGCCCAAATACCAGAGTCAAAGACTTTCTGCGTAAGCTGCAGTCGCCTGTAGTCTGATGTCAGGTCATCAGTGCTATAAAGTAAGACAGCAGACGTCATTACACCAGTTTTTCTTGCCCTAACCCATCAGAAGCACAAGGAAATAAAGTAAAGTGGTCCTGGTGGCTAAAAGCCACCGTGGGAAGCTTATGTCTCCCTAGGGGAAGAGGATATAAGGGGGATGGAGGGAGGGAAACCATGACTGAAACACTGAATACACTCGAACATCTACATTTATGTTAAGTGTACACAACTGTATTATGTTCTTCGTGTTTCACTGTTGCAGTCATCACCTGTGGGAGGATTTCCAAAGCAGAGGAGAGGGGTGTAAGGATAGGTTAGAGTCCCTAAGCATGGGTCAGCAAGCCCTGCAGAACGGCAGAGGCAAACCCTGCCCTAGACTTAGAAAAAAGAGGGAGGTGGTAATGCTTTGTAATGGTATGGACAGAGGTCCAGGTGGCAACTTCCAAGATGTCCCTGGTGAGGACTCCTCAGAGTAAGGCTGTGGAAGTGGAGGCTGTCCTAGTGGAATGGGTACGAATAGACTTTGGGGGGGGGGGGTTCCCATGCAGTCTGTAGCAGAAATGAATACAGTGTGATATCCATTTGGAAATGGTTTGCTTAGAAATGGGCTTTCCCTCTGCCCCTGGAGCAAAACTGACAAGCAGCTGGTCTGTTTTTCTGAAGGGTTTAGTACGGTCCAGATAGTATCCGAGTTGTCTGTGCACATCTAGAGTGTGCAGAATTTTCCCCCTTGTTTTGAGGGTTGGGAAAGAAGGTGAGTACGTACATGGCCTGGTTGAGGGTCACATCAGATACCACCTTGGGCATAAAGGAGGGGTTAGTCCTCAGGGAGACCCTGTCTGCATGGAAAATGATGAACAGCTCAACAGCCTTGAGTGCCTGAAGTTCTGAAACCCTTCTGGCTGAGGTGATAGCTTGTAGGAAAGGCAGTCTTCCAGGAGAGGTTATTTCAATTGTGTTGAAGGAGCAAGTTCGAAAGGAGGCAAGTTTAGTTTTTCTAAAACATAATTCAGGTCCCAGGCTGACGTGGGAGTCCTTCTGGGAGGTCTGATATTACAGGCTCCTCTGAGGAATTGTTTAATCAAATCAAAGGATGAGAGAAGAGGGGCAAGTCTGAATCGTAATGGGATGAAATGGTTGAGGCATGGATTTCAATAGAAGAGAAGCAGAGGCCACTTTTGAGCAACTCGGCTAGGTAATCCAAGATAAGATGGATGGAAGGATGTGAGGTACGGGCTTCCAGGAGCAGAATCTTTTCCATTTCCCTGTGTAAGATTTTCTGGTGCTGGGCCTTCTGGCCTCTGTGATAATGTCTAGGACCTCTCTGCTTAACAGGGATTCCTTGTTGGCTTTTAAAGGTATGAGCCATGCTGAAAGATTGAGAGTCTGCAAGTCTGGGTGCAGTAGCTTCCCCCTCACCTGGGGCAAGAGGTCTGAGATCAGGGGAAGCTGCTTGGGGGCTGTAAGGTCAGGCTGCACAGTAAGGGGTACCAATGCGGTCTGGGCCAATCTGGAGCAATGAGGATGGCCTTTGGTCTCTCCTCCCTTATTTTGATCAGTACCTTGGGAATAAGGGGCAGAGGAGAGAACGGGTACACAAAGAGGGAGTTCCAGGGGAAGGTCAAGGCATCCACCTTCCACACTAGGATGTGATATTCCCTGGTACAGAACCTTTGCAGCTGGTGGATGAGGTGCGAGGCAAAGAGAGATGCACCTCTGGAGTCCCCCACCCCTGACTGATTTGCAGAAAGATTTCTCTGTGGAGCTGCCATTCGTGGGGGTTCAGTAAGTTTCTGCTTAGGTGGTCTGCCAGGGTGTTGTTGATCCCTCGTAGGTATTAGGCAATTAGGTGTAAACCCATGGAAGTGACAGTCAGCCAGAGGCTCATGGCTAGCCTGCACAGAGGGTAAGATTGGGTCCCCCCATCCAGTTTGTTGATATACCACATTACTGTGGTGTTGTCTGTTTTTAGAAGGAGAACCCCTGACCTGAGATGGAGTTTGAAGGATGTCAGAGCCTTTTGTAATGATCATTTCTTTCTGATTGATGTGTAAGTGAAGGTGCTGGGCATCCCAAAGACCTTGGGTCCACCTGCGTGCTAGGTGAGCACCCCAAGCAATGTCTAAGGTGTCAGTGGTGATGGTCTGGCCATAGGGCGGAGGATGAAGGGAAGACCCTTGTTCTTGGCACAGACCTCTGCCCACCAGAGAAACTCTGCCCTTATACATGGGATCAGAGGGAGAGGCGTCTCTAGAGAATGAGAATGCTGGCACCAAAAGTTCTTTAGATAAACATTTTTCTCATTTGAAGACTGGCAAGAGGAATTAAAAGGATGCAAGATGCCATGTATCACAAGGCTTGCAGGAACTTCCTCGTGGTGAGGTGACTTCTGGAAGCCAGCTGGGTAAACTAGAGGGGCAAGAAGCTATGCTTTTCTGGGGATAGGAAGGCCATTTGGGATGCTGTGTCTAGCAGAGCTCCCAAGAAAATTATCTTCCTGGTGGGATTTTGCTTTGATTTCTTCTCGTTGATGGTGAACCCTAGGGAAGTTAGGAGGGATTTGACAAAGAAAAGGTCCTGGAGCAGCTTTTCTTTGCACTCTGCCTGAATGAGGAAGTCATCCAGGTAAGGGTAAATCTGTATATTTCTGTCTGCAAAATGCTATGGCTGGGGCTAAGCATTTGGTGAATACTCTGGGTGCAGTAGATAAGCCAAAGGGTAGTGCAGAGAACTGAAAGTGTTGTGATCCTGCACTGAAGTGCAGGAAATCCCTGCAGGATTGCCTTATGGGAATGTGTAGGTAGGCATCTTTTAGGTCTAGGGTCACTAGCCTGGCATTTTGTTAGTATAGGCAGAAGCTGTTGCAAAGTTAGCATTTTGAATCTGAGGACAACAGGGAGGTGCTTAGAATGGATAGATTAAGGATGGGGCGCCAAGTGCCCTCTTTTCTGGGAACAAGGATTAGTCTGGCCTTTGCCTGTTTGATCTGAGGGGACAGGTTCTACTGCCCCCTGGGATATGAGTTTGTACCAATTTCAATGCCTCTGCCCACTGACTTGGAGGCAAATCTGGGTACCCTCTTGAAAATGGGAGTTCGCTAAAAGTGAATTTGTATTTCTGAAAAATGATCTTTAAGACCCATTGGTCCTTTGTTACAGAAAGCCAATTTTCATTTGAAGAGGAAGAGCCTTCCTCCTAGTTTTTGATGAGTGAAGGGAGGACAGAGGGGGTAGGGGGAGTCATTGTGAGTTTTTGCCATAGAAGGATGGCTTAGAACTCCCTGCTTTTGGAGTGGAAGTGGTCCACTGTTTGCTTCTCTGTTGGCCCTGGTAATAGGGGTCTGGGATCTGAACCTGGGACATTGAACCTGAAATAAATATTTTACTGTTTGCATAGATTTTGCTTAGTCTTCCATCTTTTTAAGCACCTCTTCTGCTTTTACTCCAAAAAAGCGCTCCTTATCTAGGGGTGCATCAATAAGTTTAGACTTGACATGATCAGGGAGAGGTTATTTCTTCAGCCATGCATTTCTCCTAATGACAGATCCTGTCACTGCTGCCCTGCTAGAGGCTTCTAGGGCGTCATATATCCACAGTGTAATGAGTGTTTGGCCACTTGACAAGCAGAGAGCAGTAAATCTGCTAACTCTTGAATTGGCACAGTCAGTAAAGGTAGACATCTTTTGTTTTAATAGTTCCAAAGTGTGTTGCTGATAATTTTAACATATGGAACGGACAACTGAGTGCTCTGATAGCTAAGGTTGCAGAGGTGTATACTTTTTTTACCCCATCTGTCCAGACGTCTGGAGTCCTTGTCACAAGAAATGGGATTCTTGGTAGAACTAGTCTTAACTCCTTTAGGTCCTTGTGTAATAACCTCTGGGTCTGCAGCAGGATTTCTGTACAGGTATTTGAGAGACTCTGGTACTCTAATACCAGTCAGGTTTACTGGGGAGCAGGTGGGAGGGCATCAGGGGCTAAGCTGGATTCATGGAAAACATCATCCAGCACTTCTAAAATAGCTGAGATGGCGGCCAGGGGTCTTGTGCTGGGGCAGGCCCAGAAAGTCTCTAAGTCTTCTTATACTGGGGGGGGGGAGTCCTGACATTCCTATTGGAAATGTTCCCCGAGGATATAAAGGGTTCCCCCAAAGGGAAGATCCTCTGGAGGGGAGGCAGAAGGAATGGATTCCTCTGCATCTGAATCCTCATAAGCAGTCAGAGGTTACTGTTCCTCTTCAAAATCTGAATAGTCAGATACCTCAGAATCTTGTTCTGTCAGTTTCTGGAGAAGGATGCCTTTTCCTTTTAGAAGTTGTGGCCTGACTACCCCGTATAAGGGAGATGAGATCCTCCACCATTTTACACATTTGTGCTTGGGGTGGTGGAGCAGGAGCAAGAGCAAGATGGTGGCTAGAAGCAGATTTCCTAGGAGTGGGCTGGCTCCTAAGCCTGAGAGAATCAGTCGGCCTGAAAGAAACTAGTCTGATGAGAAGACGTCGTTTGTCTATATTCGGTAGTGCAAAAGGCCTCCTTGAAGCCAGTGCCTGCTTAGCTGTTCTGGACCCAACTGAGGCAGAGACAGCCAAAGGCTTGGAAGACTAAGATGTCTGTGGCATACCAGACTCCAAAAGGGTCTCGGTCGAGGCCTGCGTAGAAATCAAATCGGGCATCAGGAGCTGCAAAAGCACCTCACTGAATTCCGGACAGCTGACTACTTGCTTAGCAGTAGCTTTGTCGGAAGGCGCCTTGTGTGGTCTGTCTCTTATCTCTGTTTTTTTGGATTGTTGGCTGATGGATGCCATATCAGAATACAAAGACAGAACATGAAAATAACTGTTTACAAAAAGAGCTCTACTGCAAATGGTTCTCGCATTAAAAAGGGCACAGAACTGGCAATGGGGGGACGTTGTGGTCTAGGCCTAAACAAGTGATGTAGTAAGAAGGGAAGTCTCTGTGTGGGATCCGTTTTCCATAGGTGAGACAACTGTTAACTTTTTTGGACATCAGTTAGTGCAAGAAAAAAAGGTGTACCTAGCTTTATACGTTTTCAGCTGAAATTCAACCTCTGATAGCGACAGACTGGCACTTGTGAGAAATGCTTCTGCTATGGGCTCCACGGCAAGAAAGACTGATGTAATGATATTGTCTGCCTTGCTTTATAGCACTGACTACTTGACATCAGACTACAGGCAACTGCAGCTGATGAAAAAAAACACTGACCATGTTAACTGATGAAAGGACAAAGGTCTCAAAGTAAATGTAAAACAATGAAGTATACTTAATTCTGATAAATATTTCACATAATATAGGCAACACTCCTCAAATCAGATGCTGTCATAAGGGATCTTGGCATTTTTGTTGATGCCTCCTGATCTTTTTGCCATCATGTCTCTGCAGTAGTTTAGATGAACCAGACAGAGGAGCTTCTGATTTCAAATGAGGTATCCCGTAGATCCAGGTATAATGCTCTTTTTGGCATGTTTTTGTCTAAACGTATCACTCATCACAACAGACTTCAGATGCCTAATCAAAAAGATCAGTGGCCCCATAATTTTACGTTATTGGGATAGACTGTGTTCTCACTCTGCACTCAAGTTCTTATAGACTCTTTCATGGAAATCAATGTCTTGTCTGTTGAACTATTAAAGATGTGATCCTCTTTCACCTGTTCTTTCACAGACGAAATGCCTCCTCAAATACACAGTTAAAAGAACTAAACTTTTAATAGATGACATGTTTGCATGACAGATTATATCCCAAAGTATTCTACACCTCTTGAGCACACTTCCATTATGTATCAGAGAAGCATTCTTGACAACTTCAAGGTACACCTAGATAATTAGGATAGACAGCCTAAAATTTTCCCCCGGTCTATCTTGGGCTGTCCTCCTTGTAAGTGGAGGAAAATCTGGAATATGGGTTACTGGCTATGGTTGTAATGGTATGCAGAGCGAGTGACCAGTACCTACCTATGAGCCTATAGAAGTTAGGAATGGCTCTTTTCTAAAGGGACAAAATAATCAGAAACAAGTGCCCAAGAGAGCTGACAGCTCCAACCAACCCCAAAATAAGCAGCTAGGCACAAGGAGCACCAAAACGAGTACATCAACAAAAGTTTATTGCTCACAAAATCCTTTAAAAACCACAAACACTTAACTTTATCACCATGTTTTTCGTTCCCATTAGAGATTCCTCAGATTAATATTTTCTAAAGGGGTCCAATCCATTGCTTGCCTTGCAGAGATGAGCAATGGTAATCCTTGAAGATAATGTGGAAAAAGATTCAAAAAGGAACAAACGCAAATGAGAAAACAGGCAAGACTTACCACATCAGCTTCACCTGTAAGAAGGCCACTGTAACAGTAAAATATATTCTTCCCTTCATCCTCCTCAACAGCTGCAGACACTTTACATACCCCAAAATATACAATATTAAAAAGTCCAGAAAATTTGTGGGTACAATTTCATTAATGTCTTAAAGTTGTTTGCAAAGGGAGCCTGCTAGCAGATTCTACCTGGCCAGAATATGTACTTCTGGATATCTACTGGACTGAATGGTCCAAAGGCAAATAAAATACTGCCTCCAAGCTAGAGAGATTTGGTGCCCACTTGATGCACCACATTTCTCTGCTGTTTGTACTGATCTGAAAGTGGCACAGCAGGAAAGTTGTCCTGAACAGTTATGGTACTGCCTATATCTATTTTAAGATTATGCATGGAGACCTTTTTCACTGATACAAGCTACAATGTACAAAAAGATTACAGCTCACTAATCAGTTGCTGAGGTATGTCAGAGGAAATGCAAACATCTCCTCTGGATATACCTACTCATCTTTACTGACTGGGATTAGAACCAGTTATTAGGAACTTGCATAACTGCAGATGCTCAAGTATTTTCACTGATGCTGTCTTCATTACTGGGATACTGCACCATGCAGGTAGCCTGTGGCCAGAGTCTCTTCCAAAGATCTTCCCTCCTTTAGGGCCTCAACAGATACCCTGCTTCTAGGGCCAGAATGTCAGTATTTTGAAGGGTGCATCGATCAATTCTACATTTGGATCTTTCTTGCCTCAGGAGAACCAGAGGAAGATCCCAGCATCAGCCAGGCCCACTCCAAGGACTCCCAAAACAGTAAATATTTGGTTGACAGTGATGAAGGGGAGATTGAGCTGCCACCCCAACCCCAGGAGATGGTGTCAGAAAAGGAGAAAGGTGGGAGGAACAAGATATTCAGTGAGACTACCAACATCTGCAAATATGTTGCATTCCTAACGCAACTGCACTATGTTCATTATAACACTCACTGCTGCAGTCTTCACTACTGGAAATACTTCTCAATGCAGTGAAAAAGTACAGTTGTGTACACTTACCATAAAGGTAGATGTTAGAATGTATTCACTGCTGCAGTCATTACATTTGGGTTATCTGCCTGCAGGTAGCCCTCAGCCGGCCTGAATATCAAAGTCTTGGATTCTTGCATCGGATGCTATCTCGTCTACCATGACGTTAGGGGTATAAAACATGCAGTTGACGCCATTACATCAGTTTTTCTTGTCCCAGATGTCAGGTGCCCCCTTAATGGGAAGCAATTAAATCTATAAATGTACAAGGTTATACCTCCAACAAAAAGGCAAATACAGCAAAAAGCTTTTGAAGATAGCAAAGGAAAGTAGAGGTATATCCAAAAAGAGAAGGGGGTTGGAGGGAGGCAACCAGGACTGCAACAAACTTCTACATTTATGGTAAGTGTACATAACTGTACTATGTTCTTCATGTTTCACTGTTGCAGTCATCACTTTTGGGTAAATTCCCAAAGCTAAGGATGAGAGGAGGAATTTAAATAGAATTAGGACCAGCTAAAATGCCTCGCAAGACTGCAGTGGCAAAAACAGCTCTGGATTTAGAGAAAATTGGCAGATGGTAATGCTTTGTAAAAGTATGTACAGAACTCCAGGTAGCAGCTTCTAGGATGTCCCTGGTAGGGACGCCTCTGAGAAAGGCTGTGGAGGTAGATGCAGCCCTGGTAGAGTGGGGTCTGATCCCCTATGGGATAGGTTTTCCATGGTGTTTGTAGTAGAAATGAATGCGATGGCCTATCCATTTGGAAATGGTTTGCTTTGAAATAGCCTTCCCCTCTACCCCTGCAGCAAATGCCACCAGCAGTTGATTAGATTTCCTTTGAGGATTAGTTCTGTCCAAGTAGAATCTAAGTTGTCTGGGCATGTCTAAGGAGTGGAGAATGCATTCCCTTTGTTCTGTGGATTAGGGAAGAAGGTTGGCAAATGTATGGACTGATTAAGGGCCACACTGGATACCACCTTGGGCATGGAGGGATTGGTCCTGAAGGACACCTTGTCAGCATGAAAGATTATGAAAGACTACACTGCCAGGAGGGCCTGTAATTCAGATACCCTTCTTGCTGAAGTGATTGCTAAAAGGAAAGCTGTTTTCCAATAAAGGAATTTTAAGTCTATAGTGGCAGCTAGCTCGAAAGGAGGAAGGGTGAGTTTTTCCAATACAAAGTTGAGGTCCCAGGATGGAGTTGGAGCTCTCCTGGGTGGTCGTAGATTTTTGGCCCCTCTCAGGAACTGCTTAAGTTCTGGATGAGAGAAGAGGGGGGGTTCTGTGTTATGAGTCGAGATGGCGGAGCCGTGAATTTTGATAGAGAAAGACAGGTCCTTAATGAAGCATCTCGGTTACGTACTGTAAAATCTGAGGTAAATTGGGCACTGTTGTGCTCATCCCTTGGGCTTGGTTCCAGGCACAGAATCTTTTCCATTTTTCTGCGCAAGACTTTCTGGTACTAGGCCTACTTGCCTCTAAAATGATATCCATCACTGGTTTACTGAGGGATGGTTAAGAGAAATTATGTAATTAGCCAGGCTGCAAGATTCAGTGTTTGAAGTTGAGGGTGCAGAATTTGGTTCTCCTGCTGAGACAATAGGAGTAGGAGTCTGAGGCAGGTGCCATGGGGCCCACAGTGACACTGCACAAGAGGGGGTACCAGTGTTGGCGTGGCCAGTCTGGTGCAATCAAAATCATCCTTAGTTTGTCTTGTCTGATCTTTAGCAGTACTTTGGAGAGCAGAGGCAGAGGAGAAATGGTATAAACGGATAGATTTTTCCAGCTGAAGGACAGAGCATCCACTTTCCAAGCTCGTTTGTGGGGAGTCCTTGTGCAGAATTTGTCCAACTGGTAGTTTTGGGGGGAGGCAAACGGGTCTATATCTGGACTCACCCATTTGCTTGTCAACATATTGAAAATCCTTGGTTCTAGTTTCCACTCATGAGGGTCCATGAGGTTTCTGCTTAGTTAGTCTACCAGTGTATTTAGTTTTCCTGGCAGGAATTGAGCTTGTAAATGTACTTGATAGCTCAGTGCTCTGTTCCACAATGTCATGGCTAGTCTGCAGAGGGGGTAAGAATGTGCCCCCCCCCCCCGCTTATGTACCACATATAAACAGTGGTGTTGTCCGTCTATCATAAATTGTCCTGGAAGAATGTGGTCTTTGAAGGGTGTCAGAGCATTCTGTACAGCTAACATTTATTTTTGATTGATATGCAGGTGCATTTGACTTTGGTTCCATTTGCCCTGAATGCACTTCCCCGTCAGGTGGGCACCCCATGCATAGCCTAATGCATCTGTTAAAGTGTGGGCGGCAGGGGGTAGTGTGAATGGTAGTGCCCTGTTTTGGTGGCAGGCTTCTGCCAACCAAAGGAACTCTAGATGTAGGCAAGGTATGATAGGAATCATTGCTTCTAGATCCTGTGAATGTTGACTCCATATGCTTTTGAGATACCACTGCAGTTTTCACATATGCAGCCTTGCATATGGAATTAGAAGAATGCAGGAGGCCATGAACCTCAAGGCTTGCAGTATTTGTCTTGCAGATAACTAGGTTTTTGTGGCCACTTGTTTGAAGTAGGTTATCAAATGAGTGTCTCTCTGGTGTGAGGAAAGCCATCTGGGAAGTTGTATTCAAGCTTGCTCCCAGGAATATAATTTGTTGACCGGGTACCAGGTGCGATTTCTTTTCATTTATGGTGTACCCCAGACAAGTCAGTACCCTATGAACAAAGTCAGATGATTCAAAAGTATGTCCTGGCTTTATGCCTGAATTAGACAATCATCCACATATGGGTATATATGAATATTTCTTTGCCTGCAGAATGCAATGACTGGAGCTAGGCACTTTGTGAATACCCTGGGCACAGTAGATAAGCCAAAGGGGAGTGCAGAGAACTGATACTGCATGTGTCCTGCTTTGAAGCGTAGGTATCTTCTGCAAGACTCCCTGATAGGGATGTGCAGGTATGCTTCTTTTAAATCTAGTGTTGCCAACCATGCATCTTTGCCTAGCATAAGAAGCAGCTGGTGAAGAGTAAGCATCTTGAATTTTGGAATCACCAGAAAAGTATTTAGAAAGGTCCAGGATAGGATGCCATGCAATGCCTTCTCTGGGTACCAGGAAAAGTCTCGAATAGAACTCTTGTCCCTTTTCCTCATCTGGTACCAAGTGAATAGCTCCCATGCTTCACAGAGAGTATTTGATTTTGGGCCTCTGCCCACTGATTTGGGGGTAGGATTTGGCCACCCGCTTGGTCTTGGTAAGGTGTGGAAGTGAAATCTGTATCCTTGGGACATTATATTTAAAACCCGTTTGTCATGGGTAATGAGTTCCCAGTTTTTGGCCTGCAGACCAATCTTTCCGCCTAAAGTAGTATTCAGTTGGGAAGTGCTTGGAGGTTTTAGAAACAAGTCATTGAGACCGTTTTCCATGGGGGGGGGGTTACTACTCCCCGATTTGGGTGCGGAAAACCCCCACCGCTTAGTCTTGTGCACCCCCTGGGACTGAAACCTGGTGTTCCTGCTTGAGAAGACCTTGAAGAGGCTGTAAAGGACAAATTCTTAAGAGGGCCAGTACCTACTAAATCTAGGAGGCTGAACTTGTAAGAAATCTAACAGTTTGCATAGATTTAGCTTTACCTTCCATCTTTTTAAGAACTTCCTCAGCCTTGTTGCCAAACAGGCGGTCCTGATTTAAGGGGGCATCCAGCAATTTAGCTTTAACATGATCAGGTAAAGACTGCTCCTTAAGCCAAGCATGCCTTCTGAGCACAGAACCAGTAACAGCAGCCCTTGCAAGAGGCCTCTAAAAAATCAAATCCACATTGCAAAGTATATTTTCCAACATGTTCAGCAGAGTGCATTAAATCCTGTAATTCTTTATTTTCCGCAAGTCAGGAATCATCATTTTCTGTTTAAGCAGTCCAATAACATGTTGTTGATACTTTAACACATGAAACTGGCAGTTTAAAGCCCTAATGGCAAAGGCTGCAGAAGTGTAAACCTTCTTAACCCATCTATCCAACGCCCTGGAGTCTCTATCAGAAGGGGTAGGATTTTTATTAGTAGAAGCCTTAATGCACTTGGGTCCCTGTGAAACAGTCTCTGGATCTGCAATAGGATTTTTAACAAAGAACTTGTGTGAATCAGGAACGCTGTAATATCAGTCAGGCTTTCTGGGAGCAGGAGGCAAGAATCGGGGGCTAAACTAGATTCTGAAAATGCATCAACAATGTCTAATACAGGAGGAATAGCTAAAGGCCTATGCTGAGGCAGGAGTAAGAAATCCCTAAGCCTCTTATGAATCAGAAAATCCTGGCTTTCCCAGTGGAAATGCTCCCTTAGAGTATGTAAGGTTTCACCAAAAGAAAAATCCTCTGGAGGGGAAGCAAAGGGAATGGAGTCCTCTGCATCAGAATAGTCATACATAGATAAGGGCAAATACAGATCATCAGAAAAATCAGAATCCAGGTCAGAAGATTCATAAACAACTTCAGTCCTAGGTCTCTTAGAAGGGGGAGGCTGGCTTCCCCTAATTAAAGTTATAAGATCTTCAGCCATTCTTATTTGTTTTTTTAGGCATAGAGGCCTGAGCATGCAGCCTGGGCGTCAGTTTTTTAGGCATGGTTCGAGATTTAAGCCTAAAAGAAGGAGGCGTCTGTTTAATATGCAAGTCCGTAGGTCTGAATACACCCTCAGAAGCCGGGCCTGCACAGTGGCTCCAGACCCATCCAAGGTAGACACATCCGCAGGTTCCATAGTTGTAGCGTCTCACGGATGGGTCTCAGCAGAGGCCTGCGAATCAGAAGTAGTGGGTATCAGGGGCTGCGAAAGCGCCAGAGTACCAGCGAACTGGCGACTGGCTTAGAAGCGTCGTCGGCAGTTTTAGACCTTGGCGGCCTGTCTTTATGCTTGCGTTTTTTCAGAATCCCAGTAGTCGGATGGCTAACCGACATTTCTGGATAATTAAACAGAGAACCAAAATATTTAAAGGCAAAAATATACAGACGGATAGTGCGTTGATTAAAGCACAAAACCGACAGCACGGTACGTCGTGTTCAGGGCCTAGGCAAGAAATACAGTACGAATGAAAATCTTTATGAGGTACTTGCTTTCTACAAGTAATGCAATTATTAACTTTTACTGACATCGGTAAGGACCAAGAAAAAGTTTCCTCAATGGGGTACTTAGCTTTAGTTGAAGACTTCGGTTCTGAAACTTGAAAACGAAAATTTCAGGAGTCAGCCGACCGGCACTTGCTTCTGCTTCGGGCACGGCAAGAAAGACTGATGTAATGGCGTCTGCTGTATGTTTTATACCCCTGACGGCCTGACGTCATGGAAGAAGGGACAACAAATGACGCAGGACCCACGTCTTTAAGCAGGCCGACTGAGGGCTAACTAAGCAGATAACCCAAAAGTGATGACTGCAACAGTGAAACACAAAAAACATCTGTACTATTGCTCTTAGTGTTTCACTGTTGCAGTCATTACATTTGGGTTGATCACAAAGCTAAGGAAGGGAGGAAGAAGTTGGAGAGCATTAGGACCCGCTATTAAGCACTGCAGTGGCAAAACCAGCTCTGGATTTAGAAAAAAATAGGAATGTGGTAATGCTTGGTGAAGGTATGTACAGAGCTCCAGGTAGCAACTTCTAAGATGTCCTTGATAGGGACAACTCTAAGAAAGGCTGTAGAGATAGATGCAGCCCTGGTGGAATGTGATCTTATCCCCTTGTGGGGTAGGTTTTCCATGGTGCTTATAGCAGAAATGAATGCAATGGGCTATCCACTTAGAAATGGTTTGCTTTGAAATGGCCTTCCCCTCTGCCCCTGCAGCAAAGCCAACTGGCAGGTGTTCAGATTTTCTGAGAGGCTTAGTCCTGTTCAAATAAAATCTAAGTTGCCTGTGCACGTCCAAAGAGTGCAGTATTCGTTCTCCTTTGTTTTGTGGATTCGGGAAAAAAGTAGGCAAATGAATGGACTGATTAAAGGGCCACACTATACACCACCTTGGGCATAAAGGAAGGATTAGCCCTAAGCGGCACCCTGTCTGCATGTAAGATGATGAATGGCTCCACTGTCATGAGGGCCTGTTATTCGGACACTCTTCTTGCGGAAGTGATGGCTAGAAGAAAGGCTGTTTTACAAAAAGGAAGGAATTTTAACTCTGCAATTGCAGCTGGCTCAAAAGGAGCTAGAGTGATATTTTCCAATACAAAGTTAAGGTCTAAGGCTGGAGTAGGGGCTCTCCTGTGCGGTCTTAAATTGTTGGCCCCCTCAGAGGAATTGCTTTAGCAGGGGATGGGAGAAGAGGGGTGGTTCAGTATTATAATGAGCTGAAATGGCAGAGGCATGAATTTTAATTTATGAGAAGGAAAGGCCCTTGTGGAGCATCTATGTTAAGTACTGAGGAATATGAGGAAAGTTGGGCACTGTTGTACCCATCCAGAGTCTGGCTCCAGGAACAGTACATTTTTCAGTTTTCGGCATAGGATTTTCTAGTACTAGGCCTCCTTGCCTCCAGAATGACATCTAGCACCTGTGTACTAAGGGATGTTCTTGGGGAGCTCAATAAATTAGGCAGGCTGCAAGGTTCAGGGTTTGAAGTTGAGGGTGCAGAATCTGACCTCCTGCTGGGAGGACAGGGAAGGAGTCTGAGGCAGGTGCCAATGTTCCAGCAGTGACGTACTGTGCAAGAGGGGGTACCAGTGTTGGTGTGGCGAGTCTGGTGCAATCAGTATTGTCCTTGGCTTGTCCCATTTGATCTTTAGCAGAACTTTCGAGAGGAGAGGCAGAGTTGGAAAGGCATAAACTGAGAGGCTTTTCCAGGTGAAGGACAGGGCATCCACTTTCCAAGCTTGACTGTGGAAGTCCTTGTGCAGATTTTGTCCAATTGGTAGTTCTGAGGGGAGGCAAACAGGTCTATCTCTGGATTCCCTCATTTGTTTCTCAAAAGGTTGAATATCTTTGGTTCCAGTTTCCACTCGTGCGGGTCCATAAGATTTCTACCTAGGTCTGTCAGTGAATTTAGCTTGCCTGGCATGAATTGAGCTTGTAGGTGCACTTGGTATCTCAAGGCTGTGTTCCACAGAGCCATGGCTAGTCTGCAGAGGGTACAAGTGAGTTCCCCCCTGCTTATGTACCACATAACAGTGGTGTTGTCTGTCTTTACCAATAATTGTCCTGGAAGAATGTGGTCCCTGAAGGTTGTCAGGGAATTCTATATAGCTAACATTTCTTTTTGATTGATATGCAGGTACATCTGACACGAGTTCCATGTGCCCTGAATGCACTGCCCTGCCAAGTGAGCCCCCCCATGCATAGTCCGATGCGTCTGTTAGGGTTTGGGCAGCAGGGGGTAGAGTGAATGGGAGCCCCTTGTTGTGGTAACAGGCCTCTGCCCACCAAAGGAACTCTGTCTTTATGCAAGGAATGAAAGGAATCATTGATTCCAGGTCCTGAGAATGTTGACACCATAGGCTTTTTAGATACAATTGTAGTTTCCTCATATGCAGTCTTGCATATGGAATTAGAAGAATGCAAGAGGCCATGAACCCCAGGGGCTTAGTATTTTCCTTGCAGATAGCTGGGTCTTTGTGGACAGTAGTTTGAAGTAGGCTGTCAAACTTGTTTCTCTGGTGTGAGGTAAGCCATCTGGGGAGTTGTGTTCAAGCTTGCTCCCAGGAATAAAATTTGTTGGCAGGGTACTTGATATTTCTTTTCATTTATGGTGTACCCCAGTGAGGTTAGAAGTTTCTTTACAAATGTCAGATGTTTTAGTAGCATGTCCTGGCTTTCTGCCTGAATTAGACAATCGTCCAGGTAAGGGTATATTTGAATATTTCTTTGCTTGCAAAACGCAATGACTGGAGCTAGGCACTTTGCGAATACCCTGGGCACAGTAGATAAACCAAAGGGAAGTGCAGAGAACTGATAGTGCATGAAGCCTGCTCTGAAGCGTAGGTATTTCCTGCAAGATTCTCTTATTGGAATGTGCAGGTAATCTTCCTTTAAATCTGAGGTTGCCAACCAGGCATCTTTGCCTAGCACAGGAAGCAGCTGTTGAAGTGTTAGCATTTTGAATTTTGGGATTACCAAAAAGGTATTTAGAATAGAGAGATCTACGATAGGACACCAGGATAGGTCTTTTCTGGGTACCAGGAAAAGTCTTGAGTAAAAACCTTGTCCCCTTTCTTCTGCTGGGACAGGTGGAATAGCCCTGATACTTAGGAGAGATAACCTGCTGTTGAGCCTCTGCCCACTGATTTGGGGTTAGGTTTGCCCAACCGTTTGGTGTTGGTAAGATGTGCAAGTGGAATCTGTAGCATTGGAAAACTATTTAAAACCCATTTATCCCGGGTAATGAGTTCTCATTTTTTTTGCATGCAGGGCGATCTTTCCCCCTAAGGGAGCAGGTAGTTGAGCAGGGCTTGGAAGGTTTAAGGTTAAGTCATTGTGACATTTTTCCATAGGGGGATGGCTTACTACTTCCAGCTTTGGAAGTGGGAGCTCCCCCACTGCTTAGGCCTGTGAGTACCCTGAGACTGGAGCCTAGGTGGTCTGCTGTTCGTGGGTTTGGACTGAAGGCCTGGAAGATGCAGGAAAGGACCAATTCTTAGAAGGCTAATTGTTATACAAAAGAATAATTTTTCCAAGAACCGGACAGAGGACAGATCTGCCAGCTTAAAATGGGATGTCAGTTTCTCCAACATATAATTAAGATCCCATGAAGCAGCCATTTGTCTTAAGTGGCCCAAGTTGTCACTTGCCGCAAAAATGTTTAACAGAATGTCTAGAACAATAATGGTGGGGGGGGGGGTTATCGGAGGACAGACGTTAAACAGCAGAAGCATGAACTTTTACAGATGTGCGAGCTAGGCCAGATTTGTAGAGACAGGGCAGGGCCAATGCCATTACAGCACTCTCAGGGGTTTAGGTCCCTGAAGTGAAACCAAAAGAAATTGTTTCCATTTTGCTAAATATGATTTTCTTGTACTAAGTTTCCTAGCTTCCTTCCTAATGTTTAACATTCCCTGTGAAAATTTGTGTCTGCCTGGATTTAATGAGAATTCAGGCCGTCAGTAGGTTCAGTCTGGGGAGTAGCAGGGACCCCTTGTTCTGAGCTAGAAGGTCCACTTGGCTCCCCACTGAAATCTTGAGAATCACACTGCAGAGTCCTGACAAAAATACACACAACAAAAGCCACAGGAGAAAAGTGAATACAGAACATTGCTCTTCTCTCTTAATTTTTTTATTTTTTTTTGGAGAAGGGCAAGCCCCCTGTAACTCCCACAGTCAAACCTGTGTGTATGTATATATAGGTGTGTGAGACATGAAAATCTCTGACTTGGTACACAGAAGTCGGGACTTTCAGCTATTTGGGCTCCACATCAAGACTCAGCAATGCAAGTCCCAAGATTTTAAATTGTTACCTGACCACTCTGATATAGTGCCTCATATTTTTCCCATTGCCATGGTGAATAAGAGGAAGCCAATGCTGTCTTGGCAAAAAAGGATTTTTGGCCTCTCCTCCTGCACTTTTCTCAAGAGCCTAGAGAAAAAGGGTAAGGGAGGGGAAGGCATACATAACAGAACTATATGACACAGGGAGAAGGCATCTGTAATCCAGGATCACAGAGTCGCTAACCTTGAGCAGTACTGTCTTAGTTGCCCGTTCTCATGACAAGCAAACAAGTCTGTGACAAATGCCACCTAGTTGAAACATACCACAGGATAGCATCTATTTGTGTGGGTCTGCAAATGTTTTGCTCAGCCTGCTAACTATGGTCATACAGGATTCTCTTCTACAATACTATTTCCCAAGCTTGCATGACTAATCTGCATGGTTGGTAGGACTGCCCCCCTCTATTGTTCATGTACCACATTTAGCCGTAGTGTTAGCAGTTTTCACTTAAAGGACTACCTCTAGTATGGATGGGAGAAAGGCCTTTAGAGCCAGTACAAGTCATCATTTGTTTGATGCTCATGTGTTTGACCCTAGTACTTTGCTGACAAAAACCTCCCAAACCCAGAAATCCTGAACAAGGGCTCCCCAAGCAATGTCCAAACCATCTGCTGTCTATGTCACAGTGTGCTGCTTTTCCCTGAAGGTCACACCCTGGTTCAACAGTAATGAATCTACTTTAAGATTTCTCTTCTGATACATGGCAGGGCAGAAATAAAGGTTTACAAGGGCTGGAGGTGCTAGGCCCCATCTGTTTCTTATGTACCAGTGAAACATTATCATATGATGGCATGCCTAAGGCATCACCAGAATATATGCTGCTGTGTGTGTCCAAGCACCAGGAACTTCCAATGCAGTGGCTTTTTCTTTCTAACAGCAGAGGGAGAAAAAAATCTGTGGACATTTGTTTATTACCCTGTGGGAGGAAAGCTCTGCACTGTACAATGTCTTGGTCACTGCTAGGAAGTAACAGTTTGGAAACTGATACGAGTACATACCTCTCAACCTCTTGGAGAAAGACACTTGGAAAAAGCCATAAATACAAGAGGGACAAAGGCCCAAAATAGGGACAGTTTTTAAATATTGCTCTTACAAACTTAGAAAGTTGACAGAACAGGTTTTGCATTAGCATGCGTTTTCTGAAGGGTATGTAGTCTAAAACTGAAATGTCTGCCATTGTCAAACTTAAATGATTTGCAACTAAATTGCCAGAAAAACACAATTTCATGAAAAACTGAAAAACAATAAAAGGCAAACATCAGTACAGTTAAGCGGTACGATGGAGTATTTTTCCATATTTACAGCCTATCTGTAGAGTGGAATTCGGCAGTGTAGCAGGATTTTGTTAAAATGAAGTAACTGCCTAGGTCAAGGAAAATTTGAATGCACTCAGTCTTTCAGAAATCCTCCTCTGGAGCTAGACATTTTGTGAATACTCTGGGGGCAGTGGACAAGCCAAACACAGCAAGGCTTTGAACTAATAACCACCCAACTTCACATCTTAGGAATTGTGCTTTTTGCTTATAGAAATATGAAAGCATGTGCCCTTTAAGTCCAGGGCTGCTATGAATAAGCCTCAAGGAATGACAGGTAGTAAACCCTGCAGTGTGAACTTATGTTGCTGCTGTTTTTCTTTCGGCTTTTCCCAGTTAGGGGTCGCCACAGTGGAACTCCGGTCCACTAATGATTGGCAGTAGATTTTTACGGTGCCGAGGTGCATGCTCGACGCCCAACCTTCAACTACGGCATGCCCATTCACGCATATCTTTCGAACGCTACTTGACCGCAGGGAGGACATGCAGACTCCACACAGAAGGCATTCCAGCAGAGAATCGAACGGGAGGACCTGTTGCTGTGAGACGACAATGCTACCGCTGCACCACTGACCACTGCTATCAGTGCAACCCTTAATGTGAACTTTTATACTGTCAGAAAATGCTCTAGTTGGAAAAGGTCTGAGATGGGTAACCAAGTACTCTTTTCTTGGCACCAGAAACATCCTGGAATAAGACCCTTGTCTTTCTCCTCCCAGAGAGATGTTTTCCACAGCCCCTGTACCTAGAATGTCTCAGTATCAGAGAAATTAACTGTATTTTGTCCCCAAGAATTGATGGTATACTTCTAAACTGGAGTCTTTTCTGAAACTGCATGCAATAGTCTAATAATGTTTAAAAGCCATTTGCCGTGAGTGACTGCCTCCCAATTCCTTATAAATGTGGACAAGCTTCCTCTATGTTTTGAGGAAGACAGAAGGTTGCTGGAGTTGAGATGGGTTTTGGAGGGGGTAAACAACGTGCGCCTTTGGTTGATCTATCCAGGGAGAGTGGTCTCAGCCCAGACAGCCTCCAGACTGCACCCTATTGAAATGTTAGCATTCAAAATGTCGTGTCAAATTGAATAAATAAAAAAGACTGAAAACACAGAACAGCAAATCTCTAAAACTGCACTTCTCCTTTAAATTTCTTTTTGCATGGTAGTAAGCCCAGTGAAGGCACCCCCCCCCCCCACACACACACACATCTCTGAACTTATATACAGTGTAATGGAAAAGTATTTGCCCCAGTCCTGATTTCTTACTTTTTTACATGTTTATCGCACTTAAATGTTTCAAATCAAACAAATTAAAATTTTAGACAAAGATAACCCAAGTAAACAAAATGCAGTTTTTAAGTGAGGATTTTATTTATTAAGGGAAAAAAAATATCCAAACCTACATGGCCTTAAGTGAAGTCAAGACTCAACTTCAGGAGTTTCTACCCTTCTCTTTTTGTGAAGAATGTAGAAGGACAAAGTCCATAGTTAAGTTGTGTAAAATCTTGCCATAACAGTAGATGTCCCTCTCTTCACTGTTTCAGTATTCTTTATAAGGATCTCTTGGGCAGTATACCAAAGCCTTATGACCTTTTATGCACTGTACAAGCACACACATGCTCCCCGCACAGGACGTAGGGCATAAGTGATATACTGGCACGTTTACCCAGAAATGAACTGACCCAGTACAGAACAGTCTCCACAGGACAAGAGAGTCCATGCACACAAAGGAGAAAATGCAGAAAAAAAAAGGATACTCTCAGCCAGAAGGGAATCCAAAACAAAAACCAGAACAAAAAGGGGTTTGGAGGGTGGTAGTGAATACTGCAACAGTGAAGAGAAGGACATTACTGGTATGGTAAGATTTTACACAACTTAACTATGGACCATGTCCTTCTACATCACTGTTGCATTTCTTTACTATAGGGAGAGTAAAAAAAAAAAAAAAAGCTCAAAAAACATAATGGGAGGTGGAAGGCTGAGAAGAGTCCTCAACAAAACCATACTAAAATGGCTCTAGCAAAACCTGCTCTGGCCCTAGAAACCATATCCAACTTATAATGCTTAGCAAAAGTATGTACTGAAGGCCAAGTAGCAGCTTCAAGAATGGAACAGATGTCCAACCCTTGGAAGAAAAGCAGCAGAAGAGGCAATAGAAGTAGACAGATTTGCTATGAAGAGAACAAGAAATGGTCTTGGATATCCCAGACAAAATGGTTTGCTTAGAAACAGCCAAATACAATGTCCTGGGATGAAAAGAAACAAAGCTGATCAGATTCACGAATGGCCTTAGTTTTATCCAAACAGTACCCGAGCTGTCTGTGCAAATCCGGGGTATGCAAAGACCTTCTTACTAGCAGAATGAGAAGGGAAAAAGGAAGGGAGTTATACTGACTGATTAAAGGACAAATCACTTACTACCTTGGGCATAAAAGGATTACTATGAAAAGACACCGTCTCCCAGTTTGTTTGTCTCTTCTGGCTTTTCCAGGTTAGGGGTCGCCACAGCGGAACTCCGGTCCGCTAATGATTGGCAGTTGATTTTTACATACCGGCTTGCCAGGCCTGACGCACAACCTTCAACGAAGGTACGCCCATTCACGCATATCTCCACGCAGAAGATGCTCTAGCTGAGAATCAAGCTGGACAGCGTAAAAACCAAAAAAGGAGGAATGGCCATAAGGGCCTGAAGCTCAGAAACCCACACAGTAGAAGCAAGAGCCAGCAAGAAGACATTGTACAAAGTAAAATGTTGCACAGAAGCAGAATCTACAGGCTCAAAAGGTGCCAGTCAATTTTTTCCAAAACAAAATGGTCCCAGGAAGGAAAAATAAACACCTTTAAGAAACTGTCTAACCTCAAAACAAAGAACCAAGGGAAGATTCAAGGGCGGGGAAGCAGAAATGGCTGACAAGTGGGCTTTTACAAAAGAATAGACCAAGCCAGTCTGCAGCAACCAACACAAATAGGACAGGACCAAAGAGAACCCACCAAAAAAGGGTCCTGGTTACAAGCTGGCACCAGACATAAAATCTTTTCCTTTTGGACATAAGATTTTACTGGTTATGGTTTCCTTGCCTCCTGTAAAATCCTGAGCATATCCTCAGAAAAGACGTGCATGAAAGGGATCAAAATCCTATCACCTACAGTGTCAGTTAAGACATGGAGAATGGTCCGAAGAGGTTATCCCACAGGAAGCTGCCAAAACCTTGATGTTGAGTGCCCAGGTCACAAACACCATGCCAAATGAGTTGGGCTAGAGTGCTACAGATGCAAAGATGTCATTACCAAGGTAAGGACACAAATCACTGTCAACTTAACAGGATTTTGATGGATGGAGGACTCTGAATACTTGAATGCAGATACTGGCACTGTGGAAGGAGCTAGAGATGGAGGGGCCCCAACCTGATCAGACCTAGTAAAGGGGGATGGGATAATATCCAGCTCTAGCTACATCCTAAAAAACACCCTCATCATTCCCTCCTTTTTAATTTCTACAAGTCCTTTGGGTTTCTAACACCATGATGGGAATGGACTCCGTTTCTAAGTCAAAGAAAGATTAAAGTTCATGAAATTAGTATTGTTTCAATCTTTGATGTCAGCCAAAAGTGCTCTTCGGAGCACCCGCAATGTGCCCAGTAATGACTCCTCCTGCAATCTGTACGGATTTACATGGATTTGTAACTTATGACCCCGTTGCTCCTACTACTATTCTACATTGCTCTCGTTTCTGCCTGCAGATACTGATATTCTATGACTTTGTCTCTCTATGTACGCAAGACTGTAGTCACTGGGTGTGGTGATTTCAATGATCAATGTCAGTCTTGTCTTCTTTTCTTGAACCACTACATCCATTTTTCTAGCATCTATCTTTTGAATTGTTGGTAATGAGTGGTCCCATGTGATATAAACCATCATTTTCTATGACGGGTTGTGGCTTATGTTTCCAGTGTTTTTTAGCCACTTCAATACCATAATGTTTGCACAATCCCCAGTGCAACAATCTTGCCACATTATTATACCTTTCAGTATACAGTTCTTCTGTCATTAGTATGTCAAAACTTGCAGCAAAGTGTGCAACCGTTTCCAATTCGGTTTTACAAAACCTTTGTCTGATTCTAACACATATTCAATGGACTTTGCAAACCAATGTGTATGTATAAGCCCACTATCTTGGGCTGCCAATATTAACCTTTCATCTCTTGGTTTGAATTACCTATCCTTAACCATTCCTGCATTTGTTCCTGATCAACATGAGGTTCGTCCTGAAGTTTTCTATACTTGCAACTATATTTATGCTTTTTCCACATTTCTTGCCTTCTCATCTGGTCCTTTACCTTATATTCTTCTCTCGGTTTTTGGCACATTCAGTTGCTGCCTGATTTTTATCCACTTCTGCTTTGATTTCCATTCCTGCTTGACACTGATATGCTTCTGCTAAATTAAGACGAGAAGTCATCTTAGATTTATTCTCATGTTTCAAAACTTTCACTACGTTTGGGTCTTCAGGTCAGCAGATGTGTGGAGTTCCACGATTGCAGATCTATACATATAATCAATTTCAAGGAGGCCCATCCCTCCTTCAGGATGGGGAATATATAATCTTACTGATTTTTATAAATCATTTGGTGAGCTTCAAGCATCCTTCTTATTTTCCCATCTAATCTAGCCAACACGTTTTGGGGCCAGTCAAATCACTCCAAAACCAAGTTGGGACAGGAACAGCAACTTGGTTTACAGCTTGAAATTTGTTCTTAGACGTCAGTACTGTTTTTCAGAATTAATTTAAGTTTTCGGAAATATTCCCTACCAAGTTTTATTCACATTTGTTTGTATTTTATTGCTGATCCTTCATCAGTCCCCAAGTATCTATACACTCCCTCTTGCTCAAGGTCTTTTATATATCACATTCTTGTCCCAAACTGTTCCTGACTTTGCAGTTTTCTTGCTTTAAAGGTTGCTTTTGCACATTCATCAAGACCAAATGACATTCTTATATCTGAAAAAGAATTGGCAACTTGCAGTTGTGCTTTCAGTTCATCTGATGAGCTATATAGTTTTAAATAATCGACAAAGAAAAGATGAGAAGTCTTTACACTGTTTACTAGGAGCCAAATTATGGCCATGGCCTACTTAGCTGCTAAGCAGACAGCTTAATGGGTTAGGGGCAAGGCAGAATAGCAGTCAACCTGGAATATCCCCCTTTGAATTTTTATCCTGGGATAATAATTTGTCCTTTACCATGACTTAACTGCAAAGTGGTCTGCCACTGTTTCATGGTCACTGTAATGTAGTCGATTAGTGTAGTGTGTTATGTTTCACAGGATCTTCAGAAATACTTCTCCAAAATGTATTTTTCTTTTTTGGCGGTCTTTCAATTCCTTTTATCTTATTTCCCAATTCTCTATAAATCTTTTTTGGATCAATAAATTGCTTATTTTGTACTTTTATATTTATTTTCATATCTTCTAAGTCTTTCCGCCTGTGCTAAATTTTTAGTTTATCTGCAATAGTGCATGACAGATCCTGGTCTGTTCTAATACTGCGCATTGCTTTCATCTCATCTATTTTTCTTAGTATTTTTGTTTATCTATTCCTTTTGTTGATCTATTCCCTCTTCTATAATCTTCTAACAGTGACACTTCATGTCTTACCTGCTTTATAGTTCTTTGATATTTCCACAATGGTAGTCTATTTCTCCCCTTCCTTTCCCTCACCACCCAGTGTTCTTGAGGTAGAACTTTATCAGTTATTAATTTAGCTGGACAGTAATACATCCGTTTTACTTTTGTTATACCACATGGGCTTCTATGAACAGTCCTAATTACTATGTTAATTTGTTTTATTAAGCTTCTGACTTTTTGGGTTTTATTAACCTTCTACAGTCTATTTCTTTCATTGATCTTGATACATCTGTTTAGGTCCATTAAATCAAGCAACTTTTCTCTTGGCTCATTTTCTTCCAAACTAAGGGCACATGCCTAGTTTTCCAATTCCTGCAGGCATTCTATAGAAGATTCTATAGCATCTTCCTTTGGCACGTTCTCAACTTCATCCCATGCCATCCGTTGCTCTGTCATATGGGAACTCACTGGCCTATCACTCAACATTGACTGCATCAGTTTCCACAGTTTCCTGTTCCTTCCCTTGCTGTCTAGCTTCAAGTGAATGTTTAAACTGGTTTCCTGTGGAAGGCTCCAAATTATCTTCATATGGCACCTGACCAATTGCTTCCTTTTCCACTGATTTCCCCTTAATTTGGATATCTATTATGCTATCATGTGGTGCTTTCTGAATTCGATTTTCTACACTGAATCCTTCACTTTGCAGGTACTCCATGACCTCAGTTTTTATTTCTTTAACTTCTACATTACTAATCTCCTTTCCGTCTAATTATTTTTTTGTATTGTAAAGTTGTCCATGTCTGGATTCCTTTGCCTGTATTTCTCTTCAACTATCTTTGGTGCTGCTCTTTTTGTATTGGTTAACTTTGTTTTCTCCTTTGTATAAATATTACAACATATTAAATCTTTCTTTCCCACGTCCATATGTCTTCTTCAGATGATTCCTGATCTTGCTGTTTCCCCTGTTTGTCCCTAGTCTGGGGACTTGCTCCGTCCTGCTGTGATGTAAACTGTGCCAACATCATTCCATCCCAATCTGCTGGAGAAAGGAGGTTTTGGTGTCAGACAACTCCCTTTCAGTCTGCCACTTAACTGAAGGGTGGCTCGTCTCTGATTATGCTCTCCATAACTGGTGACTTATTCCCCCTTCTGCTCCACAGCATGAGAGCCCCTTCTGGGTTGCATCTACCCTGTCCTTCAGCTCCTTGTCTCTTTTTATGCTCTCATTTTGTCAGAGAATCTGAGGGAATCAGATATTCGATAATTGACTTATTTTTCCCATCAGATAAATACCTACGACTAAATCCCTTACAAATTGAGCAGTCTACTTTCACATGCTTCAGAGCTAAACAAATTACATAATTATACACATCTTGGGGAGGGAGTTTATAACCACATCTGCTGCACTTTCTAAAAAAGTCTTGCGTATCTCAAACAGCAGTCTATAAGTACAGTACAATCTCAAGACTATTTAAAAATATACTGGTTGACTATTTGCTCAACATACATATATGTGTGCGTGTATGTGTGTGTAGATATATATATATATATATACATACACACACACACCTGTGTGTATGTATTTATTTTTAAACGAGAATGGACATTAGTTGCTAGATCACTGCCTAAGTGCTGAAAGCAACTGAGGCACTAAAAGATTATAAAAAAGAAATCAACAGTTAAAAAAACAACCAGTTGCCACCATAAACTATGATTAAAAGATATTTAAGTCTATAAAAAAGATATTAAAGTCTATAAAACCTACAGCCTATTTAAAAAGAAAGTCAGGAAAAATAAAGAGCTTTTAACTGATGGCCCAAGTACTGAGCCAGTGCTCATCATTCTTACTGCTGCAGTAGCCTTTTGGCTCTGGCTCCCACACACCTTCACTCTAACTGCTAACTGGACTGCCCACTGGAAGGAAATCTGACTGAAGAAATCTTCACCACTTGCTTGATTCAGAGGAGCAGCAATTTGTCTTCAAGCTTCTTTTCTGGTAGACAAGTCCTTACTGGGAAGCTTTCCACACAACTTGTTCCCCTTTTAATAAAATTGTGATATTTTACTTTTAGCCGCGGTGGTGCAGCGGTAGCGGTCACCTCACAGCAAGAGGTTCTCCCGTTCGATTCTCAGCTGGAGCGCCATGTGGAGTCTGCATGTCCGCCTGTGGTACAGTGGCATTTGAAAGACATGTGTGAATGGGCGTGCCTTCTTTGAAGGTTGGGCATCGGGCTGGCACCTCAAAAAAGAACTGCCAATCATTAGCAGTGGTCCACTGTGGTGACCCCTAACTGGGAAAAGCCAAAAGAAGGACATTGTGATATTTTACTTTGTGACTAAAGGCAGTATTTCTCTTTTAAGAAACATGATTTTTTTTTTCTCAGTATTTGAGGTTTCCTGTCAGGTATGACTATTGTTAGCTACGGTCTTGTTTTTTTATTTGGGGGCTATTTCTGTGGCAAGTGTGTAGTGCATACACATTTAATTTACTTGTGTGATTTTTAAGGATCAGGAGGAGTTTTGACAGGGCAGAATATGTACTTAATATTTTTAGTGTTTGTATACTCTCCCAACAACTTACCTGGTATTGTTCTATCAGAATGCATTGAGGACAAGTGCTGTATTCCTGACAGGGCTTTGTAAATTTTCTTATGCTTTTACAGAAAAGGGGACTGAGTGGGGAAGTGTAAATGTGTGTAATGCATGTTAACACTTCTTTGACAAATTACCTTCCTGACAGACTTGTTCCTGCACTGTTTACTGGCATACAGGCCTCTTCCTTAGCTGCAGCATGGTTACTTACCTGGTTCTGATAGTTCTTTCTCCCGCTGTACCTAAACAGAAATGAGAGAGAGAGACCTTGCTGCCACCGTGGTCTCTGACTCTCAGATGCAGTAGCCAACTGCTTCTCAGACCACTCATTTCTCAATGTTCCTCTGCTGTAGTCCTTTCAGCCACTGTAGGCAGGGGGGCTCAGTCATGTGTTCTTTGGTTGTTCCAGTGCTGGATTTATGTATTGGAGAACCATCTTTTTTGATCTGGGAGACACACCGAGTGATCCTTCTTGGGGAATCTGGGGAAAGAGACTTCTTTACAGGGCTCAAGTCCCATCTCCTTGTCTTTTTTTTCTTCCAGGATGTTCATCTGAAGAAATGGTGTCTGTTCATTAAGATGATGGTTTTCTTACCTTAGCTAAGAAATTACAAGTTGTTAATCATGATACTCAGAAATCCTTACCAGAAGGTAATGTCAGTAATGAAATTCCTGTGGAAAATTTATCTGATGATTCTGTCAAAGAATAGGTCCTTCTGTAGATTCCCAAGCTCGTAACTGATTCAAGAAACACGTTCCTCTCCACCTCCTTTGGTGGAATTCTCTCTTTCACACTATTTCCCGGATGAAGGAAGCGTTTTTGAGGAAATAAGTGGATATTCCCCCTGAAATGAGATTTTATCATATGCAACAAACAGATATACCTTATTCTACACCCATCCCAGTTATTTTGCCATCTTCAAAGGATGTTTTTCATACTGCCTGTAATAACCCTGACTCAAACTTCAGTCACCACAAAAGCAGACGGACTTTAAAGTGCCTCAAACGAACACATTTTATATCAAATCCAGCCACTCTACCTCATTACCAGCTGGAGACAAACTGCGGATCAATACCACCCCCTCCCTAAGGGCAAAGGGGGTCAGGTATTGTACAGACTTTCTCTTCCACATATGTGCCTGGTAGTAAGAATTCTATAAGCTAAAGCTGAAGTTTACTGTTTGGTGCAGACAGAGGGAATACTTCCTTCTGAGGGTAGCTTCTTCCTGAATCCAATTGTTCCTAATCTTTCTCAGATATCTTAAGTATGCTCTGAAGCGTTTATAATTATGCAAACATTGCGTTCAATGACACTGCTACAGTTCTGAAGACACACCTGGGTACATAAAATGTTTGCTGATAAAATCTGGAATTTTGCTTTAGATAAGGATATTGTGTGGCCCTTCTGCTACTCAGGTCCTCAAACAATTTGATGACACAGGAAGTTAATTCAGGGTGTATCTTAAGATTATTCAAGCTCACTTTTACAAATCTCCCAAATCCAAGTTTTCAAAAGCAAAACAGGTAATCTCTGCCACTTCAAGGGAAACGGAGTAAAAAGAGATGGCAGGAGGGAAGCAACAAGACACAAGGAGCTTTTCTAAAATAGGGACAGTAATACTTCAGAATGACTAAGCCAGCATTCTACCCCCAATCGCCTTTCCCCTCATCTCCTGCTCCTCTCTCTCAAAATCTAACCTGGAAACGGTCTCTATATTCCCCTTGGGCAACAGATTATTTCAAGTTCTTGGGTGTTAGCTGTGGTTCAGAAGGGTTACAGTTTGCACTGGATAAACCTATCCTCCGAACTAGAGTTAACTGCTCAGGTTCAATACTTACTCACCTAAGGAGTCATAAAACGACTGCCTTTGAGATTAAATGGGCAGAAGTTTCTACTCCAGAGCGTTTCTGGTTCCAAAAAAGCATTCACAAACACCAGTTCTAGATCTTTTCATTCTCAATCTGAATGTGAAAGTAGAATAATTCAAATGTTGACCTTTCAAAACTTTACCTGTCATACTTTGGAATCTCAAGGCAACGTTAGACCTAAAGGATGTTAATCACATTCTTATAGCTACAAGTTTCAAGAAATTCCTCAGATTCTCTGTATCTGGGTCATATTACCAATTCTCTGTGCTAACCCTCAGTTTTGAGCTTTTTTACTGGTTTACTGAGTAATATGTTTAAATCAGTTTGCTCGTTTTCTATGGTTATATTAAAAAAAATGCACTTTATTCATCTGCTTTTACTGTATTTGTGTTTCTTCCTACTTTATTACTCTATTTTGCTTTTGCTGCCTGTTCTTAAAAGTACTTAATTGCATTTATTCTGGTGCATTTATTACTGCTAGTTAGTAGCCTGATTAAATTGTAATGGTTATTCTATGCCTTTGGTTTAAGCACTTGGACTTCAGACCAGTTTTACATTAAGGAGGTTTGTGGTCTGCACTGTTGCGGCAGGACAGGTAGCTTACATCCTTCTAAGTTGGGAGTTGCTGACTGAAGGCTTACTGTCCATTATTCTACAAGTGTATTAGTTCTGGTTTAAGCACTTGGGCTTTGGGACAGTTATTTTATATTAAGTAGGTGTGGTCTCCACTCTTGTGGGAGGAGAGGGTAGATTCTGCCCTTCTGAGCTGGGAGTTTCTGGTTAAAGGCTTACTGGGCCTACTTACTTGAACTGTTACTTTCCAAAATTGGTATGCCTTGTTTGCTGTAGCATAGACTAGATTCAGACCTGCTGTATCTAGCTTTGTTTGTATAATTTGAGCAATAATCCAGGCAGTCTTTTTTTGGAGAAGGTTCCCCTGCACCCTAGTGGCAGGAGTGTGCAGTTAGAACTTGTCTGATCGAAGACTGCTGGAATGGGGCTCAGTTTTTATCTTTTTATTGGTTGTTTAAATCAGTTTGCTCATTTGCTGCTATTATAGTAACAAAAATACACTTTATGCATCACCGCTTAGCTAGGGTTAAAGTATTCCTGGTGCCATAAAGTCTGCTCTTCAAATTTTCCCTTAGAACTAGCCAGTTTTTTAGTTTTAGCACTCAAATTTATTTCTTTGAGCTCAGCACTTGTTCAGAACTTGTAAGCACTAAATAAGCTACAAATTACTACAGCACTCAACTTTCCTCACTTGTCTACAGGAAAATTTTTTTTTAGTACTTAAGCACCTATCCAGGCATGTCTTAAGGGTCAACTTCCGGTATTTCCTCCTGCCTACCTGATGAATCTGGGCATCTTGGGGCAATGCACTAATTGCCTCATGTACAGACAACCCTCTCCTTCTACCACGCAACACTACAACCTGTGAGAGATGCACTTATATAGCCAAACTGGAAGCAAAGCTCTTCACCCAAGACTGGACTAGACAGTCAAGAGGAGAAGGTAAATACTTGCACCACACCACACATCATAGTCCCTCAAAACCTACACCACCAAAGCACACACACAGAAACACACAAACACCTACATTCGCGGAGCCTCTCAAAAATCTGCACAAGCAAAAGAGAGCTCCAAAGGAGAAACGCAAGCAACCTCCACCCACCAACACAATCCAAATGACAAAGAGCCCACAAACTCAATGTGCCATTCAACCACAGCCCATAAGGCATGACAATGTACCCAACACTCTAGTCATAGACGACTCTATAGTCAGGCACACTGACGTGACACTCACCAGCTGCTTGTTGGGTGCCAGGATCTGCCACATAACGCAAGCAACTCAGTTCACTCCACAACAAGTACAAATATGACGCTGTCATTGCCCATGTTGGTGTGAATGACCTGAGACATACCTCCCTGGACTACATGGAGAGACATGGAGATCTCTGATCTTGCAGCCAGGCAGGAATGACCCTAGCCCTGAGTAGCATCCTGCCATCACCCAGAATGATACCACAGTACAAGGACAAAATGATTGACTTCAACAATTGGCTAAGCTTCTGATGTCATTCTAAGGGGATCCAGTATCTGTCTGCCTGGGATGACATGATCGACAGAGCACGATGCTTTGCCAAAGATAGCCTGCACCTGTTGCTCTTGGGATTCCGGTTACTGGTTAAGGCTGTTGCCACCCCTATAGTGCTTTTTAAGGCAAGGTTCAAATGAAAAATTCACCACCATAACAGGTGCAAGCAAGCAAAATCTGTAGGTAATGCTACTCAATGCTAGAAGTCTAAACCTCAAAATACACTCGCTCAAGGCACTCCTTAAAATGGAGAACATAGACATCTGAGAGACCTGGTTCAAGGCTCCAGAGAGCACCCCCTGCATTAGCAAGCTATAATTCATTCCACACTTCGGCCACCTAACCTGGACCGAAACACTAAAGGCAGAGGCGTGTCCGTATTCATTAAGGATATCCACACTTCCAGGCTAGTTGCTCAGCATAATGCATCCGAGATTATCCAAGTGCAACTAACTCTGGGCAAGACCGCAATCCAAACTGTAGCTTGCTGCAGATCCCCCATCATGCCCTAGGATCCCTACTCCTCATTTCTTGATGCACTGGAAAATATTGGGGTACAACCCAACACCCTAATAATGGGCGATTTCAACTACCCCACCATTAACTGGGAAAACTACTCATGTACCAACTCTTTTCCGCAACGTTTTCTGGAATTCATAAATTCCAATGCCTTGGATCAACTTATCCACACCCCCACTAGGGGCAGCAATATCCTAGATCTGGTCATTACCAACATGGGTGACCTGTGTTCCACACCAGAGGTCAGTTCCTCGAATGGTCAGATCAGACCACAAGCTAATCACCCTAGACATCCACATCCCGCCCCCACCCCCTTAGGGAAACCACCGTAAAAAAATTTCTCCAAAGCCAACTTCACGCTTAGGACAGAAGTGGCAAACTTCACGACACCCATGCAGATGGACAACAGAGGTATGACTCACTTACGAGTGCATGGATTGTACTACTACTAAAAAAACCAAGATGCTATCCTCCAAAAAAAAAATGAAGTCAGTCTGGTGGTCCCCTGCCATAAAACTCTACAACAGAAGAGAGAAACTGTTGCAAAAGAGTAAAATCCCCTGATTGGAGGAACTCCCTGGTCAGCCTCAGTAAGAAGCTGAGATCCCTCAAAATCCTCCAAAACTAGTTACGAAAACAAAACTGCCACTGATTCTACAGACAACCACAAAGCATTCTATAGCTATGTCAAGAATCTCAATGGCAACACTCAGATCTGCTCTGAGTTGCAGCACAATGGCACTAATATTCAAAACCAACTGATACTGCCAACATCCTGGCAGATAGGTTCAGTGCTTCATCCCCCTCTCCCCCTCTCACCCCCTAAAGGACCAATCTCTAGACCAGAAGAATGCAAAGTTCCCGCAATCACGGCTGCACAGGTAAAAACCACCCTCCAAAGCCAAGAACACAGCATCCATGGGACCTGACAACACCCCAAAAGTACAGTTTTGTACCTACCATAAATGTAGATGTTCGAGGATCCACATTGCTGCAGTCCTAACTATTGGGTAGTCCGCTGTCCAGTCGGCCCGAATACCAAAGTATATGGCTGACGTCGGTCAGGGCGCATTAGACTGACGTCAGTACGTCAGGGTACTAATGCGCATGACCGACGTCATATCCTCAGTCTTTTCTTGCCCCAGATGTCAGAAGACCCTGAAAAGATAAGGCCAAAAACAAAAACTCCCAAAATACCTGCACCAAAAAATATATATATATACAATATATACACAATTAGCAGAATATAACCTCACCTACACAACCACCCCTAAACACAGAGGGGAAGGAGGGAGGGAAAATTGAACTGCAGCAATGTGGATCCTCGAACATCTACATTTATGGTAGGTACAAAACTGTACTATGTTCTTCATTCCACATTGCTGCAGTCCTAACTATTGGGTAGAATCCCAAAGCAGAGGTAAGGGAGGCTGGCAAATCATAAGGAAGCAGGAACTGACAACATGCCTTGCAAAATAGCTGTGGCAAAACCAGCCCTAGACTTAGAGTAGAGAGGAAGGTGATAATGCTTAGAGAAAGTATGCACTGAACTCCAAGTAGCTGCCTCCAAAATATCCTTAGTTGCCACCCCCCTTAGAAATGCTGTGGAAGTGGCAGTAGCCCTAGTGGAATGAGGCCTAATCCCAGCTGGAATCTCCTTGCCATGATGGGAATAACAAAATGTAATGCAACACCCAATCCACCTAGAAATAGTTTGTTTTGACACAGGCTTGCCCTTTGAAGTCAAAGCAAAAGAAACAAACAACTGCTGAGACTGCCTAAAATCCTTAGTCCTGCTCAAATAATAACGCAATAGCCTGTGTACATCTAAAGTGTGCAAAATCTTTTCCCCTTTATTTTGGGGATCTGCATAAAAGGTAGGCAAATGAATAGTTTGGTTTAAAGCCACACTAGAAACCACCTTAGGCATAAAGGAAGGATTAGTACGTAAGATACCCTATCCTTATGAAAAATCAAAAAGGCTCCACTGCCATAAGGGCCTGCAACTCAGAAACCCTTCTTGCAGAAGTAATGGCCAACAAAAAGCAGTCTTCCATGACAAGTATTTCAATTCAGCAGTAGCCTTGAGGCTCAAAAGGTTGTAGAGTAAGTTTCTCCAACACAAAATTGAGATCCCAAGCAGGAGTAGGAGCTCTACGTGGGGGTCTTATATTCTTTGCCCCTCTAAGAAATTGCTTGAACAAAGGATGCGAAAACAATGGTGGGTCACAATCATAGTGAGCTGAAATAGCTGCAGCATGAATCTTAATGGAAGAGAAAGACAAACCTTTGTCCAGTAACTCAGTAAGATATTGAAGAGCCACACTCAAATTAGGCTCAGTAATCTCCAAATTGTTTGCTGCACTCCAAAACAAAAATCTCTTCCATTTTTCTGCGTACACTTTCCTTGTACTAGGTCTTCTGGCTTCCATAATCACATTTAAAACTTGTTGAGGAAGCGGAGACCTGCTGTCTTTCAAAACAGAATATGCCAGGCTGTTAGATGTAGAGAGTGAAGCTTGACATTGAGCAGATGACCGTCCCTCTGAGACAACAGGTGTGGAATCAAGGGTAAAGGCCATGGAGGCTTCCTTACCAGACTCCTTAGTAATGGGTACCAGTGCTGCCGAGGCCAATCTGGAGCTATTAAAATCATCCTTGGCTTGTCTTGTCTGAGCTTTAGAAGCACCTTTGGAAGAAGAGGCAGAGGTGGAAAGGCATACACATGAAGATTTTTCCAACTGAAAGAAAGAGCATCCACTTTCCAAGCTGTGTGATGAAATCCTTTCGTGCAAAACTTTGGCAGCTGGTGGTTTAGTGGAGAAGCGAACAGATCTATGTCTGGAGTTCCCCATGACACTTGTCAATTTTTGAAATACATGAAGATCCAGTTTCCACTCGTGGGGATCCATGATTTGTCTGCTTAATACATCTGCTAAGGAGTTCTGTGCTCCCGGCAGAAACCTTGCCTGAAGAGTTAGTTGCAGACTGAGCGCAGTCTCCCATAAAATCATTGCTTGTCTGTACAATGGGTAAGAATGTGTTCCCCCTTGTTTGTTGATGTACCACATGACAGTTGTGTTGTCTGTTAGAATCAACACCTGCCCTGGAAGAAGTAACTCCTTGAAAGCCATTAATGCAAACTGAACTGCTAACATCTCTTTCATGTTGATATGTAGATGCTGTAGTCTGGCAGGCCACTTGTCTTGTATCCACTTTCCATTTAGATGAGCTCCCCAAGCAACATCTGAGGCATCTGTCGTTAGAATCTGACTTGCCTCTGGCCGGGTCACAGAGAGTCCCTTGTTTAGGTGACATTCCTGAGCCCACCACAAAAATTCCTTTTGAATGCAAGGTATTATTTGAATGACAGTTTCCAAATCCTGGCAGTGCTGTGTCCACAGAGTTTTGAGATACCATTGTAGCTTCCTCATATGCAGTTTGGCATTGGGAAGCACCAGAATACAAGATGCCATGAACCCTAAGGCTTGAAGGACTGTCCTTGCAGTCAGCCCGGACTGAAGAGATAGATGATGGAAGTAACTGGAAAGATTCTTTTGTTTGTCCGGGGTTAAAAAGGCCATCTGGGCTGCTGTATTCAGTCTCACACCCAGAAAGCACATGTCTTGAGAGGGTACTAGACTGGACTTTATTTCGTTCACAGAATACCCTAGGCATCTTAGCACTGCTATGACAAATTCCAGATGCTGTAGAAGATCTTCTTTTCTTGAGCCAGAATCAGGCAGTCGTCCAAGTAAGGATAGATTTGGATTCCTTTTAGCCTGAAGTAAGCTATCACTGGAGCCAGAACCTTTGTGAATACTCTGGGCGCAGTAGATAAGCCAAAGGGCAATGCAGAGAACTGATAATGAGAATTTCCAGCTCGAAACGCAGATACTTCCTGCAACTTAGTCTGATTGGCACATGAAGGTAAGCTTCCTTGAGATCTAAAGTTACCATCCAGTGACCTTTGCCCAGCAGAGGTAAAAGCTGTTGTAACGTCAACATTTTGAACTTGGGAATGTCCAGATAAGTGTTGAGGATAGATAAATCCAGAATGGGTCTCCACGTGTTCCCCTTCTTTGGTACTAGGAACAGGCGAGAATAAAATCCTAGGCCCCTTTCCGGCACAGGAACTGACTGAATGGCCCCTATTTGGAGCAACAGAGAAATTTGCTTGTGAGCCTCTGTCCTTTGAAGAGGAGGAATGTCTGGCATGCCTTTGAAAGGAGGCAAGGTATGGAAATAAAACCTGTAACCGTGGTGAATAATATCCAGAACCCATCTGTCTTGGGTAATTAAATCCCAATTTTCTTTGAAAAGAGACAGCCTTCCTCCCAAAGGTGCTGCCAGGCGAGAATGTACTGGCAGCTGAAAAGGTAGGTCATTGGGTCTGCTTACGAAAGGACTGACCCCTGCCCTCACCAGAAGTCTGAGCAGGGGAACTCCCTGTCCTAGGCCTAAAAGAACCCAGAGCTCTGCCCCTACCACGTCTAGACCTACCCCTAGACTGGGAATCATAAGCAGGATAAGTCCATCCCTTAGTAGGCCAATTTCTACTAAACTTCGGAGGCTGCACCTGTAAAAAATCTTTAACAGTTTGCATAGACTTAGCCTTGTCCTCCATTTTCTTCAAAACTGCTTCCACAGGCGAACCAAACACATCAGACTGTAAAGGAACATCCAAAATCCTTGTCTTAACATGCTCAGCTAAATTCTGATCTCTCAGCCAGGCGTGCCTACGAAGAACAGAACCAGTGGCAGCCACCCTGGAGGAGGCCTGCACAGCATCAAAACCACACTGCAAAGAATGTTTACCTACCTGTTCAGACACATGAACTAAATCCTGCAACTCTTTACACTCAATACCTTCAGCCAGAGCATCCACCTTAGATTTCAACTGTGAAAGAAGATAATTCTGATATTTTAACATGTGAAACTGACAATTCAACGCCCTCATGGCTAAAGTGGAAGAAGTATACACTTTCTTTCCCCATCTATCCAAAGCCCTTGCCTCTATCAGGAGGGACAGGATTTTTAACAACTGAGGCCTTCACACCTTTAGGCCCCTGAGAGACAGTTTCTGGGTCTGCCCTAGGACTCTTAAAAGATACTTATGAGCTTCAGGCACCCTATAATACCTATCCGGTTTAACTGGGGCAGGAGGCAAGGAATCAGGATTCAGGGAAGCCTCTGCAAACACATCTTCCACCACATTCAAAACAGGAGGTATAGCTAAAGGCCTATGCTGGGGAAGAAACATGAATTCCCTAAGCCTTTTCCTGGAATCAGAGAAATCTTGACCTTCCCATTTAAAATGCTCCCTCATGGAATGCAGAGTCTCTGAAAATGAAAAATCCTCAGGAGGAGAAGCAGAAGGAGTAGAATCATCCACATCAGAATCAGAATAAGGAGGGTACTCCTGCAAGTCTTCAGCCGAAGACTCAAGCCTCCGAGCATTGCTCAAAACTCTCAAACTCAGGTTCCACCCTAGGCCTCTTATCAGGAGGGGCATAGAACCCTAATCATAGTAATCAAATCCTCTGCCATTTTAAGCATACGTTTCTTAGGCAAAGATCCTGAAGTACTAGGAGAAACCCCCACAGAAGCTAAACTTGGCCTGCCCCTCAAAGAAGCCTTGGAAACTGAAGGAGAGGCTCGAACCACCTTAGGAAGTGAGGGAAGAACAGACACCTGAGAAGCCCCTCAGCCTGGCCTACTTCCTGAGAGGATACATCCTGTAACAGTAAAGTCTCTTCCTGAGACTCCAAAGAGACACCTGGCAAAACCTCCGGCTCCACTGAGCCTTCCAAAGAACCGACGTCTGGGACTGTCGGTTCCTCCACCCTAGGCTTTGCTGCTTTATCTTTGCGCTTTTAGCGAAGCGGCCGGAGCATCCGGCGGCATTTTATAATTACAACGCTTCCCAAACACTAACCTGGCACAGTCTAACCTTCTCTTAATAGTGCGTTTGTTAAATCTAGCACAAGAGCGGCATTCAACAACGTCGTGCTCAGGCCCTAAACAAGGTATACACAAAGTATGGTAATCCCTATGAGGTATCTGTTTCCCACAAGAAATACAGTTATTCACTTTTTCTGACATCCGGTTAAATACTGAGGCAAGAAAAAACCAAAATATTCCCAACGGGTACTTAGCCAACTTTGATTCGGTCTGAAACTCTGACTTCAGAAACTTTCAGAACGCCAACCTGCACTCGCAAAATTGCTTCTGCATCGGACCATGCGGCAAAAAAGACTGAGGATATGACGTCGGTCATGCGCATTAGTACCCTGACGTACTGACGTCAGTCTAATGCGCCCTGACCGACGTCAGCCATATACTTTGGTATTCGGGCCGACTGGACAGCGGACTACCCAATAGTTAGGACTGCAGCAATGTGGAATGAAGAACATCTGCATTCTACACGAACCAACGGACTGGCACCCCACCCAAGTACCATGTTTAATCATAGCCTCACCTCAGGCTTTGTGCCCACTGAATGGTGCACAGCGACGGTTATTCCACTCTACCAAGGGGGAGCCACAACAGACCCAGAGAACTACCGCCCCATTAGCCTGACAAGCCTGGTCTGCAAAGACATGGAACGCATCATGGAACTTATAAACAAAGACATTGGTAATCTCCAAACTCTGGACCCCACCCAGTTCGGGTTTGTAAAAGGCAGATCATGTCTTCTAAACCTGATAGACTTCTTTGAAGCAGTCAAAGCCGTAGACAAGGGTAAGGTGGTTCACACAGCCTATCTAGACCTCGCCAAGGCTTTCAACACCATCCCCCACTCTGGAATTATAAACTCACTAAACTAGGGATTTAAACTAGGTATAAATCCCTATGTCACAAGATGAGTAGCCAACTGGCTCACTGACAGAACCCACACTGTGAAAAGTAGCAGACTCCAAATCAGACTTCAAACCAATGACAAGTGGAGTACCACAGGGTTCAGTCCTGGGTCCTCTCCTGTTTGGCATCTACTTCTCTGAAGTACAAGAGAACACAGAAGGTCTTCGGCTAACAGTTTGCAGATGACTGCAAACCAGGAGCCATAAACGAAACTCCTAACTATGTGGACATCCTACAAAAGGGCCTCACTGAGACAAATGCCTGGTGTCAAAGCCATGGTCTCAAGCTCAATGCCAAAAAGTGCATAGTCATCCCCTTTATTAAAAACTCTGTACCCATGAATTACCAACACAGGCAGGTAGTCTACCTAACACAAAGTGTGATGACACCTTGGGACACAGGTGGAAAGTAGTCTCTCATTTGATAATCACATCGCCACAGTAGTCAGGAAATCCTTCAACATGGCACACCATCACAAAAGGCTTCTCATCCAGGAAAAGAGGTCATTGCTCCCCTCTACTCATCACTCATTAGACCCACTATAGAGTACAACGCCCCTTTTGGTATGTACCTCACAAGACATCTACAACTGGAAAGGCCATAGAAATACCTCACAAAGAGGAATACCGGCCTTTATGCACACCATCTCAAAAAAACTCCAGCTTTACTCCATTGCATATCGCCTACTCAGAAGAGGCCATCTCTGCTTAGCATACAAAGCTATGTCAAACCCAGAGCTGTTGGACATGCTCCACTTAAAGAAATCCCAATCCCCTCCAAGCTACATGCTCTAGGGACCTAAACCTTGTCACCACAATAAACAGAACATGCTGGAGGGATAGATTCCTGTCCCAGAGACTTCCCATATTCGGGAACAAACTACCTATCTATATCAAACAAAGCTCCTCATTAGCACTCAAAGAAAAATCTTGATGATTGGATGGGAAATAGGAAATTCAAACCGGGATCACTTTTGTGGCTCTGCTCGACAGGGGCACAGGAAAATAATTTTCTTGGGTGGCGAAAGCCAGGGTACCTTTTTGGCTAGGCTTATATAGGTCCTAGGGGCAATAGCCTAGTACCCACCTAAGAACCTATAATCTACAGCTCCAATAAGCTCACTGCAAACTGCATGGCATTCACACCTTTCCTTACTTAGACTAATTATCTTTGCAGTGTCATTTCCCAGATGCAGAGTCCTTAACATGGGCTTCATCTCTTCATACCAATATGGGATTCCAGATAAATATATAAAAATCCTTCAAGTAATGTTATTTCCTGTCTATTCTCAATGTCCATATTTGAAGGTGGCAGGCTGTACAGAAAGGCCTAAGATATGAGCAACAATGGCTATAAATAAACTGGACTCGATAAAGCTTTAGAGCAAAACAAAACAGTGGCAAGAGCCCTGCTTTAGCAGCTTATAAATTCACCAAGACTTGACCGACTTATGCCCAACACTTTTTTTTAATCAAAGAAGGACATTTTCCAGCAGTGGCACACAAAAACTACACTCAAACAGGAAAGAGAACTTAGTGGTAAAGCAGACCCCTTAAGTAGGTGTAATGTATGGTGCTACCACAGTAGGAACAGCTCCTGCAAATCCAGATGAGAATTCTGCACTGGGCATTGATCAGTAGAGGGGGGCTTCCATTTAGCTGTTTTTTTTCTCAACCTTCTTAAGCAAAAGATGAAAACTTTGTGGAAAACGAACTTCACTACAATGCACAACAAAAACATAAGCAAAAAGTATGTAAAATTGCTCTGACGCCAAACACACAAACGCAAAGGCCACCTGTGACTATGCAGATATTGACATACGTTTACAAATGATTGTTGCTGCTGTTGAGTTGCTCTAGTCAGGATTGACTCGGGGGGGGGGGGGGGGGGGTATGCTGCCACCTTGTGGTACATATTCTGTCATGACATGCTAGATGACTCAAGAAGGAAAGGTAAAGTTGAGGGGGGCAGATTTCATAATGCCTGTATGCATACCTCTCAACTGTACAGATTTTTGCAGGATGTCCAGATTTTTGCTTCATATTTATTGTCCATTTTCATAAAATTGTAATTTTCTTGCAAATTAGTGGCAAATAATTTAAGACTGAAGTTAGAAAATAATGACAGACATTTAAGTTGCAGACTTCATACCCTTCCGAAATTTCATGCTGATGCAAAACCTTTTATTCCATCAACTTTCTAAATTTGTAAGAGCAGAATTTAAAAATTGTCCCTATTTTTGGGCCTTTGGCTCCCTTTCATTTATGGCTTTGGTAGATTTCTTGCGTCTTTATGTCTATTAACTTTTTCAGCAAACGGTTGATACATTTACAAGACCTGTGACAAAGGTTTTATTTTTTTTTTCCAAAATCTCTTTATTCCAATTTTTTTTTCAAATAACAATACGGCAACTCAAACACAAACAATACAAATACCTATCTAAAGAAAACAGACAATAATCTCGTTCCGAGAAAATTGTACGTATATATATATATATATATATATATATACACACATATATATATATATATATATACACACACACACTCTAACATATATATATATATATATATATATATATATATATATATATATATATACACACACACACACACACACACACTAACATATATATATATATATATATACACACACTCTATATATATATATATATATATATATATATATATATATATATATATATATATATATACACACACATACACATACAATATATACACAAGAAGTCACTACATAGTCAAGTACAGTATGAGAATTCTTATGTTCATTTTGTCTCATAAGGGATAATTTGAATGGGGATAGTCTATATATAAAGTAAAAATAGAAATGTAACCATTTATTTGTATGTTTAGGGAAAATATCTAGTTACACATATACTAAGAAAAGGAAGAAGATGCAAGAAAGACTTGGTTATACTACATTTATTTCTTATTTAAAGGTTAGCTTTTCATGACAATTTGTAGGCAAATTTTATTTGTCAAGAATTATATTTAGCAAGTAACCCCAATATTTCTGGTAATAGCGTTTGTTTTTTGTTTTTGAATAAATTAACTTATGAGATGAGATACATATGATAGCAAGATTGCTAAAATTTTCCCATGTAATTGGTGACATGACATTCCAATTCTTTGTAATAAAGAATTTAATAAGGGCACACATCGTAATAAAGACATGTTTTAATATTTTTGGGAGTTGATTGATATTAATGTACAATACAGCTGTCTCCCAAGTAAGGGTTGATTTTTCATATTCCATCTTCTCTAATCTTACTCTCAAGGAACACCATAAGTTGTGTATCTTAGTACAGTTCCACATGACATGTAAAATATCAGCTGCTTGATCCGGACAATGGGGACATATAGGCGAAAAGTTAGGATTGAATTTATTTAATTTAGATAAAGGTATAATATAGATTATTTACCATAATTTGTGTATACAACAGCTTCTTGAAAGGAATGAATTTGATTGTATTTGCAATGGCTAGTTTCTTATTTTCTTCAGTCAGTGATTGAGAATTCTGATGTTTTGCACTCATTACAATTTTATAAGTCCTAGAAATAGTTTTCCCTTTAATCGTAAGATTTTCAAGTATTAATTTATCTAAATCTATGTTCTGTAAGTCAGTGTGTATTTGTGAGAATTTAGCATTTATAAGATGAAGTTGGTTAAGGATAATACTATATTTCATAGGAAGTTTGAGTTCAAATCTCATTTGCCCCGTGTTAGAGTCTTTCCATTGGTATATATCCCATATTGTGTAGTCTTATCAGGGGGTAGTTTGTTAGATTTACTGTTTTTTTATTGGTAAATAGGGATTTAGATGTAATGGTTGTATAAGGGCAAAAACATCAGCTAATTGCAATGATTTAAATAGTTTCTGTGTTGTAAGAATCATGTTTTTAATTAGTGGGTGTAAATTCTTCATGTATATGCTAGCCTGGTTTAAATTCAAGAATGGTAAGGATTTGATATTACAGCCAAGGGATTTCAACTGTCCATACCAGATTTTGGTCCACTGGGGTGTCCAAGTATTTACATACGAGTCATAGCTTATTACCTGTATTAGTCTGTATACAGTAATTATACTATAGTAAAGCTTAAAATCAGGTAACCCCAACCCCCCCTTACCTTTGGCAAGTACACGTTTTGCATATTTAATTCTGGTAGATTTGGGATACCATAAGAATCTTGATATAGCTTTTTCCATGGCAAGGAAGAAGTTTTGGGGAATATTTGAAAAGGTAGCATTTAATTGAAAGAGTACTGTGACAAATGTTTTATAAAAATGCAAACATTTCATCTTAGCTAATAAGGCTACAAAATACTGAATTAAGTACTTCAACCTACTGAACAAGAAGCAAGTAACATTACTACCACTGAAATGCATCACCCCTTAACCATAAGGTGATGGTTCTTTCTCGGTAACCATATTCCACAATTCTATAATGGGCCTTTCCAGGATGCATTCCACAGTTCTGCCTTCTAGTAAAAGGAGATCTTAGAAGCATTAACTTCGAAACTGAAATTTGCAGAAAATTCATTTTCTGGTGAAAACAGCTCAGCCTACCAAACGCGGCACTTCTAATGAATACATTACTCACCTGAATCTGAGCTCGATTTCCTGCAGTGATATTGGAAATTGTCCAGCATGCCTCCTTCCGTACAGATTCTTTAGGACTGCTCAGTAAATTTAACAGACAAGGCAATACAGAGCAGTTTAAAATCACCTAAAACACGAAAAACAAAATTATTTTAAATTACGTGTAAGAATTTCACATTTTATGCAATGCGACTAACAGAAGCCACATTACAGCTCATGCTATACAGAATCTACCTGCTCACAAATTCACAGTAGAGCACTCTACAATGCAAGTAATTTTTATGGGCGAGAGAAAAAAAGGAGACAAATACAGAGAACTGCTCTAGCACCTTAGCCACAAAGCCAAAAGCAGTTGTGTCAATTTCATTAAATTACTTGAATTTGATATGGTGACTACAAAATTCAAGAACTACCTTTTTTAGGCACAAACCAGATCTTTAAGCAAGCATACTACGATTAAGCAGTGACACACTTAACGGGAAAGTTACTAGATACTTCATTAAAGTAAAGGAAAACTGTAGTGTGACAAGAAATTAGATCTTCGACATTCAAGGCTTTAGTACTCAAACTATTTAACTCAAGCAATGGTAGTGCTTTCATAAACCTTGACATGAAAGATGAGATTATCTGCAAGCAGTCTACAAAATGGGATCCATCTAAAGGTCAACTTCTCAAAGGAGGGCTGTAGTTTTTCCTTTAACATCAATGTTACAGGCAATCAGAATTTGCTGTCTAAAGCTTTACAGCAAAGTTACAAAAGTACTGAATCTATACAGGCTTCTGGAACAAACTGCTAGAGTTTGACAGGCATAACGCTGATGTTCTAGAGTGACCCAATGCAGCTTGTGCTAACATTCGCAATCTTAGAACCTGCACAAAAGTGTCCAGTATGGAGAGATCTAGAATAGGTCTCCAGGCGTCAACTTTTCTGAACAATGAAACACAGACTGTTCTGCACAGGGATTTAGCTTTGTGGAGAATGTTGGCATCTGCAGCCTAGTTAAGTGGCAAAAGTAAACCTTTTGCTAACGACTAGTCTTGTACCTTAGGATGCAAGTGGTGTCTGGTAGAGCAGCCATCAACATGCTCATCTCATTAAAATGCGAGTGATGAACCAGTGTTGACAGGTGGATAACTGAAGTGAAAACCTAATCCCAAAACTTTGGCACAAGTAAGAAGTGTAAACTTTGAGCACCTCTATACCAACCATTCAGACAGACAATGTTTTAACAGTGTTGACATTTTACCAGACTACTTTCACAATCAGCAGCAGACTAAGACCATGTTTGCCAAGAGGTCTTTTTTCAAGAACAATAGTTTCTCAGGAAGAATGCTAGGTTACCTGCATTATGATGGCTTACATAAGTTGTGCTTTTGTAAGCAAACTGCTGATAAAAAAACTGTAAACAAGATGGAGTTTAGTACTTAGAATTGCTAGCAAAATCTTTAATTTCAGTTATCTAAACATCTGTTATACAAATTTTAACAGAGAAGCACAAACTACTGCAACAATACTAGACATCGCTTGCACCCTAGGTTAAGACTGGTCACTACAGGGACAAATATTTGTGTGTCTGTATACACACACACACAAAGTATGTGTGTGTGTGTATATGTGTGCATGTATGTATAAATATATATATATATATATATATATATATATATATATATATATATATATATATAAACTAATTAATCAAAAATCAAAATGATGCATGATACTCCATAAGCAAGCCACAAATATCCTTTTCAACTAACAGCTGGTGGATACCTACCTCACCCTCAAAGACCAGCTTAAGTTTCCCTCCAAGGTTGTCACAACCAAACATTCAATTATACCAGATGTGCAGGAACTCGGAGCTATAATGGGCACCAAACGGGTATGTCAGAGGGGCCCATAAGAATCAGATAGTACAGGGGCTCTGCAGGTGCCTCAGCACAGTCATCAGTCCTAGACCAAATTAGAGAAGAAAATGCCTAATTACAGCTCTTTTGAGGTTCTATTTCCTTTAACCGGGGGAAGATGACAGCATAGCTGCCATGAACCAAGGTCCTGAAGACATTTGTTTTCCCAAGTACAAGGGGATTTAAGCTAACTTCTTCATAGCCTTAGGGGGCGAATACTTGACTGAAACTACAGGATTTAACTCTATGTTCAGAAACTAAGCAAAAACACATCGCTCCACAGTCGCACTTGGCTTTTCTTCTGACAGACATAAGCAACTTCCCAAAAAGAGAGAAGTGGAGTATATACCTGCCTGAAAAAGTACAGTTGTGTACACTTACCATAAATGTAGATGTCTGAGTGTATTCACTGTTACAGTCATCACATTTGGGTTATCTGCCTGCAGGTAGCACACAGTCGGCCTGAATACCAGAGTCTTGGGATTTCTGTCTCGGACACTGCCGCTTCTTCCATTATGTCAAGTCATCAGGGGTATAAAACATGCAGCAGACGCTATTGCATCAGTTTTTCTTGCCCCAGATGTCAGCAGCCCCCAAAATAGGAAGCAATTACATGGTATGAAACACCCCCCAGCAAAAAGCAAATACCAATGATGTAAAATATTCCAAACAAAAAAGATAAGTAAAGAGAAGTCAGGGGGCTGGAGGGAGGATAACCAGGACTGCAACAGTGAATACACTTGAACATCTACATTTATGGCAAGTGTCCACAACTGTACCATGTTCTTTGTGTTTCACTGTTGCAGTCATCACATGTGGGTTGATTCCCAAAGCTAAGGAAGGGTGGAGGCAGTTAAAGAACATTAGGGCTAGCAATCAGGCCCTGTAAGACTGCTGTGGCAAATACAGCTCTGGATTTAGAAAAAAGACAGGCAAGTGGTAATGCTTGGTGAAAGTGTGTACAGAGCTCCAGGTTGCAGCTTCCAGGATGTCCCTGGTAGGGACTCCCCCAAGAGAAATGCTGTGGAGGTTGATGTAGCCCTAGTGGAATGTGTTCTGATCCCCTGTGGAGTATGTTTCCCATGGTGTTTGTAGCAGAAATGGATGCAGTGTGCTATTCATTTAGAAATGGTTTGCTTTGAAATGGCCTTGCCCTCTGCCCCTGCAGCAAAGCTGACTAGCAGCTGGTCAGATTTTCTGAGAGGCTTAGTCCTGTCCAGATAGAACCCAAGCTGCCTGTGCACATCCAGGGAGTGCAGGATCCTTTCCCCTTTATTCTGGGGATTAGGGAAAAAGTTGGCAAGTGAACGGATTGGTTTAAAGCCTCACTAGACACCACCTTGGGCATAAATGATGGGTTAGTCCCGAGGGAAACCCTGTCTGCATGGAAGATAATGAAAGGTTCCACGGCCATAAGGGCCTGAAATTCAGATACTCTTCTTGCTGAAGTGATGGCTAGAAGTAAAGCTGTTTTCCATGAGAGGAATTTTAACTCTGCTGTTGAAGCAGGTTCAAAGGGCGGAAGCGTGAGCTTTTCCAATACAAAGTTAAGGTCTCAGGCTGGAGTGGGATCTCTCCTGGGGGGGAGGGGTCTTAAATTTTTGGCTCCTCTCAGAAACTGCTTGACCAGAGGATGAGAGAAGAGGGGTGGCTCAGTATTACAATGAGCCGAGATGGCAGAGACATGAATCTTAATTGAAGAAAAGGATAGGCCTTTGTGGAGCATTTCTGTTAAGTAATCTAGTATACGAGGTAAGCTGGGCACAGTTGTGTCCATTCCCTGAGACTGGCTCCAGGAACAGTATCTTTTCCACTTTTCCGAACAGGATTTTCTAGTACTAGGCCTCCTTGTCTCAAGAATGACATCCAGCACCTGCTTACTACTGAGGGTTGCTGGTGAGGAGTTCAGGGGATGATTCAGGCTGCTAGGTTCAGGGTCTGTAGCTGTGGGTGCAAAATCTGGCCCTCCTTACCACCATAGTGGTACTACTGTCAGACTGCGCACTAGATGGTAGCATTGCTGGCGTGACCAGTCTGGTGCAATAAGGCTTGCCCTTGGCTTGTCCCGTCTGATCTTTACTAGAGCCTTCGAGAGGAGGGGCAGATGGGGAAAGGCATAAATTGAGAGGCTTTCCCAGGTAAAGGACAGAGCATCCACTTTCCAAACTTGTCTGTGGGGAGTTCTGGTGCCATATTTGCTCAACTGATAGTTCTGAGGGGAAGCAAAGAGGTCTACCTCTGGTGCCTCCCACCTGCTCCTCAAAAGCTTGAATATTTTGTGTTCCAGTTTCCACTCATGTGGGTCAATGAAATTTCTGCTTAAGTTGTCTGCCAGTGAATTTAGTTTGCCTGGCAGGAATTGAGCTTGCAGGTGCACTTTGTTGCTCAAGGCTGTGTTCCACAGAGCCATGACTAATCTGCGGAGTGGGTAGGAATGGGTTCCCCCTGCTTAAGTACCACATAACTGTGGTGTTGTCCATCTTTACCAATAGTTGTCCTGGAAGAATAAAGCCTTTGAAGGCTGTCAGAGCATTCTGTACAGCTAACATTTCTTTCTGATTGATATGCAGGTGCATTTGCTTTGGGCTCTATTTGCCATGAATGGATTGTCCTGCCACATGAGCCCCTCATGCATAGTCTGATGCGTCTGTTAGGGTTTGGGTGGCAGGGGGTTGAGTGAAAGGGAGTCTTGTTGTGGTAGCAGGCCTCTGCCCACCAAAGGAACTCTGTCCTTAAGCAAGAAAATGATAGGGATCATTGTTTAAAGGTCCTGAGAATGTTGACACCACTGAAGTTTCCTCATATGCAGTCTTGCATATGGAATTATTAGAATGCAAGAGGCCATGAACCCTAGGGCTTGCAGTACTTTTTCTTGCAGATAGCTGGGTTTTGGTGGCCAGTAGATTGAAGTAGTTTGTCAAATAAATTTGTTTTTCTGGAGTGAGGAATGCCATCTAGGAAGTTGTATTCAAGCTTGCTCCCAGGAATACAATCTGTTGGCTGGGTACCAGATGTGATTTATTTTTGTTGATGGTGTACCCCAGTGAAGTTAGAAGTCTCTTTACAGATGCCAGGTGCTGTAGTAGCAATTCCTGACTGTCCGCCTGAATCAGGCAATCGTCCAAGTATGGGTAAATTTGAATTCTTTTCTGCCTGCAATATGCAATGGCTGGAGCTAGGCATTTTGTGAGTACCCTGGGCGCAGTAGATAAGCCAAAGGGAAGTGCAGAGAACTGATGGTGCATAGAGCCTGCTCTGAAACATAGGTATTTCCTGCAAGATTCCCTTACGGGGATATGCAGAAAAGCTTCTTTAAGTCTAGGGTGGCTAGCCAGGATTCCTTGTGTAGCACTGGAAGCAGCTGTTGGAGAGTAAGCATTTTGAATCTTGGAATCACCAGAAAGGTGTTGAGAATAGACAGATCCAGGATAGGACGACAAGAGTTTTCTTTTCTGGATACCAAAAACAGTCTGGAATAAAAGCCTTGTCCCCTTTGTTTTCCTGGGACAGGTTGAATAGCCTTGATACAGAGAAGAAAGTAGGTCTGGCCATCCACTTGGGGATGGAAGTGAGTGGAAGTGGAATCTGTATCCCTGGGAAACTATGTTTAAGACCCATCTGTCCTGGGTAATGTACTTCCAGTTTTTGGCATGCAGGGCAAATTTTCCTCCTAAAGGTGCAAGTACTTGGGCAAGGCTTGGAAGAGTTGAGGATAAGTCATTGTGAGATTTTGACAACAGGATGAAGGCTTACTACTCCCCATTTTGGATGTGGGAGCACTCAATTGCTTAGATTGGTACATTCCCTGAGACTGTAGTCTTGGTGGTCTGCTGCCCCTGGGTCTGGACTGAAGGTCTGGGAGGAACTGGAAAAAAACCAGTTTTTAGGAGCCAATGCTTACTGAATCTAGGTGGCTGTACTTGTAAGAAATCTCTAACAGTTTGCATAGATTTAGCTTTTTCCTCCATCCTTTTGAGGACCTCTGCTTTATTGCCAAAAAGACGCTCTTAGTTTAATGGTGCATCTAGTAATTTTGCTTTGACATGGTCTGGCAAGGTTTGTTCCTTAAGCCAAGCATGCCTTCTACGAACAGACCCAGTGACAGCAGCCCTGCAAGATGCTTCTATGGCATCAAAACCATATTGCAAAGTATGTTTACCAACATGGTTAGCAGAATGCATGTACTATTGTAAATCTATGTTCTGCACAATCAGGAATCAACATAATTTTCAGTTTATTTAGTTCCATAATTTGTTGCTGATACCATATGAAACTGGCAATTTAAAGCCCTGATAGCAAGAGTAGCAGAGGTGTATACCTTTCTTACTCCATCTGTCTAAAGCCCTAGAATCCCTGTCTGAAGGGGTAGGATTTTTGGCAATAGTAGCCGTAATGCCTTTAGGTCCCTGGGAAATTGTCTCTGGATCAGCAGCAGAATTCCTAAAGAGGAATTTGTGGGAGTCAGGTACTCTATTACCAGTCAGGTTTCCTGGGAGCTGGAGGCAAAACTGGATTCCAAGACATCTACAATTTCCAGAACAGGAGGGATAGCTAGAGGCCTGTGCGGAGGCAAGTTTAAAAATCCCGTGTCTCTTTTTGGACTGAGAGTAGTCCTGGCTCTCCCAGCAGAAATGCTCTCTAAGGGTATGCAGGGTTTCACCAAAAGAGAAATATTCTGGTGGAGAAGCAGAGGGAATGGAATCCTCTGCATCAGAATAGATAGACAAAAGGTATGTCCTGGTAATCAGAAGGGTCAGAGTTATCAGACTCCTGATCTGAAGAATCAGAAGGAAAATCAGTTTTAGTTTTTTTTGAGGGGGAAGGCTGACTTCCCCTAATTAAAGTAATAAGGTCTTGAGCCATTCTAAGCATTTGTTTTTGTGGCATGTGGGTCCGAGAATGAGCCTTAGTCATCAGTTTCCTAGGCGTAGTGCGAACTCTAGGCATGAGAAATTTGGTATTTTTGGTTTGAAACAGTCCGTTTAATATGAAAATCGGAAGGCCTGAATACACCCTCAGAAGCCGGTGGCGGCTACGGACCCATCCAAGGTAGAGACATCCGCAGGTTCCATAGTAGAAGCATCTCACAGTATACCGGACTCCGAATGGGTCTCAGAAGAGGCCTGTGAATCTGCAGAAGCGGGTATGAGGCTGCAAAAGTACCTCACTGGAGTATCGGCAGACTGGTGACTAGCTTAACGGTAGCGTTGTTAGCAGTTTTGGACCTATGCGGTCAGTCTCCGTCTTTATCCTTACGTTTTTTCATTAGATCGGTAGCTAGATGGCTTATCGAAGCCATTTCGGAATAAGGAGATCGAGAGCAAAATAATTTAGTGACAAAAATAACCCAACAACTAATAGTGGCACAAAACCGACAGCAAGGGACGTCGTGGTCTGGGCTTAAAGAGGTGACACAGTAAGAATGAAAATCTTTGTGAGGTATTTGCTTTCCACAGGAAATACAATAAATTTTTTCTGACATCGGTTAGAGCAAGAAAAAAGGATCCTCATTGGGGTACTTACCTTTTAGAAGACTTCAGGTCTACAACTCGAAAAACGAAAATTTCAGGAGGCGGCCGACCGGCACTTGCGAACAGCTTGTACATCGGGCACTGCTCGGCAAGAAAGACCGATTTCATGGTGTCGGCTGCATGTTTTATACCCCCTGATGACCTGACGTCATGGAAGAAGTGACAGCATCTGACGCAGAAATCCCAAGACTCTGGTATTCAGGCCGACTGAGGGTTACCTGCAGGCAGATAACCCAAATGTGATGACTGCAACAATGAAACATGAACATCTGTGCTGAAGCAGACCTGTACAGATGACTAGACGCAATGTTGATGAACTTTTGCATACATGAGCTAACAGCCAGAAAGTGGAGTTTTGGAACATTTGTTAATCTAACTTATAATGGAACATCCACTTGTGCCAAGAGTGAACGTAATGATTGCAAAGAAGCTGCCTGAGCTTGTACCCAGGCGGATGTATAGATATCCTTGCAGATGGTCTCCACTAGTGATGAATACTGTGATACTGATCTTAAGAAATTAAGTTGAATACTCAATGGTCTGCAACTCCAGAAAGGCTTCTAGCAGAAGGCAAAAATCAAGGACAGCTGAGGACAGAAGGCAAAATAAGTGCTCCTCTGTGGAATTAACGCATTTAAAAGCCGTTAGACTCTGCAGTACAACACAAGTGCAGCAAAACAAAATTCTAACAGATTAAAAAAAACTGTTATCTTCTGCTACTGTTCTCTGCTGGCTGGTACTATCGACTGTTAGTCCCTAGCCTTAAGTGAGATCAGATCTTAACACTTCAGTGCAATTAAAGCAGCCTTTGTTAAGCACCTTTAAGTGCAGTAGGGAACCACTTAAGTTTTTCATAACTTTAGAATGTAATCATGGCACTCCATGCACTACAAATAAATTCCTAGTAAAGTGCATTATACTTGGCACACAACGTAGTAAAAGATGTCGCAGTGTAGTTAAATGGCTATCAGACTAACAATTCTCTATTATGGAACGATCACTTTACTGCAGCTTTACTTTCACAGATGTGCAAATTATTCCAGATGTTTTTTTTTCCCCCAGCAGTAATTTCTTGCAGAACATACAAAGTCACTGTACAGTACAGCGGTCACTGACGTGATTCACAACAGTGACCAATCCAGCCACTGGTAGGCAATTACTTTTACATTTGCTTTATTAGCTCTGCATGCCAAGCGCAGGAGACCTCAACCTGTTCCATCTTACATTTACCTTTTACTTGAATTACAACTTTGTAGTTTTTTTTTAATTTATTGTCTGAAAGTGTTTGTGCTGCATTATGTATAATTTTTAATACAATCTGCTGTAGACTAAAGAAAACACACCTACCCACTTACAAACTTTCCTCCCCTGTGCTGCAAAATCAGAAAGTGGGGCGGGAGGACATGAAATCAGGAAGTAACTGGACAATTTCCTCAGCAGACAGTAAACGCAACAAGTTTATTAAACTTAAACATAGGTCCACTGAAGGCAGCACAGTGCCACAGCAGACAGCATTGTTGCCACACAGCAAGATGCTCCCCAGATTGAATCTCAGCTGGGCTGCCTCCTGGAGTCTGCATGTCCTTCCCTGTGTTTGCGTGTGTTTCCTCTGGGTGCTCCAGCTTCCTCCCACATTACAAAGACATGCAGTAGGTGGAATGGACACTAAATTGGCCATAGGAGAGTGTGTGGTGCGAATGAACTACAGTGGCAGGGCTAGCCACCCAGTGGTATAAACCTTGGCTCTACATAACGGTCACTGTTGAAATGACACTCTAATCCCATGCGTAAAAATGGGATACAGGGGTTGTGGATGGATGGATAGGTCCACTGAAGTAAAGTAAAAACTATACATTTTTAGAAGAAAGCTCATGTTAAAGATGACAGCATAATTGCAACAAAGAAATAGCAAACAAAACCACTTAATCTTTAAGCACAAGACCACTGTGAATCAAAGGGCAGCACAGGGTGAGTAGATGGTAGGATCAATGTCAAAGTTATATGGGGCTCATTCACAAAGTTGATGCCTTGGAAAATGTCTAGAAGGCCTGATCATCTTAGTCAAAAACTTGTTAAAAGGCAGATGAGTATAGATGAACGTCTTTAAATCCATGGTGAACTCTGCACAATCGCAAATCTAAAAGCCACAGGCTTTGCCTCATGTCCCCCTACAATCTACCTCTTGGCCTCATACAAGGAGATATTACATACCACACTTTTCGGCCATGTAACCCGGACCGAAACACCAAAGGCGGAGGCGTGTCCATATTCATTAAGGATATCCACACCTCCAGGCTAGTTGCTCAGCATAATGCATCCGAGGTTATCAAAGTACAACTAACTCTGGGCAAAACTGCTATCCAAATTGTAACTTGCTACAGATCCCCCACCATGCCCCAGGATTCCCACTCCTCTTTTCTTGATGTACTGGAAAATATTAGGGTTCAACCAAACACCCTAACAATGGGCGACTTCAACTACCCCACCACTAACTGGGAAAACTACTAGTGTACCAACTCCTTAGCTCAACACTTTCTGGAATTCATAAACTCCAATGCCCTGGATCAACTTACCTACACCCCCACCAGGGGCAACAATACCCTAGACCTGGTCATTACCAACATGAGTGACCGGTGTTCCACACCTGAAGTCACCTCTTCATTGATCCGACCATAAGCTAATCACCCTTGGTATCCACATCCTGCTCCCACCCCCCAATTAAGGAAACAATGGTAAAAAATTTCTCCAAAGCCAACTTCATGCTTCTTAAGACAGAAGTGGTAAACTTCATGACACCCATACAGATGGACAATACAGTTACAACTGCTAAATCCTACACAAATGCACTCTAAGCACTTACATGAGTACATGGATCGTGCTATCCCAAACAGAACCAAGACGCTATCCTAAAAAAAAAAAAAGGAAGCCAATCTGGTGGTCCCCTGCCATAAACAAACTGTACAACAGAAGGAAGAAACTGTTGCAAAAGAGTAAAAATCCCAAGAGTGGAGGAGCTCCCTGGTCATCCTCAGTAAGAAGCTGAGATCCCTTATAAGATTCTCAAAAGCTAGCTATGAAAACAAAATCGCCACTAACTTTAAGGACAACCACAAAGCATTCTATAGCTATGTCAAGAATCTCGATGGCAACACCCAGATCTGCTCGGAGTTACAGCACAAAGGCACGAAAGTTACAGAACCAACTGATATTGCCTACATCCTGGCTGACAGGTTCAGTGGCAACTTTACCCCCCCCCCCTCACCCCCTAAAGGGCCCATATCTATACAAGAAGAATGCAGAGTCCCTGTAATCACAACTACACAGGTAAAAGCTGCACTCTCTAAGGCCAAATACGCAGCATCCATGGGACCAGACAACATCCTAGGCTGCGTTTTACACGAACTACAGAACAAACTGGCTCCCCACTTAAGCACCATGTTAAATAATAGCCTTGCATCAGGCTTTGTGCCCACTGAATGGTGCACAGCAACAGTTATCCCATTCCACAAAGGGGGAGCCACCACTGATCCCGGGAGTTATCGACCTATTAGTCTGATGAGCCTGGTCTGCAAGGCCATGGAACGTATCATCATGGAACTCCGACATTGGTAACCTCCAAACTTTGGATCCCATAGGTTCATAGGTAGGTGCTAGGCTATCTATACAAGCCCAGCCAAAAAGGTACCCTGGCTTTTGCCACCCAAGAAAATTATTTTCCTCTGCCACTGTCGAGCAGAGCCACAGAGGTGATCCCCGGGGTGAATTTCCTATTTCCAATCCAATCATCAATATTTTTTGGGTTTGTGAAAGGCAGATCATGCCTCCTGAACCTGATCGACTTCTTTGAGGCAGTCACCAAAGCCGTGGATGAGGGTAAGGTGGTTCACACAACCTATCTTGACCTCGCCAAGGCTTTCAACACCATCCCTCATTCTGGAATTATAGCTAAACTTACTAAACTAGGTATAAATCCCTACGTCACAAGATGGGTTGTCAACTGGCTCACTGACAGAACCCATATTGTAAAAGTTGGAGACTACAAATCTGACCTCAAATCAGTGACAAGTGGAGTACCACAGGGTTCTGTCCTGGGACCTCTCCTGTTTGGTATCTACTTCTCTGAAGTACAGGCTAACACAGAAGGCCTCTGGCTAATGCAGTTCGCAGGTGACTGCAAACTAGGAGCCATAGTCAAGTCCCCAAATGATGTGGACATCCTACATAAGGGCCTCGTTGAGACAGATGCCTGGTGTCAGAGCCATGGCCTCAAGCTCAATGCCAAAACCTCCAGTGTCATCCCCTTTGGTAAAAACTCTGTACCCATGAGCTACCACATAGGCAGCAATCTACTTAACATTGCATGTGTGATAAGAGACCTTGGGACCCAGGTGGACAGTAGTCTCTTCTCGGATAGTCACATCGCCACAGTAGTCAGGAAGTCCTACGTGGCACATCATAAAAGGGTTCTCATCCAGGAAAAAAAAAAAAAAAAGAGGTAATTGTTCCCCACTACTTGACACTCAGACCCATTATAGAGTACAACACCCCTTTTGGAATATACCTAAAGACATCTGCAGCAGCTGGAAAGGCCACAGAAGTACCTCACAAAGAGAATTATTGGCCTCAAACAAATGCCCTACACTGACCGCCTCAAAAAACTCCAGCTTTACTCTGTAGCATATCACCTACTCCGAGGTAATCTCTGCCTAACAAAGTTATGTCAAACCCAGAGCTGTTGGACATGCTACACCTAAAGAAATCCCAATCCCTCCGAGCTACATGCTCTAGGGACCTAAACCTTGTCACCACAACAAACAGGACATGCTGCAGGGATAGATTCCTGTCCCAGAGACTTCCCATACTCTAGAACAGGCTACCCATCTATGTCAAGCAAAGTTCTTCATTAGCACTCCAAGAAAAATCTTGATGAGTGGATGGGAAAATAGGAAATACACCCCGGGGATCACTTGTGTGTGTCTGCTCGACAGTGGCACAGGAAAATAACTTTCTTGGGTGGCGTAAGCCAGGGAACCTTGTTGGTTAGGCTTACATAGGCCCTTGGGCTGATAGCCTAGTACCGACCTATGAACATGATGACCCACTACACTACTTCCCTTGACTCTCCGTTTGACTATCAGTGATTCCTGTCAAGGAATATGTGCACAAACAGGAAGGCCTTAAACTGTGAAGTTGTCAGAAAGTCAAAACAGCACATTAACAAGAAACAATCCGGGTTAGTGGAAAGGTCCAAGGAACACAAGCAGCACCTGCGGTAGCCTTGCTACAGTAGATAAATTGCAACAAAGATGCCTGTAAATTCTTGGCTTCAAGGACTTTTTTTTTTGCTCTGAATACAAGTATTTTCCTTATGACAACAGACAGGAGAACTAGCATTTACAACAGTCAGGAAAACAACTAGGTGCAGAAAGTACAGTTGTCTACACTTACCATAAATGTAGATGCTCGAGTGTTTTCACTGTTCCAGTCATTACATTTGGGTTATCTGCTTGCAGTAACCCTCAATTGGCCTGATTAACAAAGTCTAGGGTCCTGCGTCAGTTGCCGTCCCTTCTTCCATGATGTCAGGTCGTCAGGGGTATAAAACATGCAACCGATGCCATTACATCAGTTTTTCTTGCCCCAGATGTCAGGTGCCCCCCCAATGGGAAGCAATTAAATCTATAAATACAAGGCTATACCACCAACAGAAAAGCAAATGCACCAAAAAGCTTTTAGAGCATAGTGAGAGTAGAGATATAGCCAAAGGAAAAGGGGGCTGGAGGGAGGGTAACCAGGACTGCAACAGTGAATACACTCGAACATCTACATTTATGTTAAGTGTACACAACTGTACTATGTTTTGTGTTTCACTGTTGCAGTCATTACATTTGGGTAGATTCCCAAAGCGAAGGTTGGGAGGAGGAATTTAAATAGAATTAGGACCAGCTATAACGCCCTGCAAGACTGCAGTGGCAAAACCAGCTCTGGATTTAGAGAAAATTGGCAAATGATAATGCTTGGTGAAAGTATGTACAGAACTCCAGGTAGCGGCTTCTAAGATGTCCCAAGTAGGGATGCCCCTGAGAAAGGCTGTAGAGGTAGATGCAGCCCTGGTTGAATGGGGTCTGATGCCCTGTGAGATAGGTTTTCCATGGTGCTTATGGCAGAAATGAATGCAGTGGCCTATCCATTTTGAAATGGTTTGTTTTGATATAGCTTTCCCCTATGTCCCTGCAGCAAATGTTACCAGTAGTTGTTCAGACTTCCTTTGAGGTTTAGTCTTGTCCAAGTAGAATCTAAGCTGTCTGTGCACATCTAAAGAGTGCAGTATCCATTCCCCTTTGTTCTGTGGGTTAGGAAAAAAGGTAGGCAAATGAATGGACTGATTAAGAGCCACACTGGATACCACCTTGGGCATGAGGGAGGGATTGGTTCTGAGGGACACCCTGTCCACATGAAAGATGATGAAAGGTTCCATTGCCATAAGGGCCTGCAATTCAGATACCCTTCTTGCAGAAGTGATTGCAAAAAGGAAAGCCGTTTTCCAGGAAAGAAATTTTAAATCTGCAGTAGCAGCTGGCTCGAAAGGAGGAAGAGTGAGTTTCTCCAAGACAAGGTTAAGATCCAGGCTGGAGGTGGAACTCTCCTGGGTGGCCTTAGATTTTTGGCCCGTCTGAGGAACTGCTTGAGCAGTGGGTAAGAGAAGAGGGGAGGCCCAGTGCTATAATGAGCTGAAATGGCTGAGGCATGAATTTTGATGGAAGAAAAAGACAAGCCCTTATGAAGCATCTCAGTCAAGTATTGTAGAATCTGAGGTAAATTGGACACTGCTGCGTTCATTCCTTGAGATTGGTTCCAAGCACAGTATCTTTTCCATTTTGCAGCATAAGATTTTTTAGTACTTGGCCTCCTTACTTCTAAAATGATATCCATCACTGATTTACTGAGGGATGGTAAAGGAGAGATTAGGTAATTAGCCAGGCTGCTAGGTTCAGGGTTTGCCGCTGAGGCTGCAGAATCATGTTCTCCTGCTGAGACAACAGGGAAGGAGTCTGAGGCAGGTGCCATGGAGCCAAGCGTGACAAACTGCGCAAGAGTGGGTACCAGTGTTGGCGAGGCCAGTCTGGTGAAATTAAAATCGTCCTTGGCTTGTCCTGTTTGATCTTTAGTGTTACCTTGGAGAGCAAAGGCATAAACTGATGGAGCATCCACTATCCAAGCTTGCTTGTGGGGAATCCTTGTGTAAAATTTGTCCAGTTGATGGTTCTAGGGGGAGGCAAACAGGTCTATATCTGGGCTCTCCCATTTGCTTGTCAACATGTTGAAAATCCTTGGTTCCAGTTTCCACTCGTGTGGGTCCATGAGGTTTCTGCTTAGTCTGTCTGCCAGTGTATTTAGTTTTCCTGGCAAGAACTGAGCCTGTAGATGCACTTGGTAGCGCAAGGCTGTGTTCCACAATGCCATGGCTAGTCTGCAGAGGGGGTAAAAATGTGTACCCCCCTGCTTATGTACCATATGACAGTGGTGTTGTCAGTCTTTACCATTAGTTGTCCTGGAAGAATGTGGTCCTTGAAGGCTGTCAGAGCATTCTGTACAGCTAACATTTTCTTTTTGATTTATGTGCAGGTGCATTTGATTTGGGTTCCATTTGCCCTGAATGCACTTCCCTGCCAGGTGAGCCCCCCATGCATAGTTTGATGAGTCTGTTAAGATTTGTTTGGCAGGGGGTAATGTGAATGGTAGTCCCCTGTTTTGGTGGCAGGCCTCTGCCCACTAAAGGAACTCTAGGTGTATGCAAGGTATGATAGGAATCCTTGCTTACAGATCCTGTGAATGTTGACACCATAAGCTTTTGAGATACCATTGTAGTTTCATCATATGCAGCCTTGCATATGTAATTAGAAGAATGCATGAGGCCATGAACCCCAAGGCTTGCAGTATTTGCCTTGCAGATAGTTGAATTTTTGTGGCCACTTGTTTGAAGTAAGTTGTCAAATGTATCTGTTTCTCTGGCGTGAGGAAAGCCATCTGGGAAGATGTATTCAAGCTTGCTCCCAGGAATATAAATTTGACAGGGTACCAGGTGGAATTTATTTTCGTTTATGGTGAACCCCAGACAAGTCGGTACCCTTTGAACAAAGGCCAGGTGATTAAAGAGAATGTCCTTGCTTTCTGCCTGAATTAGACAATCGTCCAGGTATGGGTATATTTGAATATTTCTTTGCCTGCAAAATGCAATGACTGGAGCTAGGCACTCTGAATACCCTGGGCGCAGTAGATAAGCCAAAGGGCAGTGCAGAGAACTGATGGTGCATGTATAGCCTGCTTTGAAGCGTAGGCATCTTTTGCAAGACTCCCCGATAGGGATGTGCAGGTATGCTTCTTTTAAGTCCAGTGTTGCCAACCATGCATCCTTGCCTAGCATAGGAAGCAGCTAGTGAAGAGTTAGCATATTGAATTTTGGAATCACCAGAAAGGTGTTTAGAATAGAAAGGTCCAGGATAGGACGCCATGTATTGCCTTTTTGGGGTACCAGAAAAAAGTCTCTAATAGAAACCTTTTCCTCTTCTGGTACCAACAGAATAGCCCCCATGTTTAAGAGAGAGTACCTGGTTTTGGGCCGCTGCCCACTGATATGGGGGTAGATCTGGCCACCCACTTGGTGTTGGTAATGTGTGGAAATGAAATCTGTACCCTTGGGACACTATTTAAAACCCATTTGTCCTGGGTAATGAGTTCCCAGTTTTTAGCCTGCAGACCAATCTTTCCGTCTAAAGGAGCATTCAGTTGGGAAGTGCTTGGAAGTCTTAAAAGCAAGTAATTGAGACTGTTTTCCATGGGGGGGGGGGGGGTCTTGCTGTTCCCAGGTTTGGGTGTAGAAAAGTACAGTTTTGTACCTACCATAAATGTAGATGTTCGTAAGTCCAAAAGATTCCAAAAATGAAAATGAAAGATGATTCCAAAGTCTAGGTCCGGCGTCGGTTGTCGTCGCTTCTTCCCTGACGTCAGTGCGGCAGGGGTATAAAAGAACCAGCTGACGCCATCTTCTTCAGTTTTTCTTGCCCCAGATGTCAGGTGCCCCCTGAAGGAAGGCAAAACATAAACTTATGTAATAATGCAACATAGAATAATCAAAAAACAGTAGTTTGCAAGCAAATACACCATAAAAGAATACCCCAATCAGGCTGTATGAGAAGGTGTTTGTCATAAGGCCTGTCCTAAGAGGGGATGGAGGGAGGGAAACCTGGACTGCAGCTGTATTAGCACTCTAACATCTACATTTATGGTAGGTACAAAACTGTACTATGTTCATCGTGCATACAGCTGCAGTCATAACAGATGGGTAGAATCCCAAAGCTAAAAAGGGGTGGCAGGCACTAAGTGGAACTAGGAGGAGCAAGGATGCCCTGCAAGACTGCTGTGGCAAAGCCCGCTCTAGATTTAGAGTAAAGTGGAATGTGATAGTGTTTGGAGAAAGTGTGCACAGAACTCCAAGTGGCTGCTTCCAAAATGTCCTTGGTAGGAACCCCCCTGAGGAAAGCTGCAGAGGTAGCCGTGGCCCTTGTGGAGTGGGATCTGATGCTTGAAGGCACATTTTTTCCCATGAAATGAGTAACAAAAGCGTATGCAGTGGGCTATCCATTTTGAGAATGTCTGTTTGGAGATGGCCTTTCCTTGAGCACCTGTAGCATAGGACACAGAGTTGCTCGGATTTTCTGAATGGCTTTGTCCTGTCCAAATAATAACAAAGTTGTCTGTTAATGTCCAAGGAATGTAGTAGTCTTTCCCCTTTGTTTTGTGGGCTAGGGTAAAAGGTAGGCAAAGTGGATAGTCTGATTCAAGGCTACACTGGATACTACCTTTGGCATAAAGGAAGGGTTGGTTCGCAAGGAAACTCTGTCCTGATGGAAAATGATGAAAGGTTGCACAGCCATGAGAGCCTGTAGTTCCGAAACCCTGCGTGCTGAGGTGATAGCCAGAAGGAAGGCCGTTTTCCATGACAAATATTGTAGTTCTGTTGAAGCAGCTGGCTCAAATGGAGGCAGGGTCAGTTTTTCCAAAATGAAGTTAAAGCATGGATCTTGGAGGAGAAGGAAAGTCCACTGTTTAACATCTCAGCTAGGTACTGTAATATTTGAAGTAAATTTATTATTAAAGGATTCTGGCCCTTTTTCTGATTCCAGGCACAAAACCGTTTCCATTTGGCGGAGTAGGCTTTTCTAGTAGAAGGTCTTCTGGCCTCCAAGATGATATCCTGCACCTCCTTGGAGAGGAGGGTCTGTTGGGAAATCAAGGGAATCTTCATGCGGCTAGATTGAGGGTTTTTAGCTGACTGAAGAGTTTTGAAGTTGTGCTGGGACAACAGAAGAGGCACTAGAGGCAGGATCCATGGTGGGGAATGCGTCAGGCTCTTCAGGAGTGGATACCAGTGTTGTCTTGGCCAGTCTGGAGCAATGAGAATCATGTTTGGCCTCTCTGCTCTGGGTTTTAATAGAACTTTGGGCAGCAGAGGGAGAGGTGGAAAGGCATAGACTGTCAATGTGGTCCAACTGAAATAAAGTGCGTCCACTTTCCAGGCCTGTGGATGATAGGCCCTTGAGCAAAATTTTTTCAGTTGGTAATTTCTGTGGGTAGCAAAGAGATCTATGTTTGGCTGTCCCCATGCCTGAGTTATCTTTGCGAAAACTCGAGGATGCAACTTCCATTCATGTGGATCTGTCATATTTCTGCTTAGGCTGTCTGCCAGTGTGTTTTCCTTTCCTGGCAGGAATTGTGCTTGAAGTTGGATGGGCAATTCCAGAGCCGTGTTCCAAAGGGACATGGCTAGTCTGCACAGGGGGTATGAATGAGTTCCTCCCCGTTTGTTTATGTACCACATCACTGTGGTGTCTGTCCTTATCAATAGCTGGCCTGGATGCAGTAGGTCTTTGAAGGCCATGATAGCATTTTGCACTGCTAGCATTTCCTTTTGATGTATAGGTGCTTCTCTTTTTGGGACCATTTTCCCTGAATGCACTGATCTGTCATGTGCGCCCCCCAGGCGTAGTCCAAGGAGTCTGTTGTGATGATTTGATTTGTTTGAGGTATGCAGAAGGGTAGACCTAGGTTTCTTTGGCATGCTTGAGCCCACCACAGAAATTCCTTTTGAAGACATGGAATGAGTGGTATTAATTGTTTCTAAACTGTGGCTGTGTTGAGACCATAAGTTTTTTAGGTACCACTGAAGTTTCCTCATATGTAGCTTTGCACATGGGATCAGCAGGATGCAAGATGCCATGAATCCCAGAGCCTGCAAGACTTTCCTTGCAGTCAGCCTGGTGAAGGTTGCCATTTTGCTGAAGTATTGAGATAGTTGCTCTTGCTTCTCTGGCGTGAGGTAGGCCATCTGGGTGTTTGTATTCAAGCTGGCACCCAGGAAAATTGTTTGAGAGGGTATTAGCTTTGATTTCTTTTTGTTGACTGTGTATCCCAGGAAGTTCAACAGTTTTATTACAAACGCCAGGTGTTTCAGAGGTATGTGCTTGCGGTCCGCTTGGATCAGGCAGTCGTCCAGATATGGGTATATATTTGTATCCCTTGAAGTCTGCAGAAGGCAATTACTGATGCCACGCATTTCGTAAACACTCTGGGCGCAGTAGATAAGCCAAAGGGCAATGCAGAGAATTGATAATGGGTTGAACCTGCAAGAAATCTGAGGTATCTTCTGCAATCTTATCTGATAGGGACATGCAGGTATGCCTCCTTGAGGTCCAATGTTACCAGCCAAGACTCCTTGCCCAGCATGGGAAGAAGCTGCTGTAATGTGAGCATCTTGAATTTTGGTACGTGTAAATATGTGTTTAGGATGGATAGGTCTAAAATAGGTCTCCAATCCTTGTCCTTCCTTGATACCAGGAATAGTCTGGAATATAAACCTTGACCTTGTTCTTTTGCAGGTACCTCTTGAGTAGCTTTCATGTCCATGAGAGCTGAAATTTGTTTTTGTGCCTCTGCCCTTTGATTTTGTGGCAGGTTTGGCATGCCTCTCATTTTTGGAAGGGTGTGAAAGTGGAATCTGTAGCCTCTGTTTATAATGTCCAGGATCCATCTGTCTTTTGTGACAATATGCCAATTTTTTGAAAATAATGCCAGTTTTCCGCCTAAAGGTGCTGCCATTAAAGCTTTGCTTGGCATGCAAAGGGGAAAGTCATTGTGTCTGCTTTCTGAATGACTGTGATCTATCTTCTCCACCTCTTGGGGTTGGTGCTTGCCATTGTCTGGCTCTGAATGATCCTTGAGATTGCCCTCTACCCCTCGGGTGCCTGTATCTGCCTCTGAGGTCTGTCCGTGGCTGGAAAGGACCAATTTTTTGAAGGCCAGTTTCTGCTGAAACGTGGAGGTTGTACCTGTAGGAAATCTTTCACTGTTTGCATTGATCTTGCCTTTTCCTCCATTTTCTTTAGTACCTCCTCAGCTTTAACACCAAACAATACATCTTTTTGAAGAGGTGCATCTAGTAATTTAACTTTGACATGATCCGGTAAGGTTTGCTCTTTGAGCCAATCATGTCTACGTATGACAAACCCTGTAACAGCAGCTCTACATGAGGCCTCTAAAGCATCAAAACCACACTGCAAGGTATGTTTACCCACTTGCTCTGCACTATGCAACAAATCCTGCAACTCCTTTAAATCTGGTTGCTCAGGTTGTGTCATTTTGTTTTTTAACTGAGATAACAAAAACTGTTGATGCTTTAACATATGGAACTGACAGTTTAATGCCATCATGGTTAATGTGGCCGAGGTGTACACCTTTTTCCCCCACCTTTCTAAAGCTCTGGAATCTCTCTCTGAAGGTAATGGGTTTTTAGCAGTAGAGGCCTTAATTCCCTTGGGACCCTGTGAAATAGTTTCTGGGTCAGCAGCATGGCTTTTGTATAGGAACTGGTGTGAATCAGGAACCCGGTAATACCGGTCAGGTTTAACAGGAGCTGGAGGTAAAGAATCTGGGTTGAGGCTGGCTTCTGTGTACACATCATCTAATATATCTAAGACAGGAGGGATAGCCAGAGGCCTGTGCTGAGGAAGCAAGAGAAAATCCCTGAGCCTTTTCTTGGAATCTGAGTAATCTTGGCCTTCCCTTTCCCCAAAAGAATAGTCCTCAGGGGGGGAGACCGAGGGAATGGACTCCTCTGCATCAGAGTCTTCAAAAGGGGAATATGAATATTCCTGGTCCTCTGAATGTTCTGAGGTAATAGAGGCTTGATCTGAGGAAGGGTAGTCTTCCTCCAATCTGGGCCTTTTGTCCGAGGGGGGTTGAGAACCCCATGATAAGAGTAATCAAATCCTCAGCCATTTTGAGCATCTGTTTTTTAGGCATGGGGCCTTGAGAGGGGGTCTGTGGTCCTTGTATTTTAGTTTTCATGGCTGCTTTAGATTTTGTGAAAGCCTTAATGGAAAAGGAGGTAGGCCTGAAGACACCTTGAGAAGTGGCCGGTGTGTCTAAACTCTGAGTTTCCCCGCCAAGAGTGGCGTCGCTATCGGTAGTCGGAATGGGGTCAGAGGAGCCTGCGACCTGGGCACAGAAGACACCGGTAATGAAGCATCATCGGTACTCAGGGGCCGTGTAGGCGCCTCGCTGAGAACCGGAGCACCGGTGGTCGGCTTTAGCATGGTGTCGATAGAAGTCGCGGACCTCGTATGTCGGTCCTTATCTTTGCGTCTTTTACTCAAAACTGGAGTCGGAGTATCAGACGACAATGTAATTACATTTTTTACCAAAATAGTAGTGGGCGAACTCCGCCCGACGCTTAATAATGCGTTTGTTGAATCTAGCACAAAAACGGCAGGCCGAGACGTCGTGGTCTGGACCTAAGCAAGGAATACAGAAGGAATGGAAATCCTTATGCGGTATTTGCTTCCCACATGAAATGCAATTATTAACTTTGTCTGACATCGGTCTGAGGCAAGAAAAGTTTCCCCAACGGGGGGTACTTAGCTTTCAAGAAGACTTCGGCTGAAATATTTTCGTAAATCTCAGGAGCTGGCTGACCGGCACTTGCGAACTGCTTCTGCTTCGGGCACCGCGCGGCAAGAAAGACTGGAGAAGATGGCGTTGGCTGGTTCTTTTATACCCCTGCCGTACTGACGTCAGGGAAGAAGCAACGACAACCGACGCCGGACCTAGACTTTGGAATTCGGCCGACCGAGGACCCGCCTGACGGCAGGATAACCCATCTGTTTATGACTGCAGCTGTATGCACGATGAACATCTCCCAACTGCCTGGTCTTGTGTGTCTCTTGGGACTGAAACCTGGGGTTTCTGCTGTGTCTGGGTTTGGCTTGAGAAGACCTGGAGGGGGCTGGAAAGGACCAATTTTTAGAGGGCCATTGCCTACTAAACCTAGGAGGCTGAACTTGTAAGAAATCTTTAACAGTCTGCATAGATTTAGCGTTATTTTCCATCTTTTTAAGAACTTCTCAGCCTTGTTGCCAAACAGGCGGTCCTGATTTAAGGGAGCATCCAACAATTTAGCTTTAACATGATCAAGCAAAAACTGCTCCTAAAGCCAAACATGCCTTCTGAGCACAGACCCAGTAACAGCAGCCCTGCAAGAGGCCTCTAATGAATCAAATCCACATTGCAAAGTATGTTTTCCAACCTGTTCAGCAGAATACATTAAATCCTGTAATTCTTTATTTTCAGCGCAGTCAGGAATTATAATTTTCTGTTTAAGCAACCCAATAACATGTTGATACTTTAACATATGAAACTGGCAGTTTAAAGTCCTAATGGCCAAGGTTGCAGAAGTGTAAACTTTCTTACCCCATCTATCCAGAACCCTGGAGTCTCTATCTGAGGGGGTAGGATTTTTAGCAGTAGAAGCCTTAATGCCTTTGGGTCCCTGCAAAATAGTCTCTGGATCTGCAATAGAACTTTTAAAAAGGAACTTGTGAAATCAGGAACCCTGTAATATCGATCAGGTTTTCTGGGAGCAGGAGGCAAAGAATCAGGGGCCAAACTAGATTCTGAGAAAGCATCAACAATGTCTAGTACAGGAAGTATAGCTAAAGGCCTATGCTGTGGCAGGAGTAAGAAATCCCTAAGCCTCTTTTTGAATCAGAAAAGTCCTGGCTTTCCCAGTGGAAATGCTCCCGTAGAGTATGTAAGCTTTCACCAAAAGAAAAATCCTCTGGAGGGGAAGCAAAGGGAATAAAGTCCTCTGCACCAGAATCCTCATAAGTAGATAAGGGCAAATTCAGATCATCGGAATAATCAGAATCCTGTTCAGAAGATTCATAAATAACTTCAGTCCTAGGTCTCTTAGAAGGGGGATGTTGGCTTCCCCTGATTAGAGTTATAAAATCTTCAGCCATTCTTATTTGTTTTTTTAGGCATAGAGGCCTGAGCATGCGGCCTGGGTGTGTTTATTAGGCATGGTTCGAGATTTTGGCCTAAATGAAGGAGGCGTCAGTTTAATATGCAAGTCCGTAGGCCTGAATACACCCTCAGAAGCTGGTGCCTCCACAGTGGCTCCGGACCCATCCATGGTAGAGACATCCGCAGGTTCCACGGTCGAAGCATCTTGTGGCATACTGGACTCCGAATGGGTCGCAGTAGAGGCCTGCGAGTCGGAAGTAGCGGGGATCAGGGGCAGTGAAAGCGCCCGAGTACCGGTGAACTGGCAACTGGCTTAGAAGAGTCGTCGGCAACTTTGGACCTCGGCGGCCTGTCTCTGTCTTTATCTTTGCGTTTTTTCAGAATCCCGGTTGTCTGATTGCTAACCGACATTTCTGGATAATTAAACAGAGAACCGAAATATTTAGAAGCAAAAATACACAGACGGACAGTGCGCTGTTTAAATAAAGCACAAAACCGACAGCAAGGTACGTTGTGGTCAGGGCCTAGGCAAGGAATACAGTACGAATGAAAATCTTTGTGAGGTATATGCTTTCCACAAGTAATGCAATTAACTTTTACTGACATCAGTAAGGAACAAGAAAAACAGTTTCCCCAATGGGGTACTTGGCTTTAGTTGAAGACTTCGGTTCTGAAACTCGAAAATGAAAATTTCAGGAGTCGGCCGACCGGCACTTGCGAACTGCTTCTGTTTCGGGCACCGCAAGGCAATAAAGACGGATGTAATGGCATCGGCTGCATGTTTTACACCCCTGACGTCATGGAAGAAGTGATAGCAACTGACGCTGGACCCAAGACTTTGTTAATCAGGCCGATTGAGGGCTACTGCAAGTAGATAACCCAAATGTAATGACTGCAACAGTGAAACACTAAGAACATCTGCCATTAGGGAAAGCTATGGTGGTGGGAAGGCTCCACTGTGGATGCAACTATGGAAGTGTTTTCAAACAGGTTAGTCAATCTCTGAAGGGTTCCTACTGGTGATCATGTGGTCTAGGGCCCTATAATATTTTATGTGGAGCAAGTATATCACATCTCCCTTAAATCATTCACTCCAACGGAGCTCAGGAAGTTTGCACTGTAACTTTCAATGGGTGAAGTCCAAGTCTTTTGACAGAATCAAATTACATGTCCTCACATTTAAAACAAATGTTCACATCTCTAGAACCACAGGATTATGAAAGTATAAATGACAAACTCTTCAGCACAAACTATTTTTTATAGTGGTAGTATTCTTTAGGTTCTAGGTCATAAACAGAATTTTATAAGTCACAGCAAACACAATAACAATTACATTTGTAATATTTTGTAAATAAAATCTCAGCAACCACTCTAGTTACACATACTGTCAGCAGCATTTTATTTATCAGGCTGAGAGCTTTCATATTAGGCTAAGGAGCTTGTATTACTTGGTTGTTGAGATACTTAGAAAAATCTAAAATTTGTATCTATATAAATTAATATCAAACGGTTAATAGCCAAGCTGTCCGGTTCGATTCTCAGCTAGAGCGTCTTCTGCGTGGAGACATGCGTGAATGGGCGTACCTTTGCTGAAGGTTGTGCATCAGGGCTGGTAACTCCGCACGTAAAATCAACTACCAATCATTAGCAGACCGGAGTTCCGCTGTGGCGACCCCTAGCCGGGAAAAGCCAAAAGACACAAACAAACCTGCATTAGACAGAGATCCAATATTAATGCAGTTAAGTTTACCACTGTGTAAGCTTTATGATGAAATCTTAAAACCTTGTACAGAAATCGGAATTGATGCAAATATGAACAAGCCTATTACTGCTACTGTATAGCTTCCTAAGCATTCATGTAACTAAATTGTATTTTTGTACAAACTGTAAAAGTATAGCCTTTCTAGCCATTTATGTAACTGAAAATTATTTTCTATATAATTTGTATGTGGAGCTTTTCTCCCCAGGCGTCTACTGAAAATGGGCTCTTCAAGGCCCAATGGACTTTCCCGGTAAACAAATGCAATAAATAAATAAACAATTAAACTGGTAACCTACATTATCCACTGTTTTACAAATTGGCTGACACAAAGGACACAGGAGATCAAAAGCTATCCCCAGAAAGAGAAGTCACCAGTTGAGTCCCCTACGGTTCACCGCTGGGACCCCACCTGTTTGGCATCTACATCTCTGAAGTAAAGCAATACCAAAGGGCTCTGGCTGACTAAGTCTGTTGATGATTGCAAGGTAGGAGCAATCACTGAATTCCCAAAATGACTTCATCATGCAGGAAGGTTTGTTCCAAGCAAATAAATGGTGCCAAAATCATGTACTGAAACTAAATGCATTACATCTTTTGGAAAGTCATCTACCCCAGGGAACTACCACACTGATGAGGCCCCCGAGAGTTGACAGCTTTTTTGGGATTTGGGAACTTGTGTGGACAGTGACTGAACTTTTGACCAATATGTAACCACTGTTTTAAGAAAGTCCTTCTATATTGTGCAGCTTAAAGACAGACAAAGGAATTGTGTCTATATCTAGATGTCATTGTACTCGTTTATGCAGTCCTCAGACAAACCATCGAGTATAATGCCCCCTTTGGCTTGTACCTGTCCAGACACAGCAACACCTGGAATACCTACAGAAAAGCCTTACTAAATGGATACAAGACCTAAACAGTATGTCCTACATGGAACTCAAAGCCTTGTCACTATACTCTGTATAGTGCAAACTACAGAGGTGACCTTTGTATGGCATACAAGGCATCATCCGACCCAATACTGATGGACCTACTGCAAATAAGCAAGTCAAATGGCATCAGAAATACTCTGTCTGGGGATCTAAACATTTACTGCATCAACAGAACAGTTTGCAAAGAACAGGTGCATCGCACAGGGTATAGCACTGCACTGGAACAAAACTTCCTAGCCATGTAAAGCAAAGCTTAGCCCTGCCCATATTAAAGCACAACTTGGATCTATGAATAGGTAATAGAAAATGTATCCCAGGACTTTCACCGTACTACTAATGGACAGAGGTAGCTCTTAAATGCTTTAGCCCACACATGGATCTCCTTAAATTTAGTACATACCTATGAGCCTATAAACTGCTAAAACCAAAGTTAGAAACAGCTGACCAGTATAATAATTAAATGTCACTGCAGCAGTGAAATAAAATGAGAATTATCCAGTTTGCAGACTGGTACAGAAATATGCACATGTACAGTTAAAGCAAAGTTGTCCCTGCTGCCCAGTACCTGCAAAACTGTTCCTCTTGCATAACGAGTTGTTAAATAAGAAGTTATGTACCTACCATAACGTTCCATGTTAGCTGTCTTCTCTCGCCTTCTTTCTTGCTGGATGGGTTCGGAGCCGATCCTCGGCTCCGACTCGGCACTTGCTAAGCTCGATCTCGTTTGGTAGCTAAGGAAAATATGGAATACATTCTTCCAACTGTAGAGGAGGAAGAAAAAGTAACAATACTAAAAATGACAATCATAATCATCATAATCCTCTGAAAGGGATCCACCTAATCTAGTGACACTAGAAGCTGATTAGCTAGAAAAAGGATAAAACCTCTTAAGAGAAGAGGCATAATATTCTCGGTCTGACCAGGCTAGGGGGATGGAGGGCGGGACGCAAGAAAGAAGGCGAGAGAAGACAACTAACATGGAACGTTATGGTAGGTACATAACTTAACTTAACATAACATAACTTCTTAATGTTAAGTTGTCAATCTCGCCTTCATTCTTGCTGGATGGGACCGTGTCCCTAGCACCTCTATCCTGGGTGGCTCAATAGAACAGACTCTTGAGAACGGTGGAACCAAAATTCGCTCTGTCTCTGAGGCTAAGTCTAATTTGTAATGTGAAACAAAGGTATGAGGAGAGGCCCATGTGGCTGCTGCACAAATGGTGTCTATTGGAAGTCTAGCCTGAAAAGCTGTAGATGTAGCTAGAGCTCTGGTAGAATGGGCTTTTGGCCTAGAAATCAACTCTTTGCCTCTGAGCTGATAAATGTAAGTAATCACAGAAGACAGCCATCTAGATAAAGTCACCTTGGAAACTGGAAGGCCTTTCCTGTTGTCTGCATAGGATAGAAACAGTTGATCAGATTTCCTAAAATGTTTGGTTTTGTCTAGATAATATCTGAGTTGGCGGTGAACATCAAGACAATGCAATTTTTGTTCCTCTCTATCAGAATAATTTGGGAAAAAAACTGGAAAATCAATGGATTGATTTAAGTTAGTCTGCAATGCCACTAAGACGGATTAGTCCTTAGAGATACCCTGTCTTTGTGGAAGATTAAGTAGGGAGGACGAATGCAGAGAGCATGAAGCTCAATACTCTCCTGGCAGAAGTAATGGTGACTAGAAAGAGTGTCTTCCAAGAAAGAAATTTCAATGAACAGGCAGCCGCAGGTTCGAAAGGGGGGAGAATCAAGGACGTTAAAATTAAACTTAGATCCCACTGTGGTGGGGGGTCTTTAATCGGAGGTTTAAGTAAAAAGATACCTCGAAGGAATGCCTTGCAAAGTTTATGTGACAATGTTGTGGTCCAAAAAGCCTATATGAAAATTTGAAATGGCTGCCAGCTGAACTTTTACTGTGGAGGAAGAGGATCCTGAATGAAAAATCTCAGCTAGGAAGTCCAAGACCGAATGAATCGGAGCAGTATAGGGGTCTATATTCCTAGCTTTTGCCCAGAAGGAGAAACGTTGCCATTTACTAGTGTAAATCCTTCTGGTAGAAGATTTAAGGGAAGCTACTATGATATCCTGGACGGGATTAGAAATCATAGGAAGCCTGGCTAAGGATGGAAGTGGAGCAACCAAGCAGTGAGGTTGAGAGAAGGTATGGATTGGTGCAGCTGCCCCGACTGGTGGGTCAGAAGATCTGGAACCGGGTCCAGATGCCATGGCTGTACCAAGAGATAATGATGTAGGAACGGAAACCATATCTGTCGAGGCCAATAAGGGGCAATGAGAATCAACTTGGCTCTCAAGGCGGTTGCTTTCTGAATTACTTGAGGTATCAGAGGAAAGGGGGGAAAGGCATAAAGAAGTCCCCGGGGCCAATCTTGGGTTAGAGCGTCTCTGGGGGGATGGCCTGGAAGGGGGAAGAGAGAAGTCTGGGCATTTGCTGTTTTGAGGTGTAGCAAAAAGGTCGCAGCAAGGAAGGCCCCACTCCTGAAAAATCTCTTCCGTCACTGATTGTTTGAGAGATCACTCGTGAGGCATGAGAATAGCTCTGCTCAACCTGTCTGCTATGATGTTGGATTTCCCGGGGATATGCGTTGCTATCAGAAACCGCTGAGAAGAGATTGCCCACTGCCAAAGTCTGAGCGCCTCTCGACACAGTGGATAGGACTTGGTTCCGCCCTGTTTGTTGATATACCACACTACGGACATATTGTCCGTTTGGACTGCAATAGTTCCCAGGGGAAGAGAGTCGAGGGCCTGCGATGTTAAAAGCACTGCTCTCATCTCTAGGACATTTATGTGCAGATGGTATTCGAAAGGTTGCCAAGTGCCATGGACCATCCTGCCCTGATGATGCCCCCCCCCCACCCGATCAGGGAGGCGTCCGATGTAACCGTGGCGACCGGGGCAGGAGGAACAAAGGGTCTGCCCTGATGGACTTGAGGGGACGATATCCACCAAGTCAGATGCCTTTTGCAAGTTGGAGTTATTGTGATCTTGTGACGCATGGGAAGTTGTTGAAAGGACCATTGGGCGAATAGCATCCATTGTAGAAGACGCATGTAAAAGCGGGCAAAGGGAAGAAGTGTTATGGCGGCCGCCATAAGACCCAATACTTTCAGAGCAAATCTGGCCCGAATTTTGTTGCTGAGAAGAATCACCTGGACGTGACTTTGAATGTCTAAGATCCTTTGGTCTGTTAACTTTGCTGAAAGTTGTACGGTGTCCAATCCTGCGCCTATATAAGTAATAGATTGACAAGGTGACCAGGCAGATTTTTCGAAATTTATAGAAATCCCTAGCCCTCTGAAAATGTGAATGGTGTAATCTCTGGCTTGGAGAAGTTGATGCCTGGTGGTGGCAGTGAGGAGCCAGTCGTCTAGATATGGAAACACCTGGAATCCTTGACGTCTCAGGTGAGCCGTAACCGCTGCCATACATTTGGTGAACACTCTGGGGGCTGTAGTGAGTCCAAAGGGCAGGGCCCTGAATTGGAAGTGAATGTTTCCCAGCCGAAAGCGGAGAAATCTTCTGGAGCGCCTGTGAATTTTTATGTGATAGTACGCATCCTGAAGATCTACCGAGCACATCCAATTGTCCTTGCCCAGAAAGGGTAGAATGGACTGAAGCGTGACCATCCGGAATCTTGTTTTCTTTACAAACTTGTTTAGTTTGCTCAGATCTAATATTGGTCTTCAGTCCCCTGTCTTTTTTGGTACTAAAAAGAACCTTGAGTAGATTCCGGATCCTATTTGGTCTGCTGGGACTGGCTGGATGGCTCTTTTTCTAGCAGTTTTGATATTTCTGATACTGCTAGTTCCCTTAGACAGGGTGGAACGTCTGGAAGGGTTCCCTTTTGCTTAATTGGGGCTTGAATAAAGGGAATTTTGTAACCCTCGGATATAATCGACTGTACCCATTTGTCTTGAGAAAGGGAAAGCCAGGCTATTGGGTACAGCGATAATCTTCCCCCGACTGCCTCCGAAGGTGGACAATCGGGCAACATCTCAGGGATGCTGGAAGGGTTTGTCAGAAAGAGGCTCTCTGCTACCCTGATTTTGCGGACCCCCCCTGACCCCTAGGGCGGCGTCTGTTGTTGTTACCCCCTCTGCCTCTGGGGGTAAACTGACCTCGTGCGTCAGGCGTGACTCCTTGAGATTTGCGGAACCACATTTTCCCTCCCTTCTGACCTTTTGGGTAAGGTCTTGAAGGGGTGGAAAAACGGACTCCTATGGCAGAAAGTCTTACCATCTTGTTCGCATCTAGTCAAAGTGTCTTGAGGTCCGAACAAGGTCGAACCATCAAAAGGGGAGTTTGTGAAGGACGCCTTGAAGGGGTCTGCAAAATTACAAAGCCGCATCCAGGACTGACGCCTTAAAGCCACTCCTGTGCCTGCGGCCCTACTCGCTCCATCGGCTGCATAAAAAATGAGCCGCATGGAGGAGTTAACAATGGAGTTTAGGATTCCTAGCTGTGAGCTAATCTTATCCTGAGACCCAGCAGCTGACTGATCCTGTAAAACTTCTCCCAACTCTAAGAACATCTCTTTGAAGGCGGGTGAAGTGACACAAGTAGTTCAGCGATCGCATGGTAAAGGTCGCTGAAGAAAAAATCCGCTTGCCGTACCTGTCCATAGTCCTAGAATCCTTGTTAGGAGGATGGACAGGTACTGAAGGATCAGCTAGTTCCTTCTTGGTGGCTGCTTAAGGTTCACAAAACAACTAAGGCTATGAAATTTAAAAGGGGTGAGACAAAGTCTTAATATGAAGAAAACTTACTTAGAGCTGGTAAAAGAGGCACCTCGTAAGCGAAGCGGCAAACGAGATCTGGGTAGTCTCCGCCTTGCATCATGGGATATAGGATTGCCTCGAGCTGGTAAAATTAGCCCTCTAGCTTAGCAAGTGCCAAGTTGGAGCCGAGGATCGGCTCCGAACCCATCCAGCAAGAATGAAGGCGAGATTGAGAACTTCATCACTACATTTACTTCAAAAGTTAAGCCACTTGTGCTACACAATGCTAATTACCATCGGGTTTGTCCACTCTGGTTTTACCCATGCCTGGGACCATTTACCTAAGGCATTCAACATCCCTCAATGTCAACTGCTCTTGTCACAAGTAACACAAAATGATGGATGGGCCTAAAGGCTACTATTGCTACAACAGCTTCTCTAATTCAGGAAGTTTTAGAAACAAGCAGCATTCCAGCTATTTACATGTGTTCACATATATGAAAATGCTCTGAAACACTAATTTCTAGTTATGATCAATGTTTAGCCTAATATGAAGTACCACAAAGTAAATGTTCTAAACAGACAATATGCCAAGCCATCACATAACTATGATACTTATTGTTTTTAGTGCATACATATTCTTCTTGGGTTTAAACAAATCAAGTCTAAGACTCATCTCCATACATGCACTATCACACCAACACATTTTCAAGTGTCACATGTTTATTGGTATGGTCAAAGAGTTGTACCATTTCTGATATTCAAACAATTCTGACCTTGTTAAAGCATTCCAGGTTGTGAACTTTTCATGACAGAGAACATTAAGCCAGAACTATGCAGTTTGCTTACAGTCCCATCTTGCAGACTTAAAGACAATCGGTGTAAATCAATATGGCTCACTGTCTGCTATAAAACCATTTTTGCACAAAGGGAATTAATAATGGCATTTCAAGCTACTGAGGCAAAATGCATTCATTCTGTTGTGAAATCAATGCTGTTTTGTTATCCCTCTGACCTGCTGTCCTCACCTGTGTCTGTATGTCATCACCAGTGACTATGTTTCCTACAGCTCGCAATACAGGAGATACCACTTTGTACTCGTCGTGCCTACACAAAAAAAAATACACATTCAGCATTACAGTTTAAGCAGCTTAAGGCTTTTCTGTTTGAAACACCTTTTTATGCATAAGCACTACACCAACACTAAAATACAAGAATCTGTACCAAAAAACAAGGCAAACACTACATTTTTTGACACTTAAGTTCAAGAATTCAACAATAGGGAACGGGGAAAAAAAAAAAAAAAAAACCTACAAATGCTATTTTGTACAGGAGCAATCAGTTAAACTATACAAGGACTTGTTGCAGTGGTACCACAATCAATGGCTCTGTTTCAATATACATTATGGCTTTTATTTCAAAAAGCACAGAACACACATGGTTTATGCTCTGAAACAATTCTGAGCTAGCTCTGAACACCAATGTCTTTCACATACATTCCATGGACTACAGTGCCTTTAAGTTTCAGGGGAAAATTGAGAACTGCCAAAGTTAAAAAGGGAGGCTTACCAAATTAAGCATTTAAAAAGGTATACTCACCAAATTAAACAGGCTCAAAACATACTGCAGTGGTTAAGGTACATGTCTCACTGACAGATGTTTGAAAGCTGGGATACTGGAGTAGCATTAATCACAGATGGAAGTTCAACCACAGGTTGGCACTAACTCATCTAACTCTGACTTCAAGAGCATAGAATGCCCCCTGCATAGACTGGTGCCTTACCCATGCAGGACATATCAAGCTGAAACCATATGCAAATATAAAAACAGTCTGTACAACCTTTAGTTCTTTTCTGGTGTGAGCAAATGGAAAGTGCCCATAAATGTGCCTGTGCTAGGAATCAGTAATGATCTCCTAAAACACTCCCAGACCCCTTTTTTGCAGATCCCAAGGAGTGAATATGACATTTAGCAAAAGAAAGGTCATATACACCAGGAGGTGCTCTTCTGCAGCAATCATTTTAAGTACGTGAACACCTACTGCATGAACACCTACTGCTACCATAAATAGTACATAGCTGTATTATCTTCACTACAGGGATCACTACTTAGCACGGGGAAAATGGAAAAATTGGGATACACTAGTGTGACCTTAAGCTGACTCAACTGGGTACAAGGAGTGGGCAGAATGATGGTATCTCCTCTTTTCAGATGCAACAGCAGGGAGAAGCAAGGCTGTACGAGCCAAAAGGGGGCTATCAAAATCCATCAGCTTGTTCCACTCCGACTCACACCAGGGAAGGGAAGGCACAGCACTGAGAAGACCATTTCCACTGACTGGAGAAAAGCCTGCTTGCAAGGTAACCCCCAGACAAACACTTGACTTGGCAATTCCGAAAGGTGGCAAGAAGTCCATGTATACTATCCCTACATCACCACCATACCTGTGTGAGGCACTTCAATGTTCTAGAGTTTAGTGTCTATTCAACAGGATCAGCAGTGGATCAACTCAGTACATCTGGTATGACACACTGCACTGAGGAGATGTAAACTGTTCAGAATAAGATTCTGTTGCAGGGTTATTCTTAACATCTTCACTTCCAATCTGCAGAGCTGCTACATGTATGTGCTTCCTGGGTAGCCGATGTACTATATAACTGTAGTGCTACTTGTCACTTCAAACATCCTTTAAAACATGGAGGCCATACATCACCACCATCTCCTCAACAACTGTTTGTTCTGCGAGTTATCCCATTTCTCGCAAACAACACTTGCTAGAGTGTGCTTCTCTGGCTAGGCCTGATGTGACAAAGTCTGGAAGACTTTTCTTCTGTTGTTGCCTGCTGGGCCAGCCAATGAAACACCCAGTAAAGAGGATCACAGGTAGGTTAACATCCAAGGAGTACACAGGTACATCAACCATAAATTACTCCAGTATCACCAGACCCTTTGCAAGTGAAGTTCTATCTGAAGAACCATCAAAAAAGTACAGTTCTGTAAAATAAACTTACCAAAACAATGGTGGTCAGCTTCCAAAGCTTCAAGGACACCTTCCATACACCCTACCTGACCGGAGATTAAGAAAGAGTGGCTTGTGCACCAAGCCCTTTAGAGATTTCATACCAACTGATGGAAGGCTAGAACCCTAAAAAAGGGTAGACAGAAAAATAATCTATATCCTCACCCTGGCAACAACATACACAAATAAGGGGTCTGGAGAGAGCAGCTACTGCAGCAGTGATTATTCTAACATTTACTGGGTAAGTTTATTTAAACTATATTATGTTCATTTGATTCCTTTAGCTATATGGCTAGATTACCATAACTTACAATGACTTGAATGTTCTAGAGTTTAGTGTCTATTCAACAGGATCAGCAGTGGATCAACTCAGTATATCTGGTATGACACACTGCTCTGAGGAGATGTAAACTGTTCATAATAAGATTCTTTTGCAGGGTTATCCTTAACATCTTCACTTCCAATCTGCATTGCTAAGGGTAAGGATCTAGTAAACCCAGGAGAATGCGTCTACCAAAGAATGTCCTAGAAATGAAGGAATCCAGCTTGTAGTGCTATGTACAGAGAAAATACAGTTGTGTAAAATCTCACCATAGCAGTAGATGTCCTCCTCTTCACTGTTGCAGTATTCATTACATTAGGGATCCCCTGCCAAGGATGGCCCACTGTCTGGCCAGTATACCGAAGCCTTTAGATTGCTTTAAGGTACACTGTACATAACACGTATGCTCCTTGCGTAGTGCAGGGCCTAAAGGTGACGTCTGGACATACCATCCTCAGAACTGAGCCCCAGTAGGACCACCAGTCCAAGGAAGACAGGTAATCAGTACAATGCAGAAGAGAAATGGGCAGTGCCAATTGAAGAGTGGACAGGAGGGGATGCATGAGAGATCCCTCGTTTTGTGTGAGTAAATCCACCCTGTGACATTAACTTGTGATGATTACCCTTGGCTAAATGCAGAAGAGGGAACCAATCCTGTCTCAGCCAAAAGGGAGATGCCAACAAGACTTTGGGAGAATCCTGTTGAATTTCAGACAGGACTTTTGGAATGACAGGAAGGGGAGGTAACACAAAGAAACATCCTCTTCCAAGAAAGAGGGCATCCACCTTCCAAACCAGAGGACTTGGAACTCTGGCACACACACAAAAAAAGTTGTCTGTTCAGAGGAGAGGCAAATAGATCTATTTGAGGAGTACCCCACTGGTGGACAATGTCCAGAAACATATCCATGTGAAGCATCCATTTGTGGAATTGAGTTAAGGACTTGCTCAGTGTGTCTGCCACAATGTTTTGACCAGAGGGGAATGTAAACTGCCTGTAGAGTCACTTGATACTGGACAGACAGCAAGTCCCCACACCAGGAGAGCCAACTGGCAAAGATAAGATCTTGTTCCCCTGCTTGTTTACATATCACATCACTTTGGTATTGTCTGCAAATACTTTAGAGGTCCTGGGGAGAAAGGATGAAAAGCCCGAAGCACCAGCTGATGAGCTCTCATCCAACAGTGATGTGCTCTCTCTTCTAAAGAGGCGACCACACCTCATGCACGTTTAGGGAGCCAAAATCTAATCTCTATTCCACGTTTGAGGTGCCTGAAAAGCTCCAGAGAGGGAAGAGGGGGATAGAAAGGGGAGCCCTGTGTTAAACAACAACTGCTGAATTCACCAGTGAAGTTCCTTCTTTAGACAAGAAAGAGGAACTACAAAGTCTAGGGAATGCGCATGTTGAAGCCAAACTGACTTCAGACACTACTGAAACTTTCTAATGTGGAGTTTGGCCAGAGCGAGCATAGGGATAGTGGATGCCATGAATCCCAGAGCTCTCAAATTCCCTGGCTGTGATAAAGGCCAGAGGAAGAAGGAGTTTGAGAGAAGGAAATGAGGGTCAAGACCTTGGGAGGAGGCAGAGATGCCAGCAAAGGCAATCTGAATCCTGCACCCCAGAAAAAAATGATCCTAAGAAGGAGTCAGAAAATACTTTTTGAAATTGATTGTGAACCCCAGGTTTTAAAGAAGGGAAATGACAAAATGAAGATTTTGTAAGAGTATCTCTGGACAGGATGTCTGAAATAACAGATAGTCCCAAGTAAGGAAATACTTGGATTCCCTGAATCTTGCAAAAAAGCAATCACAGGTGCTAGGCATTTGGTGAATACCCTTGGGGCAGTAGAGAAGCTAAAGGGAAAGCAGCAAAATGAAAATGCCAGGAAGTAAAGAAACACAAAAACTTTCTGAAAAGAGGATGAATATGGATATGGATATGGATATAAGCATCCTGGAGATCCAGAGAAACCTTAAGAGCCTGAGGAAGCAGCAAAGGGAACAAAGTCTGAAGGGATAACATTCAAAGGGAAGGAGCATTCAGAAAAGTATTCAGATGAGAAAGATCAGACTGCCTCTCCATGTACCCTCTTTCCAGGGGACCGAAAACATTCTGAAATAAAATCCCTTCCTCCTTTGAGTAGCTGGAACCTTTAATAGCTTGAGTCAAAAGATCCTGAAGCACTTCTGGAAAAGGTGGCTGAAGAATGCCCATGAAAGGGAGAAAGATTTCCAAATCATAAAATACCTTTGGCAAATGATGGAAAGAACCCAAGAATCTTGGGTTATGCTTAACCCAAGAGGAAGAGTCAGAGAAAGATGAAGAAAAAGAGGAATATAGCTGGGAAGAACCAGGTAGTCAGACAGCACCTGGTTCATCATCAAAGGAAGGCTTCTAAGCAGAAGAGTCTGTGTAGACGTAGCTAGGGAAACCCTCCTACCACCCTTCTTGTCTAAGAGGAGGACGAGACTGCCTTCTCTAACTAAAGCTGGTTTAGTAGGATAGTTTCTCTGAAACGTAGGAACTGGTGAAAGAAAAATGTTTCAGATCCTGTAACTCCTTGCCTTTCCCATGTACAGAAACAAATCAGTTGCAGCAGCACCAAACAAACATTTATTGCCTAGAGGAGCATCCATCAACTTAGTCTTAATATCAGGCAGAGGTTGAAGCCAAAGCCTGGAACATCTCAACACAAAGCCAGAAGCAGCAACCCTAGAAGAAACACCTGCTGCATCATAAAGTACAGTTGTGTACACTTACCATAAATGTAGATGTTAGAGTGTACTCACTGTTGCAGTCATATTTGGGTTATCCCTGCCAGGGCAGCCCTTGTGAAGGCTGCCAGCCTAGACAGATAGAATTTTATAGATAATTCTGTCATCTGTAAATATTGATGTGAACCACAGGCTCATCTTAAATAGAAAAAAAACTTGCTGTAAGGAAGCCAAGTCCAGCATTTTATGACCATTTGATCTAAAGTGGGCTCCAGCTGGTCTAGGTGAAGACATTCTTTCTATTGTTTTAACAAAGAGTTAAACTGCTAGATTTAAACATGCAAATGTGTTTTTATTTCTCTGCTTCCTGACCAGATGCAAGATAACACAAGGAGATGTTAAGAATGTAAATGTAGTTTGTTAGCTTGGGAACCCAGGGAAGTGTGAAGAATGATGTAATGGGAATCAGAAATGTGATTTTAAAAACAGAGAGAATCTGAGATTAAGCATTTTTGTCTTGATCATCCAACTCATAAGCACTCTACCTGTTTCTATATGTAAGAAATCTTAGACTTGTGCTTTTCTCCTAGAGATAATCTAATCTTTCTAGTTTCTAGCCAAGTGTTTTTCTGTGATGTCAGACTGTACTACTGAATTATTTTAAGTATTTCTCTGTGACCTCTGAACTCTTGACTAGCATTGTGTATTGTCTTGTGTTTTTAGTATATTACAGATTTTTTAAACCTTTCAACTGTGGCTGTTTTGTGTAGAGATAATTCAAGCTCTAGAGTACATTGCATATTTATAGTGATTATCGTACCAAGTCAATCTTAATAAGCCTTGACTGTTTATACTACCAAATGGATAACAATATTGCACAGTAATAATTGGACACCCTTTTAAGAGCCTTTGAGTAGCTGATAAATATTAGCTGGGTGGTGGCAGTGATTTCTAGGGTATAGTCTGGGTAAAAGGGGCACAGCTGGAGAACCTGTGCAAGCCTTCCACAGGAGTGTCTGCATGGTTGTACAAACTCTTATCTCAGTGTGTGTCAGCTACCTGGGCAGGGACACGAAACACTGGTTGGACAGAGAGGGTGCTGGAGGTTTTAGCTTGCCCAGCTGGCTGAGATCTGGACCCTATAGCTGTGCCAGTGGCGAGTCTTATTGGGGACCTGGAGAGCAAGGGAGCGACCAGCTCCAAACTGATTGTCTCTCTGCTCTTAAGGGAAATTGCACTTTACTGTTTTTATTTGTTATTCTTTCCTTCTATATGAGACGCCTCTCACTGGTGTTAGTGGTGAGGACTGAGGCTCCTTGATTGATGGGCCAGGGCACGGGCTAGTATTTCTGTGTCGGTTGCTGTCACTTTAGGACGGACGTCAGGTCATCAGTAGTATAAAGTAAGGCAGCAGACGCCATTACATCAGTTTTTCTTGCCCTAACCTGTCAGGAGCCCCCAAGTAGAAGGCCAGGGTCTGGTGGAAGAAACCCCACCAGTGGAAAATAAATATGAATATGTTCCTTGATAGGAAAGGAGAACTAGTTAGAATGGTAATAAAAGGAGAAAGAAGGGGGATGGAGGGGGGGGGGCAGGACTGCAACAGTGAATACACTAACATCTACATTTATGGTAAGTGTACACAAATGTACTATGTTCTTTGTGTTTTATTGTTGCAGTCATCACATTTGGGTTGATTCCCAAAGCTGAGGAAAAGGGTGGAGGCAGTCAATGAAACTAGGGGCTGGCTAGGATGCCCTGCAAGACTGCAGAAGCAAACCCTGCCCTGGATTTGGAGAAGAGAGGCAGGTGGTAATACTTTGTAAACGTCTGAACAGATGTCCAGGTGGCAGCCTCCAGGATGTCTCTGGTGGGGACTCCTCTGAGGAGAGCCGCAGAGGTGGAGGCTGCTCTGGTGGACTGTGTCCTGAACCCCTTAGGGGGAGGCTTTCCATGCCATTTGTAGCAGAAATAGATGCAGTGTGCTATTTGGAAATAGTTTGGAGATGACTTTGCCTTCAGCTCCTGTAGCAAAGCTAGCCAGCAATTGATCAGACTTTCTGAAGGATTCAGTCCTGTCTAGATAGGATTCTTCACTCTCTCTAGATGTGCACAGACAGCTCAGATTCTTTCCCCCTTGTTCTGGGGATTAGGAAAAAAGGTGGGCAAATGAATGGATTGGTTGAGAGCCACACTGGACAACACCTTGGGCATGAAGAATGGGTTAGTTCTGAGGGAGACCCTGTCTGCATGAAAGATGATGAAGGGCTCCACAGCCATGAGTGCTTGCAGCTCAGAGACTCTCCTGCCTGAAGTGATGGCTAGAAGAAATGCAGTCTTCCAGGAGATAAATTTTTAGCTCTGCAGAAGCTGGTTTGAAAGGGGGCATCGTGAGCTTTTCCAATACAAAGTTAAGGTCCCAAGCTGGAGTTGGTGACCTGGGTAGCCTCAAGTTGCTAGCCCCTCTTAGGAACTACTTGATCAAAGAGTGTGAGGAAAGGGGCTGCTCAGTGGGAAAATGAGCAGAAATAGCAGAGGCATGAATTTTTATAGGAGGAGAAAGAAGTCACTGTGTAGTAGGTAAGCTAAGTAATCCAGGATGAGAGGGAGGGAGGGCTGTGCTGTATTGGCTTCCCTTAGCCTGGATCCAGGTGCAGAACCTTTTCCATTTATCAGCAAAAGATGCTCTGGTGCTAGGATGTCTGGCCTCATGAATAACATCCAAAACCTGTTTACTGAGGTTGGCAGATTGGATCAGGGTTAGGGAATAAGTCAAGCTGCCAAACTGACTGACTGCAATTGGGGATACTAGAAATCCCCTTCCCTCTGGGTCAGAAGGTTTGGAATCTGACGAAGATGCCATGGGGGTAGCAAGGACAGGCTGCACAGCAAGGGGTACCAGTGCTGGCGAGGCCAGTCTGGAGCTTTAAGAATTGTCCTTGGTTTTTCCTTCCTTATTTTGAGCAGTACTCTGGGGATGAGAGGTAGGGAGGAAAAGCATAGACCGATAGATTGACCCAGGGGAAGGACAGGGGAATCCACTTTCCAAGCCATGCAATAATGCTCCCTGGTGCAGAATTTGCTGAGCTGATGGTTGGTGTGGAAGGCAAAGAGGTCGACCTTCGGGGTTCCCCATTTCTGAGTTATTAGGGTGAAGGTACTTCTGTTGATTTGCCACTAGTGAGGGTCCAGAAGATTTCTGCTTAATTGGTCTGCCAAAGAGTTGAGAGACCCTGGTAGGAATTCTGCTAACAGGTGTAGTTGCATAGCAGAGGCCGTGTGCCAAACACTTATGGCCAGTCTGCATAGAGGGTAGGAGACAGTCCTTCCCTACTTGCTGATGTACCACATCACAGTGGTGGTGTCTATTTTGATCAGAACCTTGGGAGAGAGAAGGGGCTTGAAAGCTATCAACACATGCTGCACAGCCAACATCTCTTTTTGACTGATGTGCAGAGGGATTTGCTGTGGGCTCCATTGGCCCTGTATGCACCTGCCATCCAGGTGTGCACCCCAAGCGTTGCCTGGTGAGTCTGTGGCGAGGGTCTGGGTAGCAGGGGGTGGGGAGAAGGGCATTCCCCTGTGGGAGCATGCTGTTGCCCACCAAAGAAAATATTTTCTGAGGCAAGGAATTATAGTAACAGAGTTTCCAGGTCTTGAAGAATGTTGGCACTAAAGGCTCTTCAGGTACCACTGAAGTTTCCTCATATGCAGTCTGGCATATAGAATGAGTAATATGTAAGATGCCATGAACCCCAGAGCTTGCAGGATCTTTCTTGCAGTTAGCTGGGGCCTGGTGGCTAGTTGAGAGTGGTAGGCAGTCAGTTAAATTTCTCTGGAGTAAGGTATGCCATCTGGGAAGCTGTGTCCAGACCTGTTCCCAGGAAGATTATCTTTTGGGTGGGCACCTGTTTGGATTTCTTTTTGTTGATTGTGTACCCTAAGGAGATTAGTAGGGTCTTTACAAAGGCCAGGTGCTTGAGAAGCTTCTCCTGGCTGTCTGTCTGAATAAGGGAGTTGTCCAAGTATGGGCAAATTCCTTGACTGCAAAAGGCAATGGCCAGAGCTAGACATTTTGTGAAAACTCTGGGAGCAGTAGATAAGCCAAAGGGAAGCAAAGAGAACTGAAAGTGCTGAGATCCTGCCCTGAAGCAGAGATATTTCCTGCATGATTCCCTGATAGAAATGTAGAGGTAAGGCCTCTGTCAGATCTAGGGTGACTATCCAAGCATCTTTGGAAAGCATGGGTAGCAGCTGCTGGAGAGTGAGCATTCTGAATTCTGGGATCACAAGGAAGGTGTTTAAAATGGAAAGATAGAGGATGTGGCGCCAGGTACCCTCTTTTCTGGGCACCAGAAAAAGTTGTTCTTACAGCTTTTCCTTGTTAGGGGTCGGCACAGTGGAACTCCAGTCTAATGATTGGCAGTAGATTTTTTACGAGTGCCAAGGTGCCAGCTAGATGCCCATCCTTCAACGAAGGCACTCCCATTCTACACGTCTTTCAAACGTCACTCGACTGCGGGGAGGACATGCAGACTCCACAGAGAAGACGCTCCAGCTAAGAATAGAACGAAAGAACCTCTTGCTTGTGAGGCAACAATGCTACCACTGCGGCTAAACCTTGGTCTATCTGTTCTGCAGGAACATGCTCTACTGCCCTTAGAGAGCAGGGAAAGGATTTGCTTTTGAGCCTCTGCCCACTGATTTGGTGATAGATCTGGGGAACCCTTTTGGGGTTGGAAGGGTGTGGAAGGAAAATTTGTATCTCAGAGACAATGTTCAGAACCCAGTGGTCCTTGGTAATGGTGGCCCAGGTGCTTGAGTGAAAGGAGAGTTTTCTTCCTAGGGGCAAGCAAAGGTGGGTAGAGAGGGGGTGGAAGAGATGAGTCATTGTGAATTACCATAAGGGGGTGGCTTAGAACTCCCTGGTTTTGAAGTGGAGGTAGTCCACTGCTTATATCTCTGCGTTCCCCTGGGGCTGCTGTCTGGGGGGGGGGGGGTTCTGCTTCCACAGGGCCTAGGCTGGGCCGGTTTACTGGGAGCAGGAAAGTACCAGTGTTTGGAGGGACAATGCCTGCTGAACCTAGGGGGCTGGACCTGCAAGAAATCCTTAACTGTTTGCATTGATTTTGCTTTTTCTTCCATCTTTAAGACCTCTTCTGCCTTAGTGCCAAATAAGTTATCTTTGTGCAAGGGGGTATCCAACAATTTAGATTTGACATTATCTGGTAGGGGCTGTTCCTTAAGCCATGCATGCTTTCTAATAACCGATCCAGTGACTGCAACCCTGCAAGAAGCTTCTAGGGTGTCAAAACCCCAGTGCAAGGTGTGTTTAGTTACTTGACTTGCAGAATGCATTAACTCTTGTAAATCTTTAGATTCTGCCCAAGCAGGAAAGGAAGACATTTTTTGTTTAAGGAGTTCCAAGGTATGTTGCTGAAATTTCAGCATATGGAAGACAATTTAGTGCCCTGATAGCAAAAGTAGCTGAGGTGTATATGTATTACCCCATCTGTCCAAAGCTAGGGAATCCCTGTCTGGGGGGGGGGGGGGGATTCCTAGTAGAGGTTGCTTAAATTCCTTTTCGGCCCTTGAGAAATGACCTCTGGGTCAGCTGTAGGATTTTTAAAAATATATTTGTGGGAGTCAGGGACTCTATAGTACCAGTCTGGTTTTCTGGGAGCAGGAGGTAGGGAGTCAGGAGTCTAGCTGGATTCGAGGAAAACATCCTCCACAACATCCAGGATTGGGGGAAATGGCCAAAGGACTGTGTGGAAGATCTAGGGATTCCCTGAATCTCTTTTTAGACTGAGGGTAGTCCTGACTCTCCCATTGAAAATGCTCCCTTAATGATATGCAGGGTTTCCCCCAAAGGAAAAATCCACTGGGGTGAGGCTGAAGAAATGGAATCCTCTGCATCAGAATTCTTATATGTGGAGAGGGGTTGCATGTCTTCATATTCAGATGCATCAGAATCGTCAGACTCTTGATAAGACAAAACTACAGGGGACAGATCTCTTCCTTTTGGAGGGAGTAGCTTGGCTTCCCCTGATCAGCATAAGGTCTTCCGCCATTTTAAGCATTTGAGACTGAGGCAGGTAGCAGGCTCCTGAAAGTGGGTCATTGGTTTCTTGGGTGTGGTTTGTACTCTGGGCTTACGAAACTTGGTAGTTTTAGAAAGAACGGTAGTTGCGAAAGAAGACATAGGTTTGTGTCGAGATTCGGTAGTGCGAAAGACTTTCTCAGAAGCCAGTGCCTGCCCAGCAGCTCCAGACCCATCCAAGGTTGAGACGACCACAGGATCCTTAATTGAAGAGTCTGTGGCATAACAGACTCCGAAAAGGTCTCGGTAGCTGCCTGCGAATCAACAGAAGGCATCAGGTGCTGCAAAATCGCCTCAGAGGACCGGAAAGCTGACTGCTAGCTTAACGGAAGCGTTGTCGGTAGGTTTGGACCTGTCTGTCTATCTTTAAGTTTTTTCGGAAGATCTGCTGTCGGATGGATTACCAAAGCCATATAGGAATTAAAGGACTATAAGCAAAAATATCAGGCTACAATAAGGGCCCGTCGATGGATAGTTCTGGAGTGGAATAAAGCACAGAAGCAACTAGGGACATCGTGGTCTGGACCTAAACAAATGACACAGTGAGAGTGGAAGTCTTGGTGTGGTATTTGCTTTCCACATGCGAGACAATTAACTTTTTCTGACATCTGTTAGTGCAGAAAACAAGGATCCCCAACAGGGTACGTAGCTTTAGAATACTTCAACTTTAATTCAGTAGACGAAACTCTGGTAGCCACCGACTGGCACTCGTGCGAACTGCTTCTGCCTCGGGCTCCACGGCAAGAAAGACTGATGTAATACCGTCGGCTGCCTTACTTTATACTACTGACACCCTGACGTCAGTCCTCAAGCGACAGCAACCGGCGCAGAAATACTAAGTCTCTGGTATTCGGGCTGGCCGTGGGCTACCCTGGCAGGGATAACCCAAATGTGATGACTGCAACAGTGAGACACGAAGAACATCTACATTTAACAGAATGGCAAGCTACGTGTAAAGAAGCCCCTAACAGAGACAAAGCAGAAGTCTTACTCAGAATAAGGGAGTTCAGAAATAACTTGACAACCCTGAGAAAGAGAGAGCCAAAACACACCTGGTTATGAGTCTGATAATTAACAGTCCAAAAGGCTACGACGGCTGAAATATAAACCTTTTTACCCAGCCTTTGCATGGTCCTGTTGTCCTCATCAGAAGGAAGAAGCTTAATCAAGATCAGTAATTTAGAAGGCTTACTGGACGCCAGAGAGACCAAAGGGTCAATGGATGGACACTTGTAAAGGAATTTGTAGTCATCAGGCACTTTGTAAACCCGGTCTGGTTTCTTACGGGCAAGGTCAGAGTCTGGAGCCCGAGAAGCAGAAGAGGATGCATCCAATAAAGCAACCAAAACAAGAACAGCAGAGGGCCTGGGAGACTCCATCTGAAAGAGCTCAACATCTCCTCTGCACTTCAAAGACTTGGGAACAATCCCATTTAAAGAACTCTATCATCCTGGCAATGGTATCCCCAAAAGAAATTTCAAAAGGGGATTCAGGACCAGTAGAGACTCTTCTTCCTCAAAGCTACACCTCCAGAGGGGAAGGAATCTGGGTAGACTAGGCCAAGGATTTCCTCATCCAAATCGGAGGACTCCTGATCCTTAGACTTCTTGAGAGGGGAAACTGACCATGGAGGAGGTGGGAGAGAGACCCGCTGAGGAGGCTTCAAGGCCATAAGAGTTCAATTCAATCCAACAACAAAAGCACAGATGTCTTGAAAAACAAACCAAGCAGGAATCCCCATGTAGCAGCGTCTTTAATTGAGAACAAACAGCAAAAATCCACAAGTTGTGGATTTTTGCTGTTTGTTCTCAATTAAAGACACTGCTACACGGGTTTCCTGCTTGGTTTGTTTTTCAAGGCCATAAGAGTGTTGAATAAGCCCCATGTAACATTCTGCCACTCACTTTGAGGGTCCTTAGGAACAGATGAAACATGTTTTGTCTTTTGCTTCTTTAAGGGGGCATCTGCCTTATGAAATGTAGAACGCTCCAATGTCAGCCTACTCAATTGTAGTCGGGACTTCCTCCAACAGTATCGGAGGAACACCTCTAGGCCCTTCAGTGAAAATCAGCCATGGTTCCCAATGAGCGTTAAAAATGGATGTCTCGGAGGGCTCAGAGGACATGCAAGAAAGCCAGATCCATGCCAGCCTCCAAACTGGTCATGGCAATAGAATCCAACCCAAGAACTAGGCAAATTTCCAGGCTTTCATCAGCCTCAAGAAAATCGTCCGATATAGAAGGTATAGCTGAAGAATCAGATCTGACTTTTTTGTTCTTCTCTGAAGATGGCTGACTCACAGGCCAGGAAGTACCCCCCATCTCCTCTTTCACCAATACCTTTTGACACTGAATTTCCAGATAAATAGTGAGGGATGAAAGACTACTACTTAAGGTCTTTGGAACAAAAGCCTGACAAAACGTACAGGACGTAGGACCATGAAAAAACCTAAACAAAATGAACACTGCTAGTGAAGCTCTTTATGGGGAATTTACCCTTTCTGGATCACCTGAAACCCAACACAAAAGTTAAAGGCAAAAAGTAGGCAAGTGCCCTGTTTGAGCTTTCTGCTAATCTGAATGGCTGGGCACACCAGCAATGACTTCAGCGATCAGACCAACAATCAGAGATGGCATGCAGACTGGCAGCAAAGAATTTCTGAGGATGGTACATCAACTTCACCTTTATGCAATATGCTATGCGAGGAGCATGTATGTGACGTATGGCGCACCTTAAAGCAACTTAAAGGCTTTGGTATACTGGCTGGTCATCAGACCGTCCCTGGCAAGGGATCCCTAATATAATGAATACTGCAACAGTGACATGGAGGACAAAATTACTACTTCTAAAATACTTCAAGAATCCAACCCTTATCAAAAAGCCACTGCTAAAGCCAAAACCTTGGCAGAGTAAACCTTGAACCATCTGGAATTGCATTGTTGTGGCAAGTGTTACAAAAAGGTACAAGAGAAAACCATTTGTAAACAGTCTGCTTTGACGACTGTTGTCCTTTCATCTTACTTTCACAAGAAATAAACTAAGAGTTCCTAAAGGATTCAGTTCTGTCAAGGTAATATCAAGCTGTATGTGGGCAATGAAGGAATGAAGCATCCTTCCCTCGATTTTAGGTTTTGGAAAGAAATCAGCTATCCATCTCCCTGTCTTTTGCAAAAAGGACAGATAGATGGATAACTCAGCTCAAAGTAAACTCAGAGAACACTTAAGGCATAAATGAAGAACTATCGTTCATACCATCTATGAGAAGTAATATGGTGGATACTATTCTAGATGTTAAATTGTTTGTACGAAATGTACAGTTAAAAATATTATTCAATAATTCTGTTGCTGAAACACAGGGGGTACAGTTCCGAAAACAAAGTGCTTTCGTTCCAAATTTACATCCCTTATTAGATGCGTTCTGCAAAATTGTTAAGAAAGATATTTACACTTCAGTAGATGAAAACAAATTCAAATATATGAAAGGTAATTTGACTGTTAAAAAAGAGCTTTGAATAATTTGAGAAATAAGAACATTGTTAATTAGACCAGCAGATAAAGGTGGCCCAGTGGTAGTGTTGGACAAAGTAAAATATGATCAATGTATGAAGGAACTGTTAGGAGATACTGAATTTTATCGTCCTATTACAATCTCAGACATTCAAACATACATCATTAAAATGTATAACATGTTAGAAGAATTGCTTAAAACTGGTATAATTAATACTGAAATATACGAATGTTTATGGGTGGAGAACCCAACTATCCCAGTTATTCAGGGCTTACCCAAAGTCCATAAGGACCCATTAAATCCTCCGATGAGACCAATAGTAGCAGGTCGAGGATGGGCCACGGAACCACTATCTATACTGATTGAAAAAATCTTAAGACCAGTGGTAGACTCAAATTTATATGTTTGAGAGACTCCAAACAATTTTTGTTGGACTTATATTAAGGGACCAGTACTCTGACAAACTCTTCATTTTTACTAGTAAATATGGATGTAAAATCCCTTTTTACCAATATCCCTAATGATCTGGACTTGGAAAGCATACAACAACATATCTGTATGTTTAGTCAAATATTACCTAACAGAATATAATTTGTCTGTTATTAGAAGTGGTATTAGAGAATAATATTTTCTCTTTTAACCAGAATTTATTCTTACAGAAGGATGGCGTAGCTATGGGCACATCTTGTGCCAATAGCTACGCCAACCTGGTGATGGCATTCTGGGAGGAACAAAAACTTTTTCAGCTTGATTTATATAAAAAATATGTTGGTTCTTACAGACGTTTTGTTGACAATTTGTTTTTTGTGGACAGGAACTGGAATAGAATTAAGTGATTTTTTTTTTTTTTTTTACAACAGGTTAATTCTTTATCAGATTTCTTAAAATTTACAATGACAGCATCAGCAGAATATATTTCTTTTTTAGATGTATCTATTGAACGTTTAAGGAATGGCAAACTTAATACAGGTGTTCATAGAAAATCGTGTCATAGAAATACTTTATTACATAGACACAGTATGCACCCTAATCACATATTTGGCAACATCATAAAGGGACAAGCTATTCAAGGTTAAACCCTGCCCACACTAATTTTGAGACAGAATTAAGTAATTTACATGAAAGATTAGTACACAGGAAGTATGAAAATAGAAAAATTGAGGTTGGTTTTAAATATACAAAGAGCCTTAGACAGGGTAGGGCATGCCCGATCTTTTCAGAGCAGGGCAATGAAATATATAGAGCTGCCAGAACAGACTTGTATGTAAATAAGGTAAAACACCAGAAAATATCATTGTTTTACACACAAGACATCCAGCAAATTAAGGAGACCTTTTACAAACATTGGAGTATTTTAACAGTAGATCCGGTTATTAAGGGAATAGTAGGTGAGCAACCACAATTCCTTTTTAGGAATAAAAATAATTTACACAGACTGTTTCTCTAACCAGGAACACCATCATGGAAGCACTATTTATACTGGCACTTGTCCATGTAATAAATGCAGTTTCTGTTCCTGCATTTCCACTGTTATATGTTTATACATCCGACTACATCTAAAGTATTTATATTTAATGTCAATGCAAGTTGTGATACAGAACATGTAGTTTATATTGCTAATTGTACATCCTGTCCTGCTTTTTACGTTGGCAAGACAGACGTAAAATTAAAGGATAGAACAAGGGAGCACTTTTACCAAATCCATATACAATCCAATATTAATGCACTTTCGAAGCATGTATTAGAAAATGATACGACACATACTTTTAAATTTTTAGTTATGTACGTGAATGTACCTAGTTTCAGAGGTGGTGATATTAGAAACCACACTGAACAAATAGAGACCAACTGGATTATTAGGTTACAAGCACATATATATCCTGGTGTTAATGACAAAATTCCTTTAAAACCAATACTTAAAAATAGAATTAATTATATATGTTATAATTTACTAAAGAAATCTTTTTATATTGAGTGTTTAAAAAATTCAGTTTGTATATACTTTTATATATTTTTTTATATACACTTTTTATATATATTCTTATTCTTGATAGAGTTTTTATCTAGTGTGTCTATCTAGTGTGTCTATTTAACAGACTATACCTTTATGTAGTTGATTGATGACTAAATACTATCAATTAATAAATTAACTAATTATGTTTGAACAATATAAAAGTAGTCTTTAATGTTTTTCTAATGGTTTGAAAAAGCTGCTTGGCGAAAGCGCTTACCGAACATATGTTAATAAAGGATTAGTTGGCTTTAATATTTTGGATGGTACTTGGTTCCTCACATGGCTGTATTCTGCATGGTCTGAAGAGACATCTAACAACTTGGAAACAGCTTGAAGAGAATTTACTGGTTTACCTGTTTGGAATTATTGTTTCCTGCTTGAAGAACTTTATGTGCTGCACTGCCATTTTTTTGTCGTGAGCATTACCTTGTATAAGCTGGTCTGAATAGACGGACTTTCTTCATTATTTCACCTAGAATAGCATTCTACATTTGAACGAAGTGCCTGGTTTGGACTCTGAGCAAGTATTTTATTTTTATGCTCATAAATGAAGGACTGCTTCTTGAGAAAACCCTTTTTTGTGGAAAATGATAAAACGTTAAGTTACAGTTGTGTAAAAATTTACCATAACAGTAGATGTCTGTGCTGATCACTGTTGCAGTACTGCAAACAAGTGAATTATCACTGCTGACGTCTGGCTGGTGTAACAAAGCTCAACCCTCTCTAGGCTGTACATCCATGTGTCCTCAGCTCGCAAGTATAGGGGTATATAGGTAAGCGTAGCTCTTCAGACCATCTCCAAGCCATCAGCCTGAAGACTCCCTGAGAGAGTGACAGGTCAACTAGAAGACACCAAGTATGAAGTGGTAAGGAGCCCCCTCGGGTCTTGCTACAGGGAAGGGGGGGGAGAAGATGGTGGCCAAGTAAGAGGGGAAGCAGGTTGGTAAGAATACTGCAATCAAGATCAGTAGGACATCTACTGCTACAGCAAATTCTTGCACAACTGTACTATGTCCTGACTGAAATCACTGTTGAAGCATTTCACACTAGTACGCAATTCCCATAGCTGAAGGGACAGGATGGGGGCGGGGCTTGGCTAGTTGATAAAGGACCTGTCCAAGAGGCCAGAGATGTCTGAATAAGTGAAGGCCACCCAGGACCTTGAAAAGGGATCAACCTTGTAGTATTTAGCAAAGGTATGTACAGAAGACCAGGTGACAGCTTCCAAAAAGGCCCTGGTGTCCACGTGTCTGTAGAAGTTCCATAGCATGCCACTGCCCTGATAGAGCAAGATCGAGGGCATGAGGGCAAGGGTTTGACATACACAAAACAACAAGAGAAGACTGACTTGGAGATCCAGCTTGTAATAGTTTGATCAGATACTGGTTGGCCCAGGTTTGAATCCATGAATGAGACAGTTTAGACTTACAAACGGATTTGATCTCGTCCACACAGAGCATCAGCTGTCTGCAAACATCTGTCTTTCTTCCCAGTAATGTTGGTTATGGAAGATAGCAGGAAGATTGATGGCCTGGTTCAGAGACAGCTCATTCACTACTTTTGCCATGAAGGAGGGGGCTAGTCCTCAGGGTCACCCTGTTGTGAAAAATAAGAAAAGGAAGAATGTCTTAAGTGCCTGTAGCTTTGAGACTCTCGAAGATGGAGAGAAACAAAAGCAGAATAGTATTACAGGTGCAGAATTTGAGGTTTGCTGAGGCTGCTGGTTCAGACAGGCACAGTAAGCTTTTCCAGTATAAAACTGAGAGATCCCAAGGATGAGGCATGGGCTTTCTTGGTGGTCTAAACTGCAGAACCCTTTTAAGGAGCTGTTTGACCTCAGGTCTAGATCTAACAGGAGGGCTGAGGGGCAGACAGGCATACACACTGGACAGATGGGCTTTTATGGAGGAGTACACCAGACCTGCATCCATGAGCTCACAAGTATTTTAGGATGCAAGGTACCTCTAATTATTGGGGACCTGTTTTTTTCTATGGCACCAGAAAAAGTACAGTAGAGAGTCGATTATCGGAAATGTTAATTATCCAAATACTGCCTTCCAAAGTTTTTGGGTAGGAAAAAATAGTCTGAATGTGTAAATGTTATACATATTCACTGGTGTGCGTGTTTTGAGCTTGTACTACAGACATACTATAATTTTATTTTTTCTTGTTCAATGTTAATCAAAAACATTTTTAGAAGTTTTTTCATTGGGTTCATTTATATATTTCATTATCTGAACTACCCTAGGTCCCAACTAGTTCAAATTGACACTCTACTTTATCCTCCATTTGGCTATGCAGGAGCTATGCAGGATTTTCGAGTGCCGGTGCTCTCTGCTTTTTGGAGAGCCTTAATTACGTCTTCTGAAAACAGGGCTCCAATTCCACTCAGGCACCAATCATCCACAAGATTAGGTTTAGGGAAGACTGGTTGGGATGTAGCAATGACCCCTTTCGGCTGAGTGATGTCTACCTTGTGTGACAGTTTGCAGTGTTTACCCTTGGTTAGAGTAAAGGAACCAATGCGGTCTTGGCCAAAAAGGGATGACTAGTAAGAGTTTAAGTTTTTCTTTTTGGATTTTTAGCCGAACCCTTGAAGGACAGGTAGTGAGAGAAGGCATAGATACTAGGTATCCCTGCCCACTGAAAAGAGAAAGCATCCATCCTCCAGGCAGAGGGGCAATGGTCCCTGGTGCAAAAGAGGGGAAGTTGTTTGTTGCTGAGGTGTCCACCAATAGTGAAGGATGTCCAGGAAGACCTGCATGTCTGATTGCTCAGGGTTCATTCAAGAGGGTCCTCCAAGGCCCTGCTTAATGCATCTGCCAATACACTGTCCTGTGATGGGATGTAGATGGTGACCAGGGACATGCTTTTTTGGTGGCAAGGTCCCAGGCCCTCTGTGCTAGTCTTCACAACTGGTATGATCTGGTGCCTCCTTGCTTATGTACCACATAGACTGTCATATAGTCTGTGAACACTTGGAGGACATGGCTTTTGAATGTTAGAAAATCTGAACAGGTTGGAAGAGGGCCCTCATCTCTTTCAGGCTGATGTGCTCCGTTCAGAATTCTGGCATCTGCCCTGAAATCTATTGGTGTCTGTCCAGGCCCCCCAGGCCAGTCCTAAGCATCTGTGTGCAACTCCTGAACTGGAACTAGTGGGGAAAAGGAGAGTCCTGGGTTAAGTTTCACCTGATCTGACCACCAACAGAGCTCCTTCCTGAGGAAAAGTAAGAGGGGATCAGAGTGTCTAGAGGATAAGCTTGTTGTGATCAGACGGTTTTCAGCTACAACTGAAATTTTCTAATATGCAGTCTGGCTACAGGGAGTACTGAGATAGTGGCTGCTATGAATCTCAGAGCTCTAGAATTTCCCCGGCCAAGCACCAAATTGAGAGAGGAATAGGATTCTGTACTTTTTTTCAGGCAGATAAGCTTGCACCTTTGTGGTGTCCAGTCTACAGCCCTAAAACTATAGGACACAGGTAAACTGGGAATGATTTTTTTTGTAGTGAACAGTGAACCCCAACTGCAGGTGGAGGTCGGAGGTGAACTTGAGATGCATCAGGATGAGACGAGTTAGGCTGGATCAGCAAATTGTTTATGTAGAGAAAAATCAGAATTTCCTGAGTTTGGCAGAATGCTATCCCAAGGGCTAGATCACTTTGAAAACACTTGGGGGTGTGCAAAGCAATAAAAGTGAGATGAGCCTGTACAAAATTTGAGGAATATGCAAAACAGACAAAGTGGCATATGGAGGGCAGGCATCCATTAGATACAGGGATACTAGGTATGCCTGAAGTATGAAATGCAGCAGTGTGTGCAGTGAAAACATTTTCAAGGCTGGAACTTTTTAGAGAAAGCATTTAGCAGAGAGACCCAATATGGGTCTTCAATGCCCTTCTTTTCTTGGAAAGAGAGTCTGCAGTAAACCCTCCTTCCTACGAATAGTGCTAGTTCTGTAGTATCTTCTGCCTACAATTCTTGGGAGTATGGATGATGCAACATGGTTGCGGGGAGGGGGAAGTATGCCATTCAGTGGGGAAAGTTCTTTCCAGGCCATGGCATATCCATATTTACTTATTTTAGAATGGAAAGCACACAGTTGTCTGTGATGATCCTTTCTCAGCTTCAGATTGGCCAAGTCTTTTGAAGAGGGACAGAGCAGGACTGAGAGGTTGGGAAATGTTTGCAAACAGTCAGATTTTTCCCCAAATGGGGGCCTCCCAGATGTGAGCGCTCTCTTGTTTCTCTGGGAATCTTTCCGGAAACCTTGCGTTTTTGAATGGGTTTTGAGTCTCCTCCAACACAGAAGTGCAGCATTTTGCATAGTCTCCTCACAGCAAGAGGTTCTTCAATTAAAATCTTGACTGGGATGCCTTCTGTGTGGAGTCTGCAGGTCTTCCCCTGTGTTCACATGGGTTTCCTCCAGGTGCTCTAGTTTCCTCTCACATTCTAAAGACATGCGTCTGGAGCATTCCTCCTCAGGCCTCCGCTGAAAATGTGCTCCATCCCAGTTGGACTTTCCCGGTAAACATGTTAAATAAAAAAATGTAAAAAGTGAGCTTGGTTGGGCAATTCCTCTTGTATCTAGGCACAGAGGATAATCTATCCGCAGTCTTTCATGGTCTTGCCTTGCTTGTGCAGAGCTTTAAATAAGATGGCAGTTTACGGACCAAATAAAAAGGTCTCTGTCCAAAGGAGAATCAGTAAGTTTGGCTTTGACATCTTCTGGCATGGATTACACAATCCTGCATTGACACAGCCAGTAGCAGATGCAGAACAGGACTTTACAACACCATAACTACATTTTATGCTTTGTCTGGCTACCCAAGTAGCCCAAATAAGAAGGGACATTTGTTGTTTGGAATCTGGCCCCACCGGTTCCATCATTACCAAGTTTAAAGAACAGAGTATGGATAACAGGTATTTGGTCATCTTGGTTTGATAATTAATAGCACTGAATGCCAGAGCAGTGGTAGTATTAACTTTTTCCTCCACCCACCCATAGCCCTACTGTCTCTCTGAAATAAGGGCATTAAGCATTGCAAAGTTTGGAAGGTTTATCACAACAGAGATGTTGCCGCTAAAGGGTCTGCCACTGGACTCGTACAAGAACTTAAGTTCTTCAGGAACTATATAAAAACCTGTCTGGTCTTTTGGGGGCAAAAGATTGTGAATCAGAAAGCTTCAAAGAAAGCCTTCACAACTGGAGCAACAGGTGAGAGGGCTGGAGTTGGTTCCAAGATGTAATATTTCTACAATCCCACTCAAAATGTTTCAACATGCCTCCCCAAATGAAGCTTCAATAAGACAGTCAGGGGAAATGGAATTTTCATTATCAGAAGAGATTTGGCCAGGAGACTGCATTTGAGAAAAGTATGCCACAGAATATTCAGAGTCAGAGGCATCATCAAAAGAAGAGGATAAATCCACAATAATTTTGTGGGGTAGGAGGAGGATGATCGGCAGAAAATGGAGGTTTCACAGCCATAATGGCCTTGAGCTGAACTTGAAAAAAAAATCCATCAATTCTTTCCTCCTTAGATTGGGGGGGGGGGGCATGCTATTTATTTTTTGTTTTTATGGAGTGCCATCTGCCTGCACCAAGTGGGGTGGTTCTGCCTGCACCAAGTGGGGTGGTTCAAACCCCTGACATACCTCTATTAACTTACCAGGGATATCTTGCTTAACTAGAAACTGTGGTATGGCAACCAGGCCCTCAAAATTATGATCTCTGGTTCACCTTTTTCTATGGAAGCAGATTCCTCAGTCATAAGGTCCTCTGATGACATAACGGCCTCTTACAGGGTTGTCAGAAGTACCTCAAGTTTGGGAACTTCAGTGGGTATGTCAGAATCTGAAAAGGCAGACAGTATTTGGCAGAAGCCTTTTGAGTGTTTTTTTTTTTCTTGAAGGGTGGAGGTAACATTTGGGGAAGTGGGATCAGTCATCTTAGAATGGGCTAAATGCTTCAGACATTGGGTCTCCAACAAAGTTAAGTGAAGCCAAACAGAATTGCAAAGACTTTGCAACAAAAGACTTGCAGACGGAACAAGGCCTTGTAGTTGCATTTCATACCTAGGCAGAAGAGACACCTAGTATGTTGATATCTGTACAGAATTTGCCTACTGCACTTGTACTTACTCCTCCTAACTGACATTTAACAAAGATGTAGCACAACAAAATACATGCACAGCTGTGCACATTGAACTTATTATAACAGTAACTGTCAAATGATCACTGCTGCAGTAGCTTTAGATATATGGTTTACATCCTGCTACGGATACAACAGTCATGCAGCTTCCAAAGCTTCAGGGCACTACCCATACACCCAAAATATCAACTCGAACTTTGCTGAAAGAATTCTAGGTGCTAAACCCTTAAAGAGATTTCATGCCAGCAGAAAGGGAGGCTGAGCCCTGAAAGGACAATGCTATGAATAAGAAAAAAAATCAATTTCTACACCAAACAAAGAAAAGGGATGGAGAGAGAGAAAGGCTACAGAGATCATTCGAACATCTACTGGTACAGTGGAGTTCAATTTACAAAACTGTGCAATGTTCTTCATATTAATCGCTGCTGCCATATACAGTGGATATAAAAAGCATACGTGTATCTGTTAAAATGCCAGGTTTTTGTGATATAAAAAATTAGACCACAATAAATCATTTAAAAAAAAAAACTTTCCCCACCTTTAATGTGACCTATAGCCTGTACAATTCAATTGAAAAACAAATCTGAGGGGAAAAAAATATTAAAAAATAAAAAACTTACAATAGGCTGGTTGCATAAGTGTGAACATCCTTAAACTAATGCTTTGATGTAATTAAATCAAAAGCTGCTTCAGCATTCAGTCTTCTTGGGTAGGAGTTTATCAGCATGGCACATTTTAACTTGGCAATATTTGCCTACTCTTCCTTGCAAAAGTGCTCCAAATCTGTCAAATTGCAAGGTCATCTTGTGCACAGCCCTCTTCAGGTCACCCCTCAGATTTTCTATTGGATTTAGGTCTGGGCTCTGGATGGGCCATTCCAAAACTAATTTTCTTCTGGTGAAGCCATTCTTTTTATTGATTTGGAAGTATGCTTGGGGTCATTGTCATGTTGAAAGGTGAAATTCTTCATCTTCAGCTTTCTAGCAGACGCCTGAAGGTTTTGGGCCAAATGTGACTGACATTCGGAACTGTTCATAATTCCCTCCACCTTGACTAAAGCCCCATTTCCAGCTGAAGAAAAGCAACCCCAAAGCAGGATAATGCCACTACCATACTTCACCGTGGGGATGGTGTTCTTCTGGTCATCCTAAGTGTTGTTCTTGCACCAAACATATCTTTTGGAATTGTGGCCAAAAAGTTCAACCTCAGTCTCAGACCAGAACACATTTTCCTACGTGCTTTTAGGAGACTATGTATCGGTTTGCAAATTTTAGCCTGGATGTTTTTCTGTGTAAGAAAAGGCTTCAGTCTTGCAACACTACCTCATGGGCCAGACATATGGAGAATAAGGGAGATTTGCTGTCACATGTAGTACGCAACCAGTACTTGCCAGAAATTCCTGCAGCTCCTTCAGGGTTTGCTGTAGGTCTCTTGGCAGCCTCCGGACCAGTTTTCATTTTGTCTTTTCATCAATTTGGGAGGGACGTCCAAGTTCTTTGCAACGTCACTGTTGTCCCATATTTTCTCCACTTTCTGATGACTATCTTTCCCTGGGTTCCATGGCATATCTGATGCTTTGGAAATTTTTTTGTACCCTTCTCCTGACTGATGCATTTCCACAAGGAGATCCCTTTGATGCTTTGTAAGCTCTCTCTGAACCATGGCTTTTGGTGTAACATGCAACTGAGTAAAGGTCAGGAAAATCCTACTAGGACAGCTGAACTTTATTTGGGGTTAATCAAAGTCTCTAATTGATGGCAGGTGTGTACCCAAGACGACCGAATTTTGTACTTAAAAGCAAAAGATGGTTCAACAAAGTATTAGTTTAAGGGTGTGCACACTTATGCAACCAGCTTATTGTACTTTTTTTTATATATTTTCCCCCAACAGATTTGTTTTTTACTTGAATTGCACAGGTTAAATGTCACATTAAAGGTGGAAAAAGTTTTGAAATGATTTATTATGGTCTTATTTTTTAATATTACAACAACCTTGCATTTTAACAGGGGTGTGTACACTTTTTGTATCCACTGTATGCCTGGATCACTACAGCTAATTGTATTTGGGAGGTGGAAGGATCCATGGAGAATGGTTCTAGCAAAACTTGATCTAGACCTAGAGAAGGAATCACGCTTATATTGCTTTGTAAAAACATGAACACAGGACCAAGCAGCAACTTCCACAATACTTCTAGAATCCAACCCTTTCCAAAAAGCCACAGATGAAGCCAATGCTCTGGTAGAGTGGACTTCAACCCTGCCTGGAATAAAACTGTCACGGAAAGTATAACAAAAGGTAATGACCTTAGACGATCATTTGTTAATGGCCTATTCTGACACCCCGAGTTATCCATTCTTCTTACCTTCACAAGAAGTGAAGTGATCTGCTCATCTGAAAGATATGGCTCTGTCAAAATAGCATCAGAGGTGTCTGGACATCCAAACAGAGTAATGCTTTTCCCTCATTTTTTAGGTTCAGGAAAGAAAATGGGATGATGGATAGTTTGGCTTAAACTATGATACCACTTAATTCTCAAAGAAACCCCTTTGCAATGGAAAATGAGGTCGGGCTGACTCACCATAAGAGCTTGCAACTCAGATACCCTTCCTGCAGATGTCACAAAATTAAAATCCCAAGGAGGGGTCACCAGTTTACTTGGAGACCGGTTATGCAAAATGCCTTTCAAGAACATTTTAATAAGAGACTGCCTTCAAAGAGGAGGATCCATGGGCAGACATACTTAAATGGAAGACAAATTAACCCTGACAGACGAAAAGAAAGGACATAGGATAGTAACTCTCGAATACTGTAAAAGCAGAGAACAGTTTACCATGAATGGGTGCTGGTTAGGTTGTTGGCACCAACCAGAAAACCTTTTCCATTTGCTAATATAAGATTTTCTAGCAGCAGACTTTGCCTCCATCAGTGCCTGCTGCATGTCAGGTGCCTAAAAGGCGTTAAGACCCTATCATCCAGGCAGTCAACTGAAGAGGATGGATGTCTTTACGCATCGAAAACACTACTCTTGTCTGAGTAGATCCATTCTGTGAGGAAGCTTATGGTAATTGCCAAGGCCATTTCCAAACAGGAGAACCATGGTGGCTTCGGCCAGAAGGGAGACACCACAAGGATCTTAGGGGAATTCCTTCTGAATATTTACAAGTACCCTGGATATTAGTGGAAAAGTTAGAAAGGCATATAGGAAATTTTTTGTCCAAGGAAAAGAAAAGGCATTTGTCTTCCAAGCCTTCTTGCATGGAGTCCTGGAAACAGAATTTTACCACCTGATTCTTCAGAGTGAAGGCAAAGAGGTGGTCTTGAACTCCACACAGATGGAACAAATCTTGGAAGACCCCCTGATCTAGTTTCCATCTGTGAGGGTCTGCCCTGATCCTATTTAGCTGGTCTGCAATGCAGTTTTGCTCTGCCAGAATGCATTATGCCTGCAGAGTGAATTTCTGTTGTGAAGCTATATCGTAAGCTACCATGGCTAGTCTACAAAGGGGTACAACCTGGCTCTCTCTTGCTTGTTGATGTACCACAAGTGGTATTATCTGTGACCACCTAAAAAGATCCCTGGGCCTAACATGGTTTAAAGAATTGAATGCCTGGATCAAGGCAAGCGCTTCCTTGATATTTGTGTGCTTGTATCTGTCCTTGGTGTCCCTCACCCCCTGCACTTTTATCTCTCCCAGATCTGCTCCCAAGCAAAGTCTGAAGTATCGGTGGTGATTGACTGCTTTGGAGCAGGGAGGGAGGGGAGACACAGATTTAATGATAATTAGTTGTCTCCACCTAAAGATCTCTCTTCTGGCAAACCCCAAAAGTGGGATCCGAAATAAAGGGTGTTGGTGCTGGGATCAAATTTATCTCAGATATCACTGTATCTTTCTCATGTGGAGTCTTGCTAGGGGTATCATACGAATTAGATGCCATGAGACCCAAAATCCTGAGGTATTCCCTCGTTACCAAAGTCCGAGTGGAAAACCTTAGATCTTTACTTAGATCAAGTTCTATTTTTCCCGTGGAAGAAAAGCTCTCTGAAATAAAGTGTCTGACATCCCAGAATACAATCCTGTGTGAGGGAGTCGAAGACTTTTGAAGGTTTTCTTGGAATTCCAGCTTGTGCAAGCTCTCCCTCACCCAAGATCGATTTACGACATTTTAAAAAATGACTGCAAAACATTAAGCTAGTCATCTAAAAATGGAAAAATGAGGATACTCTGTTCCCTGAAATGAGTTATAATTGGAGCTAGACACTTTGTGAATACCCTTGGTGCAATGGATAATCCAAAAGGGTAAGGCAGAGAAGTGGTAGAGCAATCCAGACTCACAAAACCTTAAGAAACATCTGAAATCAGGATAAACAGGGATGTGATAAGCATCTTTTAAGTCTAGTGTTACCAAAAAAACTTGAAAGAGAAAGAGGTAACACATTGTGAAGTAACATCATTTTGAAATGGGGCATCATCACAAACAGGGTTAAGAAAGAAATATACAGAACTGGTCTCAAAGCATTTTCTTTCTCTGGCACTAGGAAGATCCTTGAATAAACCCTCTTCCCCACCTGGGAAGGACGATTTGGTTCCATCACTCCTTGGGACAACGTGATGAACAGGGGGAAACAGAGTCTGGTCTGGAGGATGAGGAATTAGCCACTGGAAAGGAGGGATTTCCTCCCACTGCCTGTAACCTTAATGAATGTTTTTCAGCATCCAATTGTGTGAAACAATCTATGTCAAAAAAAACAATGGAGATTCAGACTTTCTGGAGAAGATGGGCCGAGGTGGGGGGGGGGGTCAAAAGGTCTCGACCAGTCATTCAGACTTTGACTGCCCTTGGTTTTGGGAGGTTTGTGCCTTCCTTTTAGAACCCCTTTGCCACTTCATAGACATTGGTTTACCTTAATTGTATTGAGACTGTATTCTTTTTTTGCTAAAACTGTACGAGAAAGAAAATCCCTTGGACAACTGGGAAAAGGAGAGCTGAAAAATCTTAGAGCTGCCTGGGATCAGCTTACCCCTTTCATCACAATTTTGATCACCTCTGCAGCACAGGGGTCAAACAATCTCTATCCAAGACAGAACTTAAAATCTCATTTTCTTTACATCATTTGGGAGGTTCTGATAATGCAGCCAAGCAAACTTTTGCACACAAAAGTACAGTTTTGTACCTACCATTTTGAAATGGCCTTTCCCTGTGCTCCTGCAGCATATGGCACCAATAATTGCTCAGATTTTCTGAAAGCTTTGGTTTTGTCCAAGTAGAAGCATAACTGCCTGTGAATGTCCAAAGAGTGCAGTAGTCTCCCCCCTTTATTCTGTGGTTTAAGGTAAAAAGTTGGCAGGTGAATAGTTTGGTTTAGAGCCACACTGGATACCACCCTTAGCATAAACGTAGGGTTAGTTCTTAAAGACACCCTGTCCTGGTGGAAAATGAGGAAAGGTTCCACTGCCATTAGTGCCTGTAATTCTGAAACTCTTCGTGCTGATGTTATTGCCAGGGGCAGAGCAGTTTTCCAAGAGATATATTTTAATTCTGCTGTGTTAGCTGGCTCAAAAGGAGGTAGTTAGTTTTTCCAAAACAAAGTTGAGGTCCCAAGTTGGAGTAGGTGCTCTACGGGGCGGTCTTATGTTTTTAGCCCCTCTGAGGTACTGTTTTAACAGAGGATTAGAGAAAATTGGTGGATCCGTGCTGTAATGAGCAGAGATGGCAGAGGCGTAGATCTTGATGGATGAGAAGGAGAGGCCTTTGTCCAGCATCTCAGTTAAGTATTGTAGTATCTGAGGAATGCTTGGGACAAGAGGGTCAAGGCTGTGAGCTTGGTTCCAGGCACAGAATCTCTTCCATTTATCCGAATAGGCTTTCCTGGTACTAGGCCTTCTGGCCTCCAGAACGACATCCATAACAGCTTTGGAGAGGCATTGCTTGCCTGGCTAAGGAATCTTCCATGCAGCTAGGTTTAAGGTCTTTAGCTGGCTGTGTAGTATTTGATTGTTGTGTTGAGTCAGCAGATGTGGTATTTGAGGCAAAGTCCAGTGTGGTTCTTGTGCTAAGCTCCTTAAGATTGGATACCAGTGCTGGCGTGGCCAGTCTGGTGCAATCAGGATCATCTTTGGCTCTTCTTGCCTGGCTTTTATGAGTACCTTTGGCAGAAGAGGTAGTGGTGGGAAAGTGTATACTTGTAGGTTCTCCCAGCTGAATGAGAGGGCATCCACTTTCCATGCTTGTGGATGGTAACTTCTTGTGCAGAATTTCTGTAGCTGGCAGTTTTATTGGGGATGCAAACAGATCTAGGTCCGGGCTCCACCATTTCTGTGTTATCATTCTAAATATTTGTGGATTCAATTCCCATTCGTGGGGATCCATGATGTTTCTGCATAAGTCGTCTGCCAGTGTGTTTTTCTCTCCTGGCAGGAATTGTGCTTGCAGATGAACTTGAAGGTTTATAGCTGTGTTCCACAAGGTCATGGCTTGTCTGCATAGGGGGTAGGAGTGAGTGTCCCTTTGCTTGTTTATGTACCACATAACTGTGGTGTTGTCTGTCTTTAGCAGTAGTTGTCCTGGATGCAGCAGGTCCTTGAAAGCTATAAGGGCATTTTGTACAGCTAGCATCTCTTTTTGACTGATGTGAAGACGCCTTTGTTCTGCGGGCCACGTGTCCTGAATACATTTGCCTGCCCTGTGTGCTCTCCAGGAATAATCCGATGCATCTGTTCAGTGTTTGCCTGGCTGTGGGTTGTGTAAAAGGCTGTCCATTGTTAAGGTGACAAGCTTGAGCCCACCACTGAAACTCCTGTTGAAGGCAAGGGATTAGTGGTATAACTGTGTCCAAACTGACAGTGTTGAGACCATACATTCTTTAGGTACCATTGTAGTTTCCTCATATGCAGTCTGGCATATGGAATTAGTAGTATGCAGGATGCCATGTAACCCAAGGCCTGCACAATTTTTCTTGCAGGGAGTTGGGTCTTTGTTGCCATCTATTGAAAGTATTGAGTCAGTTGTCCTTGCTTGTCTGGCGTGAGAAGCCATCTGGGCCATTGCGTTCAAGCTGGCACCCAGGAATATAATCTCTTGTGAGGGCACTAGTTTTGATTTCTTTTAGTTTACTGTGTACCCCAAGCAACTTAGCTTTTTTACAAACGCCAGATGCTTTAGAAGAATGTCCTTGCTCTCTGCTTGAATCAGGCAGTCGTCCAGGTATGGATAAATTTGAATTCCTTTCTGTCTGCAAAATGCAATTACTGGTGCCAGGCACTTTGTGAAGACCTTGGGCGCAGTAGATAAGGCAATGGGCAATGCAGAGAATTGGTAGTGCATTGAACCAGCTATGAATCTGAGGTATCGTCTGCAGTTTTGTCTGATAGGGACATGCAGGTATGCCTCCTTGAGGTCCAAAGTCTCGAGCCAAGCTTTCTTGCCCAGCATGGGAAGAAGCTGCTGTAGTGTCAACATTTTGAATTTCGGAACATCCAGGTAAGTGTTTAGAGATGAAAGATCCAGAATGGGCCTCCAGGCTTTGTCCTTTCTGGGAACCAGAAAGAGTAGAGTAAAATCCTTGTCCTTGCTCCTGTGATGGTACCTTTTGAATAGCTCTCATATCCATGAGTGCTGTAATTTGTTTTTGAGCCTCTGCCCATTGATTTGGTGGCAGATTTGGCATTCCTTTTAACCATGGCAGAGTGTGAAAGTGGAACCTGTAACCTTGAAATACAATGTTGAGAACCCATTTGTCTTGGGTGATCATTTGCCAATTGTGGTAGAAGAGTGCCAGTTTTCCTCCCAAGGGGGCTGCCAAGAGGGATTTGTTTGGCAGCTGTAGTGAGAAGTCATTGGAGCTGCTTTTTATATGGTTGGGGCCTGTCTTCCCCTTCTTTCTGGTCTGATGCAATCCATTGTCGAGGCCTGTAAGGACCTTGGGTTTGACCTCTACCTCTTGGACGTCTGTATCTTCCCCTTTGAGGTCTGTCAGTAATTGGAAAGGACCAATTCTTAGTTGGCCAGTTTCTGCTAAATCTAGAAGGCTGAACCTGTAAGAAATCCTTCACCGTTTGCGTAGATTTTGCCTTATCCTCCATTTTCTTTAATACCTCTTCTGCCTCAACTCCAAATAACACATCCTGCTGCAAAGGTGCATCCAATAATTTTGCTTTAACATGATCTGGCAACGTATGTTCTTTTAACCAAGCATGTCTTCTAATGACAGAGCCTGTAACTGCTGCTCTGCAGGAGGCCTCTAGAGAATCAAAACCACATTGCAAAGTATGCTTTCCCACTTGGTCAGCTGCATGCAATAAATCCTGCATTTCTTTAAAATTAGGAGGATCTGATTCTGGAAGCATTTTTTGTTTTAACGGAGACAGTAAAAATTGCTGATATTTTAGCATGTGAAACTGGCAATTTAAGGCTCTCATTGCTAAAGTTGCAGACGTATATACTTTCTTTCCCCATCTGCCGAATTCTCTGGAATCTCTGTCAGAGGGAACTGATTCTTGGCGGATGAGGCCTTAACTCCTTTGGGTCCCTGAGAAATAGTTTCAGGATCAGCTACAGGGCTTTTATACAGAAATTTATGCGAGTCGAGGACTCTGTAGTATCTGTCAGGTTTAACAGGGGCTGGGTGTAAGGAATCAGGACTTAAGCTGGATTCAGTATACACATCATCCACAATATTTAACACTGGCGGAATAGCAAGGGGTCTGTGTTGAGGTAATAAAAGGAAATCTCTGAGCCTTTTCTTAGATTCTGAGTAATCCCGGCCTTCCCAGTGGAAATGCTCCCTCATGGTATGTAGGGTTTCCCCAAAGGAGTAGTCCTCAGGCAGTGAGGCTGATGGAATTGATTCCTCGGCATCAGAATCCTCATAAGGGGGTAAAGAGTAACCTAGGTCTGAGGATGAATCAGAAGAGATGAACACCTGGTCGGATGAGTCATAGTCTGCATCCTGTCTAGGCCTTTTATCAGGAGGGGGATGGGACCCCCTGATCACAGTGATTAGGTCTTCAGCCATTTTGAGCATTTGTTTTTTAGGCATGGAGGCCTGTCCTGGAGAATGCTGTATTTGTTTCTTTGATTTCAAAGGAGGCTTAGACTTAGCTACGGGTTTAATGCTTAACTGAGTAGGTCTGATGACACCCTCTGAAGCTGTGGGTTGCTCAGCTACTCCGGATCCCTCTGAAAGGTTAGTCTCGGTAGGCTGAATAACTTGTGCGTCCGAAGGCCCAGCCATCTCCACGTGGGAGTCAGAGGCGGCCTGTGGTTCTACAGAAGCGGTAGTCAGGGGCTGCGAAGGCACCTCGCTGAAAACCAGAGAACCGGCGGCTGGCCTAGAAGAGGCTTCATAGTCAGTTTTGGGCCTCGGATGCCTATCGTTGTTCTTTGCGCTTTTTGTGTATTCCGGTCGTCGGAAGTTCTGATGGCATGGTATAATTGAATTTTCTACCAAAATAATGTCGGGCAAAATCAAACTGACGTTTAATAGTGCGCTTGTTAAACCGCACAAAACCGACAACCAGTGATGTCGTGGTCTGGGCCTAGGCATGGGATACAATAGGAATGGAAATCCTTATGAGGTATTTGCTTCCCACAAGAAATACAGTTATTAACTTTTACTGACATCGGTCTGAGGCAAGAAAAAGTTTTCCCAACGGGGTACTTAGCTTTGTAGAAGACTTCGGTTCTGGATTTGGAATGAAAATCTCAGGAGACTGCCAACCAGCACTTGCTAACTGCTTTTGCTTCGGGCACCGCACGGCAAGAAAGACTGATGAAAATGACATCAGCTGCACCTTATATACCCCTGTCGCACTGACAGCAACCGATGCCGGACCAAGACTTTGGAACTCAGGCCGACTGGGGAACTGCCAGACGGCAGGATAACCCAAGTGTAATGACTGCAGCAGTGTAGCACGATGAACATCTGCAAACAATGAGTAATGGCCTGTACAACAGAATAAATAAGTTATTTAAAACAGTATTTTTCACAAGAAACTAGATAAAACATTCCTCATACTTTCACAATTTGTCAGAACGAACATATAAAGCTTGACCACTTAAAATTATGTAAATCAAAGTTGCAGAAGTATACACTTTTTCCCCATACCTACCAATAATTTTTCCATCCTTATTAAAAATAGTAGGATTGGAATAAACTCAGTGCTTAGCAGCAAATAAGTCAACTAAGGCTATAGCTACTGGGTCAGATTTGGAAAAAGTGTACAAAAATTTTAAAAGGCTGAAGAAATTTATACTTCCTATCTGCTATAAGGAAAACTGTGGCTACTTCCCCCTAAAGCTGACAAGCAGGAATGGGTGCAGTTTCTGGAAAATCCTTCTGTAACAACTCCTAGTATTTTCTGAAGGACTGAGAAACCTCAGTGTTCTCCCACTGAAAACACTGGCACATTCTAACAATAGTCTCAGAGAAACCGAAAGTAAGCTCTCTTTGGAGTATGATTCAGAAATCTGAGGATAAAATGTTGAATCCATCCCTGCAATTTCATGCTCAGATTCAGAATCTGAACTCTCTTCAGAAAAAGAGGAAGCCATCTTTCTTTTATCAGAAACTGCTTTACAAGAAGGAACAACAACCTTAATTAAACCCTGAGCCAGTCCCAGTAAACTATTCTTATCCAAAGAAATTTGAGTAGACAAATGCTTGCTTTTCAGTTTCTTTTTAACAGGAAAACAGAATGGTATTACTTAATGGCAACTGCTTCCCCAGGGATGGGCACACCATTCTGACAAGGAAAACTTCCTTGTTCCCTTTCCCAGGGCCAACAAAAGTGGCTTGTCCCTTGACCAAAGAGGAGACTCTAACAGCCGTAGAGGACATGGCTAACCCCAGTCCATAGTTGCTAAATCAGAGGGATCCAGGGTTAAAAAAAAAGTGGTCTGAGTTGCAACAAATGATCATAGCAGTGTCATCCACCTATTGCTGAGACAAACTGCTAGCTTGTTGTGGTGGCAAAGGCGGTTTGCTTAAACTTCTCTTTTTATGGCTGGAAGATGGACTGACCGCAGAACTATCTGTTCCGTAGAGAAGCCAAAAATGGTGCCTCTTTCCCAGGGAAGACAAGCAGCAAATGCTGGTAAAACCACTGGTCCACATAAGTTATTTTTTGACAAAAGAAAATAGTAAAAAGCACTTTAAAACATTATGGCATCTCCAACAGAATAAAAAATTCTCCACAGACAATATATGTTTTCAGGTCAGTTTACACTACTTTTAAACTGACAAAAGTGCGCCATTTAAAAGAACACTGCAGTCTCAAAAGACAGTTTAATAAAACACTCTCCTCTTCAGGAAAATTATTTTAAAGCTAGAAGTAATAAAACAAATTTAAGAAAATGGAATTCCCCCCCCCAAAAGGGCACTTACCTGCCCAGCAAATGAAAGCAAAAGCTGAGTCTCTATCCTCAAATGCTCAGAGGTGCGTACTGTTCAGTGGCAGTAAAGCTCTGAAGGAATGCTCACCCAAACTTGTGTTTTGGTCAGTTTAACTTGACGTACCTAACAGTTTGGGAATACAGAAGGTGCTCTGAAGGTTTAGAAGCTGGCTGTTATATCCTTGGCAGAATAAGCCCATACTGCTAAGGCTAATGAAACATTGATGAATATAAAGAACAAAAGAAGGTTCCCCAACAGAGCACTTGTCTTTAATTAAGCTACAGTACCAATGACTGGTCAGTCCAGTGGATACATGACCTGCATTTGGAGCTGGTAGCAAGACAGCTGCAGCTCTACACTTACACATCCACCTTTACACCCCTATGCTTGTGAGCTGAGGGCACATGGACGTATGACCTAAGGTAGGTGAAGCTTTGATACCCCAGTCAGATATGATAATCCACTTGTCTGGGATACTGCAACAGTGACTTCAGTCCTGATATCTCAGATAGCTCTGACTTCTGTAAACACAGTATCAGTAAAGCTGTTTTACACATTAAGAACCTCAAGTCAGCCTGATAAGCTGGTTCAAACAGAGCAATAGTTGGTGTTTTCAAGGCAAAATTTAAGTTCAAGTAGAAGCTGTTTTTTATGTTGCTTGGTATGGGTTGCTCCTTTTGTTTTCAAATGAGAATGGATTGAAAAAAGGGGATCCATGGGTAGACATGCTGAAATGGCCAAGAAATGAACCTTAGAGGAGTAAGGCAAGTTAGAGGATAGCAACTCACAGCGACAGAATCAGAGAAATATTAGCTTTAAAAAAGGTCCTGGTTCTTGTTTTGGCACCAACTAGAAAACCTTTTCCATTTATCATTACATGATCTTCTATTAGCACACTTTCTTGCTTCATTTAGTACCAGATGCAGTTATTCAGAAAATAAGTACCTAAAACATACTACTGTGTATTCGCTTCCACAAGTAGGTCTAGTCTGGTTAGGAAGACTGTGGCAACTGCCCTTGACCATTTCCACTAGAAGGGGGAACCCACAGTTGTCTGGGTCAGAAGGAAGTCACCACAATGATCTCCGAAATGTCCCTCTGAATCCTCAGAATAATCCAGGATTAGTGAAAAGGGTGGAAAAGCATACAGGAACATTCATGTCACAGGAGTAAAAAATGCATCTTGTCCTAGTCACTCCTGTATGGAGTCGGACAGCAGAAATTTGTCAAATAACTTGTTGTGACTGGAGGCAAAAAGATCTGACATGCTCCCCACAGCTGAATCAATTCTTGAAGACCAGTCCAGTCATTTTCCATTCGCGACAGTCTGTCCTGGTTTTGATCTGCCTGCCATAAAAGTTTAACCTAATGGTATGCAATATGCCTGGAAAGTGAGACTGGGTTGATGAGCTGCATCTCAGACTACAGTGGCTAGAGACTAGATCCAGCTTGTAATGTGTAATAAAGGTATGGGACATAGCCCAAGCAGCTGGTGTACATATGTCATCTAATGATGCTCTGGCTTGAAAGACAGATGAACTGGCTACAGACCTTGTTGAATGTGCTCCGATTTAGACAAGGTTAAATTATTCTCATCATAAATAAAAGAAATGCAGTTCTTCAGCCATTTAGAGTGTAGTCTTACTGACTGCCTTGCCCAATTTCACCCTAGAGAGAGACAATAATTGATTTGATAGTCGTATACTTTTTGTTCTAAGCAAATAAAAATGTAGTTGTCTATGTACATCTGGTAGACGCAAGGCGTACTCGCCTTGTTAGGATGATTAGGGAAGACGATTGGCAAATTAACTGTCTAGTTAATATTTGTCGGATACAACCCTGGGTAAAAAGGACCGTTTGGTTCACAAAGATGCCCTATATTTGTGAAAAAGTTAATGTTCCAATAAGGCTTGGATCTGTAAAATCCTTCAGACAGAAATAATGGCTACCAAAAATAGTGTCCTCCACCATAAATTTTAGGTCACATTCCACAGAAGTTTCAAAGGAAGAATGTATCACTGTCTGTAGAGCCAAGTTCAAGTCTCAAGGAGAGGTTGAGTCTTTGTATGGGGGGACTTTAACAAAAGAGTGCCTCTTAGAAACGATGTGCAAAGCCTGTGACAGGCTACGAAACATTCATCCAAGCCATTATGAAAATCTGAAATAGCAGCTAATTGAATTCTGATAGTAGAAAGAGGAGAAGCTCCATCATTAAAATACAGTGGCCAAGACATCTAGGAAATGCTCTATGGAAGCAGAAAATGATCCATCTTCTATTCAATGGCTCAAAATGGTTAATCTTTTCCACTTACTTGTATAAAGCTTTCTAGTGGAAAGCTTGTGTGCAGATAAGAGAATATGGTGTTACTGGGGAGGAAATATTTGGACGCCTGGCAATTAATGGAAGTGCAGAAACCACAGTCAATTTGAGGTTCAAAATGTTTGGGTGAATAAGACCATCCGGATGGGACAGAAGATCCAGCTCTACAGTTGCCAAATCAGATAAGGCCAAAGGGAAACCAAACCTGTTTAGGCCAAAAGGGAGCAAGGAGGATCACTTTGCTCTTCAACCAGAGTGCTTTCTGTAGAAATTTGGGAATTAGTGGTATTGGAGGGAAAGGCATATAGGAGATGGGGGGGGGGGGCAATCTTGGAAAAGAGGGTCTCTTGGTCAGTTTCTAAGAGGAGGAATCAGGGTGAAGTAATTGCTGCATTTGTTGTTTTGGGGGGGGAGGTGAATAGATGGCAGCAAGGTTGTCTCCAAAGAAGGAAAATCATCTTTGCCACTTTTTGACAGACCACTTGTGAGACTGAAGGGTACATCTACTCAGCTTGTCAGCAAACGCACAGGAACTCCCCAGAATATGCAATGCTATTAGAAAGTGACCGGAAGAGAGCGCCCACTGCCACACTGAGCTTCTTGACAAAGGGGGTAAAGATCTGGCTCCTCCCTGCTTGTTGATGTACCAAACTGACATTGTCCATTTGAATAGCAATAGTCCCTTGAGGAAGAAAAGTGTCTGAAATGCTTGCAACGCAAGAAGCACTGCTCTCGTCTCCAGTACACTGATGTGCAAGTTGGCCTCTGCTGGGGACCAAGTGCCTTAGACAATCTTGCCCAGAAAATGCACCCCCACCCCATATGGGCAGCGTCCATGGTCACTATGGCTTTGGGTTCTGAAAATACAAAGGGATGATACCTTGTAGGACCGGATTGCATTGTATCCACCACAGAAGATCCACTCTGCATGGCTGGTGATCAGGACTTGGATTTGGACAATGCAAGATGAAGGATAGGCCATTGGGAGGCTACAGCCATTGCAGAATTCTCATATGAGACCAGGATAGAGGCACTAAAGTTATAGAAACTGTCACAGAACCTAGGGCTTGTAGAACTAAACATGCTGGAACCTTCTTTTCGTGATGCAACTGTTGTACCAGAATCACAATTCTTTGATGTCTCTCAAGGAAGTGATGCTATTGATGTCCGATTATGCAATACCGCTGCAATAAATTCCAATTTTTGCGTTGGGGTTAAATGCGACTTTTCTGAATTTACTGTTCTACCCAGATTGTTGCAGATTTTGAGGCTTTCAACTGATGCTTGGTATAAGTGGTTATGCGCCAGTCGTCCAAGTACGGAAACTTAGAATCCTTGCAATGAGCTGCTATGATAGGCATGCATTTGGTGAACACCCTGAAGACTGTGGAGAGTCCAAAGAGCAGTGCTCTGAATTGGTAATGGCTGGCTCCCAGCCAGAAGCGGAAAAAGCTTCTAGATCGCTTGTCCATTTTTATGTAGTAATACGCATCCTGAAGGTCTATACAGCACATCCAGTCTTTCTTCAGAAAAGGAAGGATAGACTGTATTGTGACCATCCAGCCCAATATGGACCTCCAGTCCCCTTTTTTGACACCAAAAAGAATAAAGTTCTGGATCCTTCTTGGTCTGTCGGGACTTACTGGATGACTTGTCCAGCAGTTTTTGAATTTTCTGTACTGTCTGCTCCCTCTGATTGGGTGGAACAATGGGGATTTTTTGAATAAACAGGGGGATGCTGAGAAAAGGGAATGATATAACCTCTGGATATGATCGGTTGCACCCAGGAATCTTATGTTTAGCCAGGAATTTAGGTGCAAGGATAAGCCTCCCCAGACTGCCTCCAGAGGAAGACAACTGGGCCCCCCTTTAGGAGTGCTGAACGAGCTAGTCTGGGAAGGAATCCCTGAAGCCCCAATTTTGCAGACCACCTCTGCTGCAAGGATGGCATCTTCCATTTTGGTTCCCCCCTCTGCCTCCTGGGTGAACTCCCTCCACATGTGCCCAGAAAGGCCCCTGGGATTTTTTGAACCACATTTTCCCTCACTCCTCTGATACCTAAAAAAAAAAAAAAAAAAAAGGACCTTTGCGGGGGGAGGGGGGGATGTACACCCACAGCAGTAAGGGTCTTGCCATCTTTCTCACACCTGGACAGTGTTTCTTTTACTTTAGGGTGAAACAAGAATGTGTGGTCAAAAGGAGCATTAACGAAAGACGACTTGAATAATTCCACAAACTCAAAGGCACATCCAGGAGAGTCTCTTAACTACTCCTGTACCTGCAACTCTAGACTCCCCCCTTCGGCAGTATGAGCAATTAGCTTCATGGACGACTTGGACACAGAGTCCGGGGTAAGGGAGAAGCAACTATCTTGGACTCAATCAGCTACAGCTCCTGCTAGGGTGTCTGACAATTCCTTAATTAGATCCCTTTGTAGTCTGGAAAAATGTGGAAAGTAGTTCATAGGTAGGTACTAGGCTATCAGCCCAAGGGCCCAAGTAAGTTTAGCCAACAAGGTTCCCTAGCTTATGCCACCCAAGAAAGCTATTTTCCTGTGCCCCTGTTGAGCAGAGCCATAGAAGTGACCCCCAGGGTGCATTTCCCATTTCCCATCCACTCGAGATTTTTCTTGAAGAGAGTTAATGAGGAACTTTGCTTGACACAGACGGGTAGCTTGTTCAAGAGTATGGAAAGTCTCTGGGACAGGAATCTATCCCTCCAGCATGTCCTGTTTACTGTGGTGACGAAGTTTATGTCCCTAGAGCGTGCAGCTCAGAGGGATTGGGATTTCTTTAGGTGTAGAATGTTCAACAGCTTTGGGAGTAGGCGATATACTACGGAGTAAAGCTGGAGTTTGAGACAGTCCATGTAGGGCATCTGTTTGAGGCCAGTAATCCTCTTTGTGAGGTACTTCTGTGACCTTTCCAGCTACAGCAGATGTCTTGTGAGGTACATTCCATAAAGGGAGCTGTACTCTATAATGGTTCTAATGAGTGTAGAGGGGAACAATGACCTCTTTTCCTGGATGAGAACCCTTTTGTGATGAGGTATGCCATGTCAAAGGATTTCCTGACTACTGTGACGATGAGTTCAAGGACCTTATGGCGAAGGGCTAAGCGTACAGCTGCTTCGCGAATCTGTCCATAGCCCAGGAATGGGCGGATGAACTCAGCCAGTTCCTTTTTAGTGGCAGACTCCACGACCACAGCATCAACTGCAAGACCCATGGCCCGAAATTGTTTGTCTCTGGGTGCGCATATCTTGCCTGGTCTCGTGGGGACGTCAGGGGCCTTCCATGCCTGTTGTGAAATCAACTGAATGAGTTCATCAGCGGGCAGAGTCACCCAGGTGGTGCCAAATGCCTGCAGGTACAGACTCCTCAGAGGAAGACTTCCACCCACCCTTCTGCTTAAGAATTTCCAAGACATCTCCTTTGGAGACCTCTTCAGGGGGATGACTGTGGGGGAAGCTTCCCCCTCAATGAAAGCTGCATCTTCAGTGATCGATTCCTGGGAAGAATCCAAGTGCTTCCACTTGCACTTTTTGTGAGGGAACTCCTCAGTGGGATATTCTGGGGAGGTATCAGAGGATGACCGTACTGGTGGCTGTGAAGAATCCAAGTGCTTCCGCTTGCACTTTTTGTGAGGGAACTCCTCAGTGGGATATTCTGGGGAGGTATCAGAGGATGACCGTACTGGTGGCTGTGAGATCTCAGGCTTCAGCACACGCTATCCCAGTGGAGAGGCTGGGGGGGGGGGGGATGTTCCAATGGGGAAGGCGCCAATTGCATCTCTGATAGAGCACTCAGCATATCCTCGAAGGCTGGTTCCCCTGAAGAGGGAAGGGAGCCCAGAAAGTACAGTTGTGTACACTTACCATAAATGTAGATGTTAAGAGTGTATTCACTGTTGCAGTCATCACACTTTGGTTATCTGCCTGCAGATGGCCCTTAGTCGGCCCGAATAAGAGTTGTGGGACTTCTGCATCGAATGCGGTCGCCTCTTCCATGACATCAGGGGTATAAAACATGCAGCAGATGCCATTACATCAATTTCTTGCCCCAGATGTCAGGAGCCCCCAAAATAGGACCTCCAGTAAAAAGTAAATACCATGTCCATAAGACATGGCCAAAAACAGGATAGGTAAAAGTCTAGAAAAGTCAGGGGGATGGAGGGAGGGTAACCAGGACTGCAACAGTGAATACACTCTAACATCTACATTTATGTTAAGTGTACACAACTGTACTATGTTCTTAGTGTTTCACTGTTGCAGTCATCACACTTGGGTTAATTCCCAAAGCTGAGTAAGGGTGGAGGCAGTCAAGAAGAATTAGGGCTGGTTAGCCAGTCCTTGTTATGACTGCAGAGTCAAAGCCAGATCTGGATTTAGAAAAGTAAGTGATAATGCTTGGTGAAGGTGTGTACAGGACTCCAGGTTGCAGCTTCCAGGATGTCCCTGGTAGGGACTCCCCTGAGAAATGCTGTAGAAGTTGAGGTAGCACTAGTAGAATGAGTTCTGATCCCCTGTGGGGCAGGTTTTCCACGGTGTTCGTAGCAAAAATGGATGCAGAGTGCTATCCATTTGGAAATGGCTTGTTTTGAAATGGCCTTGCCCTCTGCTCCTGTAACAAAGCTGACTAGCAGCTGGTCAGATTTTCTGAAAGGCTTAGTCCTGTCGAGGGAGAACTTGAGCTGTCTGTACACATCCAAGGAGTGCAGGATCCACTCCCCTTTATTCTTAGGATTAGGGGAAAAAGGTTGGTAAATGGATGGATTGGTTTAAAGCTCCACTGGATACCATCTTGGCCATAAATGATGGGTTAGTCCTGATGGAGACCCTGTCAGCCTGAAAATCAGGAAGGGTTCCACAGCCATTAGTGCCTATAGTGTAGACACTTCTCGCTGAAGTGATGGCTGGAAGTAATGCTGTTCTCCAAGAGAGGAATTTTAACTCTGCTGTAGCAGCAGGTTCAAAAGGGGGAAGCGTGAGCTTCTCTAGTGCAAAGAGAAGGTCTCAGGCAGGGGTGGGAGCTCTCCTTGGGGGTCTTAAACAGTTAGCTCCTCTCAGGAACTGTTGGATCTAAGGGTGAGAAAAGAGAGGTGGGCTCTGTATTGTAATGAGCCGAGAAGGCAGAGGCCTGAATCTTAATTGATGAGAAGGAAGGGCCCTTGTGGAGCAGCTCTGCAAGGTAATCTAGAATTAGAGGTAAGGAAGGCACAGCAGTGTCCTTTCCTACAGATTAGCTCCAAGAACAGTATATTTTCTGTTTTTCTGAATAGGATTTCTAGTACGAGGCCTTCTGGCCTCAAGGGTGGCATCCAGAACCTGTTTGCTGAGGGTTGCTGGTGGTGTGTTCAGGGAATAAGCCAGGCTGCAAGGTTCATAGCTTGCAGCTGAGGATACAAAATCTGTCCCGCCTGCTGGGACAGCAGGGAGGGGGTCTAATGTAGGTAACAGGGTGGCACTGCTGTCAAACTGCGTAGGAGTGGGTACAAGTGCTGGCATGGGCAGTCTGATGCAATAAGGATTGTCCTTGGTCTGTCCTACTTGATCTTGAGTAGCACTTTTGAGAGGAGAAGCAGAGGAGGAAAGGCATAAACAGAGGTTTTCCCAAGAAAAGGATAGGGCATCCACTCACCATGCTTGGCTGTGGGGATTTCTGGTGCAAAATTTGCTCAATTGATGGTTTTGGGGGAGGGCAAAGAGGTCCAGCTCTGGTGGTCCCCACCTGTTGAATAGAAGTTTGAATGAGATGGGTTTCAGTTTCCACTTGTGTGGGTCCAGTAGATTTCTGCTCAAGTCGTCTGCCAGTGAATTTTGCTTGCCTGGCAGGAACAGAGCTTGTAAAAGCACTTGGTTGCTCAAGGCCGTGTTCCACAGGGCCATGGCTAACCTGCAGGGTGGGTAGGAATGAGATCCCTCCCTGCTTGTTTATGTACCACATAACTGATATTTGAAGGCTGTCAGAGCATTCTGTACACCTAATATTTTTTCACTGATTATGCAGGTGAATTTGTCCTGGGCTCCATTTGCCTGCCATGTGATTCCCCCCCCCCATGCATAGACTGATGCGCCTGTTGTCAGGATTTGGGCAGTGAGGGGGTGAGTGAAAGGAAGTCCGTTGTTGTGGTTGCAAGCCACTGCCCACCAAAGGAACCCTAGGGCTTGCAGTATTTTTCTTTGCAGATAGCTGGGTCTTGGTGGCCATTAGTTTGAAGTAGTTTGTCAAATGAACCTGCTTTTCTGGACTGAGGAATGCCACCTAGGAAGTTGTGTTCAAGCTTGCTCCTAGGAATACAGTCTGTTGGCTGGGCAACAGATCCAATTTCTTTTCGTTGATGGTGTACCCCAGAGAAAGTACAGTTTTGTACCTACCATAAATGTAGATGTCCGAACTGGATAGCATCTGCAGTCATAACAAATGGGTTGTCCTGTCGTCAGGCAGCCCTTCGGTCAGCCGGATTCCAAAGTCTGGGTCCGGCTTCGGCTGATGTCACACTTCACCCGACGTCATCTCTGCTGGTCTTCGGGTATAAAGGCATCAGCCGACGCCATTTTCCTCAGTGTTTCTTGCCCCAGATGCCAGTTGCCCTCTTGGAAGGCTAAATTTTGGATAAATGCCAATGTTTCCAAAAAAGTAGAAGGCAAACACAAAAAAAAAGCATGTATGTACATATATACAAACAAATACACCATAAGAGACTCCCCCCCAGCTAGCTATTAGGAGGGAAAATACCCTAGGAGTACCACAGAGGGGAAGGAGGGTGGGTAATCCTGACTGCAGATGCTATCCAGTTTGGACATCTACATTTATGGTAGGTACAAAACTGTACTATGTCCTTCATGGATGCATCTGCAGTCATAACAAATGGGTAGAATACCATAGCCAAACTAGGGGTGGAGGAAGAAAAATTATGGTGTAGTTAGGATCCCTTGCAGTACAGCAGTGGCAAACCCTGCTCGGGATCTAGAGTATAGAGGTAAATTATAATGCTTGGCAAATGTATGCACGGAGGTCCAAGTAGCCGCCTCAATAATGTCCTTGGTTGCCACTCCTCGTAAGAAAGCTGTGGTAGTGGCTGTAGCCCTTGTAGAATGAGGTCTTATGTTCTGTGGAATTGGTTTTCCATGGTAGGAGTAACAGAATTTTATGCAATTTCCTATCCATTTGGAGATTGTTTGGAAATTGCTTTTCCTTCCCTTCCTGTTGCATAGGATACTAAAAGCTGGTCAGTTTTTCTGTTACTTTTGGTTCTGTCCAGGTAGTAGCGTAACTGCCTATGTACATCCAAGGTATGCAGCAGTCTTTCCCCCCTGTTCTGTGGATTGGGAAAGAAGGTAGGTAGGTGGATTGCCTGGTTTAAAGACACTCTGGATACCACCTTAGGCATAAATGTAGGATTAGCTCTCATGGACACCCTATCTTGATGGAAGATTAGGAAGGGTTGCACTGCCATTAAGGCCTGTAGTTCCGAAACCCTCCTTGCTGAGGTAATTGCCAGTAGGAAAGCAGTTTTCCATGACAGGTGTTGCAGATCTGCTGTTGCTGCTGGTTCAAACGGAGGGAGTGTCAACTTTTCTAGCACAAAGTTCAAGTCCCATGCTGGTAATGGTGGTTTCCTAGGAGGTTTTACATTCTTGATCCCTCTGAGGAACTGCCTGAGTAGAGGAGGTGAAAAGACAGGTGGATCAAGCTGTATTCTGCTGAAATAGCTGATGCATGTATCTTGATGGAGGAATAGGACAGGCCTGTATGTAGAAGCTCTGCCAAGTACTCCAGAATGTTAGCAATATCTATGTTCGACACATCTTTTCCTCTTTCAGTACTCCAAATGACAAACCTTTTCCATTTTCCTGCATAGTTCCTTCTTGTTGAAGGTCTGCGGGCTTCAAGGATAATGTCTTTAACCCTTTGGGAAAGGTCTGGGTTAGTTGCTGCTATGTGATGTTCCAGGCAGTCAGTTGCAAGGTTTTTAGGTTTGGATGCATGATGTTGTAGTTGTTCTGAGTTAACATCAAAGGCACCAGGGTATTGACCACATTCTCTCGAGACATGCTCCTCAGCAATGGGTACCAGTGTTGTCTTGGCCAATTCGGAGCTATCAGGATTATCCTTGGACGTTCCTCTTTGATTTTCAGTAGTACCTTGTGCATCAAGGGAAGAGGTGGAAATGCATATGCTGTCAGGCCTTTCCAGCTGAAGGATAGAGAGTCCACCTTCCATGCAAGTGGGTGGAATGTCCTTGTGCAGAATTTTTGAGCTGGTGATTGAGTGGGGATGCGAATAGATCTATTTGTGGCATTCCCCATTTCTTTGTGATGGCCTTGAAGATGTCCGGGTGTAGCATCCATTCGTGAGCATCCGAGGTGGTTCTGCTTAACATGTCTGCTAGGGTGTTCTCTTTTCCCGGCACAAATATTGCCTGTAACTGGATGTTGTAGCTGAGAGCCAGATTCCAAAGGTCCAAAGTCATTCTGCATAGGGGTATGAATGAGTGCCTCCCTGTTTGTTGATGTACCACATGACTGTGGTGTTGTCTGTCCTTATCATCAAATGGCCTTCTTTGAGGAATGGTCTGAATTTTTGGATTGCCAGTTTTACTGTCAGCATTTCTTTTGGTTTATGTGCAGGTGCAGCTGGTCTTGAGTCCACAATCCTTGTATGCATTTGTCCAGCATGTGCGCCCCATCCTAGGTCTGAGGCGTCCGTTGTGATGGTTTGGCTTGCTCGAAAGTTGTGGAAGGGTAAGCCTGGGTTTGACTGGCATGCTTGAGCCCACCATAGGAACTCCTGTTTTAGGCATGGGATTAGTGGGATTTCTGTTTCTAAGCTGTGCCTGTGCTGAGACCATAAATTCTTTAGGTACCACTGTAGCTTTCTCATATGCAGTCTGGCATGTGGGACCAAGATTATGCATGATGCCATGAAGCCCAAGGCCTGCAGAACTTTTCTTGCTGTTAGTTTGTTTTGCTTTGTTAATGCCAAGAAGTAAAGAGGGAGTTCCTTTTGTTTTTCTGCAGTTAGGAATGCCATTTGTTTTACTGTGTCCAATTCCGCGCCCAAGAATGTTCTGGTTTGGGATGGTATCAGCCTTGACGTTTGTAAATTGACTGTGTATCCCAGGGCTTGTAGCAAGTAAATGACCCTTTGTAAATCTGTTGTCAGCTTGCTTTTGTTGTCCGCTTGTAACAGGCAGTCGTCCAAGTATGGATAAATTTGGATTCCCTGTAGTCTGCAGTGAGCGATTACTGATGCCAGGCATTTTGTGAATACTCTGGGCGCAGTAGATAAGCCAAAGGGCAATGCTGAGAATTGATAATGCTCTGATCCTGCAAGAAATCTGAGGTATCTTCTGCAATTTGGTCGAATGGGGGCGTGCAGGTATGCCTCCTTGAGATCTAGAGTTACCAGCCAACACTCCTTGCCCAGCATGGGAAGAAGTTGCTGTAGGGTCAGCATTTTGAATTTTGGGACAATGATGTATGTGTTTAAGACAGACAGGTCGAGAATAGGTCTCCAACTTTTCTCTTTTCTTGGTACTAGGAAGAGTCTGGAGTAGAATCCTTTGCCCTGTTCTGTTATTGGTACTCTTTCCACAGCTCTCATTCTTGTTAATTTCGCTATCTGCTGTAGAGCTTCTATTTTTTGATTTGGAGGTAGGTTTGGCATTCCTCTTTTTACTGGTAAGGTGTGGAAGTGGAACCGGTAGCCTTGGTCTATGGTTTGCAAAATCCACTTGTCTTTTGTGATATAGTGCCAATTTTTCGAAAATAAGGCTAACTTTCCGCCTAAAGGTGCTGCTATTTGCTCCCTGGTAGCAGGTGTCAGAGCCAAGTCACTGTGATTGTCCTGTTGCAGTGGTAGTGGTTGTGTCTGTGCCTCGGTTATTGCCTTGCCACTGTCGTCCTCTGTAGGCACCTCCTCTGGATTGATTTCTGCCTCTAGAGCGTCTATTCCTGCCCCTTTGGGATTTTGTGGAGTCTGATTTTGCGGAGTCTGGAAAGGACCAATTTTTGGCAGGCCAGTTCCTGCTAAACCTTGGGGGCTGAACCTGTAAGAAATCTTTAACTGTTTGTACAGATTTTGCCTTTTCTTCCATTTTCTTCATTACTTGCTGGGCAGGTGTACCAAATAGACTGGCCTTATCCATAGGAGCATCTAACAGCTTTACTTTAACATGATCCGGTAAGACCTGTTCTTTCAACCATGCACGCCTTCTTATCACAGCGCCAGCCATGGCCGATCCAAATGAAGCCTCCAGTGCATCATAGCCACATTTTAAGGAATGGTTACCAACCCGTTGGATGTTATTCACCATTTCTAATACATATTTCTTATCTAAGGATTCATCAGAGGACAGTTTTTTAGTTAACTGATCAAGCATAAACTCTTGGTATTGGATCATATGAAACTTGACAGTTTAAAGCTCTAGCTGAGAGAGTAGCAGAGGCGCAAACTTTTTCCCCCCATCTCTCTAAGGACCTGGATTCCCTTTCAGAAGGAATAGGGTTTTTTGCTGTGGTCGAGGCTACTGCCTTAGGCCCCTGGGATATAGTTTCGGGATCTGCAAGTGGGGCCTTGTATAGGTGGTGATGAGTGTCTGGCACCCTGTAAAATCTATCTGGTTTGGCAGGGGCTGGAGGTAAAGAATCAGGAGCAGTGCAAACATCATTAAATGCATCATCCACAACAGGCAGTACAGGAGGTATAGCTAAGGGCCTATGTTGTGGTAAGTGCAGAAAAGTCCTAAGCCTTTTTCTTGAATCTGAGAAATCTTGTCCCTGCCATTGGAATTGTTCTCTCATGGCATGTAAGGTTTCCCCAAAGGAAAATTCCTCTGGTGGAAAGGCAGCTGGAATGGATTCTTCAGCATCGGAATCTTCATAAGTAGAAAAAGGAGCCTCTGGCTGGTCTGTAATGTCTGAGTCATCCGCAGAATCAGAGGACACTGGCTCGGGGGGCTCTGCTCTAGGTCTCTTTTCTGGGGGCTGAGAGGCCCTGTCTGGGTGAGATTGGGATCCCCTAATTAAAGATATTAAATCTTCTGCCAGAGTAAGCATTTGTGAACTTGAAGTGGGCCTGTGTGAGGGGGGCTTAACAGGCACTGATTTAACAGATTTGGCTGCTTTAGCCCTGGCAAAGGCCTTAATAGACATGGCTGCAGGAGGCCTAGCAGCACCACGTGCTGGGGTAGAGACATCCAAAGGGATGGTGTCTGATAAATCACTAGGAACCACAGCTGTAGGCAAAATTTCTGAGGCCGATTCAACTAAGGTAGCAGGAGCCCCAGTAGTAGTCATGGATTCGGCTGAAGATTGACCGGTTTTCTCGGTTTCGGCCGAAACAGAGACACTCGCGGCTTGCTTAACCGTGGTTTCGGCCGAAACCGCGGACCGCGAGTGTCGGTCTTTTTCTTTGCGTTTAACAATTTGGGTAGTCGGAGGATCCGACGGCATAATGTACGCAAAATCTGAGCCGAAAAACTGTTCAGCAAACTCCGACCGACGCCTAAGCGTTCGTCGGTTGAAGGAAGCACAGGCCGAACAGGCTGCTACGTCGTGGTCTGGGCCTAAGCAAGGCAGACAGTAAGAGTGGAAATCTTTATGAGGTATTTGTTTCCCACAAGTTAAACAGTTATTGACTTTTTCTGACATCGGCTGAGGCAAGAAAGAGTCCCCAACGGGGTACTTAGCTTTTTAGAAGTCTTCGAAGTAGTATTCGGTAGTAGTAATCTCTGGATCTGACCGACCGGCACTTGCGAACAGCTTCTGCTTCGGGCGCCACGCGGCAAGAAAGACGGAGGAAAATAGCGTCGGCTGATGCCTTTATACCCGAAGACCAGCAGAGATGACGTCGGGTGAAGTGCGACATCAGCCGAAGCCGGACCCAGACTTTGGAATCCGGCCGACCGAAGGGCTGCCTGACGACAGGACAACCCATTTGTTATGACTGCAGATGCATCCATGAAGGACATCTAAGTCTCTTAAATGCCAGGTGCTGATGTAGCAATTCCTGATTCAGGCAATTGTCCAAGTATGGGTAAACTTGAATATTTCTCTGCCTGCAGTATGCAATTGATAGAGGCAGACAATGTGAATACCCTGGGCGCAGTAGATAAGCCAAAGGGAAGTGCAGAGAAAGTACAGTTGTGTACACTTAACATAAATGTAGATGTTTAGAGTGTATTCACTGTTGCAGTCATCACATTTGGGTTACCTGCTTGCAGTAGTCCTCAGTTGGCCTGATTATCAAAGTCTTGGGTCCTGCGTCGGTTGCTGTCTCATCTTCATTGACGTCAGGTAGCCAGGGGTATAAAGCATGCAGCCGACGCCATTACATCAGTTTTGCTTGCCCCAGATGTCAGGTGCACCCCTTAATGGGAAGCAATTAAATTATACAAGGTTATACCTCCAACAAAAAAGCAGATACACCAAAAAGCTTTTGAGTATAGTAAAGGAAAATAGAGATATAGCCAAAAGACGTCACGGTGCTGGATAGAGGGTAACCAGGACTGCAACAGTGAATACACTAACATCTACATTTATGGTAAGTGTACACAACTGTACTATGTTCTTCGTGTTTCACTGTTGCAGTCATCACATTTGGGTAGATTCGCAAAGCTAAGGATGGGAGGAGGAATTGAGATAGCATTAGGACCAGCTATAAGGCCCCCAAGACTGCAGTGGCAAAGCCAGCTCTGGATTTAGAGAAAACTGGCAAATGGTAATGATTGGTGAAAGCATGTACAGAACTCCAGGTAGCAGCTTCTAGGATGTCTTTGGTAGGGACACCTCTGAGAAAGGTTGTAGAGGTAGATGCAGCCCTGGTTGAACAGGGTCTAATCCCCTGTGGGATAGGTTTTACATGGTGCTTATAGCAGAAATTAATGCAATGGCCTATCCATTTAGAAATGGGTTGCTATGAAATAGACCAATAGATGACCCAGGTTAAATGACATCGTTGGCACCAGTTTTGAAATTGCGAGCTGCTAAATTGTAAGTTTTGCACATGTATTATCAGCAATTTTTAATGCACAGTGTTTTGATCTGTATTCATTAAACAAATTCCCCTTATTCAATTTTGTCACTAATATATATTAATTTCAGAGGGTGTTTTTTTATTTTATGTAATACATATTTATTCTATGTACATACGCATTCATATATTTATACTTGTGTTTCATTTGATGAATATTTAAAGTTAACATTTTTATCTTTATGTTCTAATGTATTAGATTAAATGCATCAGGATTTAAAAAAAGTTTTAAAAGGTTTTAGCATTTCATCTTATGTATAAATGTGTACTTGCAAACTAAACATACTTGTATCAAATGGTTTGGGGCAGCACCCTGTCTTTCGTAACTGAAGTTCATTGGTAGTAATCAAGCAATTAGCAAGGATGAGCTGTGGTATATATTGTTGAATTTTCAAACTTGCCATTGTTCTGAGGAAGTCACGGATGAAAACGTACTGTGTACTGGTGTTTCAACGTTTATTTTATGTGCTTGCTGTGTTTCAAATAAATTTTGGTTGGGTTGAATGGCTATCCAGGCGCTTACTTTTGTTTGGTTGGTTATGTTTTGGCACCTTTTTCCTCCTTTCTGAACTGTATTTGCTTTGAAATAGCCTTCCCCTCTGCCCCTGCAGCAAATACCACCAGCAGCAGTTCAGATTTCCTTAGAGGTTTAGTCCCGTCAGTCTGTGCACATCTAAGGAGTGCAGTATCCGTTCCCCTTTGTTCTGTGGATTAGAAAAGATGGTTGGCAAATGAATGGACTGATTAAGAGTCACACTGGATACCACCTTGGGCATGAAAGAGGGATTAGTCCTAAGAGACGCCCTGTCTGCATAAAAGATGATGAAACGCTCCACTGCCATAAGGGCCTGTAATTCAGATACCCTTCTTGCTGAAGGGATTGCTAAAAGGAAAGCAGTTTTCCAAGAAAGGAATTTTAACTCCACAGTTGCAGCTGGTTCAAAAGGAGGAAGAGAGTTTCTCTAATACAAAATGAAGGTCCTAGGCTGGAGTTGGGGCTCTCCTGGGTTATTTTAAGTTTTTGGCCGCATCTGAGGAACTGCTTGATCAGTGGGTGAGAAAAGAGGGGTGGTTCCGTGTTGTAATGCGCTGAAATGGCCGAGGTGTGAGTTTTGAAGGAAAAGGAAAGGCTCTTGTGAAGCATCTCAGTTAAGTATTGAAGAATCTGAGGTAAATTGGGTGCTGCTGTGGCCATCCCTTGAGTTAGATTCCAGGCACAGAATCTTTTCCATTTTTCAGAATAAGATTTTCTAGCACTAGGCCTTCTTGCCTCCAAAATGACATCCAACACTTGTTTACTGAGGGATGGTAATGGAGAGATTAGGAAATTAGCCAGGCTGCCAGGTTCAGGGTATGAAGCTGGTGGTGCAGAATCTGGCTCTCCGTATGAGGTAGGCACCATGGGGCCAGCTGTGACACTGCGCAAGAGGGGGTACCAGTGTTGGCATGGCCAGTCTGGTGCAATCAGCATCATCCTTTGTCCTGTTTGATCTTTAGCAGTACTTTGGAGCGGAGAGGCAGAGGAGGAAAGGCAGAAACTGATAGATTTTTCCAGCTGAAGGACAGAGCATCCACTTTCCAAGCATGTTTGTGGAGAGTCCTTGTGCAGAATTTGTCCAATTGGTAGTTCTGTGGGGTGGCAAACAGGTCTATATCTGGGATCCCCCATTTGTTGATCAACATGTTGAAAATATTTAGTTCCAGTTTCCACTCGTGTGGGTCTATGAGATTTCTGCTTAGTTCATCTGCCAGTGTATTTAGTTTTCCTGGCAGGAATTGAGCCTGTAGATGAACTTGGTAGCTCAAGGCTGTGTTCCACAGAGTCTAGTCTGCAGAGGCGGTAAGAATGGGTACCCCCCTGCTTGTTTATGTACCACAACAGTGGTGTTGTCAGTCTACCATTAATTGTCCTAGAAGAATGTGGTCCTTGAAGGCTCAGAGCATTCTGTGTAGTTAGCATTTCTTTTTGATTGATATGCAGGTCATTTGACTTGGGTTCTATTTAACCTGAATGCACTTCCCTGCCAGGTGAGCCTCCCATGCATAATCTGATGCATCTGTTAGGATTTGGGCGGCAGGGAGTGGAGTGAATGGTAGTCCCTTGTTTTGGTGGCAGGCGTCTGCCCACCAAAAGAATTATAACCGTAGGCAAGGTATGACAGAAATCATTGCTTCTAGATCCTGAGAATGTTGACACCATAGGCTTTTTGGATACCTTTGTAGTTTCCTCATATGCAGTCTTGCATATGGAATTAGTAGAATGCATGAGGCCAGGAACCCCAATGGCCACGAGTGTGAAGTAAGTTGTCAAATGAATTTGTTTCTCTGGCGTGAGGAAAGCCATCTGGGAAGTTGTGTTCAAGCTTGCTCCCAGGAATATAATTTGTTGACAGGGTACCAGCTCTGATTTCTTTTAGTTTATGGTGTACCCCAGACAAGTTAACACCTTTTGTACAAATGCCAGATGATTCAGAAGCATGTCCTTTCTGTCTCAATTAGACAATCGTCCAGGTATGGGCATATTTGAATATTTCTTTGCCTGCAAAATGCAATGACTGGAGCTAGGCACTTTGTGAATACCCTGGGCGCAGTAGATAAGCCAAAAGGCAGTGCAGAGAACTGATGGTGCATGCAGCCTGCTTTGAAGCGTAGGTATTTTCTGCAAGATTCCCCGATTGGGATGTGAAGGTAGGCTTCGTTTAAATCCAGTGTTGTCAACCAAGCATCTTTGCCTATCATGGGAAGCAACTGGTGTAGAGTTAGCATCTTCAATTTTGGAATCACGAAAAAGGATTTTAGGACAGACATATCCAGGATAAGACGCTGCGAGTTGTCTTTTCTGGCTACCAGGAAAAGTAGAAACCTTGTCCCTTTTTCCTCTTCTGGTACAGTCTGAATAGCCTTTAATCTTAAGAGAGAGAGTACTTGCTTTTGAGCCTCTGCTCACTGATTTAGGGGTAGATCTGGCCAATCGTTTGGGGTTGGTAACGTGTGGAAGTGAAATTTGTATCCTTGGAAAACTGTTGAAAACCCATTTGTCCTGGGTAATGAGTTCCCAGTTTTGTGCTTGCAGAGCAATCTTTCCCCCTAAAGGAGCAGTCAGTTGAGAAGTGCTTGGAAGTGTTAAAGTTAAGTTATTGAGATAGCTTACCATGGGGGTGGGGGTGGGGGAGTCTTACTACTCCCCTATTTGGAAGTGGGAACCACCCACTGCCTAGTCCTGTGCGTACACTGAGACTGAAGCCCGAGTGTTCTGCTGGTTCTGGGTTTGAACTGAGAAAGCCTGGAAGAGGCAAGAAAGGACCAATTGTTTAAGGGCCATTGCCTACTAAATCTAGGAGGGCTGCACTTGTAAGAAATCTTTAACAGTTTGCATAGATTTAGCTTTTTCATCCATCTTTTTAAGAACTTCTTCTGCTTTGTCGCCAAACAGGCGGTCCTGATTTAAGGGAGCATCCAGCAATTTAGTTTTAACATGATCTGGCAAAGATTGTTCCTTAAGCCAATCATGCCTTCTAAGTACAGACCCGGTGACAGCAGCCCTGCAAGATGCCTCTAGTGAATCAAAACCACATTGCAAAGTATGTTTTCCAACCTGTTCAGCAGAATGCATCAAATCCTGTAAATCCTTATTTTCAATACAATCAGGAATCATCATTTTCTGTACAAGCAATCCAATAATATGCTGTTGATACTTTTAACATATGAAACTGCAATTTAAGGCCCTGATGGCCAAGGTTGCAGAGGTGTATATCTTCGTACCCCATCTAACCAGGGCCCTGGAATCTCTATCAGAGGGGGGTAAGATTTTTGGCAGCAGTAGCCTTAATGCCCTTGGGTCCCTGTGAAATGGTCTCAGGATCCGCAGTAGGATTTTTAAAAAGGAACTTGTGAGAATCAGGAACCCTGTAATATCCATCAGGTTTTCTGGGAGCAGGAGGTAAAGAGTCAGGGGCCAAGCTAGATTCCGAAAAAGCATAATCAACAATGTCCAGCACAGGAGGGATAGCTAAAGGCCTGTGTTGGGGCAGGAGTAAGAAATCTCTAAGCCTCTTTTTAGAATCAGAGTAATCCTGGCTTTCCCAGTGAAAATGCTCCCTAAGTGTATGCAAGGTTTCACCAAAAGAAATATCCTCTGGGGGAGAAGCAGAGGGAATAGAGTCCTCAGCATCAGAATCCTCATAGGTAGATATGGGCAAATCCTGGTCATCAGAAGAGACAGAATTTTCAGAATCCTGGTCAGAAGTATCATGAGCAAACTCAGTCCTAGGTCTCTCAGAGGGTTTAAGTTGGCTTCCCCTGATTAAAGTAATAAGGTCTTCAGCCATTCTTATAGTTTGTTTTTTTAGGCATAGAGGCCTGACCATGCGGTCTGGGTGTCAGTTTCCTAGGCATGGTTCGAGTTTTATGCCTAGAAAAATAAGATGGCGTCAGTTTAATAGGCAAGTCAGTAGGCCTGAATACACCCTCAGAAGCCGGTGCCTGCACAGCAGCTCCAGACCCATCCAAGGTAGAGACACCTGCAGGTTCTACAGTTTAAGGATCTCGCGGCATACCAGACTCCGAATGGGTCTCAGGAGAGACCTGCGAATCTGATGTAGCGGGTTATCAGGGGCTGCGAAAGCATATCTGGATAATTGAACAGAGTACCAAAATATTTAGAAGCGAAAATGTACCGACGACGAATAGTACATGGTTTAAACAAGGCACAAAACCTACAACGAGGTATGTCATAGCCAGGGCCTAGGCAAGGAATACAGTATGAATGAAAATCTTTATGAGGTGTTTGCTTTCCACAAGAAATACAATTATTGACTTTTACTGACATCGGTTTAGAGCAAGAAAAAGTTTCCGAAATGGGGTACTTGGCTTTATTTGAAGACTTCGGTTCTGAAACTCGAAAACGAAAATTTCAGGAGTCAGCCGACACGGCAAGAAAGACTGATGCAATGGCGTCAGCTGCATGCTTTACATCCCTGACTACCTGACGTCACAGAAGATGACAGAGCAACTGACGCAGGACCCAAAACTTTTAAGGCCAACTGAGGACTACTGCAAGCAGATAACGCAAATGTGATGACTGCAACAGTGAAACACGAAGAACATCCGATAGTGCATACAGCCTGCCCTGAAACAGATTTTTCCTGCAAGTTTCTCTTATGGGGATGTGCAGATAAGCTTCTTTTACGTCTAGGGTGACCAGCCAGGAGTCCTTGGCTAGCATATGAAGCAGCTGTAGTAGTGTAAGCATTTTGAATTTTGGGACCACCCGGGAGGTGTTGAGAATGGACAGATACAGGATAGGGAGCCATGAACTCTTTTCTGGGCACCAGGAACAGTCTGGAATAGAAAACCTGTCCCCTTTGCTGTATTGAAACAGGTACAAAAGCCCTGATACTGAGAAGAAAAAGTACTTGCTTTTCAGCCTCTCCCCACTGGTTTGAAGGAACGTCTAGCAACCCACATGGGGCTGGCAGTGAGAGGAAATAGAAACTGTATCCCTGGGATACAATGCTTAGGACCTATTGGTTCAGGGTAATGGACATCCCATTTTTTGCATTCAGGTTGAGTTTTCCTTCTAGAGGTGCAAGTACTTGGGCTTAGCTGGGAAAGATGAGACAAGTCATTGCAAACTTATTCCATAAGGGGGTGGCTTACCACTCCCTGTTTTTGAGGTGGGAGCACTCCATTGCTTAGATCTCTGCATACCCTGAGACAGTAGTCTTGGTGGTCTGCTGCCCCTGGGCTCGGACTGAGAAGGCCTGAGAGGGTCTGGAAAGGGCCAGTTTTTAGAAGGCCAATGCCTACTGAAATCTAGGTGGCTGCACCTGTAAGAAATCTTTAACAGTTTGTATAGATTTAGCTTTTTCCTCCATCTTTTAAGAACTTCTGCTTTTGTGCCAAACAAATGTTCCTGGTGTAATAGAGCATCTAATAAATTTTGCTTTGACAGTCTGGCAAGGTTTGTTCCTTCAGCCAAGCATGCCTTCTCAGTACAGACCCAGTGACAGCAGCCCTGTAAGATGCTTCTAAGGCATGAAAGCCACAAAGCAAAGTAGGTTTACTAACTTGGTTTGCAGAATGCCTCAACTCTTGTGAATCTTTATTTTCTGCACAATCTGGAAGCAACAATATTTTCTGTTTAATTAGTTCCATAACATGCTGCTGGTATTTCAACATGTTAAACTGGCAATTTAAAGCCTTTATGTCAAGAGCTGCAGAGGTATATACCTTCTTACCCCACCTGTCTTAAAAGCTCTAGAATACCTGTCCAAAGGGGTAGGGTTTTTGGCTGTAGTAGCCTTAATACCTTTAGGTCCCTGGGAAAAGGTCTCTGGATCCACAGTGGGATTCTTAAAAAGAAGTTTGAGAGTCAGGTACTCTGTAGTACCAGTCAGGCTTTCTAGGAGCTGGTGGTAAAGTATCAGGAGTAAGACTGGATTCCATGAACACATCTACAATATCCAGGACAGGGGCTATAGCTAGAGCCCGGTGCTGAGGCAAGTCTAAAAATTCCCAGAGTTGCTTTTTGGACTGTGGGTAGTAGTGGCATTCAGCGGAAATGCTCTCTTAAGGTACGCAAGGTTTCACCCAAAGAAAAGCCCTCTGGAGGGGAGGCAGAGGGAATGGAATCTTCTGCATCAGAATCCTCATAGGTAGATAAGGGAATGTCCTGGTAATCAGAGGGATCAGAGCCACTGGACTCTGTAGAATCAGAAGGAAAATCAATCCTTTGTCTTATAGAGGGGGAAGGCTGGCTTCCCCTAATTAAAGTTATAAGGTCTTCAGTCATTCTATTCATTTGTTTATATGGCATGGGGGCTTGAGCATGCACTTTGTTTTCTAGGTGTAGTGCAAACTCTCGGCCCGAGAAACTCAGTAGTTTTAGTCAAAAACGAAGATAACTGTTTAGTACAAACATCGGAAGCTCAGAATACACTCTCAGAAGCCTGTGCCTGCACAGTGGCTCTGGACCCATCCAAGGTAGAGACATCCGCAGGTTCCATAGTCGAAGCAGCATCTCGCAGCATACAAGACTCCGAATGGGTCTCGGCAGAGGCCTGCAAATCTGTAGAAGCGGGTATCAGGGGCTGCAAAGGAACCTCACCAAGTACTGGCCTATTCAGTCTGTCTTTTTCCTTATGTTTTTTCAGAAGATCGGTAGTCTGATGGCTTGTCAAAGCCATTTCAGAATACAGAGAGCAAAAGAATTTAGCGACAAAGATAGCCCGAAGACGAATAGTTCGGGCATTAAACAGGGCACAAAACCTTACAGCAAGGAATGACGTGGTCTGGGCCTAAACAGGTGACGCAGTAAGGGTGAAAATCTCTGAGGTATTTGCTTTCCACAGACAAGACAACTGTTAACTTTTTCCGACATCGGTTAGAGCAAGAAAAAAGGATCCCTAACGGGGTACTTCACTTTAGAAGACATCAGGTCTGAAACTCTAACGAAAATTTCAGATAGCGGACTACCAGCACTTGCCAACTGTTTCTGCTTTGGGCTCCCAAGTGGCAAGAAAAGCTAATGTAATGGCGTTGGCTGCATGTTTTATACCCCTGACGTCATGGAAGAGGCGACAGCATCCAACGCAGAAATCCCAAGACTCTGGTATTCGGGTCGACTGAGGGCTACCTGCAGGCAGATAACCAAAGTGTGATGACTGCAACAGTGAAACATGAACATCTGAGAATACCTCGAGACCAGGGTCACCTCCCTCTCTGAAGAGCCAACCCTCGAGATCAAACTCAGATCAGAACACTCTCGGGCCGAAGCGCCAATGAGCACCGACAGCTCCATAAAAACCTTGAGTCAAAACCTATTCCCCAGACCTGACTGGGAAGCCAAGCTCCGAGTGGACTCCAGTTCAGAAGCAACCAAACAGCTCAGGGTGACTGCTGGTCTGAAAGAAGTGGACAAGTCCATAGCCAGCTCAGTCTGTGCAAGGAGAAGAATTGAGGACCCAACACCTCCAAGGAGGTGAGAGGTGGAGTAGTCAAGAGTGAATGATGCCTCAGAACCAAGCCCAGAAGGAACTGATACAGAAGATGGGCCTGCAAGCCCTCTAGACAACAAAATGTTGTTCACCAGCCTCTCCATGTAGAGTTCTGAAAGACTTTTGGTGCAGCTGACCAATGAGATGGACGGAGACTTAGGCCTCTGCAAAAACACTTCAGCTAATTCCCCTGCAAAGGGATCTAGCCGAAGGAAAATATGAAGTTCTGAGTAACAAACTTTGAAGATATGGAACTCAATTCCTGAAACAAAGCCTTCGAAGTGGAAGGGCTCAGAGTCGTAGTATGTGCTGAAACAGATGATGTTGGCACCAGACTGTCAGGAGCAGAGGCCTTTGGTTCTGAAGGACCTGTTGGAACAGATGTCAACTTTTTGGTCTTTGGCACCGATGGACTAAATGTGTATGGGGAAGGAAGCAGTCAACAGAAAGGAGCGAGAAAGAGAAACCATCAATGACGATAGTTGTAAATTACACAAATTTCTAAAGGAATAGAAAGCATCAACGACGAAACTCAGAATATACAGTGTAATGAGAGGGAGAAAGAAACCTTTTTAAGAGAAATAGTAGACAAAATATTACTTAAACCTAAAAAGCTCAAGAGACTCAGCTAAACATGACTGTTTAGTAAAGCAGCAAATGAGATCTTAGGTAAGTGAGAGAGGCTGTGGGTAGAACTGAAGCTCAACAGTTTCTGGCTGGTACAAGCTGTAGTAACATCAGAGTCTGTGCCGATTTCGGAACCGAACCCATCTGTCAAGGATGAAATGAAGACGGACATCATCAGATCATGGTTTATATACCACATAACTGTGGTACTGTCTGTAAACACTTGTAACATTCATGGAGACAAAAGATGAGAGTTTTGAGAGAATTTATAACTACCAAAACCTCATATGTTTGGTGTGATTTGGTTCATCTTTTGTTCCAAACAGCCAGCACTTTTATCCCCATAGACAATGCTCCTCAAGCAAAGTCCAAGGATTCTGTTACAGACTGTGCTGAAGTTGATGCACAAAATGAGAGACCTGCGCTCGCAGGAAACTTCTCTCAACCAATGAATCTCCATGCTCACAAACATCAAAACTGTAATCTTGAATGTAAAGTGATACTGATGCTGAGGCCAAACTGATTTTAGGTACCACTGAATTTTTTTGATATTCAGTCTTGCTAGAGAAATTATCAGAATCAGGCACCACAAAACCTAGCATTCTGAGAAATTCCCTTGTTGAAAAAGCTCAAGACTAAATTTAAATCCAGGTCTACTTTTTCTGTGGAAAGAAAGATCTTTGAAATGAATTTAGGACACACCTTGGAAAACAATCCTGTGAATAGCTGAGCAAGACTTTCAGATACTCTCCTGAATCTCTACTCTATGTAGACCTCTCACCCAAGTAAGAGATTCCAGACACTTTGAAAAAATATTCTGCAGAGATGGGCAGGTTGTTAAAATTAGGAAAATGTGAATACCTACTGCTGACTGAAAGGTGCAAGGCATTCACTGAAGCTACACACTTTGTAAATACCCTTGGAGCACTGGCTAACACAAAGGGCAACAGAACTTGTAAACTGTGGTCCAGACATAGAAACCCTTAAGAAACATCTGAAATATTGACCTATAAGAATGTGATAAGTACCACACAAAACAGTCACCACAAAACAAATTGGGAATGAGAGAGCAAGTTCTGCAGAAATATTTTAAACTTGGACACCATCACAAACTGGTTTAAAAAGGAAAGACCCAGAATTGGTGTCCATGAATCTATGGCACCAGAATCATTCTTGAATAAAAAACTCTTCTTTCTGAGGAGGAGGTATCGCTTCTGGAACCCCTGGAGTCAGAACATACAGACTGATGGGAGGGATAAGAGAATGATCTAACAGATCTGGAGGAATCCCTTAGAAGGGTGGGAAAGTGTCACACTGTTATCCAAATCACTTTAAGGAAAGAGTTGCCAAACAAACAGAAGTTCAGACTTTTGGGAAGCATTAAGAGTCTGTAGTGTGGGAGTGCGGTGTGGGGGTGAAGGATTTTGAAGATGGATAGTTTAACAAGTCAGAATGACTTATTGGGGGGGGGTTCCTTACCACTGCTTTTAAAAAGTCTGCTTACCAGCAGCTTGAGTTTTATAAAAAAACAAAACAAAAAAAAAGTTAGGCAAGTAGTATTACGCTTCTTAAAAAAGTACAGTTTTGTACCTACCATAAATGTAGATGTTCGAGGATCCACATTGCTGCAGTCCTAACTATTGGGGGTAGTCCGCTGTCCAGTTGGCCCGAATACCAAAGTATATGGCTGACGTCGGTCAGGGCGCATTAGACTGACGTCAGTACGTCAGGGTACTAATGCGCATGACCGACGTCATATCCTCAAGTCTTTTCTTGCCCCAGATGTCAGAAGACCCTGAAAAGATAAGGCCAAAAACAAAAACTCCCAAAATACCTGCACCAAAAAATATATATATATACAATATATACACAATTAGCAGAATATAACCTCACCTACACAACCACCCCTAAACACAGAGGGGAAGGAGGGAGGGTAAATTGGACTGCAGCAATGTGGATCCTCGAACATCTACATTTATGGTAGGTACAAAACTGTACTATGTTCTTCATTCCACATTGCTGCAGTCCTAACTATTGGGTAGAATCCCAAAGCAGAGGTAAGGGAGGCTGGCAAATCATAAGGAAGCAGGAACTGACAACATGCCTTGCAAAATAGCTGTGGCAAAACCAGCCCTAGACTTAGAATAGAGAGGAAGGTGATAATGCTTAGAGAAAGTATGCACTGAACTCCAAGTAGCTGCCTCCAAAATATCCTTAGTTGCCACCCCTTAGAAATGCTGTGGAAGTGGCAGTAGCCCTAGTGGAATGAGGCCTAATCCCAGCTGGAATCTCCTTGCCATGATGGGAATAACAAAATGTAATGCAACACCCAATCCACCTAGAAATAGTTTGTTTTGACACAGGCTTGCCCTTTGAAGTCAAAGCAAAAGAAACAAACAACTGCTGAGACTGCCTAAAATCCTTAGTCCTGCTCAAATAATAACGCAATAGCCTGTGTACATCTAAAGTGTGCAAAATCTTTTCCCCTTTATTTTGGGGATCTGCATAAAAGGTAGGCAAATGAATAGTTTGGTTTAAAGCCACACTAGAAACCACCTTAGGCATAAAGGAAGGATTAGTACGTAAAGATACCCTATCCTTATGAAAAATCAAAAAAGGCTCCACTGCCATAAGGGCCTGCAACTCAGAAACCCTTCTTGCAGAAGTAATGGCCAACAAAAGCAGTCTTCCATGACAAGTATTTCAATTCAGCAGTAGCCGAGGCTCAAAAGGTTGTAGAGTAAGTTTCTCCAACACAAAATTGAGATCCCAAGCAGGAGTAGGAGCTCTACGTGGGGTCTTATATTCTTTGCCCCTCTAAGAAATTGCTTGAAGAAAGGATGCGAAAACAATGGTGGGTCACAATCATAGTGAGCTGAAATTGCTGCAGCATGAATCTTAATGGAAGAGAAAGACAAACCTTTGTCCAGTAACTCAGTAAGATATTGAAGAGCCACACTCAAATTTGGCTCAGTAATCTCCAAATTGTTTGCTGCACTCCAAAACAAAAATCTCTTCCATTTTTCTCGTACACTTTCCTTGTACTAGGTCTTCTGGCTTCCATAATCACATTTAAAACTTGTTGAGGAAGCTGAGACCTGCTGTCTTTCAAAACAGAATATGCCAGGCTGTTAGATGTAGAGAGTGAAGCTTGACATTGAGCAGATGACCGTCCTTCTGAGACAACAGGTGTGGAATCAAGGGTAAAGGCCATGGAGGCTTCCTTACCAGACTCCTCAGTAATGGGTACCAGTGCTGCGAGGCCAATCTGGAGCTATTAAAATCATCCTTGGCTTGTCTTGTCTGACCTTTAGAAGCACCTTTGGAAGAAGAGGCAGAGGTGGAAAGGCATACACATGAAGATTTTTCCAACTGAAAGAAAGAGCATCCACTTTCCAAGCTGTGTGATGAAATCCTTTCGTGCAAAACTTTGGCAGCTGGTGGTTTAGTGGAGAAGCGAACAGATCTATGTCTGGAGTTCCCCATGACACTGTCAATTTTGAAATACATGAAGATCCAGTTTCCACTCGTGGGGATCCATGATTTGTCTGCTTAATACATCTGCTAAGGAGTTCTGTGCTCCGGCAGAAACCTTGCCTGAAGAGTTAGTTGCAGACTGAGCGCAGTCTCCCATAAAATCATTGCTTGTCTGCACAATGGGTAAGAATGTGTTCCCCCTTGTTTGTTGATGTACCACATGACAGTTGTGTTGTCTGTTAGAATCAACACCTGCCCTGGAAGGAGTAACTCCTTGAAAGCAATTAATGCAAACTGAACTGCTAACATCTCTTTCATGTTGATATGTAGATGCTGTAGTTTGGCAGGCCACTTGTCTTGTATCCACTTTCCATTTAGATGAGCTCCCCAAGCAACATCTGAGGCATCTGTCGTTAGAATTTGACTTGCCTCTGGCCGGGTCACAGAGAGTCCCTTGTTTAGGTGACATTCCTGAGCCCACCACAAAAATTCCTTTTGAATGCAAGGTATTATTTGAATGACAGTGTCCAAATCCTGGCAGTGCTGTGTCCACAGATTTTTGAGATACCATTGTAGCTTCCTCATATGCAGTTTGGCATTGGGAAGCACCAGAATACAAGATGCCATGAACCCTAAGGCTTGAAGGACTGTCCTTGCAGCCAGCCCGGACTGAAGAGATAGATGATGGAAGTAACTGGAAAGATTCTTTTGTTTGTCCGGGGTTAAAAAGGCCATCTGGGCTGCTGTATTCAGTCTCACACCCAGAAAGCACATGTCTTGAGAGGGTACTAGACTGGACTTTATTTCGTTCACAGAATACCCTAGGCATCTTAGCACTGCTATGACATATTCCAGATGCTGTAGAAGATCTTCTTTTTCTTGAGCCAGAATCAGGCAGTCGTCCAAGTAAGGATAGATTTGGATTCCTTTTAGCCTGAAGTAAGCTATCACTGGAGCCAGAACCTTTGTGAATACTCTGGGCGCAGTAGATAAGCCAAAGGGCAATGCAGAGAACTGATAATGAGAGATCTAAAGTTACCATCCAGTGATCTTTGCCCAGCAGAGGTAAAAGCTGTTGTAACGTCAACATTTTGAACTTGGGAATGTCCAGATAAGTGTTGAGGATAGATAAATCCAGAATTGGTCTCCACGTGTTCCCCTTCTTTGGTACTAGGAACAGGCGAGAATAAAATCCTAGGCCCCTTTCCGGCACAGGAACTGACTGAATGGCCCCTATTTGGAGCAACAGAGAAATTTGCTTGTGAGCCTCTGTCCTTTGAAGAGGAGGAATGTCTGGCATGCCTTTGAAAGGAGGCAAGGTATGGAAATAAAACCTGTAACCGTGGTGAATAATATCCAGAACCCATCTGTCTTGGGTAATTAAATCCCAATTTTCTTTGAAAAGAGACAGCCTTCCTCCCAAAGGTGCTGCCAGGCGAGAATGTACTGGCAGCTGAAAAGGTAGGTCATTGGGTCTGCTTACGAAAGGACTGACCCCTGCCCTCACCAGAAGTCTGAGCAGGGGAACTCCCTGTCCTAGGCCTAAAAGAACCCTGAGCTCTGCCCCTACCACGTCTAGACCTACCCCTAGACTGGGAATCATAAGCAGGATAAGTCCATCCCGTAGTAGGCCAATTTCTACTAAACTTCGGAGGCTGCACCTGCAAAAAATCTTTAACAGTCTGCATAGATTTAGCCTTGTCCTCCATTTTCTTCAAAACTGCTTCCACAGGCGAACCAAACAACACATCAGACTGTAAAGGAGCATCCAAAATCCTTGTCTTAACATGCTCAGCTAAATTCTGATCCCTCAACCAAGCGTGCCTGCGAAGAACAGAACCAGTGGCAGCCACCCTCGAGGAGGCCTGCACAGCATCAAAACCACATTGCAAAGAATGCTTACCCACTTGTTCAGACACATGAACTAAATCCAGCAACTCTTTACACTCAATACCTTCCGCCAGAGCATCCACCTTAGATTTCAATTGTGAAAGGAGATAATTTTGATATTTTAGCATGTGAAACTGACAATTCAACGCCCTCATGGCTAAAGTGGAAGAAGTATACACTTTCTTTCCCCATCTATCCAAAGCCCTTGCCTCTTTATCAGAGGGAACAGGATTTTTAACAACAGAGGCCTTAACACCTTTAGGCCCCTGAGAAACAATTTCTGGGTCTGCCCTAGGACTCTTAAAAGATACTTATGAGCTTCAGGCACCCTATAGTACCTATCAGGTTTAACAGGGGCAGGAGGCAAAGAATCAGGGTTCAGGGAAGCCTCTGCAAAAACATCTTCCACCACATTCAACACAGGAAGTATAGCTAAGGGCCTATGCTGGGGTAAAAACAAGAATTCCCTAAGCCTCTTCCTGGAATCAGAGAAATCTTGGCCTTCCCATTTAAAATGCTCCCTCATGGAATGCAGAGTCTCTGAAAATGAAAAATCCTCAGGAGGAGAAGCTGAAGGAGTGGAATCATCCACATCAGAATCAGAATAATGAGGAAACTCCCGCAAGTCTTCAGCCGAAGACTCAGAAGCCTCTGAACACTGTTCAAAACTCTCAAACTCAGGCTCCACCCTAGGCCTCTTATCAGGAGGGGGCATAGAACCTCTAATCATAGTAATCAAATCCTCTGCCATTTTAAGCATATGTTTCTTAGGCACAGAACCTGAAGTGCTAGGAGAAGCCCCCACTGAAGCTAAACTTGGCCTACCTCTCAAAGAAGTCTTGGAAACAGAAGGAGAGGCTCTAACTACCTTAGGAAGAGAGGGAAGAACAGCTACCTGAGAAGCCCCCTCAGCCTGGCCTACCTCCTGAGAGGGCACATCCTGTAACAGTAAAGTCTCTGCCTGAGACTCCACAGAAACTCCTGGCAAAACCTCTGGCTCCACTGAGCCTTCTAAAGAACCGACGTCCGGGACTGCCGGTTCTTCAACCCTAGACTTTGCTGCTTTGTCCTTGCGCTTTTGATTGAAGCGGGCGTCGGAGCATCCGACGGCATTTTATAATTACAATGCTTCCCAAACACTAACCTGGCACAGTCTAACCTTCTCTTAATAGTGCGTTTGTTAAATCTAGCACAAAAGCGGCATCCAACAACGTCGTGCTCAGGCCCTAAACAAGGTATACACAAAGTATGGTAATCCCTATGAGGTATCTGTTTCCCACAAGAAATACAGTTATTCACTTTTTCTGACATCCGGTTAAATACTGAGGCAAGAAAAAACCAAAATGTTCCCCAACGGGGTACTTGGCCAACTTTGATTCGGTCTGAAACTCCGACTTCAGAAAATTTCAGAACGCCAACCTGCACTCGCAAAACTGCTTCTGCATCGGACCATGCGGCAAAAAAGACTGAGGATATGACGTCGGTCATGCGCATTAGTACCCTGACGTACTGACGTCAGTCTAATGCGCCCTGACCGACGTCAGCCATATACTTTGGTATTCGGGCCGACTGGACAGCGGACTACCCCCAATAGTTAGGACTGCAGCAATGTGGAATGAAGAACATCTTACATGTTTATTATTCATTTATATTGGTTTACTGGGGTAGTACATGGACCTCAGACCATTTACTCACACAACCTGCATGAATAGGATCACTCAAGAAAAGAACAAAACATAAATACAAGGACAGGTTTAAAAAACACGTAAAAACATGCATACGTAGAGATGCAAGAATATTCCAATATTTAGTTCAAGAAGCAGTTTACGATGTCAGAACATGAATGGAAAAATGGAATCATGCCTAGTACAGCTTTGAGGTTAAAATGTAATCACAATGACAGATGGCTTATTCTACAGGAAGAGCAGCATCTCATTATATAGTAAGGCATGAAGACATTAGAAGAGGAAAGTGAGAGTAGTTGCAACAGAAACCCTCATGGGGGAGAAGACAAATGATGAGAGACTTGCAGAAAGGAGAGGAAGTGAGAGATGCAAAAAGGAAAGACAGGTAGGATGAATGAGATGCAGTAAGTGAGAGGAATGACAACATAAGATGAAAGGATGAAATGGGGATAAAGGGGTGTTAGCTGCTATGTTCAGGTAACATGATCTGTTTGACTGCAGCTGTACTTTGGATGATGAGGTATTCCTTTACCTGCTGTCTGAAGTCAGTACTTTTGGAGATCTGTTATTGACAGCAGAATGGAGTCTCATAAATTTAGGTGATAGGACAGAGTGGTCAGTGGGAAGAAGTTTAGTTTTTAGAGTTATCAGGGTGGGTCAAGAGTAAAAGATACCCTTGAGATTATATGAGAGGATGTTGGTGAAAAATTTATGAATGAGAGGGGTAGATGTCTCAGGAGAAAAGGGCTTTGTGAATTAAGTCATCCTAACAGGTTGGTTCTCAAAACATAATGGAAGTCATTTAGCTTTGGTGAGAGTTGGACACTCGTGTTCATTACTGGCAGAGTTAATAATGAACCAGCAGATTTTACTGAAGGTTTGGAAGTAGATGGCATTTTTCTTTGAGATCGCCCAACTATGGCTAGTCCATTATCAGAGTCGAGAAGAAGAGTATTCCTTTGCCTATGGCATCTTTGACTAGCTTGCCCAGAGGTGTGTACGGCCCTGGAGCCTATATAAGCCTAGCCCAAGAAGATTCCCTGGCATCATGCTGCCCAAGGTTAGTTCCCAGTGCCCCTGTTAAGCAAGACCACTGAAGTGACCCCCGGGGGTGAACTTCCTATTGCCCATCCACTCATCAAGATTTCTCTTAAAAAGAGGGTCAGTGAAGTACTCTGCTTAATGTGAATGGGAAGTTTGTTCCAGAGTATGGGAAGTCTCTGTGTTAGGAACCAGTCTCTCCAGCATGTTCTGTTTATTGGGGTAATGAGGTTTAGGTCCCTGGAGCGTGTGGCACAGCAGGATTGGGATTTCTTTAGGTGTAGCATATCTAGCAGCTCTGGGTCAGACATGGCTTTGTAGGTTCAAGCAGATTGCCTCTAAGTAGGTGATAAAAAAGCCAGAGTATAGCTGGAGTTTTTTGAGTTTGCCCGTATAGGGCATGTGTCTAAGGCCCAAGATCCTCTTAGTAAGGTATTTTTGTGGCCTTTCCAGTTGTTGTACGTGTCTAGTGAGGTACATACCAAATAGGGCATTGTATTCTATAATAGGTCTAATGAGTAGAGAGGGATTATGACCTCTCTTCCTGGATGAGAAACCTTTTGTAATGAGATGTGCCACATAGGACTTTCTGACTACAGTGGCAATGTGGTTATCAAAGGAGAGGTTGCTGTCAACCTGTGTCCCCAGCTCGGTCACACCTTCGGTGTTTAGTAGACTACTGCCTATGTGGTAGTTCATGGGCACTGAATTTTTCCCAAAGAAAATGACAATGCACTTTTTGGCATTGAGCTTAAGGGTCATGGTTCTGGCACCAGTCTCTGCTGCCAGTGAGGCCTTTTTGTAGAATGTCTACATCAGTTGGAGAATCAGTCATGGCTTCCAGTTTGCAATCTGTGAACTTGGACAGCCAGAGTCCCTTTGTGTCGGCTTGAACTTCAGAGAAGTAGATGCCAAATAGGAGAGGACCTAGGACCGATCCCTGTGGGACACCACTTGTAACTGGTCAGTAGTCAGATTTGGAGTCTGCTTTCACAGTGTGGGCTCTATCAGTGAGCCAGTTGGCAACCCATCTTATGGCATAGGGGGTTATGCCTAGTTTAGTGAGTCTATGACTCAGGAGTTTCACTATTTTATTAAATTACAAAGTTTCTTTCCTTACTATTTTAAATGATGGGTGCAATTGTGAAATAAAGATCAGAACTGCTGTTTAAGCAAGTGTACCACCAAGCAGCTAGAGCCGAGAGTTTCACCACATTTTATTTTTATTCATTAGAGTTTCTTTTCCTGCTACTACTTTAAAAGGTACGTGAGTTTGTGGGTTTACATAGCAGAGATTAGACTGGTTATTTAAGCAACTGCACCAGTGAGTAGCGAGTCACACGCGTGAGGCAAAGAAGTTTGCAAAGAAGCTTCTTGTGCCAAAGTACAACATGCATGAAAGGAGCAGGAGGTGTAGAAGTGTAGTAAGGCTTCTACAGTTTCTTTTTACTAATTTTTATGTTCAGTTTTAAATAGACAGATTAACTAATTTGTAGTCACAATCACTGAAAGATGAAAAAGCACTTTTCCAGTGCATTCACTGTCTTCATGTATAGCATTCTTACAGAACTTAGTAGACTCGGACACAAATAAGTGTGTTAAATGTGCTGAGTTGATAAGTGACCATCTGGATTTAAGGAAAAAAGCTCACCTGAACAAATTACGTCTACTATTGAGGTTATGATATCGGACAGTTCTCAAATGGACATTAATTCTAGATATAACAGATAGTGGTTGTCTGAATAAAAATACAGGATTCCCCAACCTCACAGTGGACACTGAGGCTCAGACAGTTTACTAAACATTATAGCCCTGTTGAAAAATCTTTATTGCAAATTGAATTAGATTTCTAGGAAAAGGCAGATAGCATTAACAAAGAGAAGAGACCACAGTGATAGGGAGAACACTGGCCAGTCTGGGTCTGCCTTATATAAATGCAGTACAAGAAGAGCAGTGAGGGGTCAACATTAGAATTGATATGGACAATATAGGGGACACAGTGAATCACTCTGCTGGTGTTAAGTTGCAGGTGACTCCATGATTAGAAAATGTATTAGACTACTTGTTAGTAATGGAAGAGAAAATCTAACAGTTTCTAGTTTAGGGGGATGTAAGCTTCAAGATATTTACACAGGCCTTGTTGAATTGAGAGAGAAAAGATCTACTTATATCTCAGTAATTACACATGCAGGTGTAAATGACCTGTTAATAAACCACACTTTCTCACATGTAGAGGATGGTTGAGAGGATTTCAGAGGTTTAAAAAAATAGTCATTTGTTTGCTTTTCAGAAATGTTGCCCTTACTAGCATTCTCAGATTACCAATTTACAAAACCAACTCTGTTCAATAAATGGTGTATTCAAAAGGACACTGATTTTATTAGTTGCTGGGATGATTTTGTGAATAACAATTTTATTTGGCCAGGATTGGTATCATTTGAATTAAAGTGGTAAATTAAGTTTGAAATTGGCTGATACTGTAAAACATTTTTTGGGATTTTGACCCAGGAACTAAGGTTAGTTACAACTATGCTAGACACCCCAGGTTACTAAAAGTGCATCATGCTAATGCTCGGTTTGACTAATAAAATAAATGTAGTCTGTTCAGAAAATTACAACTTGGTAGTAATTACTGAATCATGGAATAGTGAAGAAATACAGCTTCCTGGATACCTGTCATTTAGCTGCTTGAGACAAAATAGGATAAGGAGGAAGAGGAATGGCTATTTTTGTGGCTCAATGACTAAATGTTAGGGTGTTGAAGTGGATTATAATTTAGAATTGATTTGTGGAAGTATTAGTTGTTGACTCTGGACTCCCACTTGTTAGTTACAAAAACCCTGCATTATCAAGCACTGTTCAACTCTGGTATAATGACAGCTTGGGTCAAGTTTATGACGACCTGATAATATCCGACTAACTTTGCAGGGACAACAGCGACATTGTCGGAGGATGAATTTTCTAATTTATATACATTACACAATTTTTCCTACTAGATCAAATATCTTAGATCTCTTACAAATATTATAAATATTCCAGATAAAATATCCAAGATTAACCTGTCTCCATAGGGGTTCCCCAAGGATCCATCCTTGGTCCCCTACTATTCTCTGTTTACACCAATAATCTAGCCTCTGCCACCAAACATGGCATACTCATACAATATGCAGATGACTCGACCATCATCTGCTCAGCCCAGTCCCTACCAAAACTGCAAAAAGTCACACAGGAAGCCTTTTCCTCTGTTGAAACATGGTTATCCGATGCCCGATTAATACTTAAACCCAAACAAAACTAAACTACTTATCTTCCAACCCACCAAAACATACTCAAAACAACTCTCACTTTATCATGGCAAAAGACAACACCCACTATATACCCACCTGAACACACCAAATTGCTAGGAGTGGAAATAGACAAACAAAAATTTGACATTCACATATCCAGGACTGTAAAAAAAAAGTCCACAAAAAACTAGGAGCGTTATACAGAAATAAGCAATTTCTCACCAAAGCAATAAAGATTTCAATAGCAAATTCCCACCTTATATCCACCCTACTTTATGCCTCTCCAATATATACCAACCTAAGGCAATGTGATCTAAACAAGCTACAGACCTGCTACAACAAAATCGACAAATTCGCCACAGGGGCATCCTACCGTAGTCACCACTGTGTCTCACTTGCTGAACTGGGCTGGCTTGAAACGCCCTTCACCTCCTTCAGTGGTATCAACTCTCACTCGCCCACAAACTAGTAAACCATCCACTAAATGTCCCATCCCTCCAGAATCTACTCCAACCCTATCACACCACCAGACCACTAAGATCCAGCAGCAAAAATCACTTGCAGATCACTAAAGCCAATAACTCTGCTGGTGAAGCACTATTCTCTTGCGCCATAGCCAAATTATGGAACTCACTCCCACCCACAATTACCTCCATACCATCATGCACCCACTTCAAAACTTTACTAAAAGCGCAACTAAAAACATGCTGGCTATGCCCTTGCAACTCCCACTCTAATATCATCCACCCCATCCAACCACTACCTTTCTTTCCACTCCACTAACTACCTTGATTATATAAGCCAGTACTTATTATACAGCACAAACTTCTTCTTCTTGTAACATTTGTTAAGGTCTGGTATGCACTTCACAGATAAAGATTCTAGTTGTCTACTGATGTACTATGTTCTTCATCTGTAAATATGTTGTAAGTAATTGCTATGTAAATTGTTATTCACTATGTAATCCAATGTATATACTGTCTGTTTATTTTAACTGTGGAGCTTTTCTCCCCGGGCCTCCGCTGAAAATGGACCTACGTCCAGTCGGACACTCCCGGTCAACAAATTTAAATAAACAAATAACCAACTGTCCATTACGCAATTCAGATCACTCAGCTTTTGAATTTAATACAATACCTAAAGCTTTTCATACAAATCAACGAAAAAGTATTGTTGAGGAGTCCAAGCGGTTTGGATCCAATTAATCAAATCAATTATATGGACTTGAATTCCTCCAAGATAAATAAATGTCAAATGACAGGACTTGGGGAGGGGGGGAATTTTGTCTGGATTTAAGAAAACAATGACCAACAGTTTTTACTGACGACTACACCTCCATGGTGGAATACCAAACTTTTTTTTTGGGGGGAGGGGGATTTATACTCTGGAAGAGGCTCAAGAGAAATAATTTAAAATGGGACTGTAATTTAGTCTCCAGAAGGTTACATGAATCTGAAATTAGCAAAAAGTAAATGTGAAGATAATTTAGTCAGTAGCCATTGTTCTAAGAAATTTTATTATTGCATTAGACACCGGTAATAAGGTTAAATCTTTTGAACCAATTTCTATTTGAGGAAGTGCTAAATGGAGAATTACTGGAGAGTTTGCTCAATCAGCGCCTTGGGGCAGTAGATGCTAAATTGATGAGGTTTCTGATGTTAGAAATATAACAGACTACTATATGTGCCCAATTTTCAATCTGACCCTTGTGTGAAAATCTGAGCCAGTCCCTCAAAACAAAAGCAATTCTGTTTGAAACCAACCAAAACAGCCAAAGCACCCAGCCTAGGTTAAAAGTGGAGGATGACTTTCACAGGCATTCCTGATAAAAAAAGGTACCCATCATGTTTGTCCATTATCCCCCATTTGCTCTGTATTTAGAGCCTCTAGCATTGAAACTTCTATCAGTTAGTCACATGGGCTATCATGTCTGAAGCCATATTATCACATCCCTTTATGTAGATCAACTCTGATTTAACAGATCCGGATTGGTACTTGGCCCACATTTTTAAACAGCTGACTCTCTTTTGGGATTCTCTTTGGCTATAAAGTTAACTATGACAAGACTGCAGCTCTTAAGTTCCATCTAGGACTCTTAAGAATAAATATCCATTATCTGTGGTCTCACACTAAAATAAAATATTTGGGTGTTAATTTGACGGCACAACTAACTACCACAGTCCAAATAGTTATTAATTCACTTTATCAAAATTCCATCAAGTTTACTGAAAACTAGAGAGGGATAATACTTTATTTTTTTATACAGCAAAAATAGCAGTCCAAATGCTTGTATTACCTCAGCTCTTATTTCTCAAAATATTTTAGCCCCCCCCCCCCCACCCACACACATTTACCAATTTGATTAGGCATCAGCACAATTTTGTTTGGTTCCAAGGAGCACAGAGCAGCCTGGAACAAGTTAACCCTTTCCAAACTGAAAGCAGGCCATGGAGTACCCAATCCAGAACTCTAAAGATAAGGCAGTTTTAGATATGCATATTGCCTAATCAGTAAATCAATATACAGCAATTTGTAAGAACCTTATGCTGGTTTTCTTGGAGGGACAGAATACTTCAATTATATCTTTTTTGGGGGAAAAAGTGAAGCCTTGCTCTACTCCTAGGCATAAAAACTTCATATTCAGAGAGACCGCTTAGTCAAAAAATACAGATTAATGGTTTAGAGGAATGAACTGGTCTCCATTCATAAGGCCTCCTCCTGGGGACTCCAGGACCTCAAACTCATTAGATGGTTCAAGAGAAATCCCACCAAACATTATTGGGAACAGCTGGCAGTTGGGTCGGAGTATGGACTATTTTGGCCACTGAATATAATCTACCACCTAGTGCTCTAGGTTTTCATAGGACCCTAGCAGAGAAGTGTCATTTGTTAAAATTTTCAGATGAGGGTAGAAATCGGTCAGGTTGATTTTTTAGAAAGTTTTAGAACTTTAGCATCTCTCCTCCATCAAAAACATATTTTAAAGCTTTATTTACAGCAAACTCACAATATATTTTAAACAAATAGATAAATTTAAAAGTATATGGTTGAAAGACCTGAACAAGATCTTTTGACATACTATTTTAACAATACCCAAGTATTCCTCTATTTCATGAAGATTTAGGCTCTCTGGTTGTCAGTAGCAAACATTTTTTTTTTTTTACACACCTTCTATCCTCCATCGTATTTTCCTGCAAGTCTCCCCTTTCTGTTGGAGATGTAGCACACATAGCCTGTCGGACTGGTCGCACACATTTGGTGAATTCCAATCACTAGTTCATTTTCAAGATGCCCTTCAGCTCCTTTAGGACCAATTCTGAGAAGGGAAAGTTGAGATAAACTTCTATTACTCTCAGTACAGGAAAGGGATACCTTAAATACTCCTACTAATCAGCTGCTAGCTTTAATCATGCTAGTTTACAAAAAATGTACTACCAGGAGATGGAAACCACCTGCCCTCACCCCTATTTAGAATTACTTGTTCTTGATGGAAAATAGAAAGATGGAAAAATCCACATATAAATTGAAAACCCAAAGAAAGTTGAATCAAAAATGGGCCATCCAGGATAGTTGAAGAGCTATCCATTTAAATTAATAGAGGCTAATTTTGAAATTAAATAGATCATTGAGCTTTGTATAATGTACATAATGAAGTTTTTTAGATCTATTCTGTTTATCTTTTAGTTTTTCCTTTCTTTTAAGGTACTGTTAAAAGTTCTACAAATACTACCTTAAAAGTAATAAAGATAAATAAAATTTGTCTTTTGGTTACAAATGATGATTTGGAAATAGTTTGCAATTTGTTTTTTGGGGGGGGGGGGGGGGGACTTTCGTATCTTTGTCCTAGGGATAGGTATTAGCATTAAAGTACAGTTTTGTACCTACCATAAATGTAAATGTTAGTGTTCACACTGCTGCAGTCATTACACTTAGGTTATCCTGCCGTCAGGCGGTCCTGCAGTCGGCCAGAGTTCCAAAGTCTTGGCCCGGCGTCGGTTGCTGTTGATTCTTCCCTGACGTCAGTGCGCCAGGGGTATACAAGATGCATCCGCCATTTTTCTTGCCCCAGATGTCAAGGTGCCCCCCAAGTAGGTAGGCAATACATATTGCTAATAAAACATATATACAAAATAAAAACAATACCTTCAGTTACAAGCAAATACACCACAAGGGTTGTATAGGACAGAAAGGTATAGGTAAGTCCAGCTAGGACAGAGGGGATGGAGGGAGGGTAACCTGGACTGCAGCAGTGTGAACACTCAAACATCTACATTTAGGATAGGTACAAAACTGTGCTATGTTCGTGTTACACTGCTGCAGTCGTTACACTTGCGTAGAATCCCAAAGCTGAGGTTGGGTGGCTGGTCTATAAAGAGTTAGGATTGGCTATGAAGACCTGCAGAACTGCAGTGGCAAAGCCTGCTCTGGATTTAGAGTAGAGAGGCAAGTGGTAATGCTTGGTAAAGGTGTGCACTGAACTCCAAGTTGCGGCCTCCAAAATTTCCTTGGTTGGTACTCCTCTGAGAAAGGCTGTTGAAGTGGCAGTTGCTCTGGTAAAATGTGGCCTAATGTTATTAGGGACAAATTTCCCATGCTGTGTGTAGCAGTAACCAATACAGTGCCCTAACCATTTGGAGATTGTCTGCTTTGAAATAGCCTTGCCCTGTGATCCTGCAGCATATGCTACAAACAGTTGCTCAGTTTTCCTGAAAGCTTTTGTTTTGTCCAAGTAGAAGCGTAGTTGCCTGTGCATGTCCAAAGAGTGCAGAAGTTTCGCCCCTTTATTCTGGGGGTTTGGATAAAAAGTTGGCAAATGGATGGTTTGGTTAAGAGCCACATTAGACATCACCTTTGGCATAAAGGTAGGGTTTGTCCTTAAAGAAACCCTGTCCTGATGAAAAATTATAAAAGGTTCCATTGCCATTAATGCCTGTAGCTCAGACTCTTCGAGCTGAAGTTACCACCAGGAGCAGAGCGGTTTTCCATGATAAAAATTTTAGATCGGCTGTATTAGCTGGCTCACAAGGTGGCAGGGTCAGTTTTTCCAAAACAAAATTGAGGTGCCAAGTTGGTGTTGGTGCTCTCCGGGGCAGTCTGTTTTTAGCTCCTCTGAGGTACTGCTTTAGCAAGGGATGAGAGAATAAAGGAGGATACATGTTGTAATGTGCTGAAATGGCAGAGGCGTGGATCTTAACTGATGAGAAGGATAGGCCTTTGTCCAGCATCTCAGTTAAGTATTGTAAAATCTGAGGAATGTTTGGGACAAGAGGGTCAAGGCTTTGTGCCTGGTTCCAGGCGCAGAATCTCTTCCATTTTTCTGAGTAAGATTTCCTGGTGCTAGGGCTCCTGGCCTCCAAAATGACATCCATAACAGCTTTAGAGAGAGGCGTTGCCTGTTTGACTAATGAATCTGCCATGCAGCCAGGTTTAGGGTTTTGAGCTGACCATGCAGGATCCGATTGTTTTGTTGAGTCAGAAGATGTGAAAATTGAGGCAAAATCCATGGTGGGCCTTGAGCTAAGTTCTTTAAGATTGGGTACCTATGCTGGCATGGCCAGTCTGGAACAATCAGGATCATCTGTGGTTTTTCTTGTCTGGCTTTTAGGAGTACCTTTGAAAGGAGAGGCAGTGGTGGGAAGGCATAAACTTTTAGGCTTTTCCAGCTGAACAAGAGAGCATCCACTTTCCAGGCTTGTGTGTGATAAGTCCTTGTGCAGAATTTTTGTAGTTGGCAATTCAGTGGGGAGGCAAAAAGATCTATGTCTGGGCATCCCCATTTTTGCGTTATCATGCTGAAGATTTGTGGATTCAGTTTCCATTCATGAGGGTCCATGATATTTCTGCTTAGATCGTCTGCCAGAGTATTTTTCTTTCCTAGCAGGAATTGTGCTTGCAGATGAACTTGATAAGTTAGAGCTGCGTTCCACAAGGTCATGGCTTGCCTGCACAGGGGATAAGAATGACTGCCCCCTTGCTTGTTTATGTACCACATTACTGTGGTGTTGTCTGTCTTTAATAAATGTCCTGGATGCAGAAGGTCCTTGAAAGCTGTTAGGGCATTTGGAACAGCCAACATCTCTTTTTAATTGATGTGAAAATGCATTTGGTCTGTGGTCAATTTGCCCTGAATACATTTTCCTGCCATGTGTGCTCCCCAGGCGTAGTCCGAAGCATCTGTGTCTGCCTGGCTGTGGGTAAAGTGAAAAGCTGACCCTTGAGGTGACATGCCTGTGCCCACCATCAAAACTCCTGTTGTAGGCAGGGAATTATTGGTATTACTGCTTCAAAACTATGAGAGTGCAGAGTTCAAACACATTTTAGGTACCATTGTAAATTTCCTCATATGCAGTCTGGCATATGGAATTAGTAGTATGCAGGATGCCATGAATCCCAGGGCCTGCAGAATTTTCTTGCAGGAAGATGGGGCTTTTTTGCCAGTAGTTGAAAATATTGAGTCAGTTGTCCTTGTTTGTCTGGCGTGAGATAAGCCATCTGTGCAGTTGTATTTAAGCTGGCACCCAGGAATATTATCTGTTGTGAGGGCACTAGTTTTGACTTCTTTTCGTTTACTGTGTACCCTAGAGAAATTAGCAAACTTTTTACAAATGCCAGATGCTTTAGAAGAAAGTCCTTTGCCTCTGCTTGGATGAGGCAGTCGTCCAGGTATGGATATATTTGAATTCCATTTTGTCTGCAAAATGCAATTACTGGTGCCAGGCACTTTGTGAAGAACCTGGGCGCAGTAGATAAGCCAAAGGGCAGTGCAGAGAATTGGTAGTGCAGTGTACCAGCTTTGAATCTAAGGTATATTCTGTAATTTTGTCTGATAGGGACATGCAGGTATGCCTCTGAGGTCTAGAGTAACAAGCCAAGCCTTCTTGCCCAGCATGGGAAGAAGCTGCTGTAGTGTCAACATTTTGAATTTCGGAACATCCAGGTAAGTATTTAGAGTTGAAAGGTCTAGTATGGGTCTCCAGGCTTTGTCCTTTCTGGGGACCAGGAAGAGTCTTGAGTAAAATCCTTGTTCTTGTTCCTGCTGTGGTACTTTTTGAATAGCTCTCATGTCCATGAGGGCTGATATTTGTTTTTGAGCCTTTGCCCATTGATTTTGTGGCAGGTTTGGCATTCCTTTTAGCCTTAGTAAAGTGTTAAAGTGGAACCTATAACCTTGAGACACAATATTCGGAACCCATTTGTCGTGGGTGATTGCCTGCCAGTTTTGATAAAAAAAGTGCTAGTTTTCCCCCTAAGGGTGCTGCCAAAAGGGAAGTGCTTGGCGTACGAAGGGGGGAGTCATTGGGATGGTTTCCTGTATGGTTGAGATTTGTCCTCACCGCCTTTTGGGGTTGAGGTACCCCACTGTAGTCTGTTAGAGCCTTGGGGTTGAGATCTGCCTCTTGGGCGTCTGTATCTGCCTCGCTGTGGCCTGACACTGGAATGTCTGACACTGGAAAGGACCAATTTTTTGTAGGCCAATTTCTGCTAAATCGAGGTGGCTGTACCTGTAAGAAATCTTTGACTGTTTGCATAGATTTAGCTTTATCCTCAATTTTCTTTTAACACCTCTTCTGCCTTAACACCAAACAATGCATCATGCTGTAAAGGAGCATCCAATAGTTTTGCCTTAACATGATCAGGTAAACTGTTCTTTTAACCAAGCATGTCTTCGAATCACAGAACCTGTAACTGCGACTCTACAAGAGGCCTCTAAAGAATCAAAACCACATTGCAGAGTATGTTTTCCCACCTGTTCAACTGCATGCAATAAATCCTGCATTTCTTTATAGTCAGGAGCTTCTGAGCTTGTAAGCATTTTCTGTTTTAACTGAGCCATTAAATATTATTGGTACTTAAGCATGTGAAACTGGCAATTTAAAGCCCTTACTGCTAAAGTTGCAGAAGTGTAAACTTTCTTCCCCCATCTATCCAATGCTCTGGAATCTGTCAGAGGGGACTGGATTTTTTGCAATGGAAGCCTTAACCCCTTTGGGACCCTGGGAAATGGTTTCTGGGTCAGCAGAAAAAGAAGTTATGTACTCACCACAACATTCCATCTGAGTAGGTACTTCATTTGTCTGCAACCTGTGGGTATCGGATCCGATCTCGGATCCGAGCCGGCAGCTGTCCAAGCTACAAGATCCGAGCTCCTAGCTCCTCCCCCTACCCATAATCCCCTGCTATGTGCTACATTACCTCAGATCGAATTTTTTGACTCTTACACAACTCCTACCTTCGATAGAGGAAGTAACACCAGATAACTGTTCTAAAGCAGAACAAAGATTTCTTTGGTGATCAGGAATCCCGAAAGGTTCGGGGGATGGCAGGGGGGGTCGGTTGCAGACAAATGAAGTACCTACTCAGATGGAACGTTATGGTGAGTACATAACGTCTTTATCTGAAGTAGTTACTTCATTTGCTCTGCAACCTGTGGGACAGAGTCCCCAGCTACCTAGGGAAAAACCCTGGGCGGAGTTATGGAAGGATATTCCGAAGCACCGCAGAGCCAAAGGAAGCCCTACCTCTCGATACCATATCCAACTTATAATGAGAAATAAACGTATGTGAAGAGGATCAGGTAGCTGCTGTGCATGTGTCATCCAAGGAGATCCAGGACCAGAAGGCTGCAGAGGTGGCCACAGCCCCTGTAGAGTGAGCGCGAATTCCGGTAGGAACCGGTTTGCCTGCAGATAAGTACCCATGAACTATGCATTGACAAATCTAATTTGCTACAGTCACTTTGGAAATGGCCTTACCCATGGCCGATTTAGCAAATGATACGAACAACTGGTCCGACTTGCGAAAATCTTATAGTTCTGTGCAGGTAAAAACACAGTTGTCTGTGCACATCCAATTTACGCAATTTGTATTCTCCTCTATTCTGAAAATTTGGGAAGAACACGGGTAAGTTTATTTATTGATTGATATTTGACTCCGAAGCCACCTTAGGTAAGAATGACAGATTTGTCCTGAGGAACACTCTATCCTTGTGAAAAATGAGGTAAGGATGCTTCATACATAAAGCTTGAAGTTCTGACACCCTTTTGGCTGAAGTAATGGCCACCAAAAAGGCTGTTTTCCAGGATAAGAATTTTAATGGAATCAAAGCCGCGGGTTCAAAGGGTGGGCCTGTCGAGGCTTGTAAGACTAAGGTCAAATCCCATGGAGGCACCACCACTTTCACCGGATGCTTCAAGAGAAAAACGCCCAGAAAGAAGGTTTTACATAATTTTGTAGAAGCCAAAGATCCTAGTCAGTCTCCCACATGGAAATGGGAGATGGCTGCCAATTGCACTAACTGTAGAAGCACTTGCTCCATGTCTAAATATCAGCGACAGGAAGTCTAGAAAAGTAGGAATAGGAACTGTAAATGGATCCAGGCCTCTATCTTTAGCCCAGACAGAGAAACGTTTCCATTTGCTGTAGTAAATCTTCCTAGTAGTCTGCTTATGTGCTGCGACTAGAATGGCCTTAACAGGAGATGAGATACCGGGAGTCCTAGCCATCAGTGGAACTGGAGCAACCAAGCCGCAAGCTTGAGGTTCACCAGGTTTGGGGATTGGTATCCCGCCGGATGCGAAATCAGGTTTGGAATGGGATCCAGTATCCATGGCTGAGATGCACTGCGAGACCACAGGTAAGGGAACCAGATCTGGCGAGGCCAGAATGGGGCTATGAGGATAACTCTGCTCCCCAACCAATGGGCTTTCTGTATGAACTTCGTCATGAGCGGAAGGGGGGGGGGTAAGCATAAAGTAGAGCGGGCGGCCAAGCATGGACTAGAGCGTCTCTGGGATTCTCCCCTTCAAGGGGAAGTATTGCGAAGTACTCGGTGCATTTTGTGTTTAAGGGAGAAACAAAATGATCGCAGCAAGGCCAACCCCATTTGCGGAAGATCTGCTTCGCAACTGATGGTTTGAGAGACCACTCTGAGTGAAAATTACTCTGCTCAGTTTGTCCGCCAAAATGTTGTCCGACCCGGAATGTACGTTGCTACCAGAAAACGGTTGGTGGATATCGCCCATTCCCACACTCTCATAGCTTCCCGGCAAAGTGGGTAGGACCTGGTTCCTTCTTGCTTGTTTATGTACCAGACCACTGACATGTTGTCTGTCTGGATTGCAATAGTTCCCAGAGGTAGAAGGTTGTGGAGAGCTTGCAACGCTAGAAGCACCGCCCTCATCTCTAGGACACTGATATGCAAAGCGGTCTCTAGGGGAGGGAGTCCACGTGCCTTGGACGGTTCTGCCCGAACAATGACCCCCCACCCACCCGAGGCGAGAAGCGTCAGTGGTCAGCATGGCTTGGGGGGGGGGGGGGACACAACAAAGGGCTTCCCTTTCCTCAGCTCTAGGGCGTGGAGCCACCAAAGAAGGGAGTGCCAGCAAACTCTGCTCAGAGGAAATGGGGTTTTCAACAGATTGAGTAGTAGGGACCACTGAACTTGAAGGGTCCACTGCAGAATCCTCATTCGCAGACGTGCGTGAAGGGAGAGGCTGATTGCTGCTGCCATAGATCCTAGTGCCCTCAGGACTAATTCCGCCACCGGGGCCGGACTTTGAAGAAGAATTAGCACCTGAAACGACAAGCTGTTTAGCCTGTCTGCAGTTAGCATAGCTCGAGAGATGCGGGTATCTAACTTGGCCCCTATGAACTCCAGGACCTGTACGGGGCAAAGAGAGGATTCCTGGAGGTTTACAGAGATGCCTAAGCTCCGGGCAAGGGTCAGAGCATAATCTCTTGCCACGCAGAGATGATGCCTGTTGGTGGCGGTAAGGAGCCAGTCGTCTAGGTATGGGAAGACCTGAATGCCCTGAAGTCTCAGGTGGGCTGCAACCACTGCCATGACCTTGGTGAACACCCTGGGGGCTGAGGTGAGGCCGAACGGGAGAACCCTGAACTGGTAATGACTGGCTCCCAGACGGAAGCGGAGAAACTTTCTGGATAGTCTGTCCATCAAGATGTGGTAGTACGCATCCTTGAGGTCTACAGAGCACATCCAGTCGTTCTGCCGCAGAAGGGGGAGAATAGATTGGAGGGTGACCATCCGGAATTTTTCTTTGGGAATGAACAGGTTCAAAGCGGAGAGGTCTAGAATGGGTCTTAGGTCCCCCGTCTTTTTTGGCACTAAAAAGAACCTGGAGTAATAACCCAATATGGACTGGTCTGGGGGGACGGGCTGGATGGCTCTTTTCTAGCAACTTCAGGACTTCTGAAGCTGCTGCCTCCCTTCGATCGGGTGGAACATCTGGGAGGTGTCTGGTCGAGGGAGGGTGGTTTATGAAGGGGATGGTATAACCTCTGGATATGATGCGGAGCACCCATCGATCTGTCATAATGGACTCCCAGTTTGACAGGTGCTCCGACAACCGCCTCCCGACTGCCTCCAGAGAGGGACAGCCGGGTAAACCCTCAGGGCTGCTGCATGGGTCTATCTGGGAAGGGTTCCCTGGACCCGAAGTTACGCAGTCCCCCTCTGCCTCTGGGCCGGCGTCCTCCTTGTCCTCCTCTGCCTCCAGAGGACGAGGGGTCCGAAGCTGGATGGGATTGCTGGGACTTACGGAAACACAGCTTCTTTTGTCCCCTCTGATTCCTAGAAAAGGATAGTTTGGGATTAGAGAAGCAGACCCCGATGGCAGACAGCGTCTTCCCATCCTTCTCGCTTTGGACCAGCGTCTCGAACGGTCTTGCCGAAGAGCGAAGATCCGTCAAAGGGTGCATTCGCAAAGGACGCCTTGAAGGGATCCGCGAAATCGCAAAGACGGAGCCAGGAGTGACTTCGCAAGACGACCCCGGCTCCGCTGGCCCTAGCAGCTCCCTCCATGGCATGGGAGAGTAGATGCATGGACGTGTTAGAGATGGATTTCAGAGTGGCCATACGAGTCGAGAACACTTTTTTTGTCCTCGACCGACATGGACTCCGGGGGGGCTGTAGCGTATTCCTCAAGTCTCGATGCAGCCTAATGGTATGTGCCATATAGTTCAGCGCCCTTATAGAAAAGGTCGCTGAACTAAACATCCGCTTCCCAATGCAGTCCAGTGCCCGAGATTCCTTATCTGGTGGGTGAACCGAAGAACTCTCCTGCGCGAGTTCTCTTGGTGGCAGCCGCCACTAACATGGCATCCACGGGGGTTCCCTTGGCCCAAGACTGTCTATCCACTGGGGGGCTAAGGATCTTGTCGGGTCGCTTCGGGATAGGCTCCACGGTGTCTGGCTCCTTCCACGCCCTGGTAGTAATTAGGTCTACCAGGGGGTCAGCCGGAGGGGACACCCAGGAGGTAGAAGGGCCTGCCTCAAATGCATCCAGGAACACGGATTCATCCACGGAAGGTTTCTGGGCAGACCACCCCCCTCTAATACGCAACATTTCCATGATATCTCCGAAGGAGACATCCTCAGAGGGTGACCTTGGGGAACCTTCCCCTTCATCTAAATCCGTGTCGGTTGTAACAGACTCGGGGGAGTCCAGGTGCCTCCTCTTGCACCGACGTTTACGAGGGACCTCCTCGGTGGGACTGTCCGAAGAGGGATCGTCAACGGGGTCCTGTTCCTCCAAGGGAACCAACTGGAGGGCTTGAGCAGGCTGTCCCGATGGTCGGATGATGGAGGAGAGACCCACATGCAGCGGGGGTACGGGAGGATCAGACGCCCGAACCGGGGACCTGGAGGTCCTCGACAGTACCCTCTCCACAACCTCAAAAGCCGAAGGAGAGCTACTCTCGCCAGGCTCAGAGCGCAATCTCCTCGGCTCCGAGGTAGGGATCGGGGTCGGAGACGATGCAGCCGGAGCCGAGAGAGAGGTGTGCTCCGAACCCAACGGAGCCAAAGGCACACCAGGCTCCCCCAGATCCGATGCTCAGCCCTCGGCCCCGAGATCTGGGATCCGACAGACTCGAAGGCACAGTCGGCGAAGCGACCGGAGCTATCGGCACAGACGAATCCCTGTTTCTGAAGGGGCCCGGATCCGATAACTCCGAGACCCGAAAATGGGTCGGAGAAGGAGTAATCTGAGCAAACATGGGGGCCGCGCCCCCCCCCGCTGGGGGGGGGGGCAAGAGCACCCCCATCTGCATCTGGGTCTGGATGAGTCGGCGCATCATCCGATCCATATCCACTTCAGTGAGGCTTCTGGTTGATCTTGAAGTCGTTGAGGAGGGCCGGGAGAGCCGCCTCGACGACCTCGAGGGAGACCGATCCTCCTCCTCCAGCTCCGGAGAAAAACGAGGCGAACGGAGCAGAGAGGGGGAGGATCCAGAGACCCTCGAGGGAGACCTAGCCAGTTTAGACGACAGGGCTGAGGGTTGAGTCTCAGCCCGCCTTTTGTGGGACTTGTGTCCCTTGTCCTTATGCCTTTTCTCCACCGTAGTGGAGGTACCTGAATCCCCCGAACTCACAACCAAAGAGGGAGGTTGAGTCCCAGGTTGAGTCGGGGGTACAGAAGGCGCGAGGGCTGCAGAGACGGCCTGTGCCTGAGAGGGGGAGGAAGAAGAAGCTGATTCCTGAGGCAACAAGCCCGCCAGGATCAGCTTGTTCTTCCTGTCCCTGAGAGCTCGGGGATTAAAGGCAGAGCAGATTGTGCAGGCCGATGACAAGTGGGCCGCCCCCAAGCATAAAACGCACTGTGTGGCTATCTGCTGGCGAAAGCTTATGGCCACACTCAGTACATTTCGAGAAAACCGCCTTAGGCCCTTCAGCCATAACACCACTCACACCAAGAACACACCCAAACACTAAGAGGGGGGAGGGTGAAAGGCGGGAACTACCAGAAAAACTGGTTAGAAAGGAAAAACAAAGATATCTAACTAAACTACACTATAGCTAACTAACCCCAGGAACTACACACACTCAACTAGAAAAAGGATTTTTTTTTTTTTTTTTGACAGAAAAAAGAAAAGGTTCAATCTCACCAAAAGCCAAGGAGCTCTTCAAACGTAGCTGCTTCAGCCGCGGCAAAAAAACGATCTGAGGTAATGTAGCACATAGCAGGGGATTATGGGTAGGGGAGGAGCTAGGAGCTCGTATCTTGTAGCTTGGAAAGCTGCCGGCTCGGATCCGAGATCGGATCAGATACCCACAGGTTGCAGAGCAAATGAAGTAACTACTTCAGATGGGTTTTTATAAAGAAACTTGAGAGTCAGGGACTCTATAGTACCTATCTGGTTTGGCTGGTGCAGGGGGCAAAGAATCAAAAGATAAGCTGGATTCATAACACATCATCCACAATATCTAACACAGGCGGAATAGCAAGGGGCCTGTGCTGAGGCAATAAAAGGAAGTCCCTGAGCCTTTTCTTGGATTCTGAAAAATCCTGACTTTACCAATGGAAATGCTCCCTCATGGTATGTAAAGTTTCCCCAAAAGAGTAATCCTCAGGAGCAGAGGCTGAAGGGATAGATTCTCCAGCATCAGAGTCCTCATAGGGGGCTAGAGAGTATCCCTGGCCTGAAGAGGAATCAGAGGAAATGGAAACCTGATCAGAGGAATCAGTCTGTATCCTGCCTAGGCCTTTTCTCAGGAGGGGGATGGGAACTCCTGATTAGAGTAATGAGGTCTCCGGCCATTTTGAGCATCTGTTTCTTAGGCATGGAGGACTGTCCAGGAGAATGCTGTACTTGCTTCTTTGTCTTTAATGGTGTTTTTGTCTTGGCTGTTGCTTTAATGGCAAGTTGTGAAGGTCTGAAAACACCCTCTGAAGCAGATGCCTGCTCAGCGGCTCCAGATCCATCTGGGGAATTAGTTTCCTTAGGCCCAATACCTTGAGTTTCCAAAGGCCTAGTTGTCTCCACGTGGGAGTCTGAGGCGGCCTGTGGCTCTGTGGTAGCGGGTGTCAGGGGATGCGAAAGTGCCTCACTGAGAACCGGTGACTGGCCTAGAAGAGGCTTCATCGGTTTTGGACCTCGGATGCCTGTCCTTATCCTTGCATTTTTTATGAATTGCAGTCGCCGGTTGTTCCGACGGCATTGTATAATTGAACCTTCAGCCAAAGTAATGCAAAGAAATCAAAACGTCGTTTTATAGCGCGTTTGTTAAATCTGGCACAAAACCGACAACTATTGACGTTGTGATCAGGGCCTAGGCATGGAATTTGCTTCCCACAAGAAATACAATTAACTTTTTCTGACATCGGTCTGAAGCAAGAAAAAAGTTTCCCCAATGGGGTACTTCGCTTTATTGAAGACTTCGGATGTGAAATTCGACTTCGAAAATCTCAGAAGTCGGCCGACCGGCACTTGCAAACTGCTTTTGCTTCGGGCACCGCGCGGCAAGAAAGACTGAAGAAAATGGTGTCAGATGCATCTTCTATACCCCTGGCGCACTGACGTCCGGGAAGAATCGACAGCAACCAACGCCGGACCAAGACTTTGGAACTCTGGCTGACTGCGGGACCGCCTGACGGCAGGATAACCCAAGTGTAATGACTGCAGCAGTGTGACACAAACATCCAGACATCTGCCAGAAGTTGGGTTTACCAGGGAGATTACTGCTGGGTCTGATCTGGGGGGGTAAGGATACAGAAGACTGTATAAAGTCCCTCAATTGTACAAGTTATCTGATTTCTTGGGGGAAGCAGGCTGGTGGTCAGGTAAGTTGCAGGATGTAATAAATACATCTTTAAATGCTGAAAAGGAGTAACTAGCTTAAGTTCAGGATATTCCAGCTACAGTAAACTTTCTTGAAACTGCAGAACGTCATTTTGGTTCCCTGCAACAACAGATTCATTCTGGAAACAGTTTTAGAAAGAGAAGTTTCAATGGGACTGACAGAAGCCACACTTCTCAGAGTCAGAATCGGAAACCTTGGCGGGGGGCAGAAGTTGTCCTTTCACAGTAGTTTTGTGGTTCAAAATCTTGAACAGCTTCAGAAAATAAAGAGGCTTTTTTCTTTTTTAAAAAACAAGAAATGGCAAAACTGTAAAAGTCAACAGCCTGAACTAAACCTGAGCCAAGCCTAATAATTCACTCCTGTCCAAAGTAACAAACAGAAGATGACGCGTATAACTTTTTGCTTCTTTTTGACAGGAAATTCTGAAGCAGACCTAATTTTCACAGGCAAAACCTCCCAAAGTACAGGCATCCTAGTCTGGCTAGGCAAAGATGCATTATTCCCTGCTCCTTCTTCCAGGACTGAAAAGACTGTGGCTTTTTCCTTGTCCACCAAGGGTGATCAACAGCTGTAGAGGATGTCAATCTACAGTTCATGACTGCTGTAGAGACTACAAGCTGAGGGAGCCAAGGAAAAAGATGAATGGTCTAAAGAGCTTGAAATTGTCAGAGACTCCACTATTGGTGAACGAGGCATTTTAGAAGTCTGCTGTATTAGCAAGGGTGTTTATGGATTTTTTTTTTTTTTTTGTGGCTGAAAGGAAGAATTAACTTGTAGGTTCTTTCAAGGTAAAGCCAAAAAAGATGTTATATTCCCTGGGAACCTTACCAACACTAGTCCGTAAAGCAGGTAAGTAGCATAAAAATTACTTCCACCAGGAAAAAAAATGGGTGAAAAGGCACTTGCACTTAAACCCAAAGTAAAATGACAACTTTTTACCAAGGAAAAAGTTTTAAATTGGTTTTAACGACGTTTCCCACAAAAGAAAAGTAGTTCACCTTCTGTTAAAATTAAGAAGTGACGTTTTTCCAACAAATGGAAGCCATCTGCTCACAATGGAAAGTGTTAGACGACTGATCCTTAAAAGCCCACGAGAGACGTGCTCTCTTCAGCAGCAGGAAAACTCTGAAGGGCTTGGTGCCCAAACTCTCTTCAGCTCAAGCTGAGTAATGGTTTGGGGATGTAGATGGTTTTATAAGCTTTGGAAGCTTGCCTTCTGTTATACCCTTAGCAGAATATAAACTACATAGCTAAGGCTACTGCAGATGTTGACATGCACTCCAGAGGCCTGAAGACTTCCCTTACATGAAGTGGTGCCTGTTGGAAAAACTAAAAAACAGGAAGCTGAGAATTAAGCCCCTAACTTTTAAAGCATCCTGACCCCATGGGGAGGCAGATGGTGCTTTGGGATATTTATTGATATCCCCAAGATAGTTAGACATGACTGTCCTGAGTTATTGCTAGTACCGGATCTGAACCAAGCATTCATCTGCATAAATTTAAATATGCATGCTCTGAAGTCCGATGTGGGCAAACACAGGAACTAAACATTTAGTGTATACCATTTGGGCACTGGAGATCACAAGGTAAACTTGCAGTGGTGTCGTACTATGAACCGGAGGAACCACTGCTGACCATGAAAAATGGGCAAAATAGACATACTTCATCTACACGGACATCAGTAGTGCACTCAAAGGAAGGGTATAGCATAGCCTGCAGTACATTTTGAAATTCTTGATCCTTACAACTTCTTTAGGGCTCCGGAGGCTAGAAATGATCTCCAAGATCTGTCCTTTCCACGCACTAAACAGACAGTGTCTAAAATTAAAAGCCTATACCTCCTCCTCCTATGATGGGACTCTACTGTGCACAGATTGTCTATCCCTGGTCTCAAAACGGTCAACTGGTCAGTAGTTATCAGAGCTGTGTTCTAAGAGGAAATGCTTTCAGGTTATTTTGCACCCTGCAATAAACACCTCCTTTTTCTTGGCATCCACAAATATCAAACCACGTTTTTCCCTCTTCTCTCAAAAAAACAAACAAAGAAACTGTTCGTCTATCAGGCTAGAGGCTCTGCAATATAGTCAAAGAGTGCGCGTGCGCGTCTGTCTGCGTGTGCGTGTCTGTCTGCGTGTCTGTCTGCGTGTGCGTGCACGTGTGTGTGTGTGTGCCTGCACGTGTGTGTACTGTGGGAAGGAAAATGTTAATTGCCTTTTTCCTCTACTCTACTGACTGTCCTGGCCTCTTACTCATCAATACACTTTCTCAAAAGCCTCTGATTAAAGTGTTCGACTCTCATCAGCTTTTAATAAAAGGGGACACTGCTTGGTGAGTAAGTTTCTATTATATCTAGGCTACAGGTAGCTGAAAACAACTGCCCAACAGTGTAGGACCTTCACTCGTGGAACTTTTTTTTTTTTTAAACACAAGTTATCACATATGATACAATCATACATTTATATAAATAAATTGTATACATTACATCGCAAACTATACTGATATAACTGAAATTACAAACATTATACATCACTTAATATATCCAGTCATTTGTCAAACATTACATGGCTCATTCAAATCCTACCTTCTTTTAAACCTCGTTTGTCCTCGGTATGTATTGATCCCACAATTCCAATGTTTTCCTACGTAATTTGTTCCTACCCTTTTCTAAAAATATCAATTCCAGACATTTTATCGGTTAGCATCTTCGCTACTACTAGCAAAGTTGGTTTAGACTTTGATTTCCATTTTCTAGTGATTGCTTTTTAGGCAGCTGCAACAATTAGATTCAGCAAGGCCTTACATCTAGCAAAGTCTGATTCTGTATCAGCTCAAAAAAAAAAAAAAAAAAAAAAAAAAAAAATCATTTCCTTAGTTACACCAATTTGCTCACTCATAGCTCTTGGAAGGAAAGGTGAAGAGCCAGTATTTATCTAGGGGTTCCTGTCATGTCGACTGCAGTTTCTGAAGGCGATTAAGAGCTATTTGCCAAAAAACTAATTAGTGGTGGAGTTTTCATCTTTCTCCACTGTTGTATATGCCAACTTAGAGGTTGCACAAGTTCTGGTGGTGTGCAGTGGGACTAGTATGTGTCCAAGGTTTGTTGCAAATAGTTTTGGCAAATATCTTTTGATTTGCTTTTTCAGAGACTGCTGTCCATATATTGGCATGCATTCTTTACCTAGATAGTCAAGAATATGGCTCCTTACATTCTTTTCAGGCAGGGGATGAATGCTGAGACAAAAGCATGTCTCTACCAATGCTTATAAGGTACAGTCCCAGCAGATACATCATTGGCATTATATCCACATTTATTGGCATGTTGACCTACCTTCTGGGAGATGTGTGTGTGTGTTCAGTCTCATCTTTACAGCACAGCCCTGAAAAGACTTAACTGCTTGAATATTTAATGATGGATATACATTCTTATTAAAATTATCTAGGATCCTGCTTGCCTTGTTAGTCAAGGTATTATTCAAATGTTATTACTGAGTGGTTTGGCCTAAATCCCTCCTCACATTAAGCAAGATTACTAACAGGCCAGCTAGAAGGTTCTTATACAATATATATATATCTTTTTTCTTATCCTCAAAGCTACAGAACCAGGTGGGCTTCCTGGCTAAAGGAGACTGTTAATCTGGCACAAGGGTTGCATTTTTAGAAGCATCCTTCGATACTTAGAGCAAAGGAGCAAGAGGTTTGGACTTTCTTGTATTGAATTACTTGAAGTAAATTTTAATTTTGAGTGTGATAATCATTTCCTTTGAATCCCTGCTAAAAATGTCCTACATTAGGTTTAAAGTCTCTTCAAGGAGGTCCTCAGTCAGCGGCTTAATAAAAATGATTCTTTGTCAGTAATGTACTCAAGGGGACTGTAAAACTGAAGCAAAGATCGGACCCTACTCCTCCTCCCTGAAGGTATCAGAGGCAGACAATGGTTCAGGCTCACTTCCTAACAGCTATGGTAAGATACAGAGATGCTGAGTTTGGCTGCTGAAGGTGTTGGTGTAGCAGTCCATTGCCACTAAAGAATGTACTCTTCAGTGACTTTTCTGTAGTAAGCAGAGACCAGAGAAGATGGAAGAGCCAATATCCCATGGCCCAATGCCTAAATCAAACATCTGGAGAAATGGTTGACTAGAAAAAGCTATACAGAAGTCAACAGGCAAGATGCCCACACAACAAATGGAGGAATATCTCAAAATCCTCCCACATTGACCTGTGTCATGCGGTGAGCCCATGCAAAACTTCTAGCAATGAGCATATATAATGTATCAACACTGCATGGAGAGGATATTTCTGTGGAAGGCATTACCCTCTTCTGACCTCCAAAGGGGACAGAATTAACTGTGCAAAAAACTCTTGGGGGCATACAGACTACACATCTACAGAAGTGGGAGTTCTCGGGTATCTTGCCTGCTTTCCTGTGATTTTTTTCCATTTTGTTGTAGTGTAATCTTTAAATTACTTTACCCCACAAGCAGGGCGACAGACATATCCCAGCAGATGGTAACCACTTTTGCTACTTTAGAAAGCCTTAGGATTCCTAGAGCATCTTTTTGAACACTTTTCTTTTTTAAAAGAAAGAGAAATTCTTGCGTGTACGTTTTGGGTGACCCTTCTCTTACACAGAGATGCAATGAAGATGAAACTGGTTGGTGGGATTTATCTGTCACAAGCATACTTGATGATTTTTTTCCAGGAATGTCATCCAGTCTTGGAAACCCAGAAGAACATCCATGCCAAAAATAGACTCCCCCAAAATATTCAAAATAAATTATCTAGCAAACATAGCAAATCAACAGTAACAGAGGAAATAAAATCCCAAAGGGGGTATTTTCTCACACTGGAAGAGTCCCTGATGGAACTGTTTAACAAATGCCTTTATTGTGATAATTCAGACTGCTCTCCCCTTTCGAACCACCTCCAATCTGAGGTCTCTGGTCTGTGGACTATACCAGTCCATGCAGGGGACATCCAGAGACTTGAAAGTTGATCCAGAAGTCAGCCTGCTGCTAAATTCCCATATTAAATGGGACTGCAGCAGCATGTCCGATATCAAATGCAAGAGTATGTTTGAACACAGGTCATCACAAAAGTGTCACAATGTACCAATGCCTATGGAAATGTCTTGACTTGCTATTTCGTGTCCAAAACACCAAAAAGAAGGAAAATACAGGAGAAGGGAAGAAAAATATGAAATGTCACTCTAATCCTTTAAACTTGATTTTGCGGGAGAAGGCAAGCACACAACACTCCCAACTTTGTCTGTGATATGGTGCTGGCCTTGGCAAGCATTTGAAAACCTAACATGGCACAAGTTTGGGATTTTATGCATGTCTACTGCAGATGTTTACTCTGTTTCTAACATTTATGATGATTTCAGCTACAGAACAGCACCAAACCAAAAATGATGATCAAGTGAGCTATGGTTAATGCTTTTACATACACAAAGCCTTCTTGCCCAGAACGTAACCTAAAACATGGAGCATCACTTCCAAACCAGTCAATGCAGAAGACAGGAATGCAATCATTTTTCTGAAGCATGAGCTATGAAAAAGCATTCCTATAAATACACTGGTTGGATTGTTTTCCATAAGCACAAAGGGTCTCATCACTCCCCATTGAAAGTTCCCTATACTCCCTGCTGAATGGAAGACTCCAAAGAAAAGTTCAGGAGAGAGTGGACTGAGGCGAGCAGGGCTGCACCTGCTAAGTTTTCAATGCATTGTGCATTCCAAAACTGGATATTGCCATCTCTGAGCAATAGGTTGTGGGCTGGGGACGGAAACCTCAATGTGGCCACTAGGAACTTCCTTACTTTCAAAGACCCTGGGGCTCTCACTTTCTCATTATGTAATCATGATGCAGGCCAACTCAGAAGCTAAGGGGTATTTGCTGAAAGGGCAGAAGTGCCAATCCAAGAGAACTTGCCAAAATTGAAGGCACAGACCCCCTACCAAGCAGCTGCACACAGATCTTGTCCAAATCTGACACTGTAGTCAGGGGCTTCAAAAGATGCTTACCTCAGTTTCCCTAGACTTCAGCATATTTGTATGTTTTTTTTTTTTTTTTTTTTTTTTTTTTTTTTTGAGGAAGGCTCCCAGAGGCATTTGACATCACCATGGTTGCCTAAAATCAGGCTCATGCCTCTTTTTGAAGCAACAAATTCCTGTACAGAATTCTGACAATGTCAGATTGCGCTCAGGGTGAATGATGATTACTATGGAGTCCATGTTGTGCTCCCAGCCAAGGCAAAAAAAAAAAAAAACATCGAAATCCTTATGTGGTACCAGTTTGCCTCACAGTAAACAGTTTACTTAAAATTTAGTTCAGAAGAATTGTGTTAGAGTCAGACATTATCTATTTAGTAATAAGCATCAAACAAGAGGAGAGAATTATTCATTAAGGGGTACTTTTTGTCTCTGGAAGGTGGCCCTCTGACCGGCTACATATGCTGTGAACAGCATGCGACCAACACAAACTAAGACTGATCTGAAAATAATGCTGGTCAGTACATCTTTTATACAACGATTGCCCTCAGAATGGGAGGAAGAGGAGGATGTTTGTTGGACATCTAGTGGATGCTGGAGCTTGAATACTGGCCGGCTACAGGAAGAATATGCCAAAAACTGATGAATGCAACAGTGAATACTACAATGAACATGTTAAATCTCAAAGTGCACAAAATATTACATGCCCTCGAGTAAATTAACTATGCATCTAGTCGTAAAATCAACCACTTGAGAAACCTGAGAACTATACAACTGAAATTTCACTATGTAGTGTTACACCCCTCATAGCATACATGGTTTATCTACCCCCTAGTTCTCGGTCTCTATTCCACCACAATGCTGAAGTTCAGCAACCAATGCAAGTCATTATGCAAA